>NC_091984.1:226682141-227341516 GCF_044704955.1 Pristiophorus japonicus
CTGTGTGAGAGGAAGATAACATCACTGTGTGACATGGAGATAATGTCACTGTGTAACGGGACGATAACTTCACTGTGACAGGGAGATAACATCACTGTGTGACAGTGAGATAATGTCACTGTGTGACTGGAGATAACGTCACTGTGTGACAGGGAGATAACATCACTGTGTGACAGGGAAATAACGTCACTGTGTGACAGGGAGATAACATCACTGTGTGACAGGGAGATAATGTCACTGAGTGACAGGGAGATAACGTCATTCTGTGACAGGGAGATAATGTCACAGTGTTACAGTGTGATATCGTCACTGTGTGACTGCAGATAATGTCACTGTGTGACAGTGAGTTAATGTCTCTGTGTGACTGGAAATAACGTCACTGTGTGACACGGAGATAACGTCACTGTGTGACAGGGAGATAACATCACTGTGTGACAGGGAGATAACGTCACTGTGACAGGGAGATAACGTCACTGTGTGACATGGAAATAACGTCACTGTGCGACGGGGAGATAACGTCACTGTGTGACTGGAGATAACGGCACTGTGTGACAGGGAAATAACATCACTGTGTGACTGAAGATAACGTCACTCTGTAACAGGGAGATAATGTCACAGTGTGACAGTGTGATAACGTCACTGTGTGACAGGGAGATAACGTCACTGTGTGACAGGGAGATAACGTCACTGTGTGACTGGAGATAACGTCACTGTGTGACTGGAGGGAACGTCACTGTGTGACAGGGAGATAACATCACTGTGTGAGAGGAAGATAACATAACTGTGTGACATGGAGATAACGTCACTGTGACAGGGAGATAACGTCACTGTGTGACAGGGAAATAACGTCATTGTGTGACAGGGCGATAATGTCACTGTGTAACGGGGAGATAATGTCGCTGTCACAGGGAGATAACGTCACTGTGTGACAGGGAGATAAAGTCACTTTGTGACTTGAGATAACGTCACAGTGTGACAGTGAAATAACGTCACTGTGTGATAGGGTGATAACATTACCGTGTGACAAGGAAATAACGTCACTGTGTGACAGGGAGATAACGTCATTGTGTGACAGGGAGAAAACGTCACTGTGTGACAGGGTGATAACATTACCGTGTGACAAGGAAATAACGTCACTGTGTGAAAGGGAGATAACGTCATTGTGTGACAGGGAGCAAACGTCACTGTGTGACAGGGAGATAACGTCACTGTGTGACAGGGAGATAACATCACAGTGTGAAGAAGAAATAACGTCACTGTGTGACTGGAGATAACGTCACTGTGTGACAGGGAGCTAAAGTCACTGTGTGACAGGGAAATAACGTCACTGTGTGACAGGGAGATAACTTCACTGTGCGACAGGGAGATAACGTCACTGTTTGACTGGAGATAACAGCACTATGTGACAGGGAAATAACATCACTGTTTGACAGGGAGATAACGTCACTGTTTGACAGGGAGATAACGTCACTTTGTGACAGGGAGATAACGTCACTCTGTGACAGGGAGATAATGTCACAGTGTGACAGTGTGATAACGTCACTGTGTGACTGGAGATAATGTCACTGTGTGACTGGAGATAACGTCACTGTGTGACAGGGAGATCACGTCACTCTGTGACAGGGAGATAATGTCACTGTGTGACAGGGAGATAACGTCACTATGTGACTGCAGATAACGTCACTGTGTGACTGGAGATAACGTCACTGTGTGACAGAGAGATAACATCACTGTGTGACAGGATGATAACGTCACAGTGTGACAGGGTGATAACGTCACTGTGACAGGGAAATAACGTCACTCTGTGACAGGGAGCTAAAGTCACTGTGTGACAGGCAAATAACGTCACTGTGTGACAGGGAGATAACGTCACTGTGTGACTGGAGATAACGTCACTGTGCGACAGGGAGAAAACATCACTGTGCGACAGGGAAACAACATCACTGTGTGACAGGGAGATAACATCACTGTGTGACAGAGAAATAACGTCACTGTGTGACGGTGTGATAACGTTACCATGTGACAAGGAAATAACGTCACTGTGTGACAGGGAGATAACGTCATTGTGTGGCAGGGAAATAACGTCACTGTGCGACGGGGAGATAACGTCACTGTGTGACTGGAGATAACGGCACTGTGTGACAGGGAAATAAGATCACTGTGTGACTGAAGATAACGTCACTGTTTGACAGGGAGATAATGTCACTGTGTGACAGGGAGATAACGTCACTCTGTGATAGGGAGATAATGTCACAGTGTGACAGGGAGATAACGTCACTGTGTGACAGGGAGATAACGTCACTGTGTGACTGGAGATAACTTCACTGTGTGACTGGAGGTAACGTCACTGTGTGACAGGGAGATAACATCACTGTGTGAGAGGAAGATAACATCACTGTGTGACATGGAGATAACGTCACTGTGACAGGGAGATAACATCACTGTGTGACAGGGAGATAATGTCACTGTGTAACGGGACGATAACTTCACTCTGACAGGGAGATAACGTCACTGTGTGACAGGGAGATAACGTCACTGTGTGACAGGGAGATAACATCACTGTGTGAGAGGAAGATAACATCACTGTGTGACATGGAGATAACGTCACTGTGACAGGGAGATAACGTCACTGTGTGACAGGGAAATAACGTCACTGTGTGACAGGGCGATAATGTCACTGTGTAACGGGGAGATAACGTCGCTGTCACAGGGAGATAACGTCACTGTGTGACAGGGAAATAACGTCACTGTGTGACAGGGTGATAACATTACCGTGTGACAAGGAAATAACGTCACTGTGTGAGAGGGAGATAACGTCATTGTGTGACAGGGAGAAAACGTCACTGTGTGACAGGGAGATAACGTCACTGTGTGACAGGGAGATAACGTCACTGTGTGACAGGGAGATAACATCACAGTGTGAAGAGGAAATAACGTCACTGTGTGACTGGAGATAACGTCACTGTGTGACAGGGAGCTAAAGTCATTGTGTGACAGGGAAATAACGTCACTGTGTGACAGGGAGATAACGTCACTGTGTGACAGGGAAATAACGTCACTGTGTGACAGGGAAATAACGTCACTGTGTGACAGGGAGATAACGTCACTGTGTGACTGGAGATAACGGCACTGTGTGACAGGGAGATAATGTCACAGTGTGACAGTGTGATAACGTCACTGTGTGTCAGGGAGATAACGTCACTGTGTGACTGGAGATAACGTCACTGTGTGACTGGAGATAACGTCACTGTGTGACAGGGAGATCACGTCACTCTGTGACAGGGAGATAATGTCACTGTGTGATCGGGAGATAACGTCACTGTGTGACTGGAGATAACGTCACTGTGTGACTGGAGATAACGTCACTGTGTGACAGGGAGATAACATCACTGTGTGACAGGGTGATAACGTCAATGTGTGACAGGGAGATAACGTCACTGTGTAACGGGACGATAACTTTACTGTGACAGGGTGATAACGTTACTGTGTGACAGGGAAATAACGTCACTGTGTGACAGGGAGATAATGTCACTGTAACAGGGAGATAACGTCACTGTGACAGGGAGATAACGTTACTGTGTGAATTGGAGATAACGTCACTGTGTGACAGGGAGATAACGTCACTGTGTGACAGGGAAATAACGTCACTGTGTGACAGGGAGATAACATCACAGTGTGACGAGGAAATAACGTCACTGTGTGACTGGAGATAACGCCACTGTGTGATACGGAGCTAACGTCACTGTGTGACAGGGAAATAACGTCACTGTGTGACAGGGAGATAACGTCACAGTGTGACAGGGAGGTAACATCACAGTGTGACAGGGAAATAACGTCACTGTGTGACAGGAAGATAACATCACTCTGTGACAGGGAAATAACGTCACTGTGAGACAGGGAGATAACATCACTGTGTGACAGTGAGATAATGTCACTGTGTGACTGGAGATAACGTCACTATGTGACAGGGAAATAACGTCACTGTGTGACAGGGAGATAACATCACTGTGTGACAGGGAGATAATGTCACTGTGTAACAGGGAGATAACGTTATTCTGTGACAGGGAGATAATGTCACAGTGTTACAGTGTGATATCGTCACTGTGTGACTGCAGATAATGTCACTGTGTGACAGTGAGATAATGTCTCTGTGTGACTGGAAATAACGTCACTGTGTGACACGGAGATAACGTCACTGTGTTACAGGGAGATAACATCACTGTGTGACAGGGAGATAACGTCACTGTGTGACAGGGAGATAACGTCATTGTGACAGGGAGATAACGTCACTGTGTGACAGGGAGGTAATGTCACTGTGCAACGGGACGATAACTTCACTGTGACAGGGAGATAACGTCACTGTGTGACAGGGAAATAACGTCACTGTGTGACAGGGAGATAATGTCACTGTAACAGGGAGATAACATCACTGTGACATGGTGATGACGTCACTGTGTGACAGGGCGATAATGTCACTGTGTAACGGGGAGATAACGTCACTGTGTGACTGGAGATAACGTCACTGTGTGACAGGGAAATAAAGTCACTGTGTGACTGGAGATAATGTCACTGTGTGACAGGGAGAAAATATCACTGTGCGACAGGGAAACAACGTCACTGTGCGACAGGGAGATAACATCACTGTGTGACAGGGAGATAATGTCACTGTGTGACAGGGAGATAACGTCACTGTGTGACAGGGAGATAACATCACTGTGTGACAAGGAAATAATGTCACTGTGCGACAGGGAAACAACGTCACTGTGCGACAGGGAGATAAAATCACTGTGTGACAAGGAAATAACGTCACTGTGTGACAGGGAGATAACGTCACTGTGTGACTGGAGATAACAGCACTATGTGACAGGGAAATAACATCACTGTTTGACAGGGAGATAACGTCACTGTTTGACAGGGAGATAACGTCACTTTGTGACAGGGAGATAACGTCACTCTGTGACAGGGAGATAATGCCACAGTGTGACAGTGTGATAACGTCACTGTGTGACTGGAGATAACGTCACTGTGTGACAGGGAGATCACGTCACTCTGTGACAGGGAGATAATGTCATTGTGTGACAGGGAGATAACGTCACTGTGTGACTGGAGATAACGTCACTGTGTGACTGGAGATAACGTCACTGTGTGACAGGGAGATAACATCACTGTGTGACAGGATGATAACGTCACAGTGTGACAGGGTGATAACGTCACTGTGACAGGGAAATAACGTCACTCTGTGACAGGGAGCTAAAGTCACTGTGTGACAGGCAAATAACGTCACTGTGTGACAGGGAGATAACGTCACTGTGTGACTGGAGATAACGTCACTGTGCGACAGGGAGAAAACATCACTGTGCGACAGGGAAACAACATCACTGTGTGACAGGGAGATAACATCACTGTGTGACAGAGAAATAACGTCAATGTGTGACGGTGTGATAATGTTACCATGTGACAAGGAAATAACGTCACTGTGTGACAGGGAGATAACGTCACTGTGTGACAGGGAGATAACGTCACTGTGTGACTGGAGATAACGGCACTGTGTGACAGGGAAATAAGATCACTGTGTAACTGAAGATAACGTCACTGTTTGACAGGGAGGTAACGTCACTGTGTGACAGGGAGATAACGTCACTGTGTGACTGGAGATAACGGCACTGTGTGACAGGGAAATAAGATCACTGTGTGACTGAAGATAACGTCACTGTTTGACAGGGAGATAACGTCACTGTGTGACAGGGAGATAACGTCACTCTGTGACAGGGAGATAATGTCACAGTGTGACAGGGAGATAACGTCACTGTGTGACAGGGAGATAACGTCACTGTGTGACTGGAGATAACGTCACTGTGTGACTGGAGGTAACGTCACTGTGTGACTGGAGGTAACATCACTGTGTGACAGGGAGATAACATCACTGTGTGAGAGGAAGATAACATCACTGTGTGACATGGAGATAACGTCACTGTGACAGGGAGATAACGTCACTGTGTGACGGGAGATAACATCACTGTGTGAGAGGAAGATAACATCACTGTGTGACATGGAGATAACGTCACTGTGACAGGGAGATAACGTCACTGTGTGACAGGGAGATAACGTCACTGTGTGACAGGGCGATAATGTCACTGTGTAACGGGGAGATAACGTCGCTGTCACAGGGAGATAACGTCACTGTGTGACTGTAGATAACGTCACTGTGTGACTGGGAGATAACGTCACTGTGTGACAGGGAGATAAAGTCACTTTGTGACTTGAGATAACGTCACTGTGTGACAGGGAAATAACGTCACTGTGTGATAGGGTGATAACATTACCGTGTGACAAGGAAATAACGTCACTGTGTGACAGGGAGCTAAAGTCACTGTGTGACAGGGAAATAACGTCACTGTGTGACAGGGAGCTAAAGTCACTGTGTGACTGGAGATAACGTCACTGTGTGACTGGGAGCTAAAGTCACTGTGTGACAGGGAAATAACGTCACTGTGAGACAGGGAGATAACATCACTGTGTGACAGGGAGAAAACATCACTGTGCGACAGGGAAACAACGTCACTGTGCGACAGGGAGATAGCATCACTGTGTGACAGGGAAATAACGTCACTGTGTGACAGGGAAACAACGTCACTGTGCGACAGGGAGATAACGTCACTGTGTGATAGGCAGATAACGTCACTGTGTGACTGGAGATAACGTCACTGTGTGACAGGGAGGTAACATCACTGTGTGACAGGGAACTAACGTCACTGTGAGACAGGGAGATAACATCACTGTGTGACAGTGAGATAATGTCACTGTGTGACTGGAGATAACGTCACTGTGTGACAGGGAGATAACATCACTGTGTGACAGGGAAATAACGTCACTGTGTGACAGGGAGATAACGTCATTCTGTGACAGGGAGATAACGTCACTGTGACAGGGAGATAACATCACTGTGTGACAGGGAAATAACGTCACTGTGTGACAGGGAGATAACATCACTGTGTGACAGGGAGATAATGTCACTGTGTGACAGGGAGATAACGTCATTCTGTGACAGGGAGATAATGTCACAGTGTTACAGTGTGATATCGTCACTGTGTGACTGCAGATAATGTCACTGTGTGACAGTGAGATAATGTCTCTGTGTGACTGGAAATAACGTCACTGTGTGACACGGAGATAACGTCACTGTGTGACAGGGAAATAACGTCACTGTGTGACAGGGAAACAACGTCACTGTGCGACAGGGAGATAACGTCACTGTGTGATAGGCAGATAACGTCACTGTGTGACTGGAGATAACGTCACTGTGTGACTGGAGATAACGTCACTGTGTGACAGGGAGGTAACATCACTGTGTGACAGGGAACTAACGTCACTGTGAGACAGGGAGATAACATCACTGTGTGACAGTGAGATAATGTCACTGTGTGACTGGAGATAACGTCACTGTGTGACAGGGAGATAACATCACTGTGTGACAGGGAAATAACGTCACTGTGTGACAGGGAGATAACGTCATTCTGTGACAGGGAGATAACGTCACTGTGACAGGGAGATAACATCACTGTGTGACAGGGAAATAACGTCACTGTGTGACAGGGAGATAACATCACTGTGTGACAGGGAGATAATGTCACTGTGTGACAGGGAGATAACGTCATTCTGTGACAGGGAGATAATGTCACAGTGTTACAGTGTGATATCGTCACTGTGTGACTGCAGATAATGTCACTGTGTGACAGTGAGATAATGTCTCTGTGTGACTGGAAATAACGTCACTGTGTGACACGGAGATAACGTCACTGTGTGACAGGGAGATAACATCACTGTGTGACAGGGAGATAACGTCACTGTGACAGGGAGATAACGTCACTGTGTGACAGGGAGATAATGTCACTGTGCAACGGGACGATAACTTCACTGTGACAGGGAGATAACGTCACTGTGTGCCAGGGAAATAACGTCACTGTGTGACAGGGATATAATGTCACTGTAACAGGGAGATAACATCACTGTGACAGGGTGATGACGTCACTGTGTGACAGGGCGATAATGTCACTGTGTAACGGGGAGATAACGTCGCTGTCACAGGGAGATAACGTCACTGTGTGACTGGAGATAACGTCACTGTGTGACTGGGAGATAACAACACAGTGTGACGAGGAAATAATGTCACTGTGTGACTGGAGATAACGTCACTGTGTGACAGGGAGCTAACGTCACTGTGTGACAGGGAAATAACGTCACTGTGTGACAGGGAAATAACGTCACTGTGTGACACGGAAATAACTTCACTGTGTGACAGGGTGATAACATTACCGTGTGACAAGGAAATAACGTCACTGTGTGAGAGGGAGATAACGTCATTGTGTGACAGGGAGAAAACGTCACTGTGTGACAGGGAGATAACGTCACTGTGTGACAGGGAGATAACATCACAGTGTGAAGAGGAAATAACGTCACTGTGTGACTGGAGATAACGTCACTGTGTGACAGGGAGCTAAAGTCATTGTGTGACAGGGAAATAACGTCACTGTGTGACAGGGAGATAACGTCACTGTGTGACAGGGAAATAACGTCACTGTGTGACAGGGAAATAACGTCACTGTGTGACAGGGAGATAACGTCACTGTGTGACTGGAGATAACGGCACTGTGTGACAGGGAGATAATGTCACAGTGTGACAGTGTGATAACGTCACTGTGTGTCAGGGAGATAACGTCACTGTGTGACTGGAGATAACGTCACTGTGTGACTGGAGATAACGTCACTGTGTGACAGGGAGATCACGTCACTCTGTGACAGGGAGATAATGTCACTGTGTGATCGGGAGATAACGTCACTGTGTGACTGGAGATAACGTCACTGTGTGACTGGAGATAACGTCACTGTGTGACAGGGAGATAACATCACTGTGTGACAGGGTGATAACGTCAATGTGTGACAGGGAGATAACGTCACTGTGTAACGGGACGATAACTTTACTGTGACAGGGTGATAACGTCACTGTGTGACAGGGAAATAACGTCACTGTGTGACAGGGAGATAATGTCACTGTAACAGGGAGATAACGTCACTGTGACAGGGAGATAACGTTACTGTGTGAATTGGAGATAACGTCACTGTGTGACAGGGAGATAACGTCACTGTGTGACAGGGAAATAACGTCACTGTGTGACAGGGAGATAACATCACAGTGTGACGAGGAAATAACGTCACTGTGTGACTGGAGATAACGCCACTGTGTGATACGGAGCTAACGTCACTGTGTGACAGGGAAATAACGTCACTGTGTGACAGGGAGATAACGTCACAGTGTGACAGGGAGGTAACATCACAGTGTGACAGGGAAATAACGTCACTGTGTGACAGGAAGATAACATCACTCTGTGACAGGGAAATAACGTCACTGTGAGACAGGGAGATAACATCACTGTGTGACAGTGAGATAATGTCACTGTGTGACTGGAGATAACGTCACTATGTGACAGGGAAATAACGTCACTGTGTGACAGGGAGATAACATCACTGTGTGACAGGGAGATAATGTCACTGTGTAACAGGGAGATAACGTTATTCTGTGACAGGGAGATAATGTCACAGTGTTACAGTGTGATATCGTCACTGTGTGACTGCAGATAATGTCACTGTGTGACAGTGAGATAATGTCTCTGTGTGACTGGAAATAACGTCACTGTGTGACACGGAGATAACATCACTGTGTTACAGGGAGATAACATCACTGTGTGACAGGGAGATAACGTCACTGTGTGACAGGGAGATAACGTCATTGTGACAGGGAGATAACGTCACTGTGTGACAGGGAGGTAATGTCACTGTGCAACGGGACGATAACTTCACTGTGACAGGGAGATAACGTCACTGTGTGACAGGGAAATAACGTCACTGTGTGACAGGGAGATAATGTCACTGTAACAGGGAGATAACATCACTGTGACATGGTGATGACGTCACTGTGTGACAGGGCGATAATGTCACTGTGTAACGGGGAGATAACGTCACTGTGTGACTGGAGATAACGTCACTGTGTGACAGGGAAATAAAGTCACTGTGTGACTGGAGATAATGTCACTGTGTGACAGGGAGAAAATATCACTGTGCGACAGGGAAACAACGTCACTGTGCGACAGGGAGATAACATCACTGTGTGACAGGGAGATAACGTCACTGTGTGACAGGGAGATAACATCACTGTGTGACAAGGAAATAATGTCACTGTGCGACAGGGAAACAACGTCACTGTGTGACAGGGAGATAATGTCACTGTGTGACAGGGAGATAACGTCACTGTGTGACAGGGAGATAACATCACTGTGTGACAAGGAAATAATGTCACTGTGCGACAGGGAAACAACGTCACTGTGCGACAGGGAGATAAAATCACTGTGTGACAAGGAAATAACGTCACTGTGTGACTGGAGATAACGTCACTGTGTGACTGGAGATAACAGCACTATGTGCCAGGGAAATAACATCACTGTTTGACAGGGAGATAACGTCACTGTTTGACAGGGAGATAACGTCACTTTGTGACAGGGAGATAACGTCACTCTGTGACAGGGAGATAATGCCACAGTGTGACAGTGTGATAACGTCACTGTGTGACTGGAGATAACGTCACTGTGTGACAGGGAGATCACGTCACTCTGTGACAGGGAGATAATGTCATTGTGTGACAGGGAGATAACGTCACTGTGTGACTGGAGATAACGTCACTGTGTGACTGGAGATAACGTCACTGTGTGACAGGGAGATAACATCACTGTGTGACAGGATGATAACGTCACAGTGTGACAGGGTGATAACGTCACTGTGACAGGGAAATAACGTCACTCTGTGACAGGGAGCTAAAGTCACTGTGTGACAGGCAAACAACGTCACTGTGTGACAGGGAGATAACGTCACTGTGTGACAGGCAAATAACGTCACTGTGTGACAGGGAGATAACGTCACTGTGTGACTGGAGATAACGTCACTGTGTGACAGGGAGAAAACATCACTGTGCGACAGGGAACAACATCACTGTGTGACAGGGAGATAACATCACTGTGTGACAGAGAAATAACGTCAATGTGTGACGGTGTGATAATGTTACCATGTGACAAGGAAATAACGTCACTGTGTGACAGGGAGATAACGTCACTGTGTGACAGGGAGATAACGTCACTGTGTGACTGGAGATAACGGCACTGTGTGACAGGGAAATAAGATCACTGTGTAACTGAAGATAACGTCACTGTTTGACAGGGAGGTAACGTCACTGTGTGACAGGGAGATAACGTCACTGTGTGACTGGAGATAACGGCACTGTGTGACAGGGAAATAAGATCACTGTGTGACTGAAGATAACGTCACTGTTTGACAGGGAGATAACGTCACTGTGTGACAGGGAGATAACGTCACTCTGTGACAGGGAGATAATGTCACAGTGTGACAGGGAGATAACGTCACTGTGTGACAGGGAGATAACGTCACTGTGTGACTGGAGATAACGTCACTGTGTGACTGGAGGTAACGTCACTGTGTGACTGGAGGTAACATCACTGTGTGACAGGGAGATAACATCACTGTGTGAGAGGAAGATAACATCACTGTGTGACATGGAGATAACGTCACTGTGACAGGGAGATAACGTCACTGTGTGACAGGGAGATAACGTCACTGTGTGACAGGGCGATAATGTCACTGTGTAACGGGGAGATAACGTCGCTGTCACAGGGAGATAACGTCACTGTGTGACAGGGAGATAACATCACTGTGTGAGAGGAAGATAACATCACTGTGTGACATGGAGATAACGTCACTGTGACAGGGAGATAACGTCACTGTGTGACAGGGAGATAACGTCACTGTGTGACAGGGCGATAATGTCACTGTGTAACGGGGAGATAACGTCGCTGTCACAGGGAGATAACGTCACTGTGTGACTGTAGATAACGTCACTGTGTGACTGGGAGATAACGTTACTGTGTGACAGGGAGATAAAGTCACTTTGTGACTTGAGATAACGTCACTGTGTGACAGGGAAATAACGTCACTGTGTGATAGGGTGATAACATTACCGTGTGACAAGGAAATAACGTCACTGTGTGACAGGGAGATAACGTCACTGTGTGACAGGGAGCTAAAGTCACTGTGTGACAGGGAAATAACGTCACTGTGTGACAGGGAGCTAAAGTCACTGTGTGACTGGAGATAACGTCACTGTGTGACTGGGAGCTAAAGTCACTGTGTGACAGGGAAATAACGTCACTGTGTGACAGGGAGATAACATCACTGTGTGACAGGGAGAAAACATCACTGTGCGACAGGGAAACAACGTCACTGTGCGACAGGGAGATAGCATCACTGTGTGACAGGGAAATAACGTCACTGTGTGACAGGGAAACAACGTCACTGTGTGACAGGGAAACAACGTCACTGTGCGACAGGGAGATAACGTCACTGTGTGATAGGCAGATAACGTCACTGTGTGACTGGAGATAACGTCACTGTGTGACTGGAGATAACGTCACTGTGTGACAGGGAGGTAACATCACTGTGTGACAGGGAACTAACGTCACTGTGAGACAGGGAGATAACATCACTGTGTGACAGTGAGATAATGTCACTGTGTGACTGGAGATAACGTCACTGTGTGACAGGGAGATAACATCACTGTGTGACAGGGAAATAACGTCACTGTGTGACAGGGAGATAACGTCATTCTGTGACAGGGAGATAACGTCACTGTGACAGGGAGATAACATCACTGTGTGACAGGGAAATAACGTCACTGTGTGACAGGGAGATAACATCACTGTGTGACAGGGAGATAATGTCACTGTGTGACAGGGAGATAACGTCATTCTGTGACAGGGAGATAATGTCACAGTGTTACAGTGTGATATCGTCACTGTGTGACTGCAGATAATGTCACTGTGTGACAGTGAGATAATGTCTCTGTGTGACTGGAAATAACGTCACTGTGTGACACGGAGATAACGTCACTGTGTGACAGGGAGATAACATCACTGTGTGACAGGGAGATAACGTCACTGTGACAGGGAGATAACGTCACTGTGTGACAGGGAGATAATGTCACTGTGCAACGGGACGATAACTTCACTGTGACAGGGAGATAACGTCACTGTGTGCCAGGGAAATAACGTCACTGTGTGACAGGGATATAATGTCACTGTAACAGGGAGATAACATCACTGTGACAGGGTGATGACGTCACTGTGTGACAGGGCGATAATGTCACTGTGTAACGGGGAGATAACGTCGCTGTCACAGGGAGATAACGTCACTGTGTGACTGGAGATAACGTCACTGTGTGACTGGGAGATAACAACACAGTGTGACGAGGAAATAATGTCACTGTGTGACTGGAGATAACGTCACTGTGTGACAGGGAGCTAACGTCACTGTGTGACAGGGAAATAACGTCACTGTGTGACAGGGAAATAACGTCACTGTGTGACACGGAAATAACTTCACTGTGTGACAGGGAGATAACGTAACAGTGTGACAGGGAGGTAACATCACTGTGTGACAGGGAAATAATGTCACTGTGTGACAGGCAGATAACATCACTGTGTGACAGGGAGATAACGTCACTGTGAGTCAGGGAGATAACATCACTGTGTGACAGTGAGATAATGTCACTGTGTGACAGGGAGATAACATCACTGTGTGACAGTGAGATAATGTCACTGTGTGACTGGAGATAACGTCTCTCTGTGACAGGGAAATAACGTCACTGTGTGACAGGGAGATAACATCACTGTTTGACAGGGAAATAACGTCACTGTGTGACTGGAGATAACGTCACTGTCTGACAGGGAGATATTGTCACTGTGTGACAGGGAGATAATGTCACAGTGTGACAGTGTGATATCGCCACTGTGTGACTGCAGATAATGTCACTGTGTGACAGGGAGATAACGTCACTGTGTGACAGGGAGGTAACATCACTGCATGACTAGAGATAACGTCACTGTGTGACAGGGAGATAACGTCACTGTGTGACAGGGAGATAATGTCACAGTGTGACAGTGTGATAACGTCACTGTGTGACTGGAGATAACGTCACTGTGTGACTGGAGATAACGTCACTGTGTGACAGGGAGATCACGTCACTCTGTTACAAAGAGATAATGTCACTGTGTGACAGGGAGATAACGTCACTGTGTGACTGGAGATAACGTCACTGTGTGACAGGGAGATAACATCACTTTGTGACAGGGTGATAACGTCACTGTGTGACAGGGAGATAACATCACTTTGTGACAGGGTGATAACGTCACTGTGTGACAGGGAGATAATGTCACTATGACAGGGAGATAACGTCACTGTGTGACAGAGAGATAATGTCACTGTGTAAAGGGACGATAACTTCACTGTGACAGGGAGATAACGTCACTGTGTGACAGGGAAATAACGTCACTGTGTGACAGGGAGATAATGTCACTGTAACAGGGAGATAACTTCACGGTGACATGGTGATGACGTCACTGTGTGAATTGGTGATAACGTCATTGTGTGACAGGGAGATAAAGTCACTTTGTGACTTGAGATAACGTCACTGTGTGACAGGGAGCTAACGTCACTGTGTGACAGGGAGATAACGTCATTGTGTGACAGGGAAATAACGTCACTGTGTGACAGGGAGATAACATCACAGTGTGACGAGGAAATAACGTCACTGTGTGACTGGAGATAACGCCACTGTGTGATACGGAGCTAACGTCACTGTGTGACTGGAGATAACGTCACTGTGTGACAGGGAGATAACATCACTTTGTGACAGGGTGATAACGTCACTGTGTGACAGGGAGATAACGTCACTATGACAGGGAGATAACGTCACTGTGTGACAGAGAGATAATGTCACTATGTAACGGGACGATAACTTCACTGTGACAGGGAGATAACGTCACTGTGTGACAGGGAAATAACGTCACTGTGTGACAGGGAGATTATGTCACTGTAACAGGGAGATAACTTCACTGTGACAGGGAGATGACGTCACTGTGTGAATTGGAGATAACGTCATTGTGTGACAGGGAGATAAAGTCACTTTGTGACTTGAGATAACGTCACTGTGTGAGAGGGAAATAATGTCACTGTTTGACAGGGAGATAACGTCATTGTGTGACAGGGAAATAACGTCACATTGTGACAGGGAGGTAACATCACTGTGTGACAGGGAAATAACGTCACAGTGTGATAGGGAGATAATGTCACTCTGTGACAGGGAGATAACGTCACATTGTGACAGGGAGGTAACATCACTGTGTGACAGGGAAATAACGTCACAGTGTGACAGGGAGGTAACATCACTGTGTGACAGGGAAATAACGTCACTGTGTGACAGGAAGATAACATCACTCTGTGACAGGGAAATAACGTCACTGTGTGACTGGAGATAACGCCACTGGGTGATACGGAGCTACCGTCACTGTGTGACAGGGAGATAACATCACTGTGACAGGGAGATAACATCACTGTGTGACAGGGAAATAACGTCACTGTGACAGGGAGATAACGTCACTGTGTGACAGGGAAATAACGTCACTGTGTGACAGGGAGATTATGTCACTGTAACAGGGAGATAACTTCACTGTGACAGGGAGATGACGTCACTGTGTGAATTGGAGATAACGTCATTGTGTGACAGGGAGATAAAGTCACTTTGTGACTTGAGATAACGTCACTGTGTGACAGGGAAATAATGTCACTGTAACAGGGAGATAACTTCACGGTGACATGGTGATGACGTCACTGTGTGAATTGGTGATAACGTCATTGTGTGACAGGGAGATAAAGTCACTTTGTGACTTGAGATAACGTCACTGTGTGACAGGGAAATAATGTCACTGTGTGACAGGGAGATAACGTCATTGTGTGACAGGGAAATAACGTCACTGTGTGACAGGGAGATAACATCACAGTGTGACGAGGAAATAACGTCACTGTGTGACTGGAGATAACGCCACTGTGTGATACGGAGCTAACGTCACTGTGTGACTGGAGATAACGTCACTGTGTGACAGGGAGATAACATCACTTTGTGACAGGGTGATAACGTCACTGTGTGACAGGGAGATAACGTCACTATGACAGGGAGATAACGTCACTGTGTGACAGAGAGATAATGTCACTGTGTAACGGGACGATAACTTCACTGTGACAGGGTGATAACGTCACTGTGACAGGGAGATAACGTCACTGTGACAGGGAGATAACGTCACTGTGTGACAGAGAGATAATGTCACTGTGTAACGGGACGATAACTTCACTGTGACAGGGTGATAACGTCACTGTGACAGGGAGATAACGTCACTGTGACAGGGAGATAACGTCACTGTGTGACAGGGAGATAACGTCACTGTGTGACAGGGAGATTATGTCACTGTAACAGGGAGATAACTTCACTGTGACAGGGAGATGACGTCACTGTGTGAATTGGAGATAACGTCATTGTGTGACAGGGAGATAAAGTCACTTTGTGACTTGAGATAACGTCACTGTGTGAGAGGGAAATAATGTCACTGTGTGACAGGGAGATAACGTCATTGTGTGACAGGGAGATTATGTCACTGTAACAGGGAGATAACTTCACTGTGACAGGGAGATGACGTCACTGTGTGAATTGGAGATAACGTCATTGTGTGACAGGGAGATAAAGTCACTTTGTGACTTGAGATAACGTCACTGTGTGAGAGGGAAATAATGTCACTGTGTGACAGGGAGATAACGTCATTGTGTGACAGGGAGATAACATCACTGTGTGAGAGGAAGATAACATCACTGTGTGACATGGAGATAACGTCACTGTGACAGGGAGATAACGTCACTGTGTGACAGGGAGATAACGTCACTGTGTGACTGGAGGTAACATCACTGTGTGACAGGGAGATAACATCACTGTGTGAGAGGAAGATAACATCACTGTGTGACATGGAGATAACGTCACTGTGACAGGGAGATAACGTCACTGTGTGACAGGGAGATAACATCACTGTGTGAGAGGAAGATAACATCACTGTGTGACATGGAGATAACGTCACTGTGACAGGGAGATAACGTCACTGTGTGACTGGGAGATAACGTCACTGTGTGACAGGGCGATAATGTCACTGTGTAACGGGGAGATAACGTCGCTGTCACAGGGAGATAACGTCACTGTGTGACTGTAGATAACGTCACTGTGTGACTGGGAGATAACGTCACTGTGTGACAGGGAGATAAAGTCACTTTGTGACTTGAGATAACGTCACTGTGTGACAGGGAAATAACGTCACTGTGTGATAGGGTGATAACATTACCGTGTGACAAGGAAATAACGTCACTGTGTGACAGGGAGATAACGTCACTGTGTGACAGGGAGCTAAAGTCACTGTGTGACAGGGAAATAACGTCACTGTGTGACAGGGAGCTAAAGTCACTGTGTGACTGGAGATAACGTCACTGTGTGACTGGGAGCTAAAGTCACTGTGTGACAGGGAAATAACGTCACTGTGTGACAGGGAGATAACATCACTGTGTGACAGGGAGAAAACATCACTGTGCGACAGGGAAACAACGTCACTGTGCGACAGGGAGATAACATCACTGTGTGACAGGGAAATAACGTCACTGTGTGACAGGGAAACAACGTCACTGTGCGACAGGGAGATAACGTCACTGTGTGATAGGCAGATAACGTCACTGTGTGACTGGAGATAACGTCACTGTGTGACTGGAGATAACGTCACTGTGTGACAGGGAGGTAACATCACTGTGTGACAGGGAACTAACGTCACTGTGAGACAGGGAGATAACATCACTGTGTGACAGTGAGATAATGTCACTGTGTGACTGGAGATAACATCACTGTGTGACAGGGAGATAATGTCACTGTGTGACAGGGAGATAACGTCATTCTGTGACAGGGAGATAATGTCACAGTGTTACAGTGTGATATCGTCACTGTGTGACTGCAGATAATGTCACTGTGTGACAGTGAGATAATGTCTCTGTGTGACTGGAAATAACGTCACTGTGTGACACGGAGATAACGTCACTGTGTGACAGGGAGATAACATCACTGTGTGACAGGGAGATAACGTCACTGTGACAGGGAGATAACGTCACTGTGTGACAGGGAGATAATGTCACTGTGCAACGGGACGATAACTTCACTGTGACAGGGAGATAACGTCACTGTGTGCCAGGGAAATAACGTCACTGTGTGACAGGGAGATAATGTCACTGTAACAGGGAGATAACATCACTGTGACAGGGTGATGACGTCACTGTGTGACAGGGCGATAATGTCACTGTGTAACGGGGAGATAACGTCGCTGTCACAGGGAGATAACGTCACTGTGTGACTGGAGATAATGTCACTGTGTGACTGGGAGATAACAACACAGTGTGACGAGGAAATAATGTCACTGTGTGACTGGAGATAACGTCACTGTGTGACAGGGAGCTAACGTCACTGTGTGACAGGGAAATAACGTCACTGTGTGACAGGGAAATAACGTCACTGTGTGACACGGAAATAACTTCACTGTGTGACAGGGAGATAACGTAACAGTGTGACAGGGAGGTAACATCACTGTGTGACAGGGAAATAATGTCACTGTGTGACAGGGAGATAACATCACTGTGTGACAGGGAGATAACGTCACTGTGAGTCAGGGAGATAACATCACTGTGTGACAGTGAGATAATGTCACTGTGTGACAGGGAGATAACATCACTGTGTGACAGTGAGATAATGTCACTGTGTGACTGGAGATAACGTCTCTCTGTGACAGGGAAATAACGTCACTGTGTGACAGGGAGATAACATCACTGTTTGACAGGGAAATAACGTCACTGTGTGACTGGAGATAACGTCACTGTCTGACAGGGAGATATTGTCACTGTGTGACAGGGAGATAATGTCACAGTGTGACAGTGTGATATCGCCACTGTGTGACTGCAGATAATGTCACTGTGTGACAGGGAGATAACGTCACTGTGTGACAGGGAGGTAACGTCACTGTGTGACTAGAGATAACGTCACTGTGTGACAGGGAGATAACGTCACTGTGTGACAGGGAGATAATGTCACAGTGTGACAGTGTGATAACGTCACTGTGTGACTGGAGATAACGTCACTGTGTGACTGGAGATAACGTCACTGTGTGACAGGGAGATCACGTCACTCTGTTACAAAGAGATAATATCACTGTGTGACAGGGAGATAACGTCACTGTGTGACTGGAGATAACGTCACTGTGTGACAGGGAGATAACATCACTTTGTGACAGGGTGATAACGTCACTGTGTGACAGGGAAATAATGTCACTATGACAGGGAGATAACGTCACTGTGTGACAGAGAGATAATGTCACTGTGTAAAGGGACGATAACTTCACTGTGACAGGGAGATAACGTCACTGTGTGACAGGGAAATAACGTCACTGTGTGACAGGGAGATAACGTCACTGTGTGACAGGGAGATAATGTCACTGTAACAGGGAGATAACTTCACGGTGACATGGTGATGACGTCACTGTGTGAATTGGTGATAACGTCATTGTGTGACAGGGAGATAAAGTCACTTTGTGACTTGAGATAACGTCACTGTGTGACAGGGAAATAATGTCACTGTGTGACAGGGAGATAACGTCATTGTGTGACAGGGAAATAACGTCACTGTGTGACAGGGAGATAACATCACAGTGTGACAAGGAAATAACGTCACTGTGTGACTGGAGATAACGCCACTGTGTGATACGGAGCTAACGTCACTGTGTGACTGGAGATAACGTCACTGTGTGACAGGGAGATAACATCACTTTGTGACAGGGTGATAACGTCACTGTGTGACAGGGAGATAACGTCACTATGACAGGGAGATAACGTCACTGTGTGACAGAGAGATAATGTCACTGTGTAACGGGACGATAACTTCACTGTGACAGGGAGATAACATCACTGTGTGACAGGGAAATAACGTCACTGTGTGACAGGGAGATTATGTCACTGTAACAGGGAGATAACTTCACTGTGACAGGGAGATGACGTCACTGTGTGAATTGGAGATAACGTCATTGTGTGACAGGGAGATAAAGTCACTTTGTGACTTGAGATAACGTCACTGTGTGAGAGGGAAATAATGTCACTGTTTGACAGGGAGATAACGTCATTGTGTGACAGGGAAATAACGTCACATTGTGACAGGGAGGTAACATCACTGTGTGACAGGGAAATAACGTCACAGTGTGACAGGGAGATAACGTCACTCTGTGACAGGGAGATAACATCACATTGTGACAGGGAGGTAACATCACTGTGTGACAGGGAAATAACGTCACAGTGTGACAGGGAGGTAACATCACTGTGTGACAGGGAAATAACGTCACTGTGTGACAGGAAGATAACATCACTCTGTGACAGGGAAATAACGTCACTGTGTGACTGGAGATAACGCCACTGGGTGATACGGAGCTACCGTCACTGTGTGACAGGGAGATAACATCACTGTGACAGGGAGATAACGTCACTGTGTGACAGGGAAATAACGTCACTGTGACAGGGAGATAACGTCACTGTGTGACAGGGAAATAACGTCACTGTGTGACAGGGAGATTATGTCACTGTAACAGGGAGATAACTTCACTGTGACAGGGAGATGACGTCACTGTGTGAATTGGAGATAACGTCATTGTGTGACAGGGAGATAAAGTCACTTTGTGACTTGAGATAACGTCACTGTGTGACAGGGAAATAATGTCACTGTAACAGGGAGATAACTTCACGGTGACATGGTGATGACGTCACTGTGTGAATTGGTGATAACGTCATTGTGTGACAGGGAGATAAAGTCACTTTGTGACTTGAGATAACGTCACTGTGTGACAGGGAAATAATGTCACTGTGTGACAGGGAGATAACGTCATTGTGTGACAGGGAAATAACGTCACTGTGTGACAGGGAGATAACATCACAGTGTGACGAGGAAATAACGTCACTGTGTGACTGGAGATAACGCCACTGTGTGATACGGAGCTAACGTCACTGTGTGACTGGAGATAACGTCACTGTGTGACAGGGAGATAACATCACTTTGTGACAGGGTGATAACGTCACTGTGTGACAGGGAGATAACGTCACTATGACAGGGAGATAACGTCACTGTGTGACAGAGAGATAATGTCACTGTGTAACGGGACGATAACGTCACTGTGACAGGGAGATAACGTCACTGTGTGACAGGGAAATAACGTCACTGTGTGACAGGGAGATTATGTCACTGTAACAGGGAGATAACTTCACTGTGACAGGGAGATGACGTCACTGTGTGAATTGGAGATAACGTCATTGTGTGACAGGGAGATAAAGTCACTTTGTGACTTGAGATAACGTCACTGTGTGAGAGGGAAATAATGTCACTGTGTGACAGGGAGATAACGTCATTGTGTGACAGGGAAATAACGTCACTGTGTGAATTGGAGATAACGTCATTGTGTGACAGGGAGATAAAGTCACTTTGTGACTTGAGATAACGTCACTGTGTGAGAGGGAAATAATGTCACTGTGTGACAGGGAGATAACGTCATTGTGTGACAGGGAAATAACGTCACATTGTGACAGGGAGGTAACATCACTGTGTGACAGCGAAATAACGTCACAGTGTGACAGGGAGATAACGTCACTCTGTGACAGGGAGATAACGTCACATTGTGACAGGGAGGTAACATCACTGTGTGACAGGGAAATAACGTCACAGTGTGACAGGGAGGTAACATCACTGTGTGACAGGGAAATAACGTCACTGTGTGACAGGAAGATAACATCACTCTGTGACAGGGAAATAACGTCACTGTGTGACTGGAGATAACGCCACTGGGTGATACGGAGCTACCGTCACTGTGTGACAGGGAGATAACATCACTGTGTGACAGGGAGATAACGTCACTGTGACAGGGAGATAACGTCACTGTGTGACAGGGAAATAACGTCACTGTGTGACAGGGAGATTATGTCACTGTAACAGGGAGATAACTTCACTGTGACAGGGAGATGACGTCACTGTGTGAATTGGAGATAACGTCATTGTGTGACAGGGAGATAAAGTCACTTTGTGACTTGAGATAACGTCACTGTGTGACAGGGAAATAATGTCACTGTGTGACAGGGAGATAACGTCATTGTGTGACAGGGAAATAACGTCACTGTGTGACAGGGAGATAACATCACTCTGTGACAGGGAAATAACGTCACTGTGAGACAGGGAGATAACGTCACTCTGTGACAGGGAGATAACGTCACATTGTGACAGGGAGGCAACATCACTGTGTGACAGGGAAATAACGTCACAGTATGACAGGGAGGTAACATCACTGTGTGACAGGGAAATAACGTCACTGTGTGACAGGAAGATAACATCACTCTGTGACAGGGAAATAACGTCACTGTGTGACTGGAGATAACGCCACTGGGTGATACGGAGCTAACGTCACTGTGTGACAGGGAAATAACGTCACTGTGTGACAGGGAGATAACGTCACAGTGTGACAGGGAGGTAACATCACTGTGTGACAGGGAAATAACGTCACAGTGTGACAGGGAGGTAACATCACTGTGTGACAGGGAAATAACGTCACTGTGTGACAGGAAGATAACATCACTCTGTGACAGGGAAATAACGTCACTGTGAGACAGGGAGATAACATCACTGTGTGACAGTGAGATAATGTCACTGTGTGACTGGAGATAACGTCACTGTGTGACAGGGAGATAATGTCACTGTGTGACAGGGAAATAACGTCACTGTGTGACAGGGAGATAACATCACTGTGTGACAGGGAGATAATGTCACTGTGTGACAGGGAGATAACGTCTCTCTGTGACAGGGAGATAATGTCACAGTGTGACAGTGTGATATTGTCACTGTGTGACTGCAGATAATGTCACTGTGTGACAGGGAGATAACGTCACTGTGTGACTGGAGATAACGTCACTGTGTGACACGGTGATAACGTCACTGTGTGACAAGGAAATAACATCACTGTGTGACAGGGAGATAACATCACTGTTTGACAGGGAAATAAAGTTACTGTGTGACAGGGAGATAACATCACTGTGTGACAGGGAAATAACGTCACTGTGTGACAGGGAGATAACATCACTGTGTGACAGGGAGATAATGTCACTGTGTGACTGCAGATAATGGCACTGTGTGACAGGGAGATAACGTCACTGTGTGACTGGAGATAACGTCACTGTGTGACTGGAAATAACGTCACTGTGTGACACGGTGATAACGTCACTGTGTGACAGGGAGATAACGTCACTGTGACAGGGAGATAACGTCACTGTGACAGGGAGATAATGTCACTGTGTGACAGGGAAATAACGTCACTGTGTGACAGGAAGATAACATCACTCTGTGACAGGGAAATAACGTCACTGTGTGACTGGAGATAACGCCACTGGGTGATACGGAGCTACCGTCACTGTGTGACAGGGAGATAACATCACTGTGTGACAAGGAGATAACGTCACTGTGACAGGGAGATAACGTCACTGTGTGACAGGGAAATAACGTCACTGTGTGACAGGGAGATTATGTCACTGTAACAGGGAGATAACTTCACTGTGACAGGGAGATGACGTCACTGTGTGAATTGGAGATAACGTCATTGTGTGACAGGGAGATAAAGTCACTTTGTGACTTGAGATAACGTCACTGTGTGACAGGGAAATAATGTCACTGTGTGACAGGGAGATAACGTCATTGTGTGACAGGGAAATAACGTCACTGTGTGACAGGGAGATAACATCACTCTGTGACAGGGAAATAATGTCACTGTGAGACAGGGAGATAACGTCACTCTGTGACAGGGAGATAACGTCACATTGTGACAGGGAGGCAACATCACTGTGTGACAGGGAAATAACGTCACAGTGTGACAGGGAGGTAACATCACTGTGTGACAGGGAAATAACGTCACTGTGTGACAGGAAGATAACATCACTCTGTGACAGGGAAATAACGTCACTGTGTGACTGGAGATAACGCCACTGGGTGATACGGAGCTAACGTCACTGTGTGACAGGGAAATAACGTCACTGTGTGACAGGGAGATAACGTCACAGTGTGACAGGGAGGTAACATCACTGTGTGACAGGGAAATAACGTCACAGTGTGACAGGGAGGTAACATCACTGTGTGACAGGGAAATAACATCACTGTGTGACAGGAAGATAACATCACTCTGTGACAGGGAAATAACGTCACTGTGAGACAGGGAGATAACATCACTGTGTGACAGTGAGATAATGTCACTGTGTGACTGGAGATAACGTCACTGTGTGACAGGGAGATAATGTCACTGTGTGACAGGGAAATAACGTCACTGTGTGACAGGGAGATAACATCACTGTGTGACAGGGAGATAATGTCACTGTGTGACAGGGAGATAACGTCTCTCTGTGACAGGGAGATAATGTCACAGTGTGACAGTGTGATATTGTCACTGTGTGACTGCAGATAATGTCACTGTGTGACAGGGAGATAACGTCACTGTGTGACTGGAGATAACGTCACTGTGTGACTGGAAATAACGTCACTGTGTGACACGGTGATAACGTCACTGTGTGACAAGGAAATAACATCACTGTGTGACAGGGAGATAACATCACTGTTTGACAGGGAAATAAAGTCACTGTGTGACAGGGAGATAACATCACTGTGTGACAGGGAAATAACGTCACTGTGTGACAGGGAGATAACATCACTGTGTGACAGGGAGATAATGTCACTGTGTGACTGCAGATAATGTCACTGTGTGACAGGGAGATAACGTCACTGTGTGACTGGAGATAACGTCACTGTGTGACTGGAAATAACGTCACTGTGTGACACGGTGATAACGTCACTGTGTGACAGGGAGATAACGTCACTGTGTGACAGGGAGATAACGTCACTGTGACAGGGAGATAACGTCACTGTGACAGGGAGATAATGTCACTGTGTAACGGGACAATAACTTCACTGTGACAGGGAGATAACGTCACTGTGTGACAGGGAGATAACATCACTGTGTGACAGTGAGATAATGTCACTGTGTGACAGGGAGATAACGTCTCTCTGTGACAGGGAGATAATGTCACAGTGTGACAGTGTGATATTGTCACTGTGTGACTTCAGATAATGTCACTGTGTGACAGTGAGATAACGTCACTGTGTGACTGGAGATAACGTCACTGTGTGACTGGAAATAACGTCACTGTGTGACACGGTGATAACGTCACTGTGTGACAGGGAAATAACGTCACTGTGTAACAGGGAGATAGCGTCACTGTGACAGGGAGATAACATCACTGTGTGACAGGGAGATAATGTCACTGTGTGACTGGAGATAACGTCACTGTGTGACAGGGACATAACGTCACTGTGTGACAGGGAAATAATGTCCCTGTGTGACAGGGAAATAATGTCACTCTGTGACAAGGAAATAACATCACTGTGTGACAGGGAGATAAAGTCACTGTGTGGCAGGGAGATAATGTCACTCTGTGACTGGAGATAACGTCACTGTGTGACAGGGAGATAACGTCACTGTGTGACAGGGAGATAACGTCACTGTGTGACAGGGAATTAACGTCACTGTGTGACAGGGAGATATCGTCACTGTGTGACAGGGAGATAACGTCAATGTGTGACTGCAGATAACGTCACTGTGTGACAGGGAGATAACATCACTGTCTGACAGGGAGATAACATCACTGTGTGACAGGGAAATAACGTCACTGTGTGACAGGGAGATATCGTCACTGTGTGACAGGGAGATAACGTCAATGTGTGACTGGAGATAACGTCACTGTGTGACAGGGAGATAACGTCACTGTGTGACAGGGAAATAACGTCACTGTGTGACAGGGAGATAACATCACTGTGTGACAGGGAGATAACGTCACTGTGTGACTGCAGATAACGTCACTGTGTGACAGGGAGATAACATCACTGTCTGACAGGGAGATAACATCACTGTGTGACAGGGAAATAACGTCACTGTGTGACAGGGAGATAACATCACTGTGTGACAGCGAGATAATGTCACTGTGTGACAGGGAAATAACGTCACTGTGTGACAGGGAGATAATGTCACTGTGTGACAGGGAGATAACATCACTGTGACAGGGAAATAACGTCACTGTGTGACAGGGAGATAACGTCACTGTGTGACAGGGAGATAACGTCAATGTGTGACTGAAGATAACGTCACTGTGTGACAGGGAGATAACATCACTGTGTGACAGGGAGACAAAGTCACTGTGTGACAGGGTGATAACGTCACTGTGTGACAGGGAGATAACGTCACTGTGTGACTGGAGTTGACGTCACTGTGTGATAGGGAGATAATGTCACTGTGTGTCAGGGAAATAACGTCACTCTGTGAAAGGGAGATAATGTCACTGTGTGACAGGGAGATAACATCACTGTGTGACAGGGAGATAATGTCTCTGTGTGACAGGCAGATAACGTCACTGTGTGGCAGGTAACTAATTATTTCATAAGAACATAGAACATAAGAAATAGGAGCAGGAGTGGGCCATACGGCCCCCCGAGCCCGCTCCACCATTTAATACGATCATGGCTGATCCGATCATGGACTCAGGTCAACTTGCCTGCCCGTTCTCCATAGCCCCTTATTCCCTTATCGTTTAAGAAACTGTCTATTTCTGTCATAAATGTATTCAATGTTCCAGCTTCCGCAACCCTCTGATGCAGTGAATTCCACAGATCCACAACCCTCTAAGAGAAGAAGTTTCTTCTCATCTCAGTTTTAAAAGGGTGCCCCCTTATTCTAAGATTATGCCCTCTAGTTCTAGTCTCCCCTATCAGTGGAGCATATTCTCTGCATCCACCTTGTCAAGCCCCGTCATAATATTATACTTTTCGATAAGATCACCTCTCATTCAATTATTTACTTCAGAACATAAGAACATAAGAATTAGGAACAGGAGTAGGCCATCTAGCCCCTCGGGCCTGCTCCGCCATTCAACAAGATCATGGCTGATCTGGCCGTGGACTCAGCTCCACTTACCCGCCCGCTCCCCATAACCCTTAATTCCCTTATTGGTTAAAAATCTATCTATCTGTGATTTGAATACATTCAATGAGCTAGCCTCAACTGCTTCCTTGGGCAGAGAATTCCACAGATTCCCAACCCTCTGGGAAAAGAAATTCCTTCTCAACTCGGTTTTAAATTGGCTCCCCCGTATTTTGAGGCTGTGCCCCCTAGTTCTAGTCTCCCCACCAGTGGAAACAATCTCTCTGCCTCTATCTTGTCTATCCCTTTTATTATTTTAAATGTTTCTATAAGATCACCCCTCATCCTTCTGAACTCCAACAAGTAAAGACCCAGTCTAATCAATCTATCATCATAAGGTAACCCCCTCATCTCCGGAATCAGCCTAGTGAATCGTCGCTGTACCCCCTCCAAAGCTGGTATATCCTTCCTTAAGTAAGGCGACCAAAACAGCACGCAGTACTCCAGGTGCGGCCTCACCAATACCCTGTACAGTTGCAGCAGGACCTCCCTGCTTTTGTTCTCCATCCCTCTCGCAATGAAGGCCAACATTCCATTCGCCTTCCTGATTACCTGCTGCACCTGCAAACTAACTTTTTGGGATTCATGCACAAGGACCCCCAGGTCCCTCTGCACTGCAGCATGTTGCAATTTCTCCCCATTCAAATAATGTTCCCTTTTACTGTGTATTTTTCCAAGGTGGATGACCTCACATTTTCCGACTTTGTATTCCATCTGCCAAACCTTAGCCCATTTGCTTAACCTATCTAAATCTCTTTGCAGCCTCTCTGTGTCCTCTACACAACCCGCTTTCCCACTAATCTTTGTGTCATCTGCAAATTTTCTTACACTACACTCTGTCCCCTCTTCCAGGTCATCTAGGTATATTGTAAACAGTTGTGGTCCCAGCACCGATCCCTGTGGCACACCACTAACCACGGATTTCCAACCCGAAAAAGACCCATTCATCCCGACTCTCTGCTTTCTGTTCGCCAGCCAATTCTCTATCCATGCTAATACATTTCCTCTGACTCCGCGAACCTTTATCTTCTGCAGTAACCTTTTGTGTGGCACCTTATCGAATGCCTTTTGGAAATCTAAATACACCACATCCATCGATACACCTCTATCCACCATGCTCGTTATATCCTCAAAGAATTCCAGTAAATTAGTTAAACATGATTTCCCCTTCATGAATCCATGTTGCGTCTGCTTGATTGCACTATTCCTATCTAGATGTCCCGCTATTTCTTCTTTAATGATAGCTTCAAGCATTTTCCCCACTACAGATGTTAAACTAACCGGCCTATAGTTACCTGCCTTTTAGTTACCTACATTAGCTGCTTTCCAATCCGCTGGTACCTCCCCAGAGTCCAGAGAATTTTGGTAGATTATAACGAATGCATCTGCTATAACTTCCGCCATCTCTTTTAATACCCTGGGATGCATTTCATCAGGACCAGAGGACTTGTCTACCTTGAGTCCCATTAGCCTGTCCAGCACTACCCGCCTAGTGATAGTGATTGTCTCAAGGTCCTACCTTCCCACATTCCTGGGACCAGTAATTTTTGGCATGGTTTTTGTGTCTTCCATTGTGAAGACCGAAGCAAAATAATTGTTTAAGGTCTCAGCCATTTCCACATTTCCCATTATTAAATCCCCCTTCTCATCTTCTAAGGGACCAACATTTACTTTAGTCACTCTCTTCCGTTTTATATATCGGTAAAAGCTTTTACTGTCTGTTTTTATGTTTTGCGCAAGTTTACTTTCGTAATCTATCTTTCCTTTCTTTATTGCTTTCTTAGTCATTCTTTGCTGTCGTTTAAAATTTTCCCAATCTTCTAGTTTCCCACTAACCTTGGCCACTTTATACGCATTGGTTTTTAATTTGATACTCTCCTTTATTTCCTTGATTATCCATGGCTGGTTATCCCTTCTCTTGCCGCCCTTCTTTTTCACTGGAATATATTTTTGTTGAGCACTATAAAAGACCTCCTTAAAAGTCCTCCACTGTTCCTCAATTGTGCCACCGTTTAGTCTGTGTTCCCAGCCTACTTTCGCCAACTCTGCCCTCATCCCACTGTAGTCCCCTTTGTTTAAGCATAGTACGCTCGTTTGAGACACTACATCCTCACCCTCAATCTGTATTACAAATTCAACCATACTGTGATCACTCATTCCGAGAGGATCTTTTACTAGGAGATTGTTTATTATTCCTGACTCATTACACAGGACCAGATCTAAGATAGCTTGCTCCCTTGTAGGTTCTGTAACATACTGTTCTAAGAAACAATCCCGTATACATTCTATGAATTCCTCCTCAAGGCTACCCCGTGCGATTTGATTTGACCAATCGATATGTAGGTTAAAATCTCCCATGATTACTGCCGTTCCTTTTTCACATGCCTCCATTATTCCCTTGATTATTGTCTGTCCCACTGTGAAGTTATTATTTGGGGGCCTATAAACTACGCCCACCAGTGATTTTTTCCCCTTACTATCTCTAATCTCCACCCACAATGATTCAACATTTGTTCATTAGAGCCAATATCGTCTCTCACAACTTCCCTGATATCATCCTTTATTAACAGAGCTACCCCACCTCCTTTCCCTTCTTGTCTATCTTTGCGAATTGTCAGATACCCCTGTATGTTTAATTCCCAGTCTTGACCACCCTGCAACCACATTTTTGTAATGGCCACCAAATTATACCCATTTGTAATGATTTGTGCCGTCAACTCATTGACTTTATTTCGAATGATGCGTGCGTTTAGGTAGAGTGTTTTAAAACCATGATTTTTAGTTTTGACCCCTCCTGCAGCCCCTTTATATTCATACATATTGTCCCTTCCTATAACCTTGTGGTTTACACTTACCCCAGTGCCACTCTGTGCTCTGTTGCCTCCTGCCTTTTGCATTCTTTCTTGGGGTCCTGTTCATCTGAGCTCTCACCCACTCTAACTAGCTCAGAGCCCTCTCCTGGGTTCCGAATACTCCTCGCATTGAGGCACCGAGCTTTCAGGCTTGCCTTTTTATTACACTTTGACCCTTTAGAATTTTGCTGTACTCTTTTCAGCTTCTTTTTGAGATGGAGCTAATTATTAGCGTCTGAACCACTTTTGCTGTGGGTGTGTTCTACATATTCCTCGACTCTGTGGGAATGTAAGATTCTTGAGTTTTGTTCATTTGCAACCCGTATCCTTTTGTAGCTATGTAAGGTGTTGGTGAGGCCACACCTGGAAAACTGCGTGCAGTTTTGGGTTCCATATTTACAAAAGGATATACTCGCTTTGGAGGTAGTTCAGAGAAGGTTCACTAGGTTGATTCCGGGGATGAGGGGGTTGACATGAGGAAAGATTAAGTAGGTTGGGCCTCTACTCATTGGAATTCAGAAGAATGAGAGGTGATCTTATCGAAACGTATAAAATTATGAGGGGGCTTGACAAGGTGGGTGCAGAGAGGATGTTTCCACTGATGGGGGAGATTAGAACTAGAGGTCATGATCTTAGAATAAGGGGCCGCCCATTTAAAACAGAGATGAGAAATTTCTTCTCTCAGAGGGTTGTAAATCTGTGGAATTCACTGCCTCAGCGAGCTATGGAAGCTGGGAAATTTAATAAATTTAAGACATAACTAGACAGTTTCTTAAACGATAATGGGATAAGGGGTTATGGGGAGTGGGCAGAAGTGGAGCTGAGTCCATGATCAGATCAGCCATGATCTTATTGAATGGCGGAGCAGGCTCGAGGTGTCGTATGGCTTACTCCTGCTCCTATTTCTTATGTTCTTATGCTCACAGTCAAAGTCAGGCAGCCTGCTTACACACAGGTTGTCTTGCGAGCCTACCTGCACACACAACACCTGCACAGATTATTGGTGGCGTTCACTGTACTCCGTGGGATACTGCATTGCAGGTTGTTGCAAATATATCTCAACAGCGGAGTAAGTCACAGAGCACACTACAGTTTTAATAGCTTCCCCTGAGAGAGAAAATTCAGCAATCTTTAGATCATTTATTCAAATGATGAGACAAATATAGTCCAGAAACTGTCGAAGCAGTAATTATTAATGTGTTACGTAATTGAGAGACATTTCCAGGGACAGGTAATTTGGTGCGCTGAATTACCGTGTGCGTCTCGAACCAATGTTCAAATCAAACTGAGGCATCAAGATGCCCGTCGCCTGTCACAATCATTGTGCACTGTGTGAAACGGCTATTGGCAGTCCCACAACAACTTCCTGCAGTCATTAAAATAAAGTCTTGCATTTTTATAGCACCTTTCACTACCTCAGGATGTCCCAAAGTGCTTTACAGCCAATTAACTACTTTTGAAGTCGTCACTGTTGTAATGTAGGAAACACAGCATCTAATTTGTGCACAGCAAGCTCCCACAACAGCAATATGATAATGACATTTAAATTTCAGTACAACTGGTCCATGTCGGTATTTATGCTCCACACACATCACCTCCCACTTTACTTCATCTAATCGTATCAGCATATCCTTCTCCCTCATGTATTTACCGAGTTTCCCCTTAAATGCATAATGACTGGATAATCTATTTTTTTACGTTGATTGAGGGATTAATTGGCCAGGACACCGGTGATAATTCCTCTGCTCTTCTTTGAAATAGTGCCATGGGATCGATTACATCCAGCTGAGAGAACAGACTTGCTTTAATGTCTCATCCAAAAGACAGCACCTCTGACAGTGCAGCACTCCCTCAGCACGGCACTGGAGAGTCAGCCTTGATTTTTTGTGCTCCAGACCCTGGAGTGGGATTTGAACCCACAACCTTTTGACTCAAAGGCGAGTGCCACCCGCTGAGCCACAGCTGACTTGGGGAGAAGCTTGAGTGTGCAGAGGTCAGATAGACCGGAGTTATACTGTTTCTCTGCCGCAGTGAATCTTCTCTGCTCTGAAAGCCGTTGCTTGCTGATTAAACGTACGCGGATCCTAGGTGTGGGGGGGTCGATGGGTGTCAGACTAATGCTTGCCCACCACAAATAATGGAAAATATGCAGTGCAATTTTAAGTAGGATACTACTCGGGTTGAAGGGCTGCAGTTATGAGGAGAGACTTGAGAAGTTAGAGCTTTTAGAGCTGAGAATGTTATGGAATGATTTGATCGAGATTGTCAACATTATGAAGGGTTATGATGAGGTAAATTGTGATAAATTATTTCCACTGGTTAGCTAAAAAGAAAAGACTTGCATTTATATAGCACCTTTCACGACCACCGGAATTCCCAAAGCACTTTAGAGCCAATTAAGTACTTTTTGAACTGCAGTTGCTGTTGTAATGTATGCAATGCAGCAGCCAATGCACAGCAAGCTCCCACAAACAGCAATGTGATAATGACCAGATAATCTGTTTTTTAGTGATGTTGATTGAGGGATAAATATTGGCCCCAGGAATAACTCCCCTGCTCTTCTTCGAAATAATGCCATGGGACCTTTTACATCCACCTGAGAGGGCAGACAGGGCCTCGGTTTAACATCATCATCTGAAAGACGGCACTTCCAACAGTGCAGCACTCCCTCCGCACTGCACTGGAGTGTCAGCCTAGATTTTTGTGCTCAAGTCCCTGGATTAGGACATGAACCCACCACCTTCTGAATCGGAGGCGAGAGCACTACCCACTGAGCCACAGCTGACTTGGGGAGAAGCTTGAGTGTTGATAGACTGGAGTTATACTGTTGCTCTGCCGCGGCGAATCATCTCTGCTCTGAAAGCCGTTGCTTGCTTATTAAATGTACACAGAGCCTGGGAGGAGGGGTGGGGATGGGGAGCGGGGGCGGGGGAAGGTGCCATGCTAATGCTTGCACACCAGAGATTGTAGGAAGCATCCCAGAACATACAACCACTGAGAAAAGCAATTGGTCTCAATGTATGGCATTCCTCTGATGCATTGTTTGGTTAAAAAAAAGCAAATGGAATGTAGAATAACATTTACCGGCCTGCAGCGCATGCCGGGCTAAGTGGAGTTTTACCGCTCAGCAAGAAGGTTCGGTTATGCCAGATGTTGGCAGGTGTTATGCTCCTCCTGCTATAATGCATATCATCATAGGTGGTCCCTCATGGGTTCACAGATGTTTCAATGAAGGACCCAATATTCCAGTCCTGAACTCCAGCTGAGGGGGTAGAAGATGCCTGTGCGTGAATTTTTTTAACGTGTGGTGGCCGTTGCACACCAGCCACCACACGGGCTTGACAGAGCTAGGTCTTGATCCAGTGGCAAGGGTTAACCAGGACGACTGGGGACCTGCTCTGCTCCATGGAGCTAATGCGCGCACATATCGCAGTGTAGGCTGGCTCTCGGCTCTTCTGGGCACCATACCCTCATTCGCCCCACCTCCGCCACAATCTCTCGCCGCTCCTCCGCCACAAACATTCGCTGCACTTTCGCCACGATCTTTCGGCACTCCTCCGCCACAAAACATTCGCCGCACCTCCGCCACGAGCTCCCGCCGCTCCTCCGTACCAAACCTTCGCCGAACCTCCGTCGCGACCACCCATCAAATCTCAGCCACGATCCCTCATCGCTCCTCCGTCCTGATCACTCGCCGTACCTCCACCACGACTTTCCTGCTGATCTGCTGTACCTGGGCCCCGCCGATGCTCCTGCCCACGCGCCAAACGGCGACCTGGGTCCTGATGACATCACCCAGTCGCCCGTCTCGAAGCCGTCGCAAATTCGTGTCAGCTCGAAGCTGCAGTTGCAATCACCAGCTCTTTTTATAGCCCCAACCTGCGGAATTATTCTCTCACAGGTCGGAGTGGCCCATGATATACGATAATGCACTCGGTAGTCAATTAGCAACTAAACTGCTTTGGGGGGAGAAAGCTGAAGGATAAGCAGGAGCCGAGCTAACGGGGGAGCCGTAAACATAGATGGAGAACATTTCCTTTCCTTTTGTCTCACTCCTGAATCCCGCTGTCCATTTGGAGGTACGATCAAATTCCAAAATATAATTGGAGTTTCTCTGGGTCCCAAAAGCTGGCTTTTCCCACTCACATGCCAGGGACTTGAGCACAAAAATCCAGGCTGACACTCCCAGTGAAGTGCTGAGGGAGTGCTGCACAGTCGGAGATGCCGTCTTTCAGATGAAACGTTAAACCGAGGCCCCGCCTGTTTTCTCAGCTGGATGTAAATGATTCCACGGCACTATTTCGAAGAAAGAGCAGGGGAGTTATTCCAGGTGTCCTGGCCAATATTAATCCCTCAAACAACAGAACAGATTATCTGGTCATTATCACATTGCTGTTTGTGGGAGCTTGCTGTGCGCAAATTGGCTGGTGCGCTTACTGCATTACAGCAGTGACTATACTCCAAAAGTACCTCATGTGAAACGCTTTGGGGCATCCTGAGAGGCATGTAAGGCGCCATAAAAATGCAAGTCTTTCCTTTCTTTTTATAAGGGGACTCATGAGACAATTAGAGGCCACGAGGATAATCTTTGTGTCAAGGCGGAAGATGTTGGAAGAGTTCGTAACGAATACTTTGCATCTGTTTTCACAAAGGAAAGGCTATCAAGGAGGAGTGTGATATTCTGGATGAAATAAATATAGTGAGAGAGGAAGTATTAAGGGGTTTAGCAGCTTTGAAAGTAGATAAGTCCCCAGGCTCGGATGAAATGCATCCCAGGCTGTTGAGCGAAGTAAAAGAGGAAATAGCAGAGGCCTTGATCATCATTTTCCAGCCCTCTTTGGATCTGGGCATGGTGCCAGAGGATTGGAGTACCCTTGTTTAAGAAGAGAGAAAGGGATAGGCCGAGTAATTACAGGCCTGTCAGCCTAACCTCAGTGACGGGAAAATTATTGGAAAAAAGTCCTGAAAGACAGAATAAATGTACATTTGGAAAGGCAAGGATTAATTAGGGACAGTCAGCATGATTTGTTAAGGGAAGATCATGTTTAATTAACCTGATTTAATTTTTTGAGGAGGTAACCAAGAGGTTCGATAAGGGTAGTGCGTACGATGTAGTATATATGGACATTAGCAAGGTTTTTGCTAAGGTCCCACATGGTAGACTGGTCATGAAGGTTAAAGCCCATGGGATACAGGGCAAAGTGGCAAGTTGGATCCAAAATTGGCTTGGAGGTAGGAAGCAAAGGGTAATGATTGATGGATGTTTTTGTGACTGGAAGGATGTTTCCAGTGGGGTTCCACAGGCTCAGTACTGGGTCCCTTGCTTTTTGTGGTATATATCAATGATTTAGATTTGAATATAGAGAGTATAATTAAGAAGTTTTCAGATGACACTAAAATTGGCTGTGTGGTTGATAATGAAGAGGAAAGTCATGGACTCAGGAGGATAGCAAACTACTGGTCAGGTGGGCAGAGCAGTGGCAAATGGAATTTAATTCAGAGAAGTGTGAGGTGATGCACTTTGGGAGGGCCAATAAGGAAAGGGTATACACATTAGGCGGTAGGCCACTTGATAGTGTAGATGAACAAAGGGACCTTGGAGTGCTCGTCCACAGATCCCTGAAAGTAGCAGGCCAGATGGATAAGGTGGTTAAGAAGGCATATGGAATAATTGCCTTTATTGGCTGAGGCATAGAATATAAGAGCAGGGAGATTATGCTTAAATTGTATAATACTTTGGTTAGGCCACAGCTGGAGTACTGCGTGTAGTTCTGGTCGCCATATTACAGGAAAGACGTGATTGCACTAGAGAGGGTGCAGAGGAGATTTACTAGGCTGCTGTCTGGAATGGAGAATCTGAGTTATGAGGACAGATTGGATAGGCTGGGTTGGATCTCATTGGAACAGAGGAGCTAGAGAGGAGACTTCATTGAGGTGTACAAAATATTGAGGGGCCTGGACATAGTGGATAGTAAGGACCTATTTCCATTGGTGGAGGGGTCTATTACGAGGGGGCATAGTTTTAAGATGATTGGTGGAAGATTTAGAGGAGATTTGAGGGGAGGCTTCTTTACGCAGAGGGTTGTGGGGATCTGTGTCTCATTGTTGGAAGAGTGGTGGATGCAGAAACCCTCACCACTTTTAAGAGATAGTTGGATGGGCACTTAAAGTGCAGTAACCTGCAGGGTTACGGACCTAGAGCTGGTAATTGGGATTAGACTGGATAACCTTTAGTTGGACAGCGCGGATATAATGGTAAGTATGGCAGGGAATAGAATATGGCCAGGGTGATCTCCTGGACTAGTTTTGATTGCCTGGATGGGTCGGAGAGGAATTTTCTCAGATGTTTTCTCCCTAAATTGGCCTGGGTTTTTATCTGGTTTTTGCCTCTCCCAGGAGATCACATGGCTCCGGTTGGGAAGGAGTATAGAATGTTTCAGTATAAGAGGTGCCGCAGTTGTGTGAGGCGGACTGGTTGGGCTGGGTGCTCTTTGCCTTTCCGTCATTGTTCAAAGGTTTATATGTAACCTTCAGGGCTGCTGACCAAGGGCCGTGTGGCTCTTTGTCGGCCGGCGGGACACGATGGGCCGGAATGGCCTCCTCCTGCGCTGTAAATTTCTGCTTCTATGTTTCTAATTAGTCGTGTTCATGGCGAGCAGGAGATTTAAAAGTGATTTGGGAGAAGGTGGGTAGATGGAGTTGATCTATCACAAAGGAGTCAGGTTTATTTACGTGGAGAGAGAAACAGGGTTAACATTTCAGCATCGACCTGAAACTAACTCTGTTTCAGATGCTCCACAGCTGCTGCCTGACCCGCTGAGTATTTCCGACATTTTCTGTTTATATTTCAGATTTCCAGCATACGCCGTATTTTGCTACGCTATTCTTGACTTTTTTAGGGGGATAATTTCTGGGAGGTGGGACCTTTCGCGCCAGGCACGGAAGTCCCACCCCGCTCGTTAACTTCAGGTTACCGCCCCCAGGAAGGAAGTGGAGCTCAAAATATCACGCTCCGCTTCCTGTCCGGGGCGGGAGCGGGGACGGTCACGTCGTGAGCCAGGGCGGACGGGTCATGAGCAGGGCAGTCGGGGCAGGGACGGGGCAGTCGGGGCAGGGGGCGGGACAGACGGGTCGGGGGGGGCGGGACGGTCGGGAATGGGGTGCAGCGCTGCGCACTGGGCCGCAAGGCGCTGCCACGTAGGAGGGGCTCGCCCCTTCATTAAAGGGAAGGGCCCAAGCTACAAACTCTGCTGGTAAGAAACGGGCCTCCATGGCCCATGGGGGGAGCAGGGGCGCCGTGCCAACCATCCGACACTCGAGCAGAGCGCCGGTTGATCGCGGCACAAAAACTGCGGACAGTTTTGGTCTCCGTATTTACGAAAGAATATACCTTCTTTGGAGGCAGTTCAGAGAAGGCTCATTAGGTTAATTCCTGAGATGAGGGGGTTGACTTATGAGGAAAGGTTGAGTAGGTTGGGCCTCTACTCATTGGAGTTCAGAAGAATGAGAGGTGATCTTCTCGAAACGTATAAGGTTACGAGGGGGCTTGACAAGGTGGATGCAGAGAAGATGTTTCCATTGATGGGGGAGACTAGAACTAGAGGGCATAATCTTAGAATAAGGGGTTGCACATTTAAAACTTAGATGAGGAGGAATTTCTTCTCTCAGAGGGTTGTAAATCTGTGGAACTCGCTGCCTCAGAGAGCTGTGGAAGCTGGGACATAGAATAAATTTAAGACGCAGACAGACAGTAAGTGGATAAGGGGTTATGGGGAGCGGGCAGGGAGGTGGAGCTGAGTCCATGATCAGATCAGCCATGATCGTATTGAATGTCGGAGCAGGCTCGAGGGGCCGTATGGCCTACTCCTGCTCCCATTTCTTATGTTCTTATGTAGAAACCGTGGTCATAGCACCAACCGACAAAATTGGCAGATTTTTCTTTCCAATGGCCGCCACCTCCCCTTTAGCTATCGCCCCGCGCGTGGCCTGTTGCCCGGTTCACGTGCCCTGAAACTGTCTCTGGCCCCCCCCCCCCCCACAATATGGGGTCCGGGGCGCTACGCATGGTGATGAGGTCGTCATCGTCGCACAGCGGAGTGGGTCGCTATCGGTTACCGCCGCCGCAAAACTCCCGCAGAATTTCACAGGATCCATTAGCGGGACAGCACCCGGTCACAAAGTCGTTTGCGGTCTGTACGGGAGGCACAGATGGCCCCAGTTTCTGCCCCTTATAGTCTTTTGCTGATCCTTTCAATGCTCATGGTGTGCGTTCGACAGGCAGGATTGTAAAAAAAAATCTGTGGCTTGTGCAGATAGATAAATTTGGTGGAATTACCACGATTTGAAACGAATGCAATGTATTCTCTGCAGTCACTCTCAGCTCCTCGCCTTGTGCCCGCAGGATGGCCGAGCGTGATTCCGTGACAAGGTGTCTGCTGCCATCTTCTGGCACCTGAAAGGAATTGCACTTTAAAAAATCGATTCAGAGAGAATCGACCAAGCTGCTCCGCATTTCAGCAATTGGAATGCCCTTGTTCCTATCATTTGTTCGACTCGAGCGTCGTGCTGAGTTTGCCTCTCTGACACGGGCAGCATCTGTGACAAGTCGCAACACAAACAGGCACCGTCTTCAATCAAAAACAAAATGTTCGGCAAGCCGACAGTATGTTTCTGAGCACACGACATCGAATGTACAGCACAGAAACAGGCTATGCAGCCCAACTGGTCTATGCCGGTGTTTATGCTCCACTCGAGCCTCTTCCCACCCTACTTCATCTAATACCCGCAGCATATCCTTCTATTTCTTTCTCCCTCGTGTGTGTATCTCATCATCATAGGCAGTCCCTCGAATCGAGGATGACTTGCTCCACACCGAAAAAGGATGAGTTCACAGGTGTTTCAATGACGGACTTAATATTTTGGATCCCAAACTACATCCTGAAGGGCGGAAGATGCCTGTGCGTGGATTTTTTTTAACGTTGGAGGCCGTTGCTCACCAGCCACCACACGGGCTCGACAGAGCTAGGTCTTGGTCCAGTGGCAAGGATTATCCAAGGCGACTGGAGACCTGCACGGACCTAGTGCGCGCACATATCGCAGTGTGGGCTGAGCTCGAGCTGCCCCTGGGCCCCGAACTCACACCTCCCCTGGGCCCCGATCACGTCCCTCCACAGTCTCTCGCCGCCCCTGCTCCAATCACCGACCTGGACCTTGATGACATCACTCTTCGCTGCCGTCGCAGCTCGCACTGCTCCCTCAAGTGGACTCCGCGCTTCCCTTTAAATGCATCGATGCTATTCGCCTCGACCACTCCCTGTGGTAGCGGAGTTTTACGTTCTCACCACTCTCTGAGTAAAGAAGTCTCTCCTGAATTCTCTATTCGATTTTTTGCAAATCACATGCTTGCACACGATGATGATGTGACAGAACTGGTACGTCTGTGGTAGCCCTGGTCATTCACCAAACCGTGAGGGCCCCTTTAAACACGCTAAAGATACAGAGTGTCAGTCGCAAAAAGGAAAGAAAGACTTGCATTTATATAGCGCCTTTCATGACCATAGGGATGTCTCAATGCGCTTACAGCCAATGAAGTACTTTTGGAGTGTAGTCACTGTTGTAATGTGGGAAACGCGGCAGCCAATTTACGCACAGCAAGCTCCCACAAACAGCAATGTGATAATGACCAGATAATTGTGATGTTGATTGAGGGATAAATATTGGCCAGGACACCGGGGATAACTCCCCTGCTCTTCTTTGAAATAGTGTCATGGGATTTTTTACGTCCACCTGAGAGAGCAAACGGGGCCTCGATTTAACGACTCATCTAAAAGATGGCACCTCCAACAGTGCGGCGCTCCCTCAGCACTGCACCAGGAGAGCCAGTCTAGATTTTTGTGCTCAAGTCTCTGGAGTCGGATTGAAACCCAATTTCATATATTACAACAGTGACTACACTGCAAAAAAGTATTTTAATGGCTATAAAGCATTTTGGGACATCCGGTGGTCATGAAAGGCGCTATATAAATGCAAGTCTTGCTTTTTTTTATGTTTATAGACCACCTCGGGACATTCCAAAAAATACAATGGATCACTAATTGAGTTTCTCAGGGTGTGTCTGCAAATCACTTCTGCTTACATCGAAAATGTTAAAATTATCATCTGTGCACTTCAAATCCCTCCGTGGCCTCTGTAAAGTCCTGTCCCCTCAGTACAGATTCACACAAGGCATGTAGTGAAGTCAAGGTCACTCTGGACCTGCACCTTTATTTCACAGCTCTGAAATGCTGCACTTGCCTGAGACCTGTCCTTATATACCTGTCTCTTGCAAGTGCACCCCTGGTGGTAAGGTATGCTGGTGGTTACAGGTCATATCTTATTATAGTCATGTATAGCATGTTAGGATACAGTTATATATAATAATGTAAGATACATGACAGCCTCGCCCCCTCCCTATCTCTGCAACCTCCTCCAGCCCCACAACCCCCCGAGATTTCTGCTCTCCTCCAATTCCAGCCTCTTGACCATCCCTGATTATAATCGCTCAACCATCGGTGGCTGTGCCCTTAGTTGCCGAGGCTCCAAGTTCTGCAAATCCCTCCCTAATCCTCTCCGCCTCTCTACCTCTCTTTCCTCCTTTAAGACGCTGATTAAAACCTACCTCTTCGACCTGTCCTCATATTTCCTTATGTGCACGTTACAACAGTGCCAACACGCCAAAAGTACTGAATTGGCTGCAAAGCACTTTGCAACTTCTGGTGGTCGTGAAAGGCGCTATCTAAATGCAAGTCTTTCTTTCTTTCTTGTGTGGCTCCTGCGTAGCGCCTTGGGACGTTTTGCCACGTTTTAAGGCTCTATGCAAATGCGGGCAGTTTTTTTGTAAACTATACACTGCAGCCGGCAATAATCTGCAAGCAGTTCATGGACAGAAAATACAGGCTGCAATGCAGCCTGCGGTGTTACGAGGCGTGTTTTCAGGTGCGAGCAGTGCTCCATGCTGGGATCCGCGGGTCACAGAATCAGCCCAGTGGGAAACACGATAGCTTTGCCATTGTGACCCAAAACCCACGCCTGGTGCCAAATTTAGATTACAACAACACTTTTCCTTTAGAGTTTAGCCTTTCTCTGCACTCTACATCAAAGGAGCCATATGTCACTGTGTAACTAGCAGAGCGTGGCAGTTCGCCACAATGAGACCATTTCGCAAACTCTGGGGCCCGTAAGCCCAAGCCTTCGGTTGCAGTCCAGTCAATGAGCCCCTCCGACCCTCCCCACCCCTCTCAGCCCCTCACCTTTGATTACAGCCACAGCGTCGGCCATTTAATTGGGCAAAAGGCACAGAGGCCGGGGGTCGCTGTTCCAACCCGCTGCAGACTGCAGATAACGCGCTCCGTCGTGGCGCAGTGTTGCCAAGGCAGCCGGGCCAGCCAGATGGCAGTGGGTCTGAAGTCCCACGGCTGCCTGTCGTTCAGACTTAACTTCCGTAGTTGTGACCGGCTTATCCAGATGGCGAAGTGGGCTGTGGCATCTCGGAGAGTGGGGGGGGGGAAGAAAATAAGACTCCTGTCACGTCCTGTCATTCTTTGTGGCTGATGATGCGAAACATTGGCACTAGGCCTGAGGCAGCCTGTGGCCTTGTTCACCTTGCTGTCACCCCGGCATCCCTCAAACACAAGCGGGGGGAAATGTACAGAGAACATGTGAAGTAAAATGATTGTAACACTGAAGAAAACGGGCATTTTATTTAAAGAAACGTCGAACAGTGTTTTGCTTAGAGTTCAACAGAGAGACAGTTTTCGTAATGCCTGATGGGCAAAGACACTACATAAGAACATAAGAAATAGGAGCAGGAGTAGAGACCAGAGTACTTGAAGCCAGCGCGCGTGCCCCTGGAGTAGTGGGCTAGAGGGCACAAAAGCTTGAATGAGGGTTCAAGGGCAGGTGATGATGGGAGGAAGTGGTCTTAGTGATGGATAGGATGCCGGGTTTGAGGCTCAGTTCAGTGTCAAAGAGGAAACCAAGGTTGCACAACGTTTGGTTCAGCCTCATCAAGCAGAAGGATGGAATCAGGGGTCAATAAGGACAAAGAGGGAGTCACGGACTGGGAGCTGAGATGACAAGGAGGAGAAGCCATGGCTAAGTTGGGACAAACACAAATTTTAAAAAGATCCCACGGCCCTATTCCTGGCCAATATTTATCCCTCAATCAACATCACCAAAAACAGATTACCCGGTCATGATCACATTGCTGTTTGTGGGAGCTTGCTGTGCGCAAATTGACTGCCGCGTTTCCCACATTACGACAGTGACTACACTTCAAAAAGTACTTCGTTGGCTGTAAAGCACTTTGAGACATCCGGTGGTCGTGAAAGGCGCTATATAAATGCAAGTATTTCTTTTTTCTTCTTTTCTTTAATTCTTTCCTTCTTACTACAGTTATACAGGGCCTTGGTGAGACTGCATCTGGAGTATTGTGTGCAGTTTCGGTCTCCTTACCAAAGAAAGGATATACTTGCCATAGAGGGAGTGCAGCGAAGGTTCACCAAACTGATTCCTGGGATGGCAGGACTGCCGGATGAGGAGAGATTGGGTCGACTCGGCCTGTATTCACTAGAGTTTAGAAGAATGAGAGGGGATCTCATTGAAACGTAAAAATTCTGACTGGGTTGGATAGATTGGATGTGGGGAGGATGTTTCCCCTGGCTGGGAAGTCTAGAACAAGGGGTCACAGTCTCAGGATACGGGGTAGGAAATTTAGGACCAAGATGAGGAGAAATTTTTTCACTCAGAGGGTGGTGAACCTGTGGAATTCTCTACCACAGGAGGCTGTGGAGGCCAAGTCACTGAATATATTTAAGAGGGAGATAGATAGATTTCTAGAAACAAAAGGCATCAAGGGGTATGGGGAAAAAGCGGGAATATGGTGTTGAGATAGAGGATCAGCCATGATCATAGTGAATGGCGGTGCAGGCTCGAAGGGCCGAATGGCCTACTCCTGCTCCTATTTTCTATCTTTCTTTCTTTCCCTTCTTTCTTTGCACACTTTCTCTCCCTTCTTTCTTTCCCCTCTCCCTTTCCCCTCTTCCTTGCTTCTCTTTCATTCCCCTCTTCTCTTTCTCCTCTTGCCTGTGATACCCCTTTGCCAACCGTCTGAAATACTTCCTCCCCTTTTTTTTCCAGCTGAGGAGTCTGTAGCGTGTGACAACCCTGGGCTACCAGAGAACGGTTACCAGATTCTGTACAAGCGGCTGTATCTGCCGGGAGAGACATTGACCTTTATGTGTTACGAAGGGTTCGAGCTCGTTGGGGAGGTCACCATCAGATGCATCATCGCTCATCCATCGCACTGGAGCGGACCACTGCCTTTATGTAAAGGTAAGGTTATTACTGCATACAACCTTCGGAGCGGTAGACACTACAAGTAAACCAGGGGGGATTCTGGGTCACCCGTGCTGGCTCTGTGTTCCCGATATTGCTGGCAAGCCTCCCGACAGCCATGATGTAGTCACGCCAATGGAGCAGTTGGATCTGGGAGATTGGCCTGTAACTTCCAGGCTCCAGAGTTTGCAGGGAGAATTGGCAGTGGATCAAGAGATTTGCACAGTATAGTGTAAATTAAAGCTCCATTTTATGGGGCTGGGCATTGGCTGGGTGGTGGGTGGGCTTTGCGCTGTGCCCGCATAAAGAAGGCGTTGGCATGGGGCGCATGTTGTTTCCACGGCCAGGCCTCATTGGCGTTAATTTGCTGAGCTGCCAATGTGAACCGTGCTCCTTAAAAGGCAACTCGCCGATCTGGAGGGCGGAGGATCCACCAAGATGGCCAATTTTGGAGGACCTACAGCAGAATGTTAAAGGAAGGGAGGGAGGGAGGAAGGACTTGCATTTATATCGCGCTTTTCATGACCACCGGACGTCTCAAAGTGCTTTACAGCCAATGGAAGTAATTTTTGAAGTGTAGTCACTGTTGTAATGTTGGGAAACGTGGCAGCCAATTTGTGCAGTGCTGAGGGAGCGCTGCACTGTCTGAGCTGCCGTCTTTCGGATGAGACGTTAAACCGAGGCCCCGTCTACTCTCTCGGGTGGACGTAAAAGATCCCACGGCACTTATTCGAAGAAGAGCAGGGGAGTTATCCCCGGCGTCTTGGCCAATATTTATCCCTCAATCAACATCACAAAAACAGATTATTTGGTCGTTATCGCATTGCCGTTTGTGGGAGCTTGCTGTGCGCAAATTGACTGCCGCGTTTCCCACATTACAACAGTGACTACACTCCAAAAATGCTTCATTGGCTGTAAAGCGCTTTGAGACGTCCGATGGTCGTGAAAGGCGCTATATAAATGCAAGTCCTTGTTCTCTTTTCCCTTTCCTGCACCAAATGATCTTTGCACCTCAACCAGTTTTCTCATGGCAAATGTTAATTTATCTTTATCAGTGCAGTCACATTCAACTCACTTTTCATTCATGTCCGAGCCGAGCGCAACCTGACTTGAAATGGATTGTTTCCTAGCCTTGCAAGAACTAGGGGCTAGAAATTCCATTTTTGGTCATAGCGGTATTTTTCCACCAAAAATACCCACTATGACTCCGCTACCGCCTAACATTCAGGATAAAATGCGCCCAGCGGTAACAATCAGCGTTGCACGAGAAGCTGAGGCGCAAAACGCAAATTTTCTGCAGCTTGTCCCCGAGGCCAATACCGCTGCGAGTTGGGCCGATGGATGGGGAAAACACTAAAAATAAAATTCCCAAAAATAAAAAAAAAATCACAAAACATTCACAAGACCCTTTTCTAGCGAATCACTGCAAAAGAATTAAACAATAAAAACTTTAACTTACCTTTTTTGCCGGTCATCGCCCCCTACCGCCTTTCCAAGGTTTTTCCCGGGCATTTTTTTACCCTCCTATCCAAATATCTGGCGAAAGCGCTATTTCGAGTCTTATGGGTCCGCTCTCCAGCGGTATTTAAAAACCACCGGCACAAGACTACAGTGAGTTTTCCGGTTTGCCGTTTTTCCCCCAAAACGGCAAAATATCACCAAAAAACCGGGCGCAATTTTGGGGAATTTCCAGCCCTATGTCTTCAGCCCCATCACTATCGATTCATCACTCCGCAGAACTGGGATCGTTCCCGTTTCTGTCCACGTGCAAAGGCTCGGGAGCCACAGAAGCAGGAACTTTTATAAATCTCACGTGCTCGCTTGGACCCCCGCTTGCGGCCCTCTGGCGTGCAGACTGCACCTCCGCCCCCCCCCCCAACATTGTGACCAACTTTCGGCCCGCTGGGAAAAAAAAAGTCCAAGGAGCAGAATTTCACTCGAGGCCGCCCGCGCCGGTAAAAACAACTGAAACAGGGTGGGAGCGCCCCGCCTCCAGCGGGGGCGATTTCAGCCCAGGTACAGAGTTAACGCTTTAAGTCGATGGCCTTTCACCAGAACGAGAAGAAGTTGGAGATTTAACAGAATTTAAGCAAGTACAGAGCCAGGGGAAAGGGGGAAGGAGGGGTGGGGGAGGAAAGGATAGAACAAAGTGATGGGGTGGAGGGCAGGAGTGATTAAATGACAAAAGGGATGATGGTGCAGACCGACGTTCCATCGAATCTGTTTTCCCGTGCGCGTTCCCGCATACGCGGTGTCTCTTCCAGCGCGGGATCTCCTGCTCGATGAATGCCGGCGCACTTTAGGGGGAGCATTGGTGCAGACCATATATACAATTATGAGGGGTCTGGATAGAGCGGATAGGACAGAGGGGTCAACAACCAGGGGGCATAGATTTAAAGTAAAATAGGTTTAGAGGAGATTTATGGGGAGATGCCATCACCCAGAGGGTGGGGGTCTGGAACTCACTACCTGAAGGGATGGTAGAGGCAGAAACCCTCACCACATTTAAAAAGTACTTGGATGTGCACTTGAAGTGCCGTAACCTACAGAGCTACGGACCAAGAGCTGGAAGGTGGGATTAGGCTGGGTAGCTCTTTGTCGGCCGGTGCGGACACGATGGGTCGAAATGGCCTCCTTCCATGCTGTAAATTTCTATGATTCTATGCTGCCTAACCTGCTTACTGTTTCCAGCATTTGCTGTTGTTATTACAGTAGACTAGTGGTTATGTTACTGGACTACCAACCCTAACTGATCTGGCCTAGTCCCACACTACGTGCTTGACTCTTAATGCCCTCGGGGCTATTGACGACCGGTGTGAAATGTTGCCTTGAGGTTGTCGCCAACTTGTCAAGAATAAAAAAAAAATTCAAAAGCAAAATACCGCGGATGATGGAAATCTGAAATATAAACAGAAAATCTTGGAAACACTCAGCGGGTCAGGCAGCATCGATGGAGAGAGAAACAGAGTTAGCGTTTCAGGTCAATGAGCTTTGGTCAGAACTGGAAAAAGTTCGAGATGTAACAGGTTTTAAACAAGTGCAGGGGCCGGGAAAGGGGGAGGGGAGGAAAGAACAAAAGGGAAGGTCGGTGCTAGGGTGGAAGGCAGGAGAGATTAGAGAGACAAAAGGGATGATGGTGTGAGGCTAAAGGAGATGGTAATGGGACAAGAAAAGGAACAAAAGATGGGTCTAGAGGAGGTGTAAATGGGAATAGCAGAATCAGCAACTGCTGGCATCTGGAAAAATAGGGCAGAGGTTATGATCTGAAATTGTTGAGTCCAGAAGTGCTGTAAAGTGCATTACATACTGAAATAATGATTTACCGAAATGAAACACTGAAGAAAGTGAACATCCATAGAGGCTGATAGTGTATCATTGCACCCCACGGTCGAAGAGGCCACCAGTATTCACTGTTTAGGCTCTCATGTGAAGCATAGTCACTTAGTTGAGGGAGGGCAGTACGGTTACAGTCGAATAAAACACCCCAAGAAAGGAACATATAGAGGTGTCGGGATAATCCAGGGAAGTACATAGAAAGACTTACATTTATATAGCGCTTTTCATAAGCTCAGGAAGTCCCAAACGCTCTACAGCCAATGAAGTACTTTTTTTGGAGTGTAGTCACTGTTTTAATGTCGGAAACGTGGCAGCCAATTTGCGCACAGCAAGCTCCCACAAACAGCAATGTGTTAATGACCAGATAATCTGTTTTTGTTATGTTCATTGACGAATAAATAATGGCCAGGACACCAGGGAGAACTCCCCTGCTTTTCTTCAAAATAGTGCCATGGGATCTTTTACGTACACCTGAGAGAGCAGACGGGGCCTCGGTTTAACATCTCATCCGAAAGACACTGCAGCATTCCCTCAGCACTGCACTGGAGTGTCAGCCTAGATTTTTGTGCTCAAGTCTCTTGAGTGGGGCTTGAACCCACAACCTTCTGACTCGGGGCAAGAGAGTTACCCACTGAGCCATGGCTGACACAGATCTTTGAACATGTCCCGCTAAATTCTCGAAGCAACAAGATGTATGATCCTCCACGTTTTTGTATTCCTTATCGGGTAGGGCGAGTAATTCGTTTTTGCTCAGATCTACTCAGTCACCTTGACTGGACCGTTTTCGGTAAAATGGTGGTATTTGGGCAGCCAATGGTCTAACTGCATGGTGTTGCACTGTGACATCTACTTACTGGAATGCCCTGGCGAGCTAATATCCTTACAGAGAATTGCACAATCTATTCAAGGACTTTCATTTAAAAAACTCAACTCTTTCCTCTTTTTATTTTCAGCTGCTCAGTATGGCTTCGAACACTCATTGGAAGGTAAGTTGATAGCAAGGCTTTAACTGTCACTGCGGGCTGACTATAAGAAGGTTTAATACCTGGGTGGGCATTGATGTAGAAAGATGCTCGCAGCTAGCTTTAGTGATTACGATAAAATTGCAAAAACTAAAAATGAGAATAATGCTATTTTTTAAGCTGTTCTTGAAAGATCATTCTTTTACATATGTATTTGTCTGCATATTTTGTGAAATAATTTCAGTCGTGGGGAATGGATTTTTCTTTCATTTTGGCACCCGGTCTCAGAATTAAGCTCTCCCATGCCAGGTATGGCTAGGTTGGATGCAGAGTGAAGCTCCCTCAATTCTATCCAATCAAATTCTCCCAGATCAGTCACAGCATGGGTTGGGCTCAGAGTAAAGCTCGCTCCATAATGTTTCATCAAGCACTTCCCGGTCAGGTACAGCATGTGTTAGATGCAAAATACATCTCCCTCTATACTATTAGCACCCAGCGTTAGCATCAAGCTCTCCCAGGCCAGGTACAGCATGGGTTGGATGTAGAGTAAAGCTCCATCTACACCGTCCTATCAAACTCTCCCAAGTCAGATATAGCACGGGCTAGATGTAGGATAAAGCTCCAGCTACACTGTCCTATCAAACTCTCCCAGGTTAGAAATGAAAACATACAATGCTGGAGATACTCAGCAGGTCAGGCAGCATCTGTGGAGAGAGAAACAGAGTTAATGTTTCAGGTCGATGACACTTCGTCAGAACCCAAGTTCGATATCACATGGGATGGATGTAAAGTAAAGCTCCATGTACACTGTCCTATCAAATTCTCCTAGGTCCGATATAGCATGGGTTAGATGTAGACTCAGGTTTGATCTACTGTCCGATCAAACTCTCCCAGGTCCGATGTAGTATGGACTAGATGCAGAGTAATACTCTTTCAACCGTACCTAACAACCTGACTTATCCCCAACCCTAGAATCGCACCTCCTTCTACCCCAGCGAGAATATTTATTTTGCTTCCTACGCCATCCATTCTCGTGGAGTCCGAGAAGGAGCCTGGCCATTTTGTACTGATTTGTGGGTAGTTTTCTGCTGCAGACACACACCCATGCAGGCAACACTTCTCCCTGTTCAGCCATGAACTCATTGAATGGCGGTGCAGGCTCGAAGGGCCGAATGGCCTACTCCTGCACCTATTTTCTATGTTTCCCTTCACCTCCGCCTCCTTCAAACCTTGGCACAAACTGTTGTACCAGCTCCAATGCCATGCCGAAGGCCTAATGTCAAAGACAAGGCAGCAGCGCTCAGTTTTTCGGGCTTGTACGCCGAGCCTAGATTACAGGCCGCAGTACAAACAGGACAGTAACGCTGTTCGGCGTTGACAGTCAAGGGTGCAGCATGTACCGTGGAAACTAGGAAAGGCAAGCTGGAACATGGTTGAGTTAAAAATTCCCTCAAGATTTAGTGGGTGTTCAACTGACCATAACTGAGGTTGGCTGAGTTTTGATGTCCATTCTACACTGAGTTAGGGCCCTATTTGTAATACCTGTACTACATTTGACCTCAGAGCCCATAGACTGCAAGGGTGGGAAACAATATGGCATTTGTAACTGATACAATAGTTTCACCAAATCCTTTTGCCTCCAAGTCAGTGGAAAGGAAAATCAGGCAGGGTTGATAATGAGTAGCCTATCCATGAGCACTCGTTTTCTGCAACCACGGTGTTAAAATCAGCCCTTCTGTGTTAAGATAGCAAAAGGAGTTTCAACAGTGAAATGCGTTAACAGTGTTCAAGTAATTTTGAGGCCATTTCCTTTACCCAGGATACCCAGGGCTCACTCAAAAAGAACTTATCCAAAGTACTAGGCCCAGCCAGCAACCCCCAACAGAACACATCATCAGAATCGAGGAAGACTTGCTTCCACTCTAAAAATGAGTCCTTAGGTGGCTGAATCTTCCAATGTAAGTCCCTGTCACAGGTGGGACAGATAGTCGTTGAGGGAAGGGGTGAGTGGGACAGGTTTGCCGCACACTCTTTCCGCTGCCTGCGCTTGATTTCTGCATGCTCTCGGCGATGAACAGGTTAATGGAAATGAAAATCAGGCAGGGTTGATAACGAACCATGCTCCAGCAGGACTCAGTGCCTTCGGGGAAACAAGGGAGAAAAATTGACCGGGGAAGGGGAGGAGACGGACTGAAAGTGGTTGAGCGGGTGAGAGAGCTTTGATATAATAAAGTCACTTCTGAGTTGCTTCCCCTCCAGTAGCAGAGGCAGCTGCGGAAACGTCAATGGAAGGCGGAAATATGGCTCTGGCAATATTCATCCCCATCCTCATCATCTCCATACTGCTGGGGAGCGCCTACATTTATGTCACCAGGTAAGTGAGCAATAGTCCTTTGGATTCCTCTGCATGTAGTACTTGTCAGTGGATAAACACAAAGCGATCTCGCCAAGGTTTCTTCAGCAGCACCTCCCAAACCCGTGACCTTCCCCCACCTAGAAAGACAAGGGCAGCAGGCGTATGGGAACACCATCCCCTCCAAGTCGCACACTGTCCCGACTTGGGTATATGTCGCCGTTCCTTCAACATCGCTGGGTCAAAATCCTGGAACTCCCTCTCTAACAGCACTGTGGGAGTACCTTCACCACACGGACTGCAGCGGTTCAAGAGGATGGCTCACCACCACCTTCTCACGGGCAATTAGGAATGGGCAATAAATGCCGGCCTTGCCAGCGACGCCCACATCCCGAGAATGAGTACTTTTTTTTTAAAAAGGATCTCTTAACTGCATCTGATTTTATTGATAATCTGCTTGCCATTTTTGGATACAATGACAACTTTTATAGGTGTTATTTTTTGGGCTGAGCAAGGTGAGAGATGTTTTCCATTTTGTGCGAGTTATCAGGTACACACAGAGTTAGGTACGGCATGGGCTAGATGGAACTCTGAATAGTGCTAACAATTGGATTGAAATTGCCTTGTCAGACATTAACAGTGAACATGTTGACCTACCATATGAAATTTTAACAAAGCCACTAACTGTATGGGCCAAATACCGGACAAGGGAATTTCATGTGAGTGCATCAGCAGTGGGTTCATTACTGATCTTGTACACGGGGTATTTCTACCCTAAAATGGCTTAACTCCTCCTTTCCCGCTACACCATGACATTTTTCCAATTCCCACACCAGTTATCCCCAATCTCTTTGAGAGCAAGCTATTAGTCACAGATAGAATTGAGTTAATGGATAAATTTGCTTTTTGTTCTTTATTTGGTGCTGGCGTTCATTTCTATAGCCGCCTTTCACGATCACCGGATGTCTCAAAGCGCTTTACAGCCAATGAAGTACTTTTGGAGTGTAGTCACTGTTGTAATGTGGGAAAGGTGGCTGCCAATTTGCGCACAGCAAGATCCCACAAACTGCAATATGATAATGACCAGATCATTGTTATGTTGATTGAGGGATAAATATCGGCCTGGCACCGGGGATAACTCCCCTGCTCTTCTTCAAAATAGTGCCATGGGATCTTTTACGTCCACCTGAGAGAGCAGACGCCCCTCGGTTTAATGTCTCATCTGAAAGACAGCACCTTCGACAGTGCAGCACTCCCTCAGCACTGCACTGGAGTGTCAGCCTAGATTTATGTGCTCAAGTCCCTGGAGTAGGACTTGAACCTACCACCTTCTGACTCAGAGGCAAGTGACACTGTACTGTACATATCTGTACTGAAACATAGAAAATAGGTGCAGAAGTAGGCCATTCGGCCTTTCGAGCTTGCACCACCATTCAATATGATCATGGCTGATCATGCAACTTCAGTACCCCATTCCTGCTTTCTCTCCATATCCCTTGATCCCTTTAGCTGTAAGGGCCACATCTAACTCCCTTTTGAATATATCTAATGAACTGGCCTCAATAACTTTCTTTGGTAGAGAATTCCACAGCTTCAAATTCTCCTCATCTCAGTTCTAAACCCCTTTTCCTGAGACTGTGACCCCTGGTTCTGGACTTCCCCAGCATCAGGAACATTCTTCCTGCATCTAACCTGTCCAATCCTGTCAGAATGTTATATGTTTCTATGAGATCCCCTCTCATTCTTCTAAATCCCAGTGAATATAAGTCTAGTCGATTCAGTCTTTCTTCATATGTCAGTCCTGCCATCCCGGGAATCAGTCTGGTGAACCTTCGCTGCACTCCCTCAATAGCAAGAATGTCCTTCCTCAGATTAGGAGACCAAAACTGAACACAATATTCAAAGTGTGGCCTCACCAAGGCCCTGTAAAACTGCAGTAAGACCTCCCTGAAATAAGGGGCAAGATCCATAAAGCTAGATTGAACATAACATAAGAACATAAGAATTAGGAACAGGAGTAGGCCATCTAGCCCCTCGAGCCTGCTCCGCCATTCAACAAGATCATGGCTGATCTGGCCGTGGACTCAGCTCCACTTACCCGCCCGCTCCCCATAACCCTTAATTCCCTTATTGGTTAAAAATCTATCTATCTGTGACTTGAATACATTCAATGAGCTAGCCTCAACTGCTTCCTTGGGCAGAGAATTCCACAGATTCACAATCCTCTGGGAGAAGAAATTCCTTCTCAACTCGATTTTAAATTGGCTCCCCCGTATTTTGAGGCTGTGCCCCCTAGTTCTAGTCTCCCCGACCAGTAGAAACAACCTCTCTGCCTCTATCTTGTCTATCCCTTTCATTATTTTAAATGTTTCTTTAAGATCACCCCTCATCCTTCTGAACTCCAACGAGTAAAGACCCAGTCTACTCAATCTATCATCATAAGGTAACCCCCTCATCTCCGGAATCAGCCTAGTGAATCGTCTCTGTACCCCCTCCAAAGCCAGTATATCCTTCCTTAAGTAAGGCAACCAAAACTGCACGCAGTACTCCAGGTGCGGCCTCACCAATACCCTATACAGTTGCAGAAGGACCTCCCTGCTTTTGTATTCCATCCCTCTCGCAATGAAGGCCAACATTCCATTCGCCTTCCTGATTACCTGCTGCACCTACAAACTAACTTTTTGGGATTCATGCACAAGGACCCCCAGGTCCCTCTGCACCGCAGCATGTTGTAATTTCTCCCCATTCAAATAGTATTCCCTTTTTTTGTTTTTTTTCCCAAGGTGGATGACCTCACACTTTCTGACATTGAAGGAATGCAATCGGATGGGGGTAGCAAGGATAGGAAGATAGGAGCAGGAGTCAGCCATTCAGCCCCTCGAGCCTGTTCCACCATTCAGTGAGATCAAGGCTGATCTGTGACCTAACTCCATATACCCACCTTTAGTCCATATCCCTTAATACCTTTAGTTAACAGAAAGCTATCAATCTCCGATTTAAAATTAACAATTGATCTAGCATCAGTTGCTGTTTGCGGACGAGAGTTCCAAACTTCTACTACACTTTGATTTTCCTAATTTCACTCCTGAAAGGTCTGGCTCTAATTTTTAGACTATGTCCCCTAGTCCTAGACTCCCGAACAAGCAGAAATAGTTTCTCTCTATCTGCCCTATCTGTTCCCCTTAATATCCTGAAAACTTCGATCAGATCACCCTTTAACCTTCTAAATTCCAGGGAATGCCACCCTAGTTTGTATAATCTCTCCTCATAACTTAACCCTTGAAGTCCTGGTGGTGGTGATAAGGACTGCTGCTGTACTGGGGATTGGAGGGATGGCTCATGTGAAGTGCTCTTGGATGAGCTGCTCTCCAAGAGCTCTGGCAGCTCGGCGCACTGGTGGTTCAGGCCACTCTTGCTCCCCTTCATACTGCCCGTCCTCCTCCTCCTCCTCCTGCTGCCCAGGTGGTGGCAAAGCTCAGGCACATGCAGCAGATGAACACAAATCGAGACTACCGGTCAGGGTTGCACTGCACAGCTCATCCCAAACCATCTAGGCAGCGGAAGCATTGTTTGAGCGCATCGATGGTTTGTTCGATGATGAACGTGGACCACTTTCCATACCTCGGGAGCCCATTATCAGCAAGGGCAGACATCGATGACGAGGTCCAACACCGCCTCCAATGCGCCAGTGCAGCCTTCGGCCGCCTGAGGAAGAGAGTGTTCAAAGATCAAGCCGTCAAATCTGGCACCAAGCTCATGGTCTACAGGGCTGTAGTGATACCCACCCTCCTGTATGGCTCAGAGACTATACAGTAGACACCTCAAGTCGCTGGAGAAATACCACCAACGATGTCTCCACAAGATCCTACAAATCCCCTGGGAGGATAGACGCACCAACGTTAGTGTTACGTATTGAATAAAGAGTCTGACCAGATACTGCGAGCTCAAAGTAAGGTGTGAACGTAGTCCTTTATTGTAGGTCTCCAGAGTGCCTCTCCAGCCTCTGAGGCCTCCTTATGTAAAGGTGCTCCCAAAGGATTGTGGGATCCCTTGGGACTCCAGGGGATGAGCCCTCTGATGGTTAAACAGGTTTACAGGTTTACATATATAACAGTTAGTGTCCTCGATCAGGCCAACATCCCCAGCATCGAAGCACTGACCACACTCGACCAACTCCGTTGGGCGGGCCACATTGTCCGCCTGCCAGACACAAGACTCCCAAAGCAAGCGCTCTACTCAGAACTCCTACACGGCAAGCGAGCCCCAGGTGGGCAGAGAAAATGTTTCAAGGACACCTTCAAAGCCTCCTTGATAAAATGCAACATCCCCACCAACACCTGGGAGTCCCTGGCCAAAGACCGCCCTAAGTGGAGGAAGAGCGTCCGGGAGGGCGCTGAGCACCTCGAGTCTCGTCGCCGAGAGCATGCAGAAAACAAGCGCAAATAGCGGAAGGAGCATGCGGCAAACCAGACTCCCCACCTACCCTTTCCCTCAATGACTATCTGTCCTACCTGTGACAGAGACTGTAATTCCCGTATTGGACTGTTCAGTCACCTGAGAACTCACCTTTAGAGCGGAAGCAAGTCTTCCTCGATTTCGAGGGACTGCCTATGATGATGATGGTTTGTTCGATCACCTTTCTTGTGGCGGCACAGCTCTCATTGTAAGCCACCCGGGTACCTGACAGGAGTCAGGAGCCAAATCTGAAAGGGGATAGCCCTTGTCGCCCAATAGCCAGCCTGTAATCTGACGGCCTGGTTGAAATAAAGGCAGCACTGAGCACTGGCGGAGGATGAATGGATCATAACTGCAGCCAGGAAGCCGGGCACAGACCGGCACTGTCTTTAGTCGCAAACCATCTGGACGTTGAGGGAGTGGAATCCCTTTCTATTCAGAAGATGCCATCATCATCATAGGCAGTCCCTTGGACTTGCTTCCACCTAAAAGTGAGTTCTCAGGTGACTGAGGAGTCCAATGCAGGACTTACAGTCTCTGTCACAGGTGGGGCAGACAGTGGTTGAAGGAAAGGGTGGGTGGGGAGTCTGGTTTGCCACACGCTCATTCTGCTGCCTGCGCTTGATTTCTGCATGCTCTCGGCGATGAGACTCGAGGTGCTCAGCGCCCTCCCGCATGCTTTTGCTCCACTTTGGGCGGTCTTGGGCCAGAGACTCCCAGGTGGCAGTAGGGATGTTGCACTTTGTCAAGGAGGCTTTGAAGGTGTCCTTGAAGAGTTTCCCCTGCCCACATGGAGCTCGCTTGCCGTGTTGAAACTCCGCGTAGAGCGCTTGCTTTGGGAGTCTTGTGTCGGGCATTTGGACAATGTGGCCCGCTCAACGGAGCTGATTGAGTACGGTCAGTGCTTCGGTGCTGGGGATGTTGGCAATGGATTTGCAGGATCTTGCGGAGGCAGCGCTGGTGATACATCTCCAGTGTTTTGAGGTGTCTTCAGTATACAGTCCATGTCCCTGAGCCATATAGGAGGGCGGGTATCACTACTGCTCTGCAGACCATGAGCTTAGTGCCGGATTTGAGGTCCTGGTCTTTAAACACTCTCTTCCTCAGGCGTCCGAAGGCTGCGCTGGTGCATTGAAGGCGGTGTTGGATCTCATCGTCAATGTCTGCTCTTGCTGACAGTAGGCTCCCGAGCTATGTTAAATGGTCCGCGTTGTCCAAGGCCTCGTCGTGGATTTTGATAATCGGGGGTCAGTGCTGTGTGGCGGGGTCAGGTTGGTGCCAGGAAGGTGATGGGTATCATGCAAGCAATGTATGTGCAGTCTACAGTACCTTGCACCCTGGGAAAGCCTGCAATGCGGGCAAAGCCCAGTGCTTAATAGGTCAGCAAAAGCGTTGAGTACAGTTGTGTTCTTTACCATGATCTCCCATTCAATATTTCTTTCTATCTCTCTATTCCAGGTGCCGATATCACTCAAACCTGCGTCTGCCTCTCATGTCCTCTCACCCGTACAGTCAAATCACCGTGGAAACAGCCTTCGACAATCCCATCTATGAGACAGGCGTACGTTACCGTTTTTTTTCCGCTTGTGTAGGAGAGTGTTATGTTTCGGTGTCTCCCTGGGCTTGTATCCTTAAAGTGGGGGGGAGGGGGAGGAGGGAATATTTAGAGATGGCAATCACTTCTTGGTTCTGGAGAAGCCAAGTGCAACCATTGTTACTGAATGGCGTGTGCTAACGCGGAGTTGGTGTGAAACAAGAGAAGTGGCATATTTAGATCATTGTGTTGCAAGATGTCGTTACATGGTGGATGATATTCTCTGATTATGTAAAACTCCAAAGACTCTTCCTAGAAACTTGACAGAGGCACGAGAGAGAAGCATGGGCTCATTCAGGAGACTGTACTGTCAATATGAACCACTTGCTCGCTAGTCCACGAGTATTTCACGAGAATTACAATGAGAGTTTATGGGCTGGATTTTAGGCTTTGTTGTTTCTGGGGCGATAATGGCGGCGGGGCGGGAAAGTTAGCGCCCGGGAACAGTTTGCGCCTCAGTAGGTAAGTTTGGGCAGCTGGGCCCTGAGTCAGGGGGCGCAGCGCTAAGGGAGGCGTTGCGCACCTCTCGTGGCAGTAGGGTGGGAAACGCCCAAGCTACAGAGACGGGCCAGGAGTGCTCCGAGAGACGCCTGGGGTGGGGGAACCGAAAAAAGACCACAGAAACTTTCCCAAAACATTGCCCACGCCCCAACACAAATCACAAAAAAAATTAAAAGAAAAATCAATCGCGCTTACTTTAGGAGTCCATTACCTTCATCTGCGGGATGGTTAGACTGCTCTGATGTCCAGGCGGTCATTGAGGGCGGACTTACAGGCGGACGGGTCGGGCAAAACTCAAAACCCGCGCCGGTGTCACAACCAGAGGCGTTGCACACCCGGCAAGGCTCTTGCCGGCCATGCTGCTCAGCGCAGCCGCAAAACCAGACCGGAGGATAGCCGCGGGGCGCAGGAGACTTGAACGCTGCCTTTCACACCGCTCCGGGGCGAAACTCGGAGCGAAAAGGACCGGAAAATCCAGCCCGTTGTACTTTTATGTGGGGGTGGGGGGCTGTGGACAGAAATTTCTGCTCATTCACGTGAAGGTGACAGTGTTGGAGAATGGAATTAATAACACGCTCACTCCCACAGGGACTTAGTGCGATTTAGGTGAATGCATTTCGCAGTCTCGTACCGAACCGCAAAGCCGTGGAATGTCCCAGGCCCAATCCCTGCTCTGAGGTAGTTGAGGCAGCCAGAAGAAGTGTCACATGTTGACCCCTGAGCTAGAGAGGGTGCGCGTATCAGCCAGGGTCCCGGCTCCTCATCACTGTACAGAAGCACCCCCCCCACCCACTGGACAGCGCACGTGTGGACACTGGGAGAGCAGGACTGTGGTCGATCGTGGTGGGTGACACATTGAATAGCCTGCCAGAGAATGTTTAGGTTCACACACGGGGAATGCCGATTGGACGAGAGCAGCCAGCATCAACATGAAGAAACACTGAGAGAGAAAAATTATTTAAAAGGTCAAAAATTGTCACCGCCCTACTTCAATATTATGCTTTAGTTCCTTTAAAAGCCAGAACATGACAACACAGTAAGATGCCTTTCATTGATCATCTAGAATCACAGAATGATACAGCGCAGGAGGCCATTTGGCCCCCCCCCCCCTGCCTGTGCTGGCTAGTTGAATTATAGAATCATCGAATTTTACAGCACAGAAGGAGGCCATTTCGGCCCATCGTGACCAAGCCGACCAAAAAAGAGCTATCCAGGCTAATCCCACTTTCTAGCTCTTGGTCCGTAGTCCTGTAGGTTACGGCACTTCAAGTGTACATCCAGGTATTCTTTAAATGTGGTGAGGGTTTCTGCCTCTACCATCCTTTCAGGCAGTGAGTTCCAGACCCCCACCACCTACCGTGTGAAAGGGCTATCCAATTAGAAAATAAGAAAATAAGAATTAGGAACAGGTGTAGGCCATCTAGCCCCTCGAGCCTGCTCCGCCATTCAACAAGATCATGGCTGATCTGGCTGTGGACTCAGCTCCACTTACCCGCCCGCTCCCCATAACCCTTAATTCTCTTATGGGTTAAAAATCTATCTATCTGTGACTTGAATACATTCAATGAGCTAGCCTCAACTGCTTCCTTGAGCAGACAATTCCACAGATTCACAACCCTCTGGGAGAAGAAATTCCTTCTCAGCTCAGTTATAAATTGGCTCCCCCGTATTTTGAGGCTGTGCCCCCTAGTTCTAGTCTCCCCAACCAGTGGAAACAACCTCTCTGTCTCTATCTTGTCTATCCCTTTCATTATTTTGAATGTTTCTATAAGATCCTTCTGAACTCCAACGAGTAAAGACCCAGTCTACTCAATCTATCATCATAAGGTAACCCCCTCATCTTCAGTATCAGCCTAGTGAATCGTCTCTGTACCCGCTCCAAAGCTAGTATATCCTTCCTTAAGTAAGGTGACCAAAACTGCATGCAGTACTCCAGGTGCGGCCTCACCAATACCCTGTACAGTTGCAGCAGGACCTCCCTGCTTTTTTACTCCATCCCTCTCGCAATGAAGGCCAACATTCCATTCGCCTTCCTGATTACCTGCTGCACCTGCAAACTAACTTTTTGGGATTCATGCACAAGGACCCCAGGTCCCTCTGCGCCGCAGCATGTTGTAATTTCTCCCCATTCAAATAATATTCACTTTTACTGTTTTTTTCCAAGGTGGATGACCTCACATTTTCCGACATTGTATTCCATCTGCCAAACCTTAGCCCATTCGCTTAACCTATCCAAATCTCTTTGCAGCCTCTCTGTGTCCTCTACACAACCCGCTTTCCCACTAATCTTTGTGTCATCTGCAAATTTTCTTACACTACACTCTGTCCCCTCTTCCAGGTCATCTATGTATATTGTAAACAGTTGTGGTCCCAGCACCGATCCCTGTGGCACACCACTAACCACCGAGTTCCAACCCGAAAAGGACCCATTTATCCCGACTCTCTGCTTTCTGTTAGCCAGCCAATTCTCTATCCATGCTAATACATTTCCTCTGACTCCGCGTACCTTTATCTTCTGCAGTAACCTTTTGTGTGGCACCTTATCGAATGCCTTTTGGAAATCTAAATACACCACATCCATTGGTACACCTCTATCCACCATGCACATTATATCCTCAAAGAATTTCAGTAAATTCGTTAAACATGATTTCCCCTTCATGAATCCATGTTGCGTCTGCTTGATTGCACTATTCCTATCTAGATGTCCCGCTATTTCTTCCTTAATGATAGCTTCAAGCATTTCCCTACTACAGATGTTAAACTAACTGGCCTATAGTTACCTGCCTTTTGTCTGCCCCTTTTTTAAACAGAGGCGTTACATTAGCTGCTTTCCAATCTGCTGGTACCTCCCCAGAGTCCAGAGAATTTTGGTAGATTATAACGAATGTATCTGCTATAACTTCCGCCATCTCTTTTAATACCCTGGGATGCATTTCATCAGGACCAGGGGACTTGTCTACCTTGAGTCCCATTAGCCTGTCCAGCACTACCCCGCTAGTGATAATGATTATCTCAAGGTCCTCCCTTCCCACATTCCCGTGACCAGCAATTTTTGGCATGGTTTTTGTGTCTTCCATTGTGAAGACCGAAGCAAAATAATTGTTTAAGGTCTCAGCTATTTCCACATTTCCCATTATTAAATCCCCCTTCTCACCTTCTAAGGGACCAACATTTACTTTAGTCACTCTTTTCCGTTTTATATATCGGTAAAAGCTTTTACTATCTGTTTTTATGTTTTGCGCAAGTTTACTTTCGTAATCTATCTTTCCTTTCTTTATTGCTTTCTTAGTCATTCTTTGCTGTCGTTTAAAATTTTCCCAATCTTCTAGTTTCCCACTAACCTTGGCCACCTTATACGCATTGGTTTTTAATTTGATACTCTCCTTTATTTCCTTGGTTATCCACGGCTGGTTATCCCTTCTCTTACCGCCCTTCTTGCTCACTGAAATATATTTTTGTTGAGCACTATGAAATAGCTCCTTAAAAGTCCTCCACTGTTCCTCAATTGTGCCACCGTTTAGTCTGTGTTCCCAGTCTACTTTAGCCAACTCTGCCCTCATCCCACTGTAGTCCCCTTTTTTTAAGCATAGTACGCTCGTTTGAGACACTACTTCCTCACCCTCAATCCGTATTACAAATTCAACCATACTGTGATCACTCATTCCAAGAGGATCTTTTACTAGGAGATCGTTTATTATTCCTGTCTCATTACACAGGACCAGATCTAAGATAGCTTGCTCCCTTGTAGGTTCTGTAACATACTGTTCTAAGAAACAATCCCGTATGCATTCTATGAATTCCTCCTCAAGGCTACCCCATGCGATTTGATTTGACCAATCGATATGTAGGTTAAAATCCCCCATGATTACTGCCGTTCCTTTTTCACATGCCTCCATTATTCCCTTGATTATTGTCCGCCCCACCGTGAAGTTATTATTTGGGGGCCTATAAACTATGCCCACCAGTGACTTTTTCCCCTTACCCACAATGATTCAACATTTTGTTCATTAGAGCCAATATCGTCTCTCACAACTGCCCTGATATCATCCTTTATTAACAGAGCTACCCCACCTCCTTTCCCTTCTTGTCTATCTTTCTCACTCCCCTATCCCCATATCCCTGCAAATGTTTCTCCCTCAAGTATTTATCCAATTCCCCTTTGAAAGTGATTATTGAATGTGTTCCCACCGCCCTTTCAGGCAGTGTATTCCACGCCATAATTCGCTGCGAAAAAAAAAATTCTCCTCACCTGAGCTCTGGTTAGTTCCCTTGATGGTTTGAGGAGGGTTTAACATTTTTGTCATTATTACTGAGGTCGATAATAGAAAAAGCGACTAACTGTTTGTACTGCACTTTCTTTGACAGACAGGCGTCGGTCCAGCCCCCCCAGCCCCACACTGCACTTCTTTGACCGACAAGCCCCGCCCCCTGTCAAGCTCCACCCCGACCCCCGGCCCAAATCATTCCATGGTGCGTAGTGTGGAGAAGCAGGACCTAAGGCTCTGACTTCCTCCCCTCCGGCCGGCCTGAGGCCCGATGGTGGTGGGAGGGTGCCGATGGCGAGAGAGAGGCTGGGGGGAGAGAGAGAGAGAGAGAGAGGCTGGGGGGGGAGAGAGAGAGAAAGAGAAGCTGGGGGGGGAGAGAGAGCCTGGGGGGGAGAGAGAGAGAGGCTGGGGGGGAAGAGAGAGATGCTGGGAGGAAGGGAGAGAGGCTGGTGGGGGGGGGAGAGAGAGAGAGAGAGGCTGGCGGGGAGAGAGAGACTGGGGGAGAGAGAAGCTGGGTGAGAGAGAGAGAGGTTGGGGGGAGCGGGGGAGGCTGGAGGAGAGAGGGAGGCTTGGGGGAGAAGTGAGAGAGAGAGAGGCTGGGGGAAGGGGAGAAGCTGGGGGAGAGAGAAGCTGGGGGAGAGAGAGAGAGGTTGGGGGGAGCGGGGGAGGCTGGGGGAGAGAGAGAGGCTTGGGGGAGAAGTGAGAGAGAGAGAGGCTGGGGGAAGGGGAGAAGCTGGGGGAGAGAGAAGCTGGGGGAGAGAGAGAGAGGTTGGGGGGAGCGGGAGAGGCTGGGGGAGAGAGAGAGGCTAGGGGAGAAGAGAGAGAGAGAGAGAGGCTGGGGGAAAGGGAGAAGCTGGGGTGGGGGGGAGAGAAAGAGAGGCTGGTGGGAGAGAGAGAGAGGCTGGTGGGAGAGAGAGAGGCTGGGGGGGAGAGAGAGAGAGGCTGGGGGTAAAGGGAGAAGCTAGAGGCTGGAGGAGAGAGAGAGAGAGAGGCTGGGTGGGGGGAGAGAGAGAGAGAGAGGCTGGGGGAGAGAGAGCGATACGGAGGCGGTGGGGGCGGTCGGAGGGGAGGGAGGGCACTTAGGGAAGACGGATCACGTTCTTCCAACCCGCTACAAGGGACATTGTTGGAGCGGATGATATCCAGAAGTCACGACACTGTCACTATTCACTTCATACCCAATAAACCTGTTAACAATCCATACACAATGTCTGCCCCATCTATGGGGGCAGTGGGGGGGGAGGCATGCACTTGGACTGGGGTAAGGCACTTTGGCTGTGAGGGATGGGTGGTTCCAGTGACACATTCCTGTGAAACTTCAGGGTGTGGCTTATCCTCCAAGGGGACCAATCAGTAACAAAGGGTGGAGCATGGTGGCCATTTTAGCAGTACAAATAAACGTGTCCATAAAAAAAACGGCAATCTGATTTCTCTGTCTTTGATCCTCTGTTTGATTTCAGGACACGAGGGAATACGAAGTTTCCATATGAATAAACCCACGGAAGAGGCCGAATAGCGAGATTCCTGCAAACAGCCAGAGACTTCCCAGTACTCAACCCAGAGAATCACGCTCCTCTGTGCTTTCTCAGCCAGAAATAGAAATCACTGACATTCCAGACCCGGACGCTTCCCCTAAATGTATTGCACCCGGCTGTGTTTCCCTGAAAATGGATCTTGCAGCTCAGCGTGGGAAAGGCCTCCTCAAATTCTCCAACAATGCTTTTGGGTTGAACGATTTAGGTAAATTCAGAGGCAACACTTAGTATTTAAAGGAGACCAATTCAAAATTTTTAAAAATCTATGGAGATTTATTTTTGATCAAAGCAATTCTCCAATGTCTACATTAAAAAAAAAAGTACGTGAAGTGTTTTATAAAAATATTCCTTGCGACCACGGTGACCTTGGTGTCCTGTGTCCCAGAGAAGCTCTGTTGATTTTAATGGGTGGTGGGGTGAAGGGTCACTATTCAATCCAGCCACCAAGGAAGATATATTATCAGCCTGGCACCGTACGCTATACATACCGAGTCAGACACTCTCTGGCACTAACATCACCGGAGTGGGCCGGAGGGAAGAAGATTCCAGAACATGAAAACACAGTGCCGGCTCTTTGAAAGAGCTATCCAATTAGTCCCACTCCCCCCAGCTCTTTCCCCCCTAGCCCCCCAAATATGTTCCCCTTGAAGTATTTATCTGATTCCCTTTTAGACGTCACTATTGAATATGCTACCACCACCGTTTCAGGCAGCGCGTTCCGGATCATAACAACTCGCTGCGTAAAGAAAAAATTCTCATCTCGGCTCTGCTTCCTTTGCCAGATACCTCCATGGTGGTTATCTGCATTGGGTGGGAAAGTAGGAAACCTCACTTCTTTTTTTCCCTCAAGGAATATTTCTACAACTCTATTTTTTTTTGACATTGGTTCAGCTCTTTGAACAAAAACGATTGCTTCTCTTTTATGTCACTAATAAGGACAGGCATATATTTGACTTTGGACCAGTGAATTGCTTGATAAATATTTTCTAAATGTCCCCTTTTTGCCTAACTGTACACCCGCTGTGTACGCACTTTCCCTGTATATATGTGTATATGCAGGCACATACATGTCTATACATGCATGTACTGTATGTCTGTGTATATTCATTAACTAAACAGCATATATGTGTGATGTGCATCTCTGCATGTATATCCTTACTGTACATCTGCAGAATTCATACATCATCATCATAGGCAGTCCCTCGAAATCGAGGAAGACTTGCTTCCACTCTAAGAGTAAGTTTCTACTTACCTGTGTAAACATACCGATTTTGTATTGGTGCATCTGTTTCCATGTATTCTCCACATACACCAGCACACCCTGTATCGTGCAGCGTTCTCTGCATTTACCTCTTGCGACTTATTTATGTAGACTTTTATTCTGCTGGTAAAGTTACACACAGGAGAATTCTTCTCTTGTCTTTGCGATCAGTTACAAAATGTTTTCATATTTCTCCCGTTGGCTGCCCCCAGCTGTACAATAGTAAATGGCGACAGTGTCAAAACAGCACTGCTTGCCTCCTTCCGACGATGAAGCAAGGTTACCCAGCTAGCGGCTGGACCCTCCAGATCGGGAAGGTTTGGTTTTTGATCCTCAATCCGTGCTGAGCTGGCTGGTCTCGGCACGGGCGCGAGTCGGAGGTGCCCTCTCGGTTCGGAAGCGGGTTGGGGAAGGGGAGGGGGCTGCGGGGAAAGCGAGCTGGGATTCTCACTTCTCATCGCTGCTCGCGATCCCCAGGCAGGTGAGGAGAGGGACGAGCCTAGCTGTGACGCTTGCCCGACAGATCAACCTGTCGAGGCTCACCTGCGAAGAATTGGCACCGGGACATTGTAGCGATGGGCCAACTGGTACCCTCTGCAACTGTGTCAGTCAGGAGGGGAGAAAATCAGAGGGGAGCGCACGGAAAGATCGCCTGCTTCACTGACTTAACATTTCAGGAGAGAAGGGAAGGAGAAAGATAGAACGAGGAAATAGTTTTATTTTAAATCCCATTTCTGTACTGCATGCGGTGTGAGGAGCACCTGCTAGCAATTCAGTGCTTCCTTGCAGCAGCAAAGCTGTAAATGCAACCAGCGTTCCCTTTAAGCTGCGTGGCCACACAACGCTCTGGACCTCCCGCGCAACTCGCATGCGCTGGCTGTGTAGTGTGTTTGCTTCAATGGGTTCTTTGCTTGAGAATTCACGGCTACACATTTTCTGTAAAGAACTAGCTGGTTTATTAGCAAAGGTTTAACAATCAAACTCAACCCGACCAGTTCATCCACCAGGCTCACAACTGCATGCCTCGTTGTGGAGAACCTGAACTCAATTGACCGGGGTTTTATTGTGTAATGTATTTCCATCAAGGGTTCGTTGCTTAAGAATTCATAGCAACACATTGCTATTAAGAATTACTTGGTTTATTCGCAAAAGGTTTAACAATCACACTACATATTACCAGTTCGTCCACCAGGCTCACAACCACCTGCCTCATCGTGGATCCCCCGAACCCAACTGGCTGGGGTTTTATTGAGTCTTGTGAACATCATGTGACTAGCTAAGCCACTCACAACTCAACAGCTCCACAAACCTGTAAGCATACTCATTACGGATTGCATCTTGTGAACGTCAGGTGACTGGGTAAACCGCTCACAGTGCAACAGCTCCACAACTATTTTAGTTGCACCTGTAAAACAATAAATCATTAAATCAAGTGCCCCCCGGCTAAAGGGGGGGTGGGGGGGCGCTAAAACCGACAAACTTAAACAAATTAAACTTTAGACATTATGTGGTTCAAATTAGAATTTGGTTGTCGGGGGTGATGATGTACCGGTGGACACCGCGTGCTCCATCTCCAGGGACACCCTGGCTCGGATGTAATCACGGAAGAGAGGCAGGCAGTCGGGCTGAATGACCCCCTCGACCGCCCGCTGCCTGGACCGGCTGATGGTCCCCTTGGCCATGCCCAGGAGCAGTCCTACGAGGAGGCCTTCCAACCTGCCCGCTCCCCTCCGCACCGGGTGCCCAAAGATCAGGAGTGTGGGACTGAAGTGCAACCAGAAATTGAGGAGCAGCCCCTTCAAATATTGGAAGAGGCAACAGCTCTACAACTATTTTAGTAATCAAGTGTCCCCCTGATTAAAGCGGGGGGGGGGCACACTCCAAAAATGTTTCAACTGACCTCTTGTTTTTTTTTGAGGGCACTAAAAACACAAATTATACAGGTGCCCCCTGGCTAAAGGGGGGGCCGGGGGAGAGGGGGGGGTGGGTGGGTGGGGCACTAAAACTGACAACTTAAACAAATTAAACTTTAGACATTAACATCAAATTAAAATTTGGTTGTCGGGGGTGATGATGCACTCCAGTCCCTCCGGCGCCCACCTCTCGTGGAAGGCCGCGAGCGTACCGGTGGACACCACATTCTCGGCAACAGCTCCACAAACCTGTGAGCATGCTCACAGGTGCATACATTAAACGCGGTATTTTGAATGGGCTGCGCATCCCCTTAAAGGGGCCGCGCACCCCCCCGCCCCCAAAATATTAAAGCTGCAACTTAACCAGATGCAACGGCAGCCTGGCAGTGACTGTCCTTCCTCTGTTATGTATGTAAACATTGTAACTGTGTAAGACTTGCCACCAGAGGGCGCAACTGTTGGAGGCCCAATGGAAACATCTTACCTACGATCAGCATGGCTGAGACGGGAAATTGACCAGTGGGGCGGGGGATGGCGGGGTGGGGGATTGTAAATGTTTCCTTCTGCTCCACGCTGTTCCAAAGTGCAGTATCACTGTGCCGCAGATTTTAGCTGTTCTCATGATGTATTGTATTTAGCCTAGACTCATGCGGATTTTACTAGCACTATTTATCATTCTGGATCCAGGGGGACTAGCATACGTGAGCCAACTCCAGACCTTTACACTGCTAAATCTGCCTTCTTTATCTTGGTGCTTGACTGTAGAGACAGATTTTCTTGTGTCGGTGAGAATCCCATCAAGATAAGAGAGTCAGATTTGGTCGCAGGTTGCTTGGATTTGGTTAAAATAGCATCAGGGTACAAGCAGGTGTAGCCATGTTGCTGTTTGTAATGGCTTTAGTGAAGCATCCCGATGGCTCGGCCCCGATTTAAACTCCAGGTGGATTCCAGTTCAAATTGCAGTCGGGTCTCAGTGACGTCATCAGGCCGCGACATGCCCTATGCGAAGAAGGACCCTGTTGGCTCCGCCGCTGCCTGCTCTGGAGGGCAGATTAAAATTGCAGGTCATGGCGGCTTTCGGACAGGGAAGATGCAGGACGATTTTAACTGCCCACCCGCCAGCTTTCTGCTGGGCGAGCAGGGTTAAAATCGACCCCACCTCAGAGTCATATAGTCCTGGGGTCACCAACTCTGGTTGCACGTATTCCTGGAGGTTTCATCACATGACCTCCAACCCGCCACGCACAGTCAAACAGCACCAACATTTTGGTAACTGCGAGGCAAAATATTTCAAAGAAAATGAAAAAAAATGCTCATATGTTTTGATTCCCCAATGATTTTTCTCCCGGGTGTTGCTGGCCAGTTTCCTGGAGATTAATCTTTAATTCCTGGAGACTCCACGATAATCCGGGCGACCCTGTACAGATGCCCAGGTTAGATCCCCAGCCGACCTCTGCCAGGCCTGCACAATGTGGGGTGCTACGGTGGACTGCAGCTCCCATGGGGTTAGCGAGGGGGAAATAATCCAGGGCTCCTGCTTCTGACCACGATACAGCGGGCGCTGGGTAAGGACAGGGTTAGTCGTGGCTGAGATGCCCCCACAGTCTTAAGGCCACTTGTCAAAACTATTTATGAATTTTTTTAATGTATTTGTTTCTGGGATGTGGGCGTCGCTGGCAAGGCTAGCATTTATGCCCATAGCTCTTTACTATATACATCAATGATTTGGATGAAGGAATTGAGTGTACTATCTCCAAGTTTGCAGATGACACTAAACTGGGTGGCGGTGTGAGCTGTGAGGGGGATGCTAAGAGGCTGCAGGGTGACTTAGACAGCTTAAGTGAGTGGGCAAATGCATGGCAGATGCAGTATAATGTGGATAAATGTGAGGTTATCCACTTTGGGGACAAAAACGCGAAGACAGAATATTATCTGAATGGTGGCAGATTAGGAAAAGGGGAGGTGCAACGAGACCTGGGTGTCATGGTTCATCAGTCATTGAAAGTTGGCATACAGGTACAGCAGGCGGTAAAGAAGGCAAATGGTATGTTGGCCTTCATAGCTAGGGGATTTGAGTATAGGAGCAGGGAGGTCTTACTGCAGTTGTACAGGGCCTTGGTGAGGCCTCACCTGGAATATTGTGTTCAATTTTGGTCTCCTAATCTGAGGAAGGACGTTCTTGCTATTGAGGGAGTGCAGCGAAGGTTCACCAGACTGATTCCCGGGATGGCCGGACTGACATATGAGGAGAGATTGGATCAACTGGGCCTTTATACATTGGAGTTCAGCAGGATGAGAGGGAATCTCATAGAAACATACAAGATTCTGACGAGACGGGACAGGTTAGATGCGGGTAGATTGTTCCTGATGTTGGGGAAGTCCAGAACCAGGGGACACAGTCTTAGGATAAGGGGTAGGCCATTTAGGACTGAAATGAGGAGAAACTTCTTCACTCAGAGAGTTGTTAACCTGTGGAATTCCCTAACGCAGAGAGTTGTTGATGCCAGTTCGTTGGATATATTCAAGAGGGAGTTAGATATGGCCCTTACGGCTAAAGGGATCAAGGGGTATGGAGAGAAAGCAGGAAAGGGGTACTGAGGGAATGATCAGCCATGATCTTGTCGAATGGTGGCGCAGGCTCAAAGGGCCGAATGGCCGACACCTGCACCTATTTTCTATGTTTCTATGTTTCTATCCCTAATTGCCCTTGAGAAGGTGGTGGTGAGCCGCCTTCTTGAACCGCTGCAGTCCGTGTGGTGAAGGTGCTCCCACAGTGCTGTGAGGGAGGGAGTTCCAGGATTGTGACCCAGCGGCGATGAAGGAATGGTAATATATTTCCAAGTCAGGGTGGTGTGTGACTCGGAGGGGAGCTTGGAGATGACGATGCTCCCATGCGCTTGCTGCCCTTGTCCTTCAAGGTGGAAGAGGTCGCGGGTTTGGGAGGTGTTGTCGAAGAATCCACCTTGATGCGGGACAAGGCTGTCCATGGATTTGTGCACCAGTGAGGTGGTGAAGGCGGGAGGGGGGGCGGGGATGATGGGGAGGTGGGCGGGGCTGTTAATACTTTCAAGACAAGAGGGGAGAAAATAAGAAGGGAATAAATCTGACAGAACAATAAAATTAAAGGAAATAGCTTGATAGGTAAATGTGGCACAAGATTCTGGTCACCTTCAAACTATGTCTTCACCAAGCTCGTGTTAGGTGTTCTGCATTTGGCCATAAGCAGCCATGAGTGAGGGACAGGTCATATGTCTCTGCTGATGAATGCTGCTAAGTGATTCCTGCTTGGAAGTGTGAATCGAGCGCGATTGTGATGTCAACCGCAGCTGAATAGCCCGTTGACACGCAAGGAAAAGTTTTAACCTTGCCCGCCCGGCGGCAACCAGGCAGGTGGGCCGTTAAAACCGCCTGCCCTGCCCCCGTTCTCTTCCCGCAGTCTTCGATTATAACCACCCCTTCTGAGCAGGCAGGACGGACACCTGCCGAAGCTGGCGGGGGTGGGGGGGGTCCTCCTTTAATATGCGTACATTGGGGCCCCTGTGATGTCATTGGCGGGCCCATGGGCCTGAATGGTGGCACCAGTGTGGTCAACCTCGCGGGAAGAGGAGCCAGGGCAAGGTGAAGCCCAAAGAGGTCAGCCTCGATAGCTTTACTTGTGTGGGGCCAGGAGGAGCAGGAGTGTTTAGCCGAGGTGCCAAGGCTCCTGCCTCCCAACATTGGGCCTCTGCCCTCTGACCAGCTGCAGCTTTCCACCAGTCACCGGCAGAGAACTGGCACGCAGCTGAGGCCCAGGGCCCCAAAGGGCTGTGGATGCTGAATCGTTGAGTATATCCGTTACATCGGATATACGGCACAGAAACAGGCCTTCAGCCCAACCAGTCCATGCCAGCGTTTGTGCCCCACTCGAGCCTCCTCCCGTCTTTCCTCATCTAACTCTATCAGCATAACCCTCTATTCCCTTCTCCCTCAGATGCTTGTACAGCCTCCCCTTAAATGCATCGATACTATTGGCCTCAACCACTCCCTGTGGCAGCGAGTTCCATATTCTCACCACTCTCTGGGTAAAGAAGTTTCTTCTGAATTCCCTATTGGATTTCTTGGTGACTATCTTACATTGATGGCCTCTAGTTATGCTCTTCCCCACAAGTGGAAACATTCTCTCTGCATCCACTCTATCAAAACCTTTCATAATTTGAAAGACCTCTATTAGGCCACCCCTCAGCCTTCTTTTTTCAAGAGAAAAGAGACCCAGCCTGTTCATCCTCTCCTGATATGTATACCCTCAAGGATGAGATCGATAGATATTTGGACTCTAGAGGAATCAAGGCATATGGGGAGTTGAGGTCATAAGATCAGCCATGATCTTACTGAATGGTGGAGCAGGCTCGAGGAGCTGGATGGCCTACTCCTGCTCCGAACTCTTATGTTCTTAAAACGGCCAGTTCTCACGCGGCCAATATCAGGACAGTTTTCCATCCACCTTGGTCTCCGCCTGCTCGATTCCTGCCCGATTTGAAATCGGGCTTCACTGTCTCGATCCACATGAAAAATAGGTACTTGGGTGAGTTATCAAAGGACGACCAGGGCCCGGGTGGGCAATTACTGATTCCTGCTGCTATGAGGTATAGATGTAAATATAGGTCAAAAAGACACATCACTATGCTTCCCCACATAGCATCTCTGCTCCTTTAACCTCTGAGAGTTTTGATATAATGGGAGTTTGGAATCAAACAGTCCCAATTTGTATATGAACGGTCAGGACACTCGGCATAAATAAAATGAGGTGCTGACAATTGTGCAAGTCAGGAATAAATCAAGACCTGCAGACAATTTGGTTGAACAGAGCAATGGAATCTGTCAGGTTCAATAGATTAAGAATGTCATTAAATTTCATAGAGCCAGGTTCATCCACAGAACTTGGTACATCGAGAATAACAGATGTCTGCATATGTACTGCAAGGCTGTAATAGGGGGGTTGGATGATATAATATGCCAAACCTCAAATGTTTTTCAAGTCCTCAGGATGTGTTGCATCTTTGTGTACTCTGCAGGCCCTTTGACATTGTTGTGTCCTTGGATGCTTTAATAATGACTCCACGAGGCAGCGTGTTGTACTTGAACTGTAGTGACCTTAGTCCTTTATTTGTTAACTCCAGAGTGAGGATCACACCTGGCGGCCTGCCTTTTATAATAGGCCAGGCACACCTGTACAGATAACCTACAAGTCTCCCACTGCTGTGCCTTCTGGTGGCACACCTTGAGATAGTACCAACAGTAGCCATGTAGGATATTCCTTGTAATATTTGCAGTCTTGCTGTTAATGGCGCCATCTTTTGTTCTTAACACAGCCAGCAGCCATTATGGATGCCAAGTTTTCCCATGTGGCTTTGCGTCACACGGCAGGGAAAGGGACCTTTTATGAAATTCTTCTGATTTACTTTATTTAAATGGATAATAGATTGTGTGAACTTCTCACCTGAGAGAGTTTTACTGATAGGTAATGCATTTATTTGGTTTATAAAATGCTGTGTGCAGTATTCAAGCTATTATAAATTAAGAAGGGGTCGAATTGGGACTTGAATTTCCATATAATTGTGATTCACTTTTTTGTGGGTCGGACTGTACTTGCAATATTCAGATTCTCATTTCTAATATTAGATTGTAATTACCTGTATTATGCGAGTATTTTTTTTTACATCCTAAAGTGTTTAGCAGTGAATTATTTTTAAGCCTTTATCTTAATCCCTGCATATGTCACAGCAATGTTTATCAGCATCTGGTATGGATGAGTAAATCCCCAATTGGATTAAAGACTGAATCCCATATTGACCATACATCATTTCAATATAATTTTTAGGAATAAGAGAAGGCTGCTAGGCCCAACAAGCCTAGAGTTTAGAGAATGAGAGGCGATCTCATTCAAACATACAAAATTCTTACAGGGCTTGACAGGGTAGATGCAGGGAGGATGTTTCCTCTGGCTGGGGAGTCTAGAACCAGGGATCACAATCTCAGAATAAGGGGTCGGCCATTTAGGACTGAGATGAGGAGAAACTTTATCACTCAGAGGGTGGTGAATCTTTGGAATTCTCTACCCCAGAGAGCTGTGGCGGCTCAGTCTTTGAGTATATTCAAAACAGAGATCGTTAGATTTTTGGATATTAAGGGAATCAAGGGATATGGAGATCGGGCAGGAAAGTGGAGTTGAGGTCAAAGATCAGCCTTGATCTTATTGAATGGCGGAGCAGGCTCGAGGGGCCGAATGGCCTACTCTTGCTCCTAATTCTATGTTCTTATGTTAACAAGCCACTGTTTTTTAACAGATTTCAGCCCACCTATCTGTCTTCTCAACAATTCCCTCAATTCCTTGTCGCTCCAGAAACGCATCTAATTGAAATCTCTTGCTGGCCACATCAGTCGCCTTCCCTGCTAACATATATCACAGCTTTTTGGATAATGAATGGTACATTCCACAGTGAATAATTTGCCTTTGATCAATTTTGTCACGAGGTGATGGAAAACATGGACTGGGTTCCATATTGATTTGGCCCATCGAGCCCAGCCTTGAGCTACCATCACTCAGGACGATCTAAAACATGGAATAAGACCCATAAGTCATCCAGGGTAATGTCAGATATGGGAATAAGAGCTCAAAACCTGAAATAATAATAGCCCATCGGTCATCAAGAGTGATCTAAACTATGCAATGTAAAACACGCAACGGACTCTGTAGGAGACAGGTTTTAGAAATTGCGTGATTTCCATTAATCTGTCGGGGTACATCCCATGTCGATGCTTTAAGCTTGGTGCTTCTGTGAATTGACAGGGTACGTTAATGTGTGGTAAAAGCCCATTTTCTGAGGATGAGCTGGATTGACATCGCCGAGTGCTTGTGTCACTTTCTGTCAACTGTGACTTACGGAACTAGAGAATATACAATATATTTTTCTGCAGCCACTTTTGGTGAAGAAGTCGGTGTAAGCATAAAATGGAGGAAGCCATTTTAGTCACAGTGATCTTTTTGCTCACACTGACAACTTGAGGAAAACATATCCATATATGGGTATAAAACTGGCAAACTTCAAATGAGTTTAGAGACTTCAAAGAATGTTTCTCCCTCGCAGGATAGTCAATAATTGAAATAAAGTTCCTTCAATGTTAAGGAATCAACTCACTCCTTTGGAAAGAGCTGGTTGAACATCTGATTTTCAAAGGAATGGAGCATTACAAGGTTATGTGTGAAAGAAAAATTAAATACTGTCCAGATGGGGCTGGGAATATTATCTGTGGTGCTATATCAGTTGTAGATTGTAAAGAAAGATTGATGGCATGGACCATTTACTCCACGATTGTCAAGGTTCGCAGATTTAGTAGGGAATCCTCAGGAGGTGAATATTTTAGCGAGAGTTTATCACAATTTAAATTATAGATAGTTGGTTTTAAGGACTTGATTCAATGATCTATTGTTTTTTTTTCACATTTCATATTTTATGTACGAATGTTCACATTATTAACAACAAATTCTTACTCCAATTTTCTCCTTTTACACACAATCCCCTGATCACACACCCACACCACACACTTGTATATCACTTAGGAGGGATCAATTTATAGCAATCAAAAATAAAGACTTGGATTTATATAGCACCTTTAACGACCATCAGACGTCGCAAAGCTCTTTACAGCCAATGAAGTACTTTTTTGGAGTGTAGTCACTGTTGTAATATAGGAAACCCTAGACAATTAGTTATTCCCACTCAAGTCTGGGTATACTGAAGCCAACTTTGTTTCCGACAACACTTACCCTAGCTAGGACAAATTAGCTAACTCAAAATAGTTCAGAGAAAGAACCAGCGGCCTTTCTGGCCTGTATGGCAACATGCCACCTCCTCTGGTCCATTCACACAAGCATCTCATTTTCATTCAAATTTACCAACTTGTTCATAATCCTTCTCTGTGGTGCATCTAATATCATCGTTGCTTCATGGAAATGCCGCCCTGCTTTTTGAGAATTCCTTCCCCATTTTGTTAGTGGTTAGAATCTGTCCAATTCAGAATCAGCAGTGAAAGTGCCCATTTCACACCCACTCAAGTGTCTTCGCCAGGCAATTAGCTGGGAAAAGTAATGGCAAAGGCGATTACTCTCAGAGTTGTTATGTAAATAAATTGAATCCCAACTCCCTTTGGATGGCCCAAAGGAATCCACTGCTAAAAAAGGGCAAGTAAGAGTTCTGGGCTGAGGGGGGTGATACACAAGAATTGCCAGCAGTGGAAGATTGGGAGGGCCTTGCCCTCATTGGCACTGTTGACCTGACCCACCGCAAGTTAATCCTCAGGGCAGCAAGGAATAACACATGCCAAGCTCTGCTGTGCGTGCACATACTGACAATAGCCTATCTGACAAATTCTGCTCCCTTAGCAGCTTCCGAGATAATCCCTTCACAAAGTGAACGAGCTACAATGACACAATGTAATAATCAAACTCACACAAAGCACAATAGCGATGCTTGATTGAGCTGGTTCTTCTCATTCGCGTACCTCATGGGAATCGAGAAATTGAAACTTACAACTTAATTTGTCAAATATGATTATCTTCTTCCTGAATTGGACCAAGGATTGTCATTTTAGTCAGAACTTGGATAAATGTGAAGCTTATAATTTCAGGTCGCACATATTCAGCTGGATTGATTGCCAGTAGTGCCATTCAGAGCAGTGCATCATGACAAAGCCAAAAACCCATCACCCATCTTCACGCTTGTGATGACTTTGTTTTGTTTTGGTTCAGAGTAGCTCAGTGGGGCTTGAGTTTCAGTCATTCAATAACTTTCTAACCTAGCTGTGTACTTAAAAAAAAAATCATGATGGATCCTTCATCAAAACCCATTTTCCAAAATTTCCAACCTTGACCTCTTCCGCTAGGTGGCGCATTTCATGGAAAAAGTGGACGATGCAGTGACTGGTTAACCTCGACCGGGGTTTGAGAGCAGTTAGAGAAAATATTAAATGAACAGCACTGCATTCCTGTCTTCCACCAGCATCACTAAAACAGATTACCGGTCATTATCTCATTTGTGGGGCCTTGCTCTGCGTAAATTGGCTGCTGCGTTTCCTAAGTTACAACAGTGACTACACTTCAAAAGTACTTAATTGGCTTTCCTGAGGTCGTGAAAGGCGCTGGAAAATGCAAGTCTTTTCTTCTTTCCTCCATTGTATGAGTGCAAATTAAAGCTCCAGTGCCCCAGTTATGTTGCACCAAGCAGTGCAGTGACTGCACATAGTTAGCACGCTGCCTGCATCCCTGTTGGCCAAGGTTCACTTAAGGTGTGTGTTCTTGAGCGCATTCACCGAGCTCTGCTTACTGGATTCTAAGGCCTAGGCATTTGGGAGCGCCCCATTTGGGGGCGGTCATACTCACGAGGCGCGAGTTTTGGTGCCAGGCACAGAAGTCTCGCGAGAAATTGGGGTTAACTGCCCCCCCTCCGAAAGGAAGTGGAGCACTTGATTTAGTGCTCCACTTCATTTCTAGGGCGGTAGTGGGCGCCCGGCTCAGCAGCGTTACGCACTGGACCGCGTAGCGCTGATGCGTACAAGGGCTCTTCCCTGAGTTAAAGGGAAGGGCTCCCGCTGCATACTCTGCAGATTGTGAAGACACCTACCTGAACCACCGGGAGACCATGCGATCAGACTGTCACTCAAGCAGAGAGCCGGGCTGAGCGATCGCTGGCATGGACCCCACATCCAAAGCAGCATCGGTGCGGGGGGAAAAAAAGCGGACATTTCTTTTCAGGAGCAGCCGGCCACCTCCCCTTTAAATTGCGTCCCGCCAGCAGCCGGGGGCCCGGTACGTGTCCCCTGATGCTGTCGCTGTCACTGTCCGGCGCTGTCACCGTCCAGGGGGCAATGCCCAATTTGGGGTCCAGGGTGCTAACGGTGCGCTGCGCTCGGCGATGACGTCACGATCTCCGGGCGGAGCGGGACGCAACGCTGTAGTGCCACCGCTAAACCCCCACCGAACTCAGCAGAAGTCGTTAGTGGCACCGCGCCCGGTCGCAAACAGGAGGCGCAAACGATCCCAATTTCTTTCCCTAAATCTCAGCACCAATTAAAAAGAGCCGATGTGGCGTTATTCAGTGAGTCAGAGAGCCAAAGAGACCGAGGAAGTTTCCAGATCCAAGCCCTGGTCTCTGGTGAACTAGCTGATCGTCGTTGGCGGAGCTCCAATTAGCCGCAATGCCTCTGAGTTGCGGAAGGGAAAATTAGCAGGGCGTCCTGCGCCTGGGTGCTATCGAGGAACCACTGCTGGAAGTCCATGCGTGTGGATGTTGGGTGCAGATAGAATCAGACAAGGCCGTGATACACCAGGTCAATTATCCCGCTGATAGTCAAGGTCAAGGGTCATACACAAAGAATGGCCACTTGGCCAGGTATCATCGGCACACAACACCCATAGAACCATACCCTAGCACGGGCCAGCATCTTGAAAGCAGAAGTGGAAAATAATCGCACAGCTTTAAATGGAGGAGGGTGGGAGGAGGCTCGTGTGAAGCATAAACACTGGCATAGATCAGTCGGACCGAATGGTCTGTTTCTGCGCTGTAAACTCCGTCATTCTATGTTTTTTTTTTAAAAAGGGAAATGATGCCTGCAGCATCTTAAATTTTAAGATTTAAAGGGCTGGAATTTCCGGTCCTGTCCACCTCTGTTGACAATGGCGGTGAGGAACTCTTCCGGGTGGGCGGCCGGCTTTCGGCGACCTACCGGGGTTTTCGGTCTCAGCGAGGCGCGGAGCATTACTGCCCATCGGCTGGATTTTTGGCTCCCGCCCGACCTGTAGCCCTCCATAGCGCCCCCTGCTGGGACCGCCTGTGGTCCAATCTGTCGCGGCTGCAGTGAGGTGAGTAATGCCGACCTCAGGTAAGTGTGGTTTTTTTTTGCGATTTATGTTGTGGCGGCGTGAGTTATTTATTGGGAATGTTTTGGTGGTTTTTTTCAGGTTTTTTCCCCCCCCTCCTTGAGGGCTCCGGTGCCCGCTCTTTAGCTCAGGATTTTCGCTTGCTCAGCAGGCCTAGCGCCCTAAGAGAGGTGCGCAACGCTTCCCTTAGCGCTGCGCCCCAGACTCGAGGCCCAGCTGTTGAATTTTGCTGACTGAGACGCAAACTGTTCCTGGGCGCAAACTTTATTGTCCCGCCGCCCTTACTGCCCCGAAATGAGCAGACCCGAAAATCCAGCCCAAATTGGCAGCGTTCTAACACAGGTCTTACACTGGAACTGTCAAAAACCCTGTAGTATAACTGCAGCATTGCCCTCAGTAGTGGTGCAATGGCCAGCTTTTTAATCATTATTATTTAAGTGAATGGTGATTGTACTGTTAGCCACTCATTGATTATGCGTGTCTGATTATATTTGCAAATAAGCAGCTTCATTTAAATTTACACTTGTAATTTTTCAAATGCAAAGTCAGCATTGCGATGTTAAATTGGTACCAGCAGCATTATTCAACCTTAATATCTTAGTGTGCCGATCTCAGTATTGGATTTTATTGATACTGCGATATTGCCAACACGTGTGTCTAATAAATATAAAATAGATGTGTCGCTGGGAGGAAATTACAAAGCAAAGAAGCCATCAAGAAATTCAGAGCAAAACTCACACAGCTTTATATATATATATGGCATATATCTGAACCCCGCCGTTGTCTTGCTGAATTGTACTGTTCCATTCACCTACCTGGTATTTGTGGAAGATATATTTTCCTGTTGACTTTTTTTTTGAAACACAGAGTTTTATTTGTGTGTGAGTGGATCTAATGTACGCCATTTCTGGGTCACAAACAGGACCAACCTGTCTGTCTTCTCTGACTGGAAAGCATGGAACCGCAAAACTCTCCTAACCGTTGACAACATGCAGTTACATAGAAACATAGAAAATAGGTGCAGGAGTAGGCCATTCGGCCCTTCGAGTCTGCACCACCATTCAATATGATCATGGCTGATCATGCACTTCAGTACCCCTTTCCTGCCTTCTCTCCCTGCTCCTTGATCCCTTTAGCCGTAAGGGCCACATCTAACTCCCTTTTGAATATATCTAACGAACTGGCCTCAACAACTTTCTGTGGTAGAGAATTCCACAGGTTCACAATTCTCTGAGTGAAGAAGCTTCTCCTCATCTTGGTCCTAAATGGCTTACCCCTTATCCTTAGACTGTGACCCCTGGTTCTGGACTTCCCCAACATCGGGAACATTCTTCCTGCATCTAACCTGTCCAATCCCGTCAGAATTTTATATGTTTCTATGAGATCCCTTCTCATTCTTCTAAATTCCAGTGAATATAAGCCTAGTCGATCCAGTCTTTCTTCATATGTCAGCCCTGTCAACCTGGGTGCTGCACTCCCTCAATAGCAAGAATGTCCTTCCTCAGATTAGGAGACCAAAACTGTACACAATATTCAAGGTCCTGTCCTCTAAAGCTTCCACTGGTTCTCAATAGGAATGTGCACTTGGGTGTGTGATTCTTCTATTGCCCTTCTATCTCGCTGGAACTTGACTTGAAGGGCTAGTAACCCACATTTCCATCAGGGCTCAATGTGGCTATGGAATCACCTCTTCAAGGTGTTGGCCAAAAAATTTAGTGCGTGATCATTAACCTGCTTATGCATTCTCTAGTTGGTCAATGGGCAATACTAATGATGTTGTGCCATGTTAATTGCATTTTAGCCTATTGTCTTCCAAATTCTACTCCAAGGGCATGGCAAAGTAGATTAAACCTGCCACTTACTCATCCCATTCGCTGGCTATCTCTGAATCAAGAAACAACTTTTTGTGGTCAAATTATTGTTACAGTTTGGGAATAAAGCTGTCAATTTGTGGAAATGGTGCACAAGATCCCATTGTTAGTGGTGTAAATAATAATTGTGTGCATGACATTGCATTCAGTGTGGAAGGCAGTCCACTGATGGGTTTGGAATAGAGCTGAGACAAAATGTCATCCTTCGCAACTTTATTTTTTTCCTGGGACAATGATTAGACAACTCCCAGTGCAACCTCGGCCTCTCTGACTCCCAGAACTTCATCCCATAGCAGAGAGATCAACAACCAGGGGGCAGAGATTTATAGGAATTGGTAGGAGGTTTAGAGGGGATTTAAGGGGAAATGTTTTCATCCAGAGGGTTGTGGAGGTCTGGAACTCACTGCCTGAAAGGGTGGTAGAGGCAGAAACCCTCACCACATTTTAAAAGTACTTGGCTGTGCACTTGAAGTGCCGTAACCTACAAGGCTACGGACCAAGAGCTGGAAAGTGGGATTAGGCTGGATAGCTCTCTGTCAGCCGGCGTGGACACGATGGGCCGAAATGGCCCGTTCTGTGCTGTAAATTTTTATTCTATGATCCCAACCAAGTGATCAAATAGAGGTTCTCCTCTATATCTCTGTCACCTAGCAGCAAGCAGGCCCCTCATGAAGCCTGTCCTTGAGGGCCATGTAATGAGTGAGAAGGATGCTACAAAGAGATTGCTCCATCATGTTTCTCTTAGTATTTGATAGCCAGTGGCAAGGTCTGTTATACCAGATAGAGTGAAATGTTGTGCCGAAGGATGGATAGACAACTGCCTGGATATTTTGAGTATGCTACAAGCTAATGCTGCTGGAATTAATTTATCTGCAACATCTTTTGGTTGACCCCTAGATATGAAGACCATTTGATCTTAAAGCACATTAAAGCGGGATTAAACCATTTCAATGACTTGAGGATACAATAAATTGAAAACAAAGCAGTCCACTTGTCTTTCACATTAATGGGCTACATAACGTCTTAACATCGGTAAACCTGCTAGTTTTCATAGCAGATGGTCTTTAATTAGGAGTCTCAAAAGATTTAATCAAACTGAACCCCTGAAATGAGTTCAAAGCTAACTTTTTCATTCCAGTTGTCTTCTCCAATTTTCTCTTCCATTAAAGTTGCAATGGATCCTCTCTTGAAGTTATTAACTTCTTCTCTGGATGCCAGGTACCCTCTAGTACCTCACCCAAGTGGTGAATAGTCACATGTGATCGTGACAGTCAATGCCAGCTGGCTATGGGACGGTGAAGGGCTTCACAGCTAAGCCCAGCCCTGTCCTCACTCAGTTGCCTCACTTCCATTCGGGCAAACAGAAGCAGAATCCCCCGCAGAATTTTTTGTTTTGTTCGGCTACATAACTCTTGTTATTGCAGTAGTCGGCCAAGACAACACAGACATCCCCCATCAAACCTGAGTCCTGCTGGATCTATACAGATCAAAGATGGAGACTTTCCCTCAGAGCCATCAGGAGGTGCATGAGGTCATTTTCACAGCAAGTTACTTCAAAGGTACTATCGTATATGCAAGCACTCTCCTAATGACTCCACAAGGCAAGGGTATGGCACTTGAACTGTACAGACTGTAGTCCTTTATTGCAACTCCTAGAGTGAGGAAACCAAGAGGTGAGCTCCCTTTTATACTTGGTTACCTGCAGTGTACAGGTGACCCTTAGGTCTCCAGCAGCAGCACCCTCTGGTGTACAGGTATGGTATATATAGGGTGAAGGTACATTCAGGTTTAGTGTTACAGTACAATATTAAAATGCATACATAACAGGTACCAAAGAGCTTTGTCCTTGAAAACAAGTTACTTAGTACCTCCCCTGGTGGGTAAATCACAAGGCCACGGGGTACGAATCACCTGTGGTACTAACTCACGCAGACCAGGTAGATCATGGATCTGATCCCCAGCCTGTGCTCAGTTAGTTGATCCGAACTGGAGCAGCAGTTGGACTGTTACACTTTCTCTAAGCGCTCCTGTGCTAGGATAGGGGCAAAAATACAAAACAATCACTTCTAAGAACATAAGAACATAAGAACTAGGAGCAGGAGTCGACCATTTGGCCCCTCGAGCCTGCTCCACCATTCAATAAGATCATGGCTGATCTGATCTGATTGCTCGCCAGTGACTGATGCTGGAAAACTTGTGTATGAGGATGACAGGTCGGGATCTGCTTTCACTGTGATGCCTCCTGTGGTAGAAGAGCCTACCATGTGCTCTCAGTTGAGGCTCATTCATGAAGAATGGCTATTTCGACATGGTACCGTGACACTATCGGTGCTTGTCAATCCATATACCCCAGCATTGAGTCAGCGCCTCAAGATAGGAGAGAAGAAAATGGGAGGGGAAAGGGAAAAGATGGCATTTAAATACTGTGTGAGAGCTAATTAATAAATATATGTTTCTGTGTCAAAGAAGTAATTTGAAACCAATTTAACAGCAAATGCTTGCAAAAGACCAACTTGCCATCAAATAACTTCATCTGTAAATTTCTATGATCTGTTAAAATGAACCATTTAAATAACTAGATGTCAATGGACTGTACATGTAAATTGGATGCTAGATCTGTAAGGTGCAACATGATTTGGCAGTATATTTTCCTCTGTGTGTAAAGTTAAATCAAAAAACATTTTATTAAATTGTCATTAGTACTATTACTTTCGTATGACGGGAAAAGCTAATAACGGGATGTCTAGTTTGGCTCTCCATGCGACGGCCTCCTGAGATGCCGGGTGGAGAAATGAGGTGCCTCCCGCAACAGATGTCAGCGGGCGGGTCGATGTGACGTGCTCCAGGGTCTGGGACTCATGGCCACAATCGCACTTCGGGTCGTCCCTCGTCTTCCAATTGTGGCCGCATCGTCCGTGCCCTGTGCGGATTGGGTCGAGCACTGTCCACTCCCTTCGAAGGAGGTCGAAGACAGGGACCTCTGTTGGCTGCACTGGCTGCAGTTTATAAGCGCTAAACTCTGGATACTGGCTGCAGAGTCGGCAACTGTTGATAGTTAGCAAAGCAACTCTTTGTTAAATTGACGCACGGAGCAAGATCTTTCCTATAACGTGAGAACATTTGGCATTCAGTGCCTCGGTGGTGCTAATACCTTCGGTGATCTGGAGCGAGAGAGAATGCAGCCAAGAGGGTTAAAGGATGTGCTGGTGTAAATGGTGTGCGCCTCAGCCCTATTCTGTTACCGTGGTTCCATCAGGAAAATGTTGCCTTGCTTCACTTTAATTCATTTTAATTCTGAACTGTCACAAATGGTTATTTCTTGTAGTTTCATTCATTGTCATTACTTTGATGTGAATAATAAAAGCTCATGTTTGATTTACTAAAGAAAAACAAGTATGAATCACCATAGAATAAATATACTGTGATGTTTACTCTGTATCAACTGATGTATATGTTTTTAATAACTGTTAGATGCTAAAATGGAAAGTTAATTTTTCCCCATTAATAAAGGTGACAAGGATTTAGACCTTTCAAATGTGGTTGCTGGATTGTCTCTTGGAATTTGTGTTTGACATTTTATAGGAACATCGGCCCCGAACTTGGTGGCAGATAAGTTCCGCCCAAGGGCCACGCTGAGATTCCGACTGTACTTTGGGCGGAAGTTTCATTAAAAATTCCTGGAAAGACTGCCCGGTGACAAAAATGTGAATCTGGGCGGCAGCAGACGGGAGCTCCCCATTCTCGGCGGCAAATGCAATCCTCGGCAAAATACCACCGAGGATTGAGTTGGGCCCAGGGAGGGGGGAACTGATTAAATTTTTTTAAATTCAAATAATAAATAAAACACTAGAAATCCTCCAAGGGACCTCATCCACTTGAATCGCTGCAATAAAAATAAAGAAAAGAAGTTTACTAACCTTTTTTTTGCAGGTCTTCATATTTACCGTTGGGTTTAGACCTGCCTCCACGTGGCTGTCCTTCCCCGTGCTGCAGCGGACTCCCGCCCAGACCAAACTGGCAGCTCGGCGGGCGGGAGGACACCTCTGCGCGTTGCCTGCCAGCGGACGTCAGCGGGCAGTTCCCAGCGGTCTTCCCTCCCCGTCGGCGGGAGGCCTCCGCCAAACTCGGAGGGGAGACGGCCCAGAAAACTCGGCGGTAATGGGCGGTGAGTCCACCAAGTTCGGCCCCATTGAAACAGGAGGAGGCCATTCAGCCCCTCGATACTGTTCCGCCATTCAATGAGATCGTGTATGATCTACGACCTAACTCCATAATCCCTTTAACAAAAACCTATCAATCTCCGATTTGGCATCAATTGCCATTTGCGGAAGAGAGTTCCAAACTTCTACCACACTTTGTGTGTAGAAGTGTTTCCTAATTTCACTCCTGAAAGGTCTGGCTCTAATTTTTAGACTATGCGCCCTAGTCCTAGACTCCCCAACCAGCAGGAACAGTTTCTCTCTATTTGCCCTATCTGTTCCCCTTAATATCTTGAAAACATCAATCAAATCACCCCTTAAATTCTCGGGAATACAACCTTAAATTGTGCAATCTCTCCTCGTCATTTAACTCTTGGAGACATAGACATAGACATAGAAAATAGGTGCAGGAGTAGGCCATTTGGCCCTTCGAGCCTGCATCACCATTCAATATGATCATGGCTGATCATGCAACTTCAGTACCCTATTCCTGCTTTCTCTCCATACCCCTTGATCCCTTTAGCCATAAGGGCCACATCTAACTCCCTTTTGAATATATCTAACGAACAGGCCTCAACAATTTTCTGTGGTAGAGAATTCTGTGTGAGGAAGTTTCTCCTCATCTCGGTCCTAAATGGCTTACCCCTTATCTTAGACTGTGACCCCTGGTTCTGGACTTCCCCAATATCGGGAACATTCTTCCTGCATCTAACCTGTCCAATCCTGTCAGAATTTTATATGTTTCTATGAGATCCTCTCTCATCCTACTAAACTCCAGTGAATATAAGCCTAGTCGATCCAGTCTTTCTTCATATGTCAGTCCTGCCATTCTGGGAATCAGTCTGGTGGACCTTCACTGCACTCCCTCAATAGCAAGAATGTCCTTCCTCATCCCAGGTATCATTCTGCTAAACCTACGCTGCACTCCCTCCAAGGCCAATATATCTTCCCTAAGGTGTGGTGCCCACTCTTTTCTCCACCCCTTAATTTTCTTTTTGTTTGTTGTCAAGGCTATGGGTAATGTTGGCAAGGCTACATTTAATGTTCATTTCGAGTGTACTTGAGAAAGTGCTTTCTTGAACTGCCACAGTCCGTATGTGGAGGAACAAGAGGAACAGAGAGACTTGCTCAGGTTGTTGTTTGCAGTAACATCACAAATATGCTTGCAATGGTTTCGTCTAAAATGGCACATTTACAAATTCACTGCAGCGATTGATCCAAGAAAATCTTCACAAATATATTTAGAATGTTGTTGTAGTGATTGGGGGAATTCTTACTCTGATGTGGGTAGGTGGAGAAGGGAGACTTTTTGCTTTTAAAAACATAGACAAACAGCAAATTACACAGAATGACGCAGAATGTACGGCACGGAGCAGGCCATTCAGCCCAACGGGTCCCTGCCGATGTTTATGCTCCACACCAACCTCCTCCCACCCTGCTTCATCTCACCCCATCAGCACATTCCTTCCTTCCTTCCCTCGTATATTTATCTAGCCGCTCCTTAAATGCATGTATGCTATTTGCCTCAACCACTCCTTGTTTTAGCCTATTCCACATTCCAACCATGCTGGGTAAAGATGTTTCTCCTGAATTGCTTCATGGATTTATTAGTGACTATCTTATATATTTATGACCAACATTCCCTCTAAGCTGTCTGTCGGTCCCATGTAGCCCACGACTGGCTTTTCCAATGTGAAATTTCGTGCATGCGCAAAACTTTGAATGGGCCATGCAGCCCATTAAAGGGACCGCACGCCCCCAAAATATTAAGGGGAACACTGTTTATGACCCCTAGTTTTGGACTTCCTCACAAGTGGAAACATCTTCTCTAACTCTACCCTATCAAACCCCTTCAGAATTTCAAAGACCTCTATCAGGTCCCTCCTCGGCCTGCTCTTTTCCAGAAAAAAAAGCCCCAGCCAGTTCAGTCTTTCCCGATAGTTACAACCTCTCAGTTCGTGTAAATCTTTTTTGTGCCTTCTCTAATGCCTTTATATCCAATTACTTTCAAAGTGTAGTCACCACTGTTCTGTAGACAAACACAACAGCCAATTTACTCACAACAAGGTCCCACAAAATTTGTATAACAACTTGTATTTATATAGCACCTTTAACGTAGTAAAACGTCCCAAGAAACTTCACAGGAGTATTATAAGGAAAAAATTTGACACTGAGCTATAAAAGGAGAAATTAGGGCAAATGACCAAGAGCTTGGTCAAAGAGGTAGGTTTTAAGGAGCTTCTTAAAGGAGGAAAGAGAGGTAGAGAGACGGCGAGGTTTAGGCAGGGAGTTCCAGAGCTTGGGGCCTAGACAACAGAAGGCACGGCCACCAATGGTTGAGCGATTATAATCGGGGTTGCTCAAGAGGGCAGAATTAGAGGAGCGCAGTCATCTCGGGGGGTTATAGGGCTGGAGGAGATTACAGTGATAGGGAGGGCAAGGCCATGGAGGGATTTGAAAACAAGGATGGGAATTTTGAAATTGAGGCATTGCTTAACTGAGAGCCAATGTAGTTCAGCGAGCAAAGGGGTGATGGGTGAGCGGGACAAGTTAAGACACGGGCAGCCTAGTTTTGGATCACTTCAAGTTTATGAAGGATAGAATGTGGGAGGCCAGCCAGGAGTTGATTGGAATAGTCAAGCTTAATGAGATAATGACCAGATAATCTGTTGTTGGTGGTGTTGGTTGAGGGATAAATCTTTTTAATTTTTTTAAAAGGTTTGTCATAGTTACATAGACATGACATCAGAGAAATCAGGCTGTTCGGCTCAACCAGTCTTTTCGTTATTCGTTCTGGGATGTGGGCATCGCTGCCAAGGTCAGCATTTATTGCCCATCCCTAATTGCCCCTGAGAAGATGGTGGTGAGCTGTCTTCCCGAACCGCTGCAATCCATGAAGATGCTCCCACAGTGCTGTTAGGGAGGGATTTCCAGGAGTTTGACCCAGCGACGATGAAGGAACGGTGATATATTTCCAAGTCAGGATGGTGTGTAACTTGGAGGGGAACTTGGATGCTGTTCCCATGTGCCTGCTGCTCTTGCCCTTCCAGGTGGTAGAGGTCACAGGTTTGGGAGGTGCTGCCGAAGAAGCCTTGGCGAGTTGCTGCAGTGCATCTTGTAGGTGGTCCACACTGTAGTTCTGTGTTGGTGTTTATCTTTCACAGGAGCAGCAGGCTTAATCCCATGTGCCATTTCTGTTCCCATATCCCCCGAGCCCTATATCCCTCAATCACCAATCTAACCTATTCATAAATGTTCCTTCAATCATTGATTCCAGTACTGTGTTACTGACAGAAAACTTGCTAGAATGAATGAACTTTACTCTGTTCTGGTGCTATTCTGAATATCATACATTGATGACATGCAAATTGCAGCCAGCACTCGGAATTGAAGAGCTTGTAACATCGGCAAATCCTAGAAAGTTACATTCTAGTCCTCTGCAAGAGTTCTCGGTCCAATTTCTTTAATTAAGCTTCATTATAATTAAAAATTAAACGGTTCTCACTTTTAACATCCTACAGGGGAATAATAGAATTTACGTTGATTGAGAGGGTTTTAACCTGGGTATCACTTTAATATTTTTTAATTTAATTTTATGGAGCCTTTCATTTGTCATCCTCAGCAAAGCTACCCAAATCCTCAGGGAACCCAGTGCAGTATCTCTGCCTTGGCGCACATTACTGATAATAAAATATTGTAAGAGTTAAAGTGTCAGCCTAATCATGCTATTAGGCTTGGAAATGGCCACAATACAAATCCAAGGACAATATAGTGCCAACTCAAGCACATGGTGCCAACTCAATACTGTGCCAATTCTGCATATACTGATGGATTCAACATTGTCGGGTAAAGTTTCCGCTTTGGGCGCAATCGGTAAGTTGTGTTGGTTGGGTCACAGATCAAGTTTTCGCTAAAATTAATTTGCATAATCACAAACTTTTCTTTTAAATTGTTCACGGGATGTGGGCGTTGCTGGCAAGGCCCAGCATTTATTGCCTATCCTTAATTGGTCCTCGAAAAGGTGGTGGTGAGCCGGCTTCCTGAACCGCTGCAGTCCGTGCAGTGGCTTGCTATTGAGGGAGTGCAGCGAAGGTTCACCAGATTGATTCCTGGGATGGCTGGACTGACATATGAGCAGAGACTGGATCCACTGGGCCTGTATTCACTGGAATTTAGAAGGATGAGAGGGGATTTCATAGAAACATATAAAATTCTGACAGGACTGGACAGGTTAGATGCAGGAAGAATGTTCCCAATGTTGGGGAAGTCCAGAACCAGGGGACACAGTCTAAGGATAAGGAGTAAGCCATTTAGGACTGAGATGAGGAGAAACTTCTTCACTCAGAGAGTTGTTAACCTGTGGAATTCCCTAATGCAGAGAGTCATTGATGCCAGTTCATTGGATATATTCAAGAGGGAGTTAGATGTGGCCCTTATGGCTAAAGGGATCAAGGGGTATGGAGAAAAAGCAGGAAAGGAGTACTGAGGTGAAGAATCAGCCATGATCTTATTGAATGGTGGTGCAGGCTCGAAGGGCCGAATGGCCTACTCCTATTTTCTATGTTTGTATGTTTCTATGATACTTCTTTGAAGTGGTTTGGTACAGTTCAGAGGGCATTGCTGTGAGTCTGGAGTCACATATAGGCCAGACCGGGTAAGGACGGCAGATTTCCTTCCGTAAAGGACGTTAGTGAATCAGATGGGTTTTTACGACAATTTGGTAGTTTTATGGTCACCATTACTGACACTAGCTTTTTAAAAAATTCCAGATTCATTTAATTAATTTGATTTAAATTCCCCAGCTGCCATGGTGGGATTTGAACTCACATTCTCTGGATCATTAGTCTAGGCCTCTGGATTACTAGTCTAGTAGCATAACCAGTATGCTACCATTCCCGTTAAAATCTGCCACAAGCCAGCGTAATCAGGCAGCGTAATAAAACGTAATTGTTTATTTCCATTAAAGAGTATTCCTCGATGTAGTTAAGAGTTTCAAAAACTTTTCTGAACCATGTAATAGTTTCATTGGTGTGCACTAGTCAGTTTCTTCATAAATTAAATCGTTTTTGATGTGAAAAACTTTTTAAAAACGTGCCTGCTAGTGACTGTGCGCCTAAAAAACTGAGGGCAATTTGAAGAGCCTTCCGGAACCAGCGCAATCTCGCAATTCCAACCTGGGGGGGGGGGGGCGTGGCCAGTTTTGTGGGCGGGGCCTGACCCGGCCAAATTGAATCTTGAACAAAATCGTAAAAGATCACAGAAAACACGAACGTATGTGGTTTTGGCTGATACTCCGCATCCCTATGGTGCACTGTAACCCTTAAAAAAGAAAGATTTGCATTTAGATAGTGCCTTTCATCACCACTGCATGTCCCAAAGTGCATTACAGCCAATGAAGTACTTTTTGAAGTGTAGTCACTGATGTAATGTAGGAAACGCAGCAGCAAGCACACACAAACAGCAATGTGATAATGACCAAATAATCTGCTCTTAGTGATGTTGACTGAGGGATAAATATTGGCCAGGACACCAGGGACAACTCCCCTGCTCTTCTCCAAAATAGTTCCATGGGATCTTTTACATCCACCTGAGTTGGTTTCACGCCTCATCTGAAAGTCAACACCTCCAACAATGCAGCACTCACTCAGTACTGCACTGGAGTGTAAGTCTAGATTTATGTGCTCAACTCTCATGGAGTGGGACTTAAACCCACAACCTTCTGACTCAGAGGCAAGGTGCTAGCCACTGAGCCACAGCTGACACTTAAAGGGTCAACCTGAAGGAAAGTTGTAGGTTTCAGATAGTTCAGACGGACTCTGTCTCAATTTCTAACGGACAATATTAAAACTTTTTTTTGTGCTCATTTGATAGCGATCTCAATCGACCTGTGATTGTCTTCCTGCTTTAATAACAAGCTGGTAACACTCTAGTCCTTGCTGAATTAGGATACTGCCCATTTCTTCTTTGATTGCTTCAGCTATTTGCCTCAACTCTCTTAATGGTTCAGTTAGTAAGTGTACTACCCAGTATGGAACTGAGCCGTACAGATCAAGAAGGGTTGTAAATCTGTGCAATTCTCTGCCCCAGAGAGCTGTGGAGGCTGGGTCATTGAATATATTTAAGGCGGAGATAGACAGATATTTGAGCGATAAGGGAATAAAGGGTTATGGGGAGCAGGCAGAGAAGTGGAGCTGAGTCCATGATCCGATCAGCCATGATATTGAATGGCGGAGCAGGCTCGAGGAGCCAAATGGCCTACTCCTGCTCCTATTTCTTATGTTTTGGTCCCAATCTGAGCTGAGTTAGTTGATCTCAGCCAGGGCCACTATACAGATCTTACATTAGCCATTGTATCTCTGCACTGGGAAGGAAAATATCAACTAGGATTCCTGATCCTGATCCAGTGCTGGAAAGTGCGGGTGTAGGGACACCCATACACTCGTATAGTACTGAGTCAGGCTTGGCTGTGACGCATCTCACAGTTGAACAGCCTGCCAACAATTACTAGGCTCTAACATGAATGGTCAATTGGGCAAGATCCTGAAGGGTGGCCAGTGCCTGTGAAACTGTACTCCAGCTTTAGTTGGCGATTTCAGGAAAAATGGGAATAGAACAATAAGAATCCAACAATTTTCCCCAACTGGACTCAAAGGCAGTTTGTTCCAGAGGTGTAAAAATAAAATAAAGACTTGCATTTATATGGCGCCTTTCATGATTACTGGACTTCCCAAAGTGCTTTACAGCCAATGAAGTACTTTTGGAGTGCGGTTACTGTTATAATGTAGGAAACGTGGCAGCCAATTTGCGCACAGCAAGCTCCCACAAACAGCAATGTGATAATGACCAGATAATCTGTTTCTGTTTTGTTGAGTGAGGGACAAATATTGGCCAGGACACCGGGGATAACTCCCCTGCTCTTCTCCGAAATAGTGGCTGTCAGTTATGTATGCTTGGGGTTACTCGCCACCAGGTGGTGCCACTGTCGGAAGTCATTGAGCTGTACACACGTGTGCGCGGCCCAGGTATAAAAAGGAAGCCATCATGTAATGTAATCACTTTGGGCCCTAATAAAGCAGAGCCAGGTTTGTACCTGTGTTAGTTTAAAGTATTCAGTCTATCGAGTTATTACATACATAACATTTGGCGACGAGGTAACTTAAGAACCTTCGCATGCAAAAATGAGCACAATTGAAATTCTGTAGAGATTCGTGGAGGGAGTAGGTCTGGGCAGATTTTGTAGATCACCTGGACCAGTACTTCTTGGCCAACAAAATGGAGGAACCCACTGACGCAGTTAGGCGCAGGGCGGTCTTCCTCACGGTTTGCGGTCCGAAAATGTATGGACTCATAAAGAATCTTCTCTCGCCTGCAAGTCCAACGGACAAGGACAATGAAGAATTGTGTGCTCTGGTATGTGACCATCTCAAACCAGAAGAAAGCAATATCATCTCTTGACATCGATTCTACACGCACGCTCTGAGGACCAGGATGTGTCGGAATTCGTGGCCAATCTAAGATGTCTAGCTGGACCATGTAAGTTCGAAAACGCATTGGGAGACATGCTGCGGGACTTCTTTGTAATCGGTATCAATCACGAGGTGATCCTGTATAAGCTACTGGCGGCGGAGACGCTGGGTTTGAGCAAGGCCATCACGATTGCCCAGGCGTGCATGACAACGGACAAAAACTTAAAGCCGATATCATCGAAAAATTGGAACTCGGCAAGTACTGTAAACAAGATTGTATCATCGTTTGACAGAGCTGCATATAGCAGGGCCTACTCGGCTGCGTATGCGAAACCTGTGGCTGCCCAAAGTCCGCCAACGGGAATGAATCCGATTTCACCGTGTTGGCGTTGAGGGGGCAATCATCGGCCTCATCAGTGTAGGTTCAAACAGTACATTTGTAAAGACTGTTCGAGAGTGGGGCATCGCCAGCGCATGTGTCCGCAACTGAGCAAGCGTGCTGCGACACACCATGTGGAGGATGATGACCGGCATAGCACGGATCCGGATATGCAATCCAAGATACCAGAGGAGGAAATGTATTAGGAACTGTTCCTAACAAAGAGCCAACCAATAATGATTAATGTGAAACTTAACGATGTGCCGATACCGATGGAATTGGACACGAGTGCGATTCAATCAATGATGAGCCAGAGGATATTCAACAAGCTGTACTAAGGCTGTGAGGCCTAAGCTGAGTCCAGTCAATGCCAAGTTGCGTACATACACTAAAGAACTCATAACGGTGATTGGCAATGCAGCAGTCAAGGTGTTGTATGATGGTGTGGTTCATGATTTACCGTTATGGATTGTTCCAGACAATGGTCCAACGCTGTTCGGCAGGAATTGACTAGAAAAAATCAAATGGAATTGGAACGATATCAAAGCATTGTTGTCGCAGGATGATACTCCATGTGCTCAAGTGCTGAGCAAGTTCCCTTCGCTGTTTAACCAGGCATTAGCAATTTCACAGGAGCCAAAGTGCAGATCCACATGGACTCGAATGCAAGACCCGTCCATCATAAAGCTCGGGCGGTTCCGTACATGATGAGGGAGAAGGTCAAAATCGAACTGGACAGACTCCAGGGTGAAGGGGTCATATCACCGGTATAAATTTAATGAATGGGCCAGCTCCATTTTTCCTGTGTTGAAGAGTGATGGCACTGTCAGGATTTGTGGAGACTACAAGCTTATGATCAACCGAGTTTCGAAACAGGATCAATACCTGTTACCGAAGGCTGATGACCCATTTGCAATGCTAGCTGGGGGGGAAGTTGTTCACTAAACTGGATCTGACTTCAGCCGACATGACACAGGATCTGGTCGAGATGTCGAAGAAACTTACATGCATCAACACTCATAAAGGACTGTTTATCTACAACAGCTGTCCTTTCAGAATTCATTCGGCTGCAACCATATTTCAGAGGAACATGGAGAGTCGACTGAAGTCCGTCCCTAGAACCGTCGTGTTCCAAGATGACATCCTGGTCACAGGTCATGACACCGCCGAACATCTGAACAACCTGGAAGAGGTTCTACATTGTCTGGACAAAGTGGGACTCAGACTGAAACATTCGAAGTGCATCTTCATGGCACAGGAAGATGAATTCCTGGGGAGGAAAATTGTTGCTGATGACATCAGGCCCACGGACTCCAAAACCAAGGCCATCAAAAATGCACCCAAGCCTCAGAATGTGACGGAGCTGTGTTCCTTCCTTGGTCTACTCAACTACTTCGGTACTTTCCTACCTAGATTGAGCATTTCATTAGAGCCACTGCACATGCTGCTAAGAAAAGGCGACAACTGGGTTTGGGGGTCATCTCAAGATAGAGCTTTTGAGAAAGCTACTAATCTGCTTTGCTCTAACAAGCTGCTGGTACATTATGATCCATGTAAGCATCTAGTATTGGTCTGTGATGCTTTGTCATATGGAGTTGGTTGCATGCTCCAAAAAGCTAATGAGTCGGGTAAACTACAACCTGTTGCGTATGCTTCTAAAAGTTTCTCAAAGGTGGAAAGAGCCTACAGCATGGTAGAAAAAGAAGCATTAGGGGTTAAAGGATGCATCAGTACCTGTTTGGTTTTTGGTTTGAACTGGAAACAGATCACAAGCCACTCATTTAATTGTTTTCAGAAAATAAAGGTATCAATACCAATGTATCGTCCCGCATCCAGAGGTGGGCGCTGACATTATCTGCCTATGATTATGTCATTCACCATAGACCCGGCACTGAGAATTGTGCAGATGCACTGAGCCGTCTGTCATTGCCCACACCAGAGGTGGAGACGCCACAACCTGCAGACCTACTGTTAGTTATGGATGCTTTTGAAAGTGAAGGAATCCCTGTAACGGCTCAACAAGTTAAGACCTGGACCAGCCAGGGCCCAATATTATCGGTTGTGAAACATTGCATCCTTAGAGGTGATTGGTCTGCCATACCCAAGCAAATGGGTGATGAGACCAAACCTTACAATCGTCGCAAGACGAACTATCCATTCAGTCAGATTGTTTACTGTGGGCTAATCGTGTTCTTATGCCTAAGAAAGGCAGAGAGAAATTTGTACATAATCTACATAGCACTCATCCCGGTATTGTCATGATGAAAGCCATTGCCAGGGCTCATGTATGGTGGCCTGGAATTGACTCTGATCTGGAATCATGTGTGCATTAGTGCAACACTTGCATGCAGCTAAGTAAAGCAGAATTGCCGCTGAGACTGTGGTCGTGGCCATCTAAACCGTGGTTCAGGATACACATCGACTTTGCAGGTCCCTTCCTGAGAGAGATGTTTTTAGTTGTGGTGGATGCATATTCCAAGTGGATAGAGTGTATAATCGTGTCGTCCAGTACATCGACAGCTACCATTGAGAGCCTTCGTGTCATGTTTGCCACTCATGGTCTGCCCGACATCGTTGTAAGCGACAACGGACCTTGTTTCATGTTATGTCTATAATGAACTTATGAATGGCTCCACAAGGCAATGTGTTGTACTTGAACTGTAGTGACCTTGTTCCTTTATTCCAAACTCCAGAGTGCTGTGCAAGTATGGTGTGCAGCCTTTTATACAGGGCCCTGCCACCAGGGCAGGAAACCCCCCCGGTCTCCACCAGTTGCACCCTCTAGTGGTGCCAGCATATATGTACACTTATTGATAGTACATCAGGTAAACAAGTCTCCATCTTATACAATCTCACAGTGACTACACATAAAGTACATCCATAGTTAGCATATACAACACTTCACTAGTCTGGAGTTTCAAGAGTTCATGAAACTCACTGGTATCAAACATGTGAGGTCAGCACCATTCAAACCCACATCTAATGGTCAAGCAGAGCGTGCTGTCCAAACCATCAAGCAAAGTATGAAGCGAGTAACTCAAGATTCACTGCAGACTCGCTTGTCATGCATATTGCTTAGTTACAGGACAAGACCCCACACGCTTACCGGGGTCCCCCCTGCTGAACTATTGATGAAGAGAGGTCTCAAGACCAAGCTCTCTCTTGTCCACCCTGACTTGAACGATCATGTTGAATACAGACGTCAAAGTCAGCAGTGGTATCATGATCGCGCTGCTGTGTCACGCGACAGTTCTGTTAACGAGCCTGTGTATCTACTAAATTATGGTCAAGGTCTCAAGTGGATCACCGGTACTGTTACGGCTAAGGAGGGTAACAGAGTATTTATCAACAAGCTCAAGAATGGACAAAGATGCAGGAAATATGTTGCTCAGATAAAGCTGCAACACACGGATGAACCGGAACAGTCTGAGGAAGACACAATCAATGACCAACCAACCTACTCTCAGTCATCAGAGGACTCTGCCATCATAAATGAACCTGGACTTTCAATCCCTGACGTGGTCATTGTCACTCCCATCAGATCGGCTACCCAGCCCCCAGCTAACAGACTTAGAATGCTCGCCCAAGGCTGGAGTTGAACTGAGATGATCAACTTGGGAGTGGAAAACCCCCGGACATCTCAATTTGTAAAAAGACTGTTACTAATATCTTAAAGGGGGACATTGTCATTTATATATGCTTGGGGTTACTAGCCACCAGGCATTCATTGGGCTGTACGCACATGTGTGCTGCCCAGGTATAAAAGGCAAGCCGTCATGTAATGTAATCACTTTGGGCCCTAATAAAGCAGAGCCATGTTTGTACCTATGTTAGTTTACAGTAATCAATCTATCGAGTTATTGCATACAGAACAGTGATCATGGGAACTTTTATGTCCATCTGAGAGGGCAGAGAGGGCCTCGGTTTAACATCTCATCCGAAAGTTGGCACTTCCGACAGTGCAACATTTCCTCGGTATGGCACTGGAGTGTCAGGGTAGATTTTTGTGCTCAAGTTCCTGGAGTACCTTCTGACTTAGAGACGAGAGTGCTACCTGTAATGTCCATACACACTACTATAAGTTCACACGAGGCACATTCTGCTACAAGGTCACTCTGTGACCTGAACCTTTATTCACAGGACCAAGCAGTGATGACCCTGCATGGGATCTCCCTTTATATACCTGGATGACCAGGTGAGGAGTGTCTCCCAGAAGTTTACCCCCTGTGGTCAAGGTGTGCATTTCTTAGGTGTATACAGTATGCAGTGTTGTTATGAAGGTTACAGTTACATGAAGATTACATACATGACATCACCTCCCTCCCAACATCTTATGGAGTCAAAGATTAAGTCTTTCAGGCGGTCAACGCTCTCTCGTGGAGCGCCGCAGTTGGGGCTTTGGTTGTTGAGCCTTGGCATGCGTCTCTGTCACCTGTGGTGATTCCGGCTTGTCCGGGCTGGCCGCAAGGACTGTGCCTGCTGCTGAATGTTCTTGTTGCTCGTTCACTGGTGGTGGTGTGGGCAACATCTCATGATCTTCCTCAGGTTCCTCAGTGTCCACGCTGAAGCTTTTTTTTACTTGGTCCAGATGCTTGCGGCATATCTGTCCATTGTTAAGTCTGACCACTATGACCCTATTCCTCTCTTTACTAATTACAGTACCTTCAAGCCACTTGGGCCCCAAAGCGTGATTAAGAACAAATACAGGGTCATCGATTTCTTTACATCTCCCCTTTGAGTTATGGTCATGGCACTCATTTTGGGACTGGCACTTGCCGTCAACAATGTCTGACAGGACTGGATGAATAAGGGACAGCCGATTTTTAAGTGTACGTTTCATGAGTAGTTCCGCTGGCGGGACTCCCGTGAGCGAATGCGGTCGGGACCTATAGGCCAGCAGGAGGCGCGATAGGCAGCATTGAAGGGAGGGTCCTTGAATCCGGAGCATGCCCTGTTTTATGATTTGGACCACACGTTTCGCCTGGCCATTGGAAGCCGGCTTGAACGGTGCTGTCCTGACATGGTTAATGCCATTATCCGACATGAACTCCCGGAATTCATAGCTAGTGAAGCATGGGCCGTTGTCAGTAACCAGGATGTCCGGCAAGCCGTGGCTCGCAAAGACCGCACGCAGACTCTCCACAGTGGTGGATATCGTGCACAAATTCAAAATGATGCACTCGGTCCATTTCGAGTACTCATCAACAACAATGAGGAACATTTTTCCCATGAACGGGCCCGCGTAGTCTACGTGAATGCGTGACCATGGCCTGGTGGGCCAGGGCCACGGGCTGAGTGGGGCCTCCCTGGGGGCATTGCCCAGCTGGGCACACATCATGCACCTGTGAACTCAGTGTTCCAGGTCTGAGTCAATTCCCGGCCACCATACATGTGACCGGGCAATGGCCTTCATTAGCACGATGCCTGGGTGCTCACTGTGGAGTTCCCTGATGGATGCTTCCCTTCCCTTTTGGGGCATGACTATCCGGCTACCCCATAGTAGGCAGTCGGCTTGGATGGAGAGCTCATCCATCCGTCTGTGAAACGGTCTGACCTCCTCGGGGCATGCTCCGTGTGCGGGCACCCAATCCCCAGTCAGGACACATTTCTTAATCAAGGATAGGAGGCGATCTCTGTTTGTCCAGGTTTTGATCTGGTGGGCTGTGATGGGGGAGCCTGCGCTGACAAAGGCTTCAACGGCCATGACCATCTCAGCGCTTTGCTCCGCTGCCCCCTCAGTGGTTGCCAGTGGAAGCCTGCTGAGCGCGTCAGCGCAATTTTCGGTGCCTGGCCGGTGCCGTATGGTGTAGTCATATGCAGCCAGCATGAGAGCCCATCGCTGTATGCGAGCTGACGCATTGGCATTGACAGCTTTGCTGTCTGACAACAGGGATGTTAACGGCTTGTGGTCCATTTCTAACTCGAAACTTCTGCCAAAAAGGTACTGGTGCATCTTTTTCACCCCGTAGACACATGCGAGTGCTTCCTTTTCAACCATCCCATATCCCCGTTCTGCTTGGGAGAGCGACCTGGAGGCATAAGCCACAGGCTGGAGTTGGCCCTCATCATTACTCTGCTGCAACACGCACCCAACCCCATAGGATGATGCATCACATGTCAAAACCAATTTCTTACAGGGTTGTACAGAGTCAACAGCTTATTAGAACAAAGCAGGTTCTGTGCCCAATTGAAAGCCCGTTCCTGACAGTCCCCCCAAAACCAATCGCAACCCTTATGCAGGAGCACGTGTAGCGGCTCCAACAATGTGCTTAAGTTCGGCAGAAAGTTCCCAAAATAGTTCAAGAGTCCCAGAAATGAACGCAACTCCAATGTGTTGCCGGGCCTGGGCGCACGACAAATCGCCTCCGTTTTGGATTCGGTAGGCCGGATCCCGTCTGTGGCAACCCTCCTGCCCAGAAACTCGACCTCTGGGACCAAAAGCACATACTTGGACTTCTTTAGTCGCAGGCCTACCCGGTCCAGTCGGCGTTACACCTCCTCCAGGTTGTGGAGGTGTTCCTTGGTGTCTCGACCCATGATAAGGATGTCGTCCTGAAATACGATTGTTCCAGGGATGGATTTGAGCAGGTTTTCCATGTTCCTTTGAAAGATAGCGGCCGCTGATCGAATGCCAAACGGACACCTGTTGTAGACAAACAGCCCCTTGTGCGTGGTGATGGTGGTCAGTAGCTTGGATTCTTTGGCCAGTTCCTGGGTCATGTCGGCTGAAGTGAGGTCCAACTTGGTGAACAGCTTGCTGCTTGCCAGAGTGGCAAAAAGATCCTCCGCTCTCGGAAGTGGGTATTGGTCTTGTAGTGACACTCAGTTGATAGTGGCCTTGTAGTCGCCACAGATCCTGACCGAACCATCCGCTTTTAGGACAGGGGCGATGGGGCTTGCCCAGTCGCTGAATTCAACGGGCGAAATTATGCCCTCTCTTTGCAACCTGTCCAACTCACTCTCAATTTTCTCCTGCATCACATACGGCACAGCTCTGGCTTTATGGTGCACTGGTCTGGCATCCGGGGTGATGCGTATCACTATTTTGGTACCTTTGAAAGTCCCGACACCAGGTTGAAATAGTGACTCAAATTTCTGTAGGACCTGTGAGATGAACTTCACTCCACTGATGAAATGGCATGTCCATCCCCCCATTTCCAGTTCATCTCGGCTAGCCGGCTCCTCCCCAAAAGCGCGGGATCATTTCCCGGGACAATCCAGAGTGGCAGCCGGCTCACTGATCCATTATGCGTGACCACCAACATTGCACTGCCTAGCACTGGGATGATCTATTTGGTGTACGTCCGTAATTGCGTGTCAATGCGTTCTAGTTTGGGTCTGCTAGCTCTGAGTGGCCATAGTTTCTTGAATTGTTGGACACTCATAAGTGACTGGCTGGCCCCTGTTTCCAGCTCCATGCATACCGGGATGCTGTTTAATAGGACTTTCATCATCATAGTTGGCATTTTGGTATATGAGCTGTGGATTTTTGCCACATGAACCCGCTGAACTTCAGCGTCCATTGCTTTGTCCCAAGCATCAACCTGCCTTGCAGACCCCTCTTCTGTTCATTTACCTCGTAAATTAGCCTTGCTGAGGGCTTCCTGCACATTCTGGCTAAATTTCCACTGGAGTTACAATTTCTACAGATAAATTGTTGAAACCTACAGGTTTTTGCAGCATGTCTGCCCCCGCACCTCCAGCATGAGCTGAGATCGTTGTGAACAAAAGGGCTGTTACCAGACATTCCTCTCTGATTGTCTCTTTGATTACTCTTGAGCACACTGCTAATGGGTGTCAATGGCCCCATCCCGGGACGCATTGTCCACCGTGATGGTGTAAATGTCCGTTCAACCTGCCATTGTCTCTGTTGAGGACCCACTATAGAGTCTGTTGCTGCCTGGTTGGTGTTGAATTGCCCTTGCCTGCCTGCGGGGTTCTGAGTCGCGTTTACAATGTTAACCCCCTGATCCATCGCCACTTTGGAAGCAGAGTTGCGTGCATATATTATCTTGGTTTCCTCCTCCCCCCCATGAAGGTCTGAGCCATCACGCCGCCGCTTCCAAGGTCAAGTCCTTGGTCTCAATTAGCTTTCTGAAAATCCCGGCATGACCAATGCCCTCAATGAAGAAATCCCTTAACATCTCCCCCCTGCAGGTGTCTGTGAACTTACAGAGGCTGGCCAAGCGCCGAAGGTCCGCAACGAAGTCCGGTATGCTCTGTCCTTCCCGACGTCAGTGTGTATAGAATCGGTGTCGGGCCATGTGTATACTGCTCGCCGGTTTGAGGTGCTCACCGATCAGTTTGCTGAGATCTTCAAAGGTTTTGTCCGCCGGCTTCTCGGGTGCGAGCAGGTCTTTCATCAGCGCGTACGTCTTAGTTCCACAGCTGGTCAGTAGATGTGCCCTTCGCTTGTCAGCCGCTGCATCTCCCAGCCAGTCCTTCGTGACAAAGCTCTGCTGGAGCCTCTCAACGAAATCGTCCCAGTCCTCATCAACACAGTACCGTTCCTCTGTGCTACCGGTGGCCATTCTCGTGAGTCGTTGATTCCCGTTTCTCATCGCCAAATGTAATGTCCTTACACCCTACTATAAATTCACACGAGGCACATTCTGCAGACAAGGTCACTCTGTGACCTGAACCTTTATTCACAGGACCAAGAAGTGATGACCTTGCGTGGGACCTCCCTTTATATACCTGGATGACCAGGTGAGGAGTGTCTCCACAAGTTCACCCTCTGTGGTCAAGGTGTGCATTTCTTAGGTGAATACAGTATGCAGTGTTGTTATGAAGGTTACAGTTACATGAAGGTTACATACATGACACTACCCACTGAGCCACAGCTGACACAACCAATTTACAACTAATAGTGCGGCAAAGTGCTTTCAGGTTTAACAACCATTCTACACATTTCAACACAAAATAACTCATAATACAGAAACCACCCTGCTCAACAGCAGTCACTTTGATTATCGAAGGCCGCTAGGTAATCTACATTCGGGATTTTTAATTATCCACTCTCAAAGCATCAGCTGGTGAGTGCATGGGAGGAGGTGTGGACTTCACAGGGAAGCAAATTTAATAAAGGAATTCTTTAATAACAAAGAGAGTGTTTAAGAATTGAGACAATGTCAATCAATGTCAGGTATGCAGATGTCTGAAAAATTATTTGACATTTCAGAGAAGGAGCTGAGCATTCCTGGATCCAACACAAATTCTTATTTTTATACTTATGTTAGTCAGTCACCCATGGCATTGCACATAGGGGGTCAATCTCAAGTTTAGTCTTCAGGTAAAGTGAAGTTAGAGGGCCTGCAGATGTAATTTGGTCCTCCTTTTAAAACCATACTCTCTGCCCTTCTAGGAACAGGAGTAGGCCAATCTGCCCCTCGGGCCTCTTCCTCCACTCAGTCAGATCAACAGATCAACTGCATTTACCTGCTTTTGGATTGAATATATTTAAGGTGGAGATTGACAGATTTTTGAATGATAAGGGAGACGAGGGTTATGGGGAGCGGGCGGGGAAGTGGAGCTGAGGCCAAGATCAGATCGGCCATGATCTCATTGGATGGCGGAGTAGGCTCGAGGGGCCAAATGGCCTACTCCTGCTCCTATTTCTTATGTTCTTATGTACACTGACCGAACAAAAAACGCAATCTCACTCCTGAAAATTTCAATTAATCCAGCATCTACACCTTTTGAGAGAGTTCCACATTTCCACTGCCCTTTGTGTGAAAAAGTGCTTTCTGATTTCACTCCTAAATGGCCGAGCACTAATTTTAAGATTATGGCCCCCTGGTTCAGGATTCCCTCCCTTCTTAAATAGTGGCGTTTCCAATTCAAAAGGCACACTCCCCAAAATCTAGAGAGCTTTGGAACAGTATAACTAACACAATTTTATCACCCATTTCTTTTAATACCCAGAGGTGGAATCATGATTAATACGGTTGCAATTTCCTCATGTATTTCTTATAATATTTTGATTTCATATTTGCCTCACTTAAATCAATCTCACGCACAAGTGGCATTGCAAACAAAATTAGATGATAATTCCAGCTGTCTTCTTCAATATCGCAGGACGAACGATAGTGGCCATGGTATATGACTCACAATCCAGCATTCATTCCTCATCTAGCACCACGAAAACAGATAACTGGCCATTCATCTCATTTGTGGGACCCTGCTGTGCCCAAATTGGCTACCAGACCTCCCTATACTACGACAAGTGACTACAGAAAATAATCAGAAAGGCCAATGGAATGCTGGCCTTTATAGAGGATTATAATACAAGGGGTTAGAATTCATGTTATAGCTATAAAACGCTCTGGTTAGGCCACACCTGGAGCACTGTGAGCAGCTCTGGGCATCACCTTAGGAAGGATATATTGGCTTTGGAGGGAATGCAGCATAGATTTACGAAAATGATACCTGAACTTCAAGGGTTACAATACGAGGAGAGATTACACAAACTAGGATTGTATTCGTTGGAATTTAGAAGATTAAAGGATGATTTGATCTAAGTTTCCAAGATATTAAGGGGAGCTTATAGGGTAGATAAAGAGAAATTATTTCCGCTGGTTGGGGATTCTAGGACTAGGGGACACAGTCTAATAATTAGAGCCAGACCTTTCAGGAGTGAAGTTAGGAAACACTTCTGTATACAAAGAAAGGTAGAAGATTGGAACTCTCTTCTGCAAATGGCAATTGGTGCTAGATCAATTGTTAATTTCAAATCTGAGATTAATAATATTTCTGTTCACCAAAGGTGTTGAGGGATATGGGGCAAAGGCGGGTATATGGAGTTACAATCACAGAAATTCACAGCACAGAAGGAGGCTATTCGGCCCACCGTTTCTGTGCCAGATCTAGCTCTAAGGTCGGCCAGGATCTCATTGAATGGTGGAACAGGCTCGAGGAGCTCGGCAAAGGTCCAACAATATATCTTTTATTCCAGGCCTCACCTGGAATATTGTGTTCAGTTTTGGTCTCCTAATCTGAGGAAGGATGTTCTTGCTATTGAGGGAGTGCAGCAAAGGTTCACCAGACTGATTCCTGGGATGGCGGGACTGACTGAGGAGTGACTGGATCAATTGGGCCTTTATACACTGGACTTTAGAAGGATGAGAGGGGATCTCATAGAAACTTACAAGATTCTGACGGGACTGGACAGGTTAGATGCCGGAAGAATGTTCCCGATGTTGGGGAAGTCCAGAACCAGGGGACATAGTCTAAGGATAAGGGATAGGCCATTTAGGACTGAGATGAGGAGAAACTTCTTCACTCAGAGAGTTGTTAACCTGTGGAATTCCCGACAGCAGAGAGTTGTTGATGCCGGTTCATTGGATATATTCAAGTGGGAGTTAGATATGGCCCTTATGGCTAAAGGGATCAAGGGGTATGGAGAGAAAGCAGGAAAGGGATACTGAGGGAATGACAAGCAACAGACTAACATTATTCCTCTTTCAAGAAAAGCACTTTGACTGGCTGTGAAATGCTTTGGGATGTCTTGAGGTGGTGGAATGGCAGTGCAAGCTGGAGCTGCCCTTGAGGTGGCGCTGCTGCGGGAGGCTGAATTGTTTTTTCCAACAGCGACTGCGTCCCTCACGTGCTCCTGGGATCCGAATGCAATGCGCTTGCGCAGTGCGGGGGAGGCGGCCGCCGCCGCTGGGAGTTGTAGTCTTCGGAGGCTGCCGTCCGTTCACGTCGCGTTAAAGGCGGCGGCGGCGGCGGCGGCCTAAAGTGGAACTTTCCAATTCCCCGCGCACCCGTTAAAAGGTAACGGCGCAACGAACTCGCCAACAAACAAAAATAAAACGCGGTGGAAAAAAAGTTCAAAATCAACGGCCGGAATTAGACGTTGGTGGCGTGAGGCGGACTGCGCGTTGACGTCAGGGGGACGGGCCTCGGCGCGAGCGGCGCGCTGACGTCACGGGGACTGTCTGGAGGAAGCTGCAGATTGAGGAATCGGCTCGTTGGCATTATTCAGGTGGGCACTGAGTCTCTGTAATGGGCAGGCAAGGTGGGCATGCGAATGCAATCACAATCTTTTGCTTAGCATGACGCTGAGACATTGGCATCATTGCATTTGCAGCCAGACAGCGACTGAGCTTTCATTTGTATATAATCCCCCCCCATCCCCCATAATATATATTTCTCCCTCTCTCTCTTTCCCCTTCTGGGTTTGTGTCACGTTAATGCAGGGTCAAATAAAGACTGCAAGCTCAGGCCTGTCACTGTATCTCTTATTGGTCACCTCACCTGCAAAAAAGGGGGGGTGGGGAGGTGAGCATGAGATGTCTTTTTAGACTTTAACTCTGTGTGATATATATATATATGTGTGTGTGTGTGTGTGTGTGTGTGTCACAGGTGGTTTTCTTCTCTGTCAGTGCTTGTTTTGGAGAAGATTAGACTGCAAATGCAAGACTTGGTGCAGGTGCAATGCACATGCAATGCTGATAGCAGACGAGCTGTCTCACAACCCCGTAGTGCTGACTTGTGCTAGTGTACATTTGAATAGATGTTCATTGACTAGCTGGAAAAAAAAATGTTTAGATGTTGGTGACTTTTTTTTGATTATTTCAATTTATTAATGGTTTTTACAAGTGTTTGGTTTGCCCATAGTGCAAAAGACTAATGCATTCTGCTGTTCCACAATGGAGAGGTTTGAGGGTGTCAATAATAAACATTAGCGTAATGTTGATTTGCCATTAGTACATTTTAGATCTACGATATCATATTTACAAACGATACTGAGGCCATAATAGTACATGATCTGACTTTCAAACTGATTCTTGAAAATTGGACTTGTAAAGAGAGGAAAATTAGCCGGGGTTCCTGCTCCTGATTTTTTTGTAGTGATCCCTGAAGAGCATTGGGCTTGGGCTGAATGTAAATACCCACCCCCCCCCCCTGCAAATGTTGAAATAGTCAACTATTCATTGTCCAGGCTTACTGATGAAGAATGATCAGTTGGACAAGGTCCCAGAGGGGTATCAGTGCCTGTGAAACCATTCCCCAGTATGAATCAGTGCCGCGGGGAGGGGGGTTGAAAGGGAACAAGACGAAAGGAATTGGCACAAGAAAATCCAGGAGAACTAGATCTATCATTGTTGTACAGTATTTTTTTTAAACTTGCTGAGGTTAGAACACTGCTGTTTCACTGGAATTTGGATTCAAATCTTGCTTACTTTCTAAGGTGTAAGAGTTGTGAATGAAATATGTACCCTCAGCCTGGTATGGGCCCACAGAATAATTTAATGCAAAATTGTTAGCCTCGGTTGGAGAGGCTATAAGATTAGCTGTTATGGAAAATGGAAACTATCTCACTGGTGCAGTACATGATACTTGCTTGAAAGAAAGAAAGACTTTCATGACCACCGAATGGCTGTAAAGCACTTTACAGCCAATGAAGTACTTTTGGAATGTAGTCACTATTGTAATGCAGGAAGCACGTTCCTGTGGGTCTAACCTATGTTGTACCTAACTTTGGGTGCTAGATGCTCGTGTAGGTCAAAAATTAGAAAGGTGTTACCTTTTTTACTTTTCTGAGGTCATCCAAAACTCAGCAGCCCGTGTCCTAACTCTCACCAACCCGATCACCCATCACCCCCTGTGCTCGCTGACCTACATTGGCTCCCGGTTAAGCAATGCCTTGATTTCAAAATTCTCATCCTTGTTTACAAATCCCTCCGTGGCCTCGTCCCTCCCTATCTCTGTAATCTCTTTCAGCCTCACAACCCCACGAGATGTCTGCGCTCCTCTAATTCTGCCCTCTTGAGCATCCCTGATCATAATCGCTCAACCATTGGTGATCGTGCCTTCAGCTGTCTAGGCTCCAAGCCTTAGAACTCCCTCCCTAAACCTCTCCACCTCTCTACCTCTCTTTACTCCCTTTTAATACGCTCCTTAAAACCTACTTCTTTAACCAAGCTTTTGGTCATTGCTGTAATTTCTTCTTATGTGGCTCAGTGTCAATATTATCTGTTTTGACATAACACTGCTTTAAAACATCTTGGGACATTTTACTATGTTAAAGGCGCTATATAAATGCAAATTGTTGTTTTATCCCTTTCCTTTTCCTCCTGAAGACATAGCAATGGTGAAGTTTCTAGCCCATGTGGTCATTCTTCAGGTGTGAGTCTTCACGGAGAGTGTCAGCAAGTTTTTGTTTAAAACCAGAAGGCGGATCCTAACTGAACCAAGTCCTGTCCTCGCCTGCCTTACAGGGTTACGGTAACATAGTGGTTATGTTACGGGAGAGAAATCCAGAGGCTGGACTAATGATCTGGAGACAGGAGTTCAAATCCCACCAAGGCAGCTGGGGGAGTTTAATTTCAGTTAATTAAATAACTCTGGAATTAAAGAAAAAGCTACTACCAGTAATGGTGACCATGAAACTACTGGATTGTTGTAAACAGCCATCTGGTTCACTGATGTCCTTTAGGGAAGGAAATCTGCCGCCCTTACCTGGAATGGATATGTGACTCAAGACCCACAGCATTGAGGTTTACTGTTAACTTCCCTCTGAAATGGCCCAGTGAGCCACTCAGTTGTCAAGAAGGAAGTTCACCATCACCATCTCGAGGGCAATTCGGGATGGGCAATAAATGCCGGCTTTCCCAACGACGCCCACATCCTGTGAATGAAATTTCCAGCAGGACTTGCTGGATAGCAATTGGAAGGAACCGTGGCTGAATTTCCTTAATCCAGCCAGTTGCAGTATCCTAACATTGTCCCGGTATAGATCAGCTCACAGCATACCCTGAGAATTGAACCTGAGTCCTTTCCTGATATGTGTGGTCCACATGTGACCAAGAAAGCTGGAAATAAGCCGAGTTAGAAAGTAATGGTTCGGCCAAGCTTGGGATTCGAAAACCTATACATTGTAGCAGGATGCGCTAAGGGTATTGACGGGTGAGGAATTCACAGTTTTGAGGCTCTGAGAAAGAATGACTTAAGAGTTGAAGACAGTGCAACATCAGCGCACAATATTGGAAATGTGTGTTTTCTGTTTTCAACCCTCCATTTCCCAGCATTTATTAAAATGAGTGAGAGTGGCCAACTCTGAACTTGCCCCTCGCTGTTATTTTCTGTTTTATTTCTGTGGCTATTTTATTGCTGAGCCTTCACCTCCCCCTTGACTGATCAAGTTATCAGCCGTGGCTCAGTTGATAACACTTCCGCCTCAGGAGTCAGAAAGTTGTGTGTTCAAGTCCCTCCTCAGAGACTTGGACACAAAATCTAAGCTGACACTCCAGTGCAGTGCTGAGGGAGTGTTGCACTGTTGGAGGTGCTGTCTTTCTGATGAGACGTTAAACCGAGGCCTTTTCTGCCCCCTCAGGTGCATGTAAAAGAACCCGGTATCCTGGCCAATAGTTACACTCAATCAACAGATTATCTGATCATTATCTCATTGCGGCTTCTGGGACCATACTGTGCGCAAATTGGCTGAAGCATTTCCAAACTTCAAAATTGGTTGTAATGAGCTTTGGCCATTCCTACGGTTGTGAAAGGCACCGTATAAATGTCTTGCCTTTTTATTTCGCGATCGAGACCTTGACACACTGGGAGTTGTGTATGCAAGCTTTCTCAGGGCTGCTGTGTTAATGATCTTTTCTCAAAACACTTATTTTCCATTGCTTTCTGTAACCGAGTTTCGACAAGGCAGATGCAGAGAGGATGTTTCCGCTTGTGCGGGAATCTAGAACTAGGGGGCATAGTTTCAGAATAAGAACTTTTCATTTAGAACTGAGATGAGGAGGAATTTCTTCTCTCAGAGGGTTGTAAATCTGTGGATTTCTCTACCCCAGAGAGTTGTAGAGACTGGGTTATTGAATATATTTAATGTAGAAATAGACAGATTTTTGAACGATAAGGGAGTGAAAGCTTATGGGGAGCAGGCAGGGAAGTGGAGTTGAGCCTAGGATCAGATCAGCCATGATCTTATTGAATGGCGGAGCAGGCTCGGCAGGCCAAATGGCCGACTCCTGCTCCTATTTCTTATGTTCTTATGTTCTTGACTTTACAGCAGCAACCCTGACGCAGAATCATGATTCGGAGACTAAAGTAAACTGTGCATCAATAGTGGATTATGTAATCCTGTTTACTGAACCTGCAGTCAAAACCTATTCTGCTTGTAATCTGATTTTCAAAATCTGCATTACAAAAGAGGATCACTTTTGCAAATACCTGTAGTACATAATGTATGTGTGGTTTGAGCATCAACAGGGCTGCTCATAATTCAGAAGCTTAATCAAAAGATGTTGTTATTCTCCGGATCGAGTTGAACCCCTGATGCTCAGTGGCCTTCACTCTACCTTTCCTGTTTCGGTATGAGCAATTATTGACCAGTCAGCACTCTGTCTTGCAGAGTTTAGAGCTGAAGAATCTTTTGTTTTTTTGACCTTCACGGGTCTCTGCGCTGCTTGCACAGCTACAGGGTGCTGCATGACAAATCCAAACTGCACAGCCTCCTCACTCACCCGTAGTGTGACAACTTAATTTATGGTTCTTTTTATGCAAGCAGACAGTGTTATGGTCTTGTAAATGTTGTCCAATTGTTAAATAGCATGTTGAGAAGGCTTTCATTGTAGTCAAAGCTTATTAGCAATTGTTAAAACACCATCTTTTGAGGGGTGGAAGAGAGATGAGTGCTCTACCTCATTTTAAGTGTCCAATTCAGTCTCGGGGAATCAAGTTGCCAAATCGGACTTTTCTGGCAGACATTCATGCATTTATAGGTTCTCGTCTGGTCGTCTCCACTGCTGATCTGTGTGCTGGCAATGTGTGTCTGTGCTGTGTCAAAAACAGAAAAACCCCAGAACACTCAGCAGGCCAGTCAGCATCTGTGGAGAGAATAGACGAGTGAACGTCCTGAGTGGAAACCCATTGTCAGAAGCAATGTTCCCCGTAAGCCGTGCTTTGTTCTGCATGGTCCGTTTCTTTTGGTGTGGGGGTCCCTTCAAATTTCCACACATGCGAGGTATTTACAATGGAGAAGCCGGTGAGTTACGCAGCTTAGAGGAAACGTTGGTCAGAAGTGGAAGAAATTTCAGATAAATAGTGCTGGGGTGTCTAGAACACTGGGTCTCAGTCACAGGATCAGGGGTGGGCCATTTAGGACTGAGATGAGGAGGAATTTTCATCACTCAGAGGATTGTGAATCTTTTGGAATTCTCTACCCCAGAGGGCTGTGGATGCTCAGTCATTGCGTATATTCAAGACAGAGATCGATAGAAATTTGGGAACGAAGGGATAGTGCGGAAAAGTGGAGTTGTGGTAGAAGATCAGCCATGATCTTAATGAATGACAGAGCAGGCTCGAGGGGCTGTATGCCTACTCCTGCTTTAATTTCTTATGTTCTTAAAAAGCGACCTGACAAAGGGTAGGGCATAACATGTACATACATATGCACGCAAACACAAATACAAAAGGAAGGTGGAATAGCCGATAAAACACTTGGGTGGAAAGCGGGAGATAGTTAAATGGCCAAAGTGATATTAACATGAGACAATAGAATGTACACTAGGAGAAATTAAAGACAATCCTGTCCACCCACATCCAGTTTCCAGTGGGTACCTGATTCCCAAACTGGGATGGGAACAATGTTCCCGAAACGCCGCGCCGCCCTTTGCCGGTCCAGCACAGTCCGGGACCAGCTTTTTTCAGCGTTTGGATTCACGCATGCGTGAAACAGTGAATGGGCTGCGCAGCCCCTTGCACATACACAAAAAAATTAAGGGGAACATTGGATGGGAACCCTGCTTTGTTTTCCCCCTCTCTTTCCCCTTCCACATCCACAAGGAGATTTGTTAACTCCACAGAGATCAATAATCGAATAAGGGACATTCATACTTAGAATCTACTGCACAGTAACAGGCCATTCAGCCCAACTAGACTATGCCAGTGTTTATTCTCCATACAAATCTCTACCCACTCGTACTACCTCTTCCAACCCTGCCCACGTATCCCTCTCTTCCCTTCTCTCTCAAGTATGTTTGTTTCTAAGCCTGGCTGATCAGAAAGAAAGAAAGACTTGCATTTATATAGCGCCTTTCACGATCACCAGACGTCTTAAAGCGCTTTACAGCCAATGAAGTACTTTTGGAGTGTAGTCACTGTTGAAATGTAGGAAATGCCACAGCCAATTTGTGCACAGCAAGCTCCCACAAACAGCAATGTGATAATGACCAGATAATCAGTTTTTGTCATGTTGACTGAGGGGTAAGTATTGTCCAGTACACCGGGGATAACTCCCCTGTTCTTCTTCGAAATAGTGCCGGGGGATCTTTTACGTCCACCTGAGAAGGCAGACGGGGCCTCGGTTTAACATCTCATCCGAAATATCAGCAGTTGTATCTGGGTGTTGTGTTTTGTAGGAAATAGCTGTACTAAGCCAGTGAATGTAGGATTTTGTAATAATTCACATGGAAATGTGTTATTGGCATAATGTTAATTTCTGACTGAGTTCACGGAGTGGATAAAAGGCTGTAAACCAGAAGGTAGAACTTTTGTGACATGATACAGCAGTGTTCCAAAGGGTGGGATTTGCCTGTTATCAGTGTAACCGGTCATGGCCACATTCAGTGCTACTCGAATTTCCGCGATCTTTTGCGCTGATTTTAAACACATCGTGCTCGAAGCAGGCCCTATCCACAAAACTGGCCACGCCCCCAGGGTGAATTAATCACCGTTGGGAAGTTTCCGCTAATTGCGCTCGTTTACAGGCCTTCGACTCTCGAAAGGCTTGGGCGCAAGGGCACTAACAGATACGTTTTGAAAAAAATTTTTAAATCATTCAAAACCTAATAAAGAACTGACCACTTTACCCTACTCTAACGAGAAAATAGTTTGTATATTTTTTTTGAGTTAATTTCTGTAATTTAAAATCGTGTCACTCACAGGAGGTGGATTGACACTGATTTAAAATGCGTATTTTTTATGATAAACCCATTCTCAGCTGTATTAATGAAACTGCACCAAGTTACTACTTTTTAATGTATCAAGGAATATTTTTTAAAGCACATTTTTTTAAAAATTGAAACGTTGCCCGATTGCACTGGTTCATGGCAGATTTCGCATTCGACGATATGCAAATCGATTTGAGCAGAAATTCGGGGGTGGGGAGAGGGACACTTTTCAAATTGGGTGCGATTTGCGCAGGAAACCCCGATTTGCGCCCAAAGTGCAAACTCTACCCCTATGATTTATAAGGCTGTTGCCAGGACTGGAGAATTTTGGCTATAAGGAAAGGTTGGATATGCTGAGAAGAGACTTGATTTGAGGCGTATAAAATTATGAGGGGCCTAGATAGGTTCTTCCTATCCCGTCTATCCCCTAGCAGAGAGGTCAATACCCGGGGCATAGGTTTAAGAAAGAAAGACTTGCATTGATATCGCGCCTTTCACAACCACCGGCCGTCTCGAAAGCGACTTACGGCCAATGAAGCGCAGTCACTGTTGTAATGTGGGAAACGCGGCAGCCAACTTGTGCACAGCAAGCTCCCACAAACAGCAAAGTGATAATGAACAGATAATCTGTTTGTGATGTTGATTGAGGGATAAATATTGGCCAAGGGATATAACTCCCCTGCTCTTCTTCAAAATAGTGCCATGGGATCTTTTATGTCCACCTGAGAGGGCAGCTGTCTCAGTTTAACGTCTCATCTGAAAGATGTTTTTAAGTAATTAGTAGAAGGATTAGAGGGGATTGAGAAGAATTTCCTTGACCCAGAGAGTGGTGGGGGTCTGGAACTCACTGCCTGAAAGGGTGGTAGAGGCAGAAACCATTTCAAAAGTACTTGGATATGCACATGAAGTGCCGTAACCTTCAAGACTACGGACCAAGAACTGATAAGTGGGATTAGGCTGGGTAGCTCTTTTTCAACCGGCACAGACACGATGACCCGAATGGCCGCCTTCTATGCTGTAATTTTCTGTGATGCTATGATTTTAAATGCAGTCAGTGTCAAAATTGAATGATGGTCTGCATAGCTCTGTACCATACTTGCTGGTGCATTTGCTGTTTAAGACATGCAGATGTTTTTCTAAAGATCTTGAAGTTTTTTTTTAAAGGGATCAAGCTAGGTTGTCCAGCTTGCTCAGTGTTTATTCCAGAGGGTCTCGAGTTTGACCAGCAGCCTCTACCGAATTAGCTTGTTGACGGGGTGTGTGGAAGCGGGATGGATAGAGATCAGCGGTTACTTTCAGCATTTCTGGACCAGGAAAAGGGTAAATTAGCCGACGTTCCCTCTCCTGATTGTTTCCAGTGTCCCCTGCTGGAAGTACGCATGTGTGCTCAACTAATAATAATAACTCGTATTTATGTTGTGCGTTTAACATAGTAAATCGCCCCAAGGTGCTTCACCGGACATTATGAAGCAAAAATTGACACCGAGCCACACATTAGGATAGATGGTCAAACATTTAGTCGAAGAGGTTTTAAGGAGCATCTTAAAGGGATGAAGAAATGGAGAGGTTTAGGGCGGGAATTCCAGAGCTTAGGGCCGAGGAAGCTCCAAGCACGGCCGCCAATGGTGGAGTAGAAAACCAGGGATATCTCTTCTCTCTTAGGCAGTCCCCCGGAGTCGAGGATGAATTGCTTCCACACTAATATGAGTTCTAAGGTGACTCATGCCGGTTCCCAAACTTCATTCCAGAGGGTGGCAGATAATTGTGCATGAATTCTTTTAACGTGGGGTAGCCGTTGCACACCAGTTACCACACGAATACTCCAACATTCACTGTTCAGGCTGACACATAGTGGATCGTGCACTGTAACCTCGGCAGAAGACCTGTGGGAACCCCAGAAAAATGGTCGTTTCTCCGGAGTTTTCTTGGATCTTTCACCAAAGTATCAGTGGATGATCGGGAGAATCTCATGTGCAAATTCAACCTGATAAATAGTGGCCATTGATTATGGTACCAGTGGTCAACCAGTTCCTGTAACGCAGCTGGCCTGCATGAATGTTCCAACATGTTCTGGTTTTGACACAGTGCAGTTAATTTTCTCCCTTCTGTTCCTGAAGGAATAACCAACGCAAATCAATACGGTCAAACTGATCCTTGTTTTCCCAAACCAAATAAAAGCTAATTCTGAGTAGTAGTGTAGGAGGTACTTGGCTAATGAGGTCTTTTATAATGTAGGCCAGCTCTTTGGATAAGAGTGCCACTCTAGCGAGTTTGCTTTTCAAAATCACACTGCTGGTTTGCCCGTGAGCTGGCTGGGAAGGGGAAACACATGTATGTGCTGGCTGTGATATTTTGGACAGCTTGCATTCGTGGACAGTGCGTTATGTTGTTGCCGTAGATGTGTTATGCCGCGAAGCACTGCGAGTTTACCAGCCTGATTAAGACTGTTGGAAGCCACCACGTTCCAGTGAAAAATTAGTTTTAACAAATTCTGGTAAGCGTACCACGATATAGAATTATACAGCACAGAAACAGGCCATTCGGCCTATCGTGTTTGTGCTGACTCTCAAAGAGCTACCAATGAAACCCACTCCTCTGCTCTTTCCCCCATAGCCCTGCAAATGTTTTGTTTTTAAGGTATCCAATTAAGAGATCTAGGGCCGAAATTGCCCCTTTTTTGCCTCCCACTAATGGGGCACAATGGCCTTTTTTGCCCCTGATATTTTGGGGGCGATTTGCCGGTAGCACCGCGCCCCATGCTTAGCACCTTGGGCCGACGCGCAACAGGCAATGACGTCATCGCCCCGCAGGGGATGTTGCCCCGTGGTCCGCGAGGCTGGGCCAATGTCAGCGCCAGCTTCGCAGGCCATGTGCGCCTTGAGCCGACCAATGGCGGCCATCACCTCGACCAGGCCACCATCCTGCTACCCGGCACTCCATTTCTGAACGTTACAATTAAACCTGCTTCCAACACCCTTTTTGTCTTATGATATTCCTGTGAAGCGCCTTGGGATGTTTTACTATGTTAAAGGTGCTATATAAATGCTTCAGGCAGTGCATTCCAGATCATCATAACTCGCTGAGTTTTTAAAAAATTCTCATCCCCTGCCTGGCTTTTCTGCCAGTTATTTTAAATCTGTGTCCTCTGGTTACCAACCGTCCTGCCAGTGGAAACAGTTTCTCCCTATCTACTCGATCAAAACTCCATAATTTTGAACTATTAAATCTCCCCTTAATCTTTTCTGCTCTGAGGAGAAAAATCCTAGCTTCTCCAGATAACTGAAACTGCTATGGCCACAGGCTGCGTGGGGAGGGTGGGGTGGGTCCTGTGCTATAAGAACTGGTAACCTTAGTGCAATCTAAGAGTGCCATAGTGCAATGGTGCTTTTCATTTTGTCAGTGAAGTGGCTCTTTAATGAGAATGTTTGTAAAACTGCATTCATGGTTCAGTACACCTGCAGCTTTGCAAACATTCCGACTTGCATGGTGCAATAATATTCATATCAGAATTTAAACAGGGTGTGGAAAACTAAGGGCACCGTCTCCCAATTTCTCCACTTCGCTTTAGGGCGTGCGTACTTTATTATATAAAATCTGCAGTACAGAAACAGCCGATATTTACACTCCACGAGCCTCCTCTCACTCCATCTACCGCTTCCAGCACGGCCTCCATTTCTCTGAATTCCTTTCTCCCTTGTGTATTCATTTAGCCTCCCCTTGAATGCATTAATGCTATCCGCTTCAGCCAGTCCATATGGCAGCGCGTTCTACATTCTCGCCACTCTCTGTGTAAAGAACCTCCTCCTAAATTCTTTATTTGATCTGTTGGTGGCTATCTTGAATTTATGCCCCCTTGTTCTTGGCTCACCCACAATTGGAAACCGTTTCTTTACATCCACCCTATCAAACCCGTTCATAATTTTAAAGACCTCTATCGGATTCCACTTTGCCTTTTGGATTATCTGTCTTTCGGACATTAAACCGAGGCCCATCTGCCCTCTCAGGTGGACGTAAAAGATCCCACGGCACGATTTCGAAGAAGAGCAGGGGAGTTATCCCGGTGTCCTGGGCCAATATTTATCCCTCAATCAACATAACAAAAACAGATTATCTGGTCATTATCACATTGCTGTTTGTGGGATCTTGCTGTGTTTCCCACATTACAACAGTGACTCCAAAAAGTACTTCATTGGCTGTAAAGAGCTTTGAGACGTCCGGTGGTCATGAAAGGTGCTATAGAAATGAAAGTTGAGATTTTTTTTCTGGGGAAAGAGCAGCAGCCTGCTAAATCTTTCCTGATGGTTATCTCACTGGTGTTGTGTTTTGCAGTCTCTCATATTCTAACAGCTAAACATTAATATACATGAAGCCAGTAACTTTTCATTTTTTAAACCGAGTCTAGTGCTTGGAGCTACTTATGATTCATGGTACTCACCCTTGCACTAATAGACTTTCAAATTGTCCTCTTGTGTATAATGGGGATAATTTAAGTTAACTGTTTTTAGCTGGATTCTCACAACATCCAATGTATCTGGTAATTGTTCACCTGCCTCCTACTTTAGCCAGCCCTGAATCCTTCCCCAACACTATATCTTCCAGGTTTTATAGAGTGTTAAATTGTTATAAAATGCTGTTTCACAAAGATTTTTATTTTGCTGGATTGCTCTGTAATTTTTCAGTTGCACACGCTCCATTTTTAACAGGAGTGCACTGTCAGAAGGTTGACTTAATGAAACAATGTATAAACGTCTCAAAATTGTATCTAATATTCTTTGAATCCACTTTGTTACAGAACTAATTGTGTGTGTGTGTGTGTCTATGTGTCTGTCTCTGTGCTCTTGTTTGTAGGAACCTGAGGCTTTTAGCAATGCTGATTTATAACCAGATGCTCTATAAAACAACAATCTAAATCGAGGCTCGCTGCTTTCTCTCCGATGCAGCAGGAAGACCGTGGTAATGTGTATGTTCTGTGAGACGTGCAGACAGACTAAAGGTTTCCTGGCTGCTGACACAGTGCTTGCGAGCCAGAATGCCATCCTTGCCTGTCGATTAGACCGCAGCTGCTCCTTCCCACTTAAAAAATCACTAGCCCTGCATGGTGTGGGTGCCTGTGCAAAAGTCGAGGACTGACAGCGTTGCCTTGCGACACCGACCGAACCGCAACCTTGGGACCATGTTCATTGAGTGGATCACGGGCTGGGACCTGGCGCTTGAGCGGATGAAAGGTTTGGTCCTGGCGAGCCTGCAGGCAGTGAGAGAGTGCGACGTCACGGCGGTGACCACCTTTGTCTGCGCCCTGGCGCTTTTTGTCTGGTACTGCCACCACATCGGCAGCGAGCAGCCCCGTAGCTACGCGCCAGTCAACGCCATGATGCAGAGCGCCGATGCCAACGGCTCGCAGAGCGGCTACACGTTTTGCCAGTCCGCCGACTGTGTGCGGTGCACCCACAACGAGGGGCGCAACCAGAAACTTTACCACAATCTGCAGGAGTACGCCAAGCACTACTCGTGGTCGGGGATGGGCCGGATCCACAAGGGCATTCGGGAGCAGAGCCGCTATCTCAACAGCAGGCCTTCCATTCAGAAACCTGAAGTTTTCTTCCTGCCCGACCTGCCGACCACTCCTTATTTCCCGCGGGACGCCCAGAAGCACGACGTCGAGCTGCTGGAGCGGAACTACCAGGCCATCCTGTCCGAGTTTGACGTGATCTTCAAGGCGTTCTCAAACTGCAGCCTCCCGCAGGGCTGGAAGGCCAACAGCACCCCGAGGGGCGATTGGTTCACCTTCTATCTGGTGAACCAGGGCACCTGCGTCGCCAGCAATTGCAGAAGGTGCCCTCGGACGTACCGGTTGCTGGGCAGTCTTCGCACTTTCATCAGTAACAATGTCTTTGGGAACGCCTGTTTCTCCATACTGAGCCCAGAAACACTCATTACTGAACACTATGGCCCCACAAATGTTCGGATCCGCTGCCATTTAGGTATGTGAGTATTTCTTAACTTTTCATTGCCCATAAAAATGTGTGTCCTGTGTGTGGCATGAAGGTTCTGCTTGGTGCGTCTTACAATGTCTTTAAATGTTACATTTTTGCTGTTAATTTGTGGATATCGTATGGTATATCATGACAATGATCCAGTCTTGGGCTCATATGTTGCACTAACCAGCATTTAGTTGAGTAATTTATTGCAGTCACCTGCACCCCAACATTAGAATGCACTATTCCTGTGTTTTTTTTCCCTAATTCTTTTTTAAAACAGTGTTCATTCAGGTGAGGGGTGATGGGATTTTGACATTTCAAGATTTAAGCCTCTTCCAGATCGGTTATAACACCGTTGGATGCTGTCTCTATTCCTCCCAAAAATATCACCCCCCAACCTCCACTCAATTACATATAGAAGTTACAACTTGGAAACACACTGTTCAGCCCAACCAGTCCGTGTAGGTATTTATCTTCAATTTGAGCAGTGGCCCTAATCCCATACCTGCCCAGTTCCCATATCCTTTTACTCCCATTTTCTTCAACCCATCTAACTTATTCTTAAATGCTGCTATAGTGCATTCCACAGCCTCACAACCCTCCTTTGTAGAAAAAAAAGTTTCCCCTGCTCTTTGTCCTACATCTCACGTTTACTCTTGTATCAATGTCCTTCAACCGCTGGGAGTAGTCTGTTTCTACCTACTCTGTCCCAGAATGAAGGAAAGGGGGATAAAGATTATGGAAACCGCAGGGTAAATGTGATGATGATTATTTGCTCGCATGGATGGTAAACACCGAGACGGACTGGTTGGGCTAAATGGCCTGTTTCAGTGTTGTAACGTCCATGTATTTCTGTGTTGCAACATCTATGTATTTCAGTGCAAGTACCTCTTTCGCCATTCCCTGCTACACCATTATCTAATCATGCGGCCTGCCTGAGTGAGATTATCGGTTAGTACCAAAGTGTCATTAGCGAAGCATACCAAACAGTTATTTTTGCTTATGGTTTTTATGGGGGGCGGTCTGGACAGAGTAAATAGAAAGAAACTGTTCCACTTGGCAGAAGAGCCAAGAACCAGAGGACACAGATTTAAGGTGATTGGCAAAAGAACCAAAGGCGACGTAAGAGAAAACTTTTTTACACAGCGAATGGTTCGGATCTAGAATGCACTGGCTGAAAGGGTGGTGGAGGCAGACTCAGTTTATCTTTTAAAAGGGAGTTGGATAAGTATCTGAAGGATAAAAATTTGCAGGGCTACAGGGAAAGGGCGGGGGAATGGGACTAGCTGAGAGTCGGCACGGGCTCGATGGGCCGAATGACCTTCCGTGCTGTAACCATTCTATGATTATGGATCACTTGCAGCCAGGTAACCTGCTCTGAGGCCTCCAGCTGTGCTGCGGTGAATTGACTGCTAAGAGGACATGAGGAAACTCTAGAGGAGTATATAAAGTGCTGCGGTGCAATTAAAAAAGATATCAGGAAAGCAAAGAGAGAGTATGAAAGAATGTTGGCAAGTAAAATCAGGGAAAATCCAAAGATGTTTTATAAATACATGAAGAGCAAGAGGATAACTAGAGAAAGAGTGGGGCCTATTAGGGACCATAAAGTAAATCTGTGTGTGGAGGCAGAAGACGTGGGTATGATTCTTAATGAATACTTCGCATCTGTTTTCACAAAAGAGAGGGGCAATGCAGACTTTGTATTGAGGGAGGTGGAGTGTGAAATATTAGACGAGTTAAATATAGAGAGGGAGGAAGTATTCAGGAGCTTAGCAGCTTTGAAAATGGATAAGTCCCCAGGCCCGGATGAAATGTATCCCATTCTGTTAAGAGAAGCAAAAGAGGAAATAGCAGAGGCTCTGACCATCATTTTCCAGTCCTCTCTGGCTACAGGTGTGGTGCCAGAGGACTGCTAATGTTGTACCTTTGTTTAAAAAGGGAGAAAGGGATAGACCGAGTAATTACAGGCCAGTTAGTATCTGAAGGATAAAAATTTGCAGGGCTACGAGGAAAAGGCGGGGGAGTGGGACTAGTTGAGAGTCGGCTGAATGACCTCCTTCCATGCTGTAACCATTCTATGATTATGGGCCACCTACTGCCAGGTAACCTAACCTCAGTGGTGGGAAAATTATTGGAAAAAATTCTGAGGGACAGGATAAATCTTCATTTGGAAAGACATGGATTAATCAAGGATAGTCAGCATGGATTTGATAAGGGAAGGTTGTGTCTGACTAACTTGCTTGAATTTTTCAAGGAGGTAACCAGGAGAGTCGATGAGGGCAGTGTGTATGATGTTGTGCATATGGATTTTAGCAAAGCTTTTGATAAGGTCCCCCATGGCAGACTGGTCACGAAAATAAAAGCCCGTGGGATCCAGCGCCAAGTGGCAAGTTGGATCCAAAGTTGACTCGGAGGCAGGAAACAAAGGGTAATAGTTGATGGGTGTTTTTGTGACTGGAAGGCTGTATCCAGTGGGGTTCTGCAGGGCTCAGTGCTGGGTCCCTTGCTTTTTGTGGTATATATAAATTACCTGGACTTGAATGTTGGGGGTATGATTTAAGAAGTTTGCAGATGACACTAAAATAGACCGCGTGGGGGGAAAAAAACTTTCCCATTTACACTTACCCAAAATCCTCAAAATATCAATGTAAAATAAATTTACCCAACTTCGGAGCTGATACCTTCGGGGCCCGACGGCCCGCCAACACCACACTGACTGTCTGACTGACAGTCGTTCCAGCCAATCGGCGCGCACACACACGCACACTGAAAAGATGTGACCTCCCATTATCCGGAAATATCCCTCATTCGGAACAGGCCAGGTTCCAAGGGTTCCGGATAAGGGTTGCTGAGGTTGCGAAAGATGCTATATAAATGCAAGTTTTTCTTTCTTTGAATAAAACGATGGAGTTCTCTTAACACCCCTCTGAACTACTGGAATGGTAATTTGGTTATGGTCTTGTGAAGCGCCTGTGGCGTCTATGTTGAAGGCGTTCTTTAAATACCTGTATGGAATGCACGTTCTTTAGTTCTTTTGGAGGTTGTCAGTCATGATTTTCCATGCAGTTGATGTACGGTCGGTCACACCCACACTGAGATTAATGGTTGTAACGTAATGATTACAAGTATCTCGCTCCGTGGTTCAGATGTCACTATAATGCCACTGGAGCAGAATTTGAGAGATTTATTATGGTGACCCCAGGACAAGATTAATGTCATCAATATTTTGATATTAATTCTGTAGGTGTTTTGAATGTTTGCTGGGTCAATGCACTGTACAGTGCACTACTGAATCATACAGACCAGGTTGTCCCCTTGTTAGATTGAGGGTGGGGAAAAGTCAGACAAAATATACTGGAAAGGGCATGTGTGGACAGGGTTGAAAAGCCTGCTCAAATTCCGCCAAGACTGAAGCCTGAAGAATGGTCACCAGGGTGAAGTACCAAAAGGCAGTTCCAGTCACACAAGTAAGCACTTGAGATGGACGGGGAAAATACATTGCCTAAAAAAAAACGTTACTTGTTTTTCAGTTCAAGTTTTTTGGCAGCAATGAGGCAAGAGGGAGGAGAACACTGCAGCCAGTCCTAGTGAAAATGCAGCTGCCATAAAGAACCCGCAGCAGCGCCCAATTTCCTGCCTCCTACTCGGAGAACTGCCTTTGGGGAATGCATTTTGCAGTGGCACTCGCTCATGATCTGAAACCGGGATGTGTCTCCCATTGACTCCCCAGGGATACCGATGCACTTGCCCTGCCAAACCCCCGCCGAGTTTCCCAGCAAGCCAAAATCAATCAATCAATCAATCTGTGTGTGTGTGTCCAACCCCTATCCTTTGTGTGTCTCTCTTCACTCTATTTTATATATCTATCGCTCTCTGACTCCTTTGTCTTTCTCTCTATTCCACCCTGTGTGTGTGTCTGTCCTTTCACAGAGCCTTCTTTGCCTCACTCTCCCTGGTCCCTCGATCTCTTTTTTTTATTCCCTCTCTCTCTCTTCCATAACCTACACTCATGTTCTCTCTCCTATATGCTCCATCTTCATCCTTTGCACACGCCGTCACTCTGTATTCTGACTCGTGCACATTTTCTCTCCCCACACTATTTGTCTACTTGTCTGTCTGCCCCATGCTGTTTCTGCCTCTTTATCTCTATTTTTCCACAGTGTTTGTATGTATATATGTATGTGTGTGTATGTATCTCTCTATGAATATGTCTGTCTGTCTCTATCCCTTTCCCTCTGACTCTTGTACTCTGTCCACCTTGCCTTTTTTGTCCCTCTTTGTCTCACTGTCTCTACCTTTGCCCTCTTTGCAGGTGAGTATATTTTTTTTACTCTTTCCACCCACCATACAACCTCTCGCCCCTTCCCTCTTTGTGTGTTTGCCTCTCTCGTGCTCTGTTTCTCTCCTGCTTTCTTTTCTCTCTTCGGAGCAGAAGGAGGCCATTTAGCTCCTCGAGCCTGTCCTGCCACTCAGTGAGATCATGGCTGATCTGTGACATAACTCCATATACAAGCACATGCCCCATATCCCTTAATACCTTTGGTTAACAGAAATCTTATCAATCTCAGATTTAAACTTAACAATTGACCCAGCAGCAACTGCCGTTGGCGGAAAAGAGTTCTAAACTTTTGCTACCCTTTGCGTGTAGAAGTGTTTCCAAACTTCACTCTTGAAATACCTGACTCTAATTATTAGGTTATGTCCTCATGTCCTGCCAGTAGAAATAGTTTCTCTCTATCTGCCTTACCCATGCCTTCTGCAATCTCTTCTTGGCTTCTTTGTGTCTGTGTCTCTTCTTCCCCCATCTTTCCTCTCATGCCCTTTGTATCTCTCAGCCCCCATGCTCTTTGTTTCTCTCTCTCTGCTTATTTCTCTCTTTCTTCCTTCCCCCTCTTTTTTTCTTCTTATCTGTCTTCATTTTCCTTCTTGTGCGTGTCTCTTTAATATTCCAAATTAGCTTAGCCATTCTACAGTAGACAACACATTGGCCATCATTTATTGGCACTAGTTCAGCAACTTGCCACTCCAGTAGGTCATGAGGATAGATTGAGTATTGGTTCCCACGGAAACAATAATCGGGCCTGGTGATCTGTCAAATGGGCATTAGGTTTGACCGATGAGGGAGATATTACCCATGCTAGTGCATAGCTGTTCAGTTGTAATGTGCAAAATACTTTCAAGCATTGGATTATTTATGATTAATGTGCATATGTATTTGCATATTTTAAAAGCTCATTGTTTGCAGCACAGATAGAATTGTGTCTACTACAGATTACTTCACTGTTTCCAGTACACTCTTCAGGCAACCCACAACTATGCAACTTGAACTCTCATGTTTTTTAATGGATGCGCTTATTTGTACTTGCAAAATGGCTAACATGCTCCACCCTTTGTTTCTGATTGGTCCCCTTGGAGGATAAGCCACACCCTGAAGTTTCACAGGAATGTGTCACTGGAACCGCCATCCCAAGGTTTCACTGACTTTGCAAATTGTAACTTGATCCACTTTGACTTCCTGAAGTGACAGAGGACAGAGCTCCCCAGGAGACAGCAAGGGCCAGCCAAAGTCCCGTATCCCAGTCCAAGTGCATGCCTCCCACAGCAGGAGAGCATTGTGTATCGATTGTTTACAGGTTTATTGAGTATGAAGTGAATAGTGATAGTGTTGTTACTTCTGGATATCATCCACTACAAGGATATCCCTTGTAGGGGGTTGAAATAACGTGATCCTCTTCTCTCCCCCCCCCCCCCCCCCACCACCCAGACTTTCTCGCTCTCATCCCCCCCCCCACCCCCGACTCTCTTGCTCTCCGTGCCCCCACACTCCCCGCCAGATTCTGTCCCATCCCCCCCAAGACACTCTCACTCTCCACCCCCCCCCACCGATTCTGTCGATCTATGCCCGCCCCAACTCTCTTGCCCCCCCGACTCTCTTGCCCCCCCCGACTCTCTTGCCCCCCCCCGACTCTCTTGCCCCCCCCCGACTCTCTTGCCCCCCCCCGACTCTCTTGCCCCCCCCCGACTCTCTTGCCCCCCCCCGACTCTCTTGCCCCCCCCCGACTCTCTTGCCCCCCCCCCGACTCTCTTGCCCCCCCCCGACTCTCTTGCCCCCCCCCGACTCTCTTGCCCCCCCCCGACTCTCTTGCCCCCCCCCGACTCTCTTGCCCCCCCCCGACTCTCTTGCCCCCCCCCGACTCTCTTGCCCCCCCCCGACTCTCTTGCCCCCCCCCGACTCTCTTGCCCCCCCCCGACTCTCTTGCCCCCCCCGACTCTCTTGCCCCCCCCGACTCTCTTGCCCCCCCCGACTCTCTTGCCCCCCCCGACTCTCTTGCCCCCCCCGACTCTCTTGCCCCCCCCGACTCTCTTGCCCCCCCCGACTCTCTTGCCCCCCCCGACTCTCTTGCCCCCCCCGACTCTCTTGCCCCCCCCGACTCTCTTGCCCCCCCCGACTCTCTTGCCCCCCCCGACTCTCTTGCCCCCCCCGACTCTCTTGCCCCCCCCGACTCTCTTGCCCCCCCCGACTCTCTTGCCCCCCCCGACTCTCTTGCCCCCCCCGACTCTCTTGCCCCCCCCGACTCTCTTGCCCCCCCCGACTCTCTTGCCCCCCCCGACTCTCTTGCCCCCCCCGACTCTCTTGCCCCCCCCGACTCTCTTGCCCCCCCCGACTCTCTTGCCCCCCCCCGACTCTCTTGCCCCCCCCCGACTCTCTTGCCCCCCCCCGACTCTCTTGCCCCCCCCCGACTCTCTTGCCCCCCCCCGACTCTCTTGCCCCCCCCGACTCTCTTGCCCCCCCCGACTCTCTTGCCCCCCCCGACTCTCTTGCCCCCCCCGACTCTCTTGCCCCCCCCGACTCTCTTGCCCCCCCCGACTCTCTTGCCCCCCCCGACTCTCTTGCCCCCCCCGACTCTCTTGCCCCCCCCGACTCTCTTGCCCCCCCCGACTCTCTTGCCCCCCCCGACTCTCTTGCCCCCCCCCGACTCTCTTGCGCGCCCCCCCTGACACTCTCGCTCTCCGCTCCCCCCCACCCTTTTCTTTCTCCCCCCCCCCAACTCTCTTGCTCTCCGCTCCCCCGCAACTCTTTCCCCCCCCCCCAGATTCTGTCGCCCCCCCAAGACACTCTCACTCTCTGCGGCCCCGACTGTCTCGCTCTCCGCCATCCCCCCGATACATTGAACTCCGTCTGCTACAGTTTTACCCGCTCACCTAATTCATCAATGTCCCTTTGCAACTTTCTGCTCCCAGCTACGCTATTTACTGTGGCACTTAACTCAGCAAATTTAGATATACGGCTCTCTCTTCCTTCATCCAAGTCATTGATATATATAGTGAAAAGCTGCAGCTGCAGATCCTTGGAGAACATCACTAGTCACATCCTGTCAATTGGATGCATACCCATTATCCCTACTCTCTGTCTCCTACCAGAGAAGGTTCACTCGGTTGATTCCTGAGATAAGGGGGTTGACTTATGAAGATAGGTTGAGTAGGTTGGGCTTATACTCTGGAGTTCAGAAGGATGTGAGGTGATCTTATTGAAAACATATAAGATAATGAGGGGCTCGACAAGGTGGATGCAGAGAGGATATTTCCACTCATAGGGGAAACTAAAGCTAGGGGACATAGTCTTAGAATAAGGGGCCACCCATTTAAAACTGAGATGAGGAGTAATTTCTTCTGAGGGTTGTAAATCTCTGCCCCAGAGAGCTGTGGAGGCTGGGTAATTGAATATATTTAAGGCGGAGATACAAACAGATTTTTGAATAATAAGGGAGTAAAGGGTTATGGGGAGCGGGCAGGGAAGTCCATGATCACATCAGCCATGATCTTATTGAATGGCCTATTTCTTATGTTCTTATGTACCTTCTAACCAATTCCCTACCCAGCCAACAGGTTGCCTTTAATTCCATGCACGCTCATTTTTGCAGTGAGTTTTATTTTCACTGCTTCAGTGAAAGACCTGCAGTACACGACACTCCCTTTATCTTGTAACCTTGCTTTTTCCCAGTTTTCTTCACCCCTTTTGTGATGGTGCTCGTTCTTGCTGGTGATTTATGGTTCAGAAAGTGTTGGCAGTTCTCCAGTATCTCTCCCAAGTAGCCATTCTGGATGTGTGAACCTAAATGATAAGTCATAGCAGGTTAATCAATCGTGAGAGACATGCAGCCAGACCAAGCCCGCCCTTCACCCGGTGTGACTAGATCACAATCCAGAGCACGAAAGGTTGATTTTCCCCTCCTTAGCCCAGAAACACTGCAGCCAGTTACTGGTGATCACTTGAAGTCCTTCAACATAGTAAGGGAAAAGTGGTTGTAAATGGGCAACATTCTTAATATAGTACATTGTTGTATGATGTGGCAGACTGTTCCTTGCCTGACTTGGTAAGATTATGGCACTGAGTAGCTATGTGGGGGGTGTCATGAGCTGTCATCTTCTAATTTGCTTGGGCAGTTCCTTTTGCTAGCTCCCTTGTGCCTCACACAGTGGGGCCGAAATTGCCCTCAGCGGGAAATTGGGGAGGGCACTTCGAATTAACTGGAAATTTACCACCCGGCAGGAGTCAGAGGGAAGAGCCGGAAAATTGGGCTCTTTAACTCCGACACTGCCTCCCAGCACTTTGGGGCGCTGTTCAAAGTGATGTCGGGGCGGGTTTGCTGCGCCGTCCCTGGCTCGAGGGCAATTGCGGATGGGTCGGCCCCGCCACCTGCCCCCAGGCAGGAAGGCCTTGCCCGTGGTAATGGGCCTTAAAGTAGGGGGCAGTGTGTGTCCACCCCCCCCACCCAGTGATTTTCTCTTCGTTTGGATTTGTGCCAGCAATACTTCAGTGGAAGCCTCTGAAAATTTGGAGCTTTGAGCTCCGTGGACTTTTTACTATTGGAAATCCTTAGTGCAGCAACCATACCTGGCCCTCAAAGCTGCTGCAGACATTTAAAGGCACCAGCAGCATATCATTTTCACCTCCCCAGCAGCAAGGTTCCAGTCAGAAATGGCAATACCGCTGGGAGCCCACCTACGTATGCAAACAAAGGTGATTCCTGGCAAATTAGGTGCCTTGCCACATGGGGCCTCAAGGGTAATCCAGCTATCGCTGTCTTGTCGCTCATCTACAGGAGGAGGAACAAGGAGGGGGAAATCATCCCGTTGGGAACTTCAAATGCTTGTCTGGAAACAAATGCACTCTACGTGGAGCAGAAGGGTTTCAGTATAAATGAGTCACAAAATGCTTTCAGGCAAAACCTTCCCTGTGGTTATGCTTGACTTTAATAAGAACATAAGAAACAGGAGCAGGAGTAAGCCATACATCCCCTCGAGCCTGCTCCACCATTTAATACGATCATGGCTGATCCAATCATGGACTCAGCTCCACTTCCCTGCCCGCTCCCCATAACCCCTTATTCCCTTCATCAGTTAAAAAACTGTCTATCTCTGTCTTATATTTATTCAATGGCTCAACTTCCACAGCTCTCTGAGGCAGTGAATTCCATAGATTTACAACCCTCCTGAGAGAATAAATTTCTCCTCATCTCAGTTTTAAATGGGTGGCCCCTAAAATTATGCCCTCTAGTTCTAGTCTCCCCTATCAGTGGAAACATCCTCTCTGCATCCACCTTGCCAAGCCACCTCATAATCTTATACATTTCTATAAGATCACCTCTCATTCTTCTGAATTCCAATGAGTAGAGGCCCAAACTACTCAACCTTTCCTCATAAGTCAGCCCCATCATCTCCAGAATCAACCTAGTGAACCTTCTCTGAACTGCCTCCAAAGCAAGTATATTCTTTCTTAAATATGGAAACCAAAACTGTATGCCGTATTCCAGGTGTGGCCTCACCAATACACTGTATAACTGTAGTAAGACTTCCCTGCTTTTATACTCCAAGACTTTTAAATGCCTACATTTGTACAATTAAAAAGGGGAGGTGCATGACTAGCATTGTATACACTTAGGTAGATTCCAGTCCACAATTTTGTCCAGTTCTGAAATGGACTAGAATAGACTAGATTTAACGTCATTGGTAGAAGGATTAGAGGGGAGATGAGGAAATATTTTTTCACCCAGAGGGTGGTGGGAGTCTGGAGCTTACTGCCTGAAAGGGTGATAGAGGCAGAAACCCTCATCACATTTAAAAAGTATTTAGATGTGCACTTGAAAGAGCCGTGACCTACGGACCTAGTACTGGAAGATGGGATTAGGCTGTGTAGCTCTTTTCCGATCGGCACGGACACGATGGGCCAAATGGCCACCTGAAATTTTTCTATGATTCTTTAAACGTTGTAATTGTCTCCTGAACATTTTCTCAAGTATAATTTTGTTCTTGACTTCTACCGTACTGATGTGCTGTACTTTTAAATAATGATATTTGGAAGTTCCCTTGATGGATTCATGGTTCAAAGTACTGCCCAAAGCAGGTCTAAAGCTGAGAGAGCATGAGGCCCCAGGTTCAATTCCCGGCCTATGTTAGTGAATCTCAATCGGGGCTGTCGTTGGCCATTGCTGCTCTGGAGAAGAGCGGTAAAGAATCAGCCAGGGTTCCTGTCCCTTATTTCTGCCTGTTGGATCCTGCACCTGATCACTGTCCTCTGATCTCTGCTTGAAATTCCGTGTGTGTGTGTGTGTGTGTGTGTGTGTGTGTGTGTGTGTGTGTGTGTGTGGTATTGGCTGAGAATAGGATTTTTTTTGGTTGGGATGCTCTTCACAGTGAAAAGGCCTCCTGGCATTCACTGTTTAGGCTCGCCCATGAAAACAGGCTTTTTTGCCAAGGTACGGGGAGGGGAAGGGATGAAGGGAGCTCTGCTGCTGTCTGTTGATCTGTACCCATTAAAGGAGAAAAGTGGAGGACAGGATCAAATCTTAAGCTGGCATTAGTCTTGAATATTCATAACAAAATCATTCCAAAGTAATTTTTTCTTTCTCTCTGAAGTCGGTGAACTCTGCTGAGATTTGATCCCATGGTGCCCTCTCCATCATCATCATCATCATCATCATCATCATCATAGGCAGTCCCTCGGAATCGAGGAAGACTTGCTTCCATTCCTGAAGTGAGTTCTTTGGTGGCTGAACAGTCCAATACAGGAGCCACAGACTCTGTCACAGGTGGGACAGATGGTGGTTGAGGGAAGGGGTGTGTGGGACTGGTTTGTCGCACGCTCTTTCCGCTGCCTGCGCTTGATTTCTGCATGCTCTCGACGTTGAGACTCGAGGTGCTCGGCACCCTCCCGGATGAACTTCCTCCACTTAGGGCGGTCTTGGGCCAGGGACTCCCAGGTGTCAGTGGGGATGTCGCACTTTATCAGGGAGGCTTTGAGGGTGTCCTTGTAGCGTTTCCGCTGCCCACCTTTGGCTCGTTTGCTGTGAAGGAGCTCCGAGTAGAGCACTTGCTTTGGGAGTCTCATGTCTCTAGCGCTTTTTACATTCTTCGTTTGTGAATCATACAGTGAGTGTTGGTAGGGCTGTGTGGATCATCGCAATTGCATTTAATTCTGACCGCACCTGACCTGCTTTCAATCTCGCATGTCATTGCATGGGTCTTGAGAACCACTTTTTAAAAAAGGAGGGAGAGAGAAAACGGGTAATTATAGACCAGTTAGCCTGACATCAGTAGTGGGGAAAATGTTGGAATCAATCATTAAGGATGAAATAGCAGCACATTTGGAAAACAGTGATAGGATTGGTCCAAGTCGGCATGGATTTATGAAGGGGAAATCATGCTTGACAAATCTTCTGGAATTTTTTGAGGATGTAACTAGTAGAGTGGACAGGGGAGAACCAGTGGATGTGGTGTATTTGGACTTTCAAAAGGCTTTTGACAAGGTCCCACACAAGAGGTTGGTGTGCAAAATCAAAGCACATGGTATTGGGGGTAATGTACTGACGTGGATAGAGAACTGGTTGGCAGACAGGAAGCAGAGAGTCGGGATTAACGGGTCCTTTTCAGAATGGCAGGCAGTGACTAGTGGAGTGCCGCAGGGCTCAGTGCTGGGACCCCAGCTTTTCACAATATATATTAATGATTTGGATGATGGAATTGAGTGTAATATCTCCAAGTTTGCAGATGACACTAAACTGGGTGGCGGTGTGAGCTGTGAGGAGGACGCTAAGAGGCTGCAGGGTGATTTGGACAGGTTAGGCGAGTGGGCAAATACATGGCAGATGCAGTATAATGTGGATAAATGTGAGGTTATCCACTTTGGGGGCAAAAACACGAAGGCAGAATATTATCTGAATGGCGGCAGATTAGGAAAAGGGGAGGTGCAGCGAGACCTGGGTGTCATGATTCATCAGTCATTGAAGGTTGGCATGCAGGTACAGCAGGCCGTGAAGAAGGCAAATGGTATGTTGGCCTTCATAGCAAGGGGATTTGAGTATAGGAGCAGGGAGGTCTTACTGCAGCTGTACAGGGCCTTGCTGAGGCCCCACCTGGAATATTGTGTTCAGTTTTGGTCTCCTAATTTGAGGAAGAATGTTCTTGCTATTGAGGGAGTGCAGTGAAGGTTCACCAGACTGATTCCAGGGATGGCAGGACTGTCCTATGAGGAGAGACTGGATCAACTGGGCCTGTATTCACTGGAGTTTAGAAGGATGAGAGGGGATCTCATAGAAACATATAAAATTCTGACTGGACTGGACAGATTAGATGCAGGAAGAATGTTCCCAATGTCGGGGAAGTCCAGAACCAGGGGACATAGTCTTAGGATAAGGGGTAAGCCATTTAGGACTGAGATGAGGAGAAACTTCTTAACTCAGAGTTGTTAACCTATGGAATTCCCTACCGCAGAGAGCTGTGGATACCAGTTCATTGGATATATTCAAGAGGGAGTTAGATATGGCTCTTGCACCTAAAGGGATCAAGGGGTATGGAGAGAAAGCAGGAACGGGGTACTGAACGATCTTATTGAATGGTGGTGCAGGCTCGAAGGGCCGGATGGCCTACTCCTGCACCTATTTTCTATGTTTCTATGTATCATCATAGGCAGTCCCTCGAACGAGGATGACTTGCTTCCACGAGAGTTCACAGATGTTTCAATGAAGGACCTGATGTTCCAGTCCTGAACTCCAGTTGAGGGGGTGGAAGATGCCTTTGTGTGGATTTTTTTTAAGTGTGGTGACCGTTGCACATCAGCCACCACACGGGCTTGACAGAGCTAGGTCTTTGTCCAGTGGCAAGGATTAACCAGTACGACTGGAGACCTGCTCTGCTGCACGGACCTAGTGTGTGCACATATCGCAGTGTGGGCTGGCCCGTGCTGCCCCGGGCCCTCATTCGCCGCACCTCTGTCACAATATTTGGTAAAAGGAGATAACAACACTCATTACTGTAAGTACAAGACAGAAATTCAGAATAGACACATCTAGTTTCCATGAAACATTCTTTCCTCTCTCTTGTTCTTCCAAAGCTGTAAATCCCTGTCTCACACATTGTCCCTCATGCTGTGCTGAAATCCAAACCCATTGCACATTCCTAGACTGTTTCTCCTCCACTCCCAGTTTTCACCACCTCTTCTGGCTGGGTTCAGAAATACACACAATGGTTCCCATCCTTCTCCTCCCCAGAAGGTGCTGACACTGGCTGGATTCAGACTACACTCACTTGTTCCCCACCCTCATCCCTAAAGGTGTTGACTCTAATGTACTAAGCTCAACACACACTGGTTTTCTCCCCCTCCTCCCCTGAAGACGCTGACTCTGGCTGGGTTCAGGTCTACACTCACTGGCTCCCTTCCCTCTCCTCCCCTGAAGAGAATAGCGAGTGCTGGCTTTTATTTCCTGCTCAGGTTAGAGTCATGATCTGATTGCACTGGTTATTCAGAACAAACCAAGCTTGGGACCTTTTTGATCTGTGTGATTCAGTGACTCACTGTGCTGAGCCCCCGATTATTTGCATAACAGCCCAATTGTGAAAGCCCATTATTTAGAGCCTTTCACTATGAAGTGATTTGTTTATGGACTCTTTTTGTCAGATGTCCAGAAAACCTTTGTAAAATGTATTTTCAATTCATTTCCCGTGAACATTTGTGCTATCCAAGGTGCTGTGAAATAGAATATGATTCTTTATACCCACTGTCCACATCAAGCATTTCAGGCCAAGTATAGCAGTAGTTAAATGCAAAGCAAATGTGGTTTTTAATCTATTCAATGGAGTGCCTTAATCACAATCTCCGAGCATCTTCTGTGGCACTATTGTGACATTTCCAATTCCCAGCCATCATCCTTGCATCATGTGTGTATGCACGCTAGACCATTTCTGCTTCATTGTAGACCGTTTTTAATATTATGCATTCATGCTCACAGTACTATGCACTGTTCTCCTGTCCTCAGGGTGCCGACTGTTACTTATGTACAGATCCACTGTCAATTTTTGGGGGTGTTTTTGTTATAGAAAGTTGAAACAGGAATAAGCCATTCAGCTCCTCGAGCCTGCTTCATCATTCAGTTAGATCATGGCTGATCTGTACCTCAACTCCATTTTCCCGCCTTTGATCATAACACGACAGAATTTCACGTTACGTTTGAGAGTGACTTGCTTAAGTCCAAAACTAGAGCCTCAAACTTAAATAAAGCCAATTACATAGGTATGAATGGTGGCCTTGGAAATAGCGGATGCATTGACAGTCATTTTCCAACATTCCATTGACTCTGGATCAGTTCCTATCGAGTGGAGGGTAGCCAATGTAACCCCACTTTTTAAAAAAGGAGGGAGAGAGAAAGCAGGGAATTATAGACCGGTCAGCCTGACCTCAGTAGTGGGTAAAATGATGGAATCAATTATTAAGGATGTCATAGCAGCGCATTTGGAAAATGGTGACATGATAGGTCCAAGTCAGCATGGATTTGTAAAAGGGAGATCATGCTTGACAAATCTTCTGGAATTTTTTGAGGATGTTTCCAATAAAGTGGACAAAGGAGTACCAATTGATGTGGTATATTTGGACTTTCAGAAGGCTTTCGACAAGGTCCCACACAGGAGATTAATGTGCAAAGTTAAAGCACATGGGATTGGGGGTAGTGTGCTGACGTGGATTGAGAACTGGTTGTCAGACAGGAAGCAAAGAGTAGGAGTAAATGGGTACTTTTCGGAATGGCAGGCAGTGACTAGTGGGGTACCGCAGGGTTCTGTGCTGGGGCCCCAGCTGTTTACATTATACATTAATGATTTAGACGAAGGGATTAAATGTAGTATCTCCAAATTTGCGGATGACACTAAGTTGGGTGGCAGTGTGAGCTGCGAGGAGGATGCTATGAGGCTACAGAGTGACTTGGATAGGTTAGGTGAGTGGGCAAATGCGTGGCAGATGAAGTATAATGTGGATAAATGTGAGGTTATCCACTTTGGTGGTAAAAACAGAGACAGACTATTATCTGAATGGTGACAGATTAGGAAAAGGGAAGGTGCAACGAGACCTGGGTGTCATGGTACATCAGTCATTGAAGGTTGGCATGCAGGTACAGCAGGCGGTTAAGAAAGCAAATGGCATGTTGGCCTTCATAGCGAGGGGATTTGAGTACAGGGGCAGGGAGGTGTTGCTACAGTTGTACAGGGCCTTGGTGAGGCCACACCTGGAGTATTGTGTACAGTTTTGGTCTCCTAACTTGAGGAAGGACATACTTGCTGTTGAGGGAGTGCAGCGAAGATTCACCAGACTGATTCCCGGGATGGTGGGACTGACCTATCAAGAAAGACTGAATCAACTGGGCTTGTATTCACTGGAGTTCAGAAGAGTGAGAGGGGACCTCATAGAAACGTTTAAAATTCTGACGGGTTTGGACAGGTTGGATGCAGGAAGAATGTTCCCAATGTTGGGGAAGTCCAGAACCAGGGGTCACAGTCTAAGGATAAGGGGTAAGCCATTTAGGACCGAGATAAGGAGAAACTTCTTCACCCAGAGAGTGGTGAACCTGTGGAATTCTCTACCACGGGAAGTAGTTGAGGCCAATTCACTAAATATATTCAAAAGGGAGTTAGATGAAGTCCTTACTACTCGGGGGATCAAGGGGTATGGCGTGAAAGCAGGAAATGGGTACTGAAGTTTCATGTTCAGCCATGAACTCGTTGAATGGCGGTGCAGGCTAGAAGGGCTGAATGGCCTGCTCCTGCACCTATTTTCTATGTTTCTATGTTTCTATGAATTGGCTAAGGTAGTTTGGAAAAAGAGATTAAAAGGTATGGCAATAGATATAAGCAGTGGCTAGCATTTAAAGAAATATTTCATAATTCTCAACAAAAATATATTCCATTGAGAAACAAAAACTCCATAGAAAAATGATCTATCCGTGGCTAACTAAAGAAATTAAGGATAGCATTAGATTGAACGAAGCTTATAAAGTTACGAAGAATAGTAGTAAGCCTGAGGATTGGGAGAGTTTCAGAAACCAGCAAAGGATAACCAAAAAATTGATTAAAAAAGGGAAAAAGTAGACAGAGAAAACTAGCAAGAAATATAAAAATAGGATTGTAAGAGCTTCTACAAGTATGTAAAAAGGAAGAGAATAGCAAAAGTAAACATTGGTATATTAGAGACTGAGACAGATTAAATTATGGGGAATAAGGAAATGGCAGAAACGTTAAAACAAATATTCTGTGTCTGTCTCTTCACAGTAGAAGATGCAAAGAGTATACCTAAAATGGTGGGGAACCAAGGGACTAATGAGGGTGAGGAACTTTATGTAATCAATATCAGTAGAGGAAAAGTACTAGTGAAACTAATAAGACTAAAAGCTGACAAATCCCCAGGACCTGACGTTCTGCATCCTAGGGTTCTAAAAGAGGTGGCTGCAGAAATAGTGAATGCATTGGTTTTGATCTTTCAAAATTCCCTAGGTTCTAGAACTCAGGAGATTGGAAGGTAGCAAATGTAACACCCCTATTCAAGAAAGGAGGGAGAGAGAAAACAGGGAACTACAAGCCAGTTAGCCCGACATCAGTCATCAGGAAAAAGCTGGAATCCATTATTAAGAAAGTGGTATCAGGGTACTTAGATAATGATTAGGCAGAGTAAGCATGGTTTTATGAGAGGGAAATTGTGTTTGAAAAATTTAGTAGAGTTTTTTGAGAATGTAACTAGCAGGGTAGATAAAGGGGAACCAGTGGATGTAGTATATTTGGATTTCCAAAAGGCATTTGATAAGGTGCCACATAAAAGGTTATTATTACACAAGATAAGGGCTCATGGGATTGGAGGTAGTGTATTAACATGGATAGAGAATTGGTTAATGGACACAAAACAGAGAGTCGGGATAAACGGGTCTTTTTCATGTTGGCAGGCTGTAACTAGTGGGGTGCCGCAAGGATCAATGCTGGAGCCTCAGCTATTGAAAGTCTTTGTTAATTGACCTAGATGAAGGGACCGAGTGTTATGTATCCAAGTTTACTGACGATACAACACTAGGTGGGACAGTAAGATGTGAGGAGAACACAAAGCATCTGCAAGGGGATATAGATAGACTAAGTGAGTGTGCAGTAAGGTGGCAGGTAGGGAAATGTGAGGTTATTCACTGGTAGGAAGAATGAAAGAAAACAGAATTTTTTAAAATAGTGAGAAACTTTCAAATGTTGTTCAGAGAGATTTGAGTGTCCTTGTGCAAGAAACACAAAGCTAGCATGCAGGTACAGCCAATGGCATGTTGTTCTTTACTGCAAGGTGATTAGAGTATAAGAGTAAGGAAGTCTTACTACAATTGTACAGGGCCTTGGTGAGACCACACCTGGAGTAGTGTGTACAGTTTTGGTCTCCTTATCTAAGGAAGGATATACTTGCCTTGGAGGCGGTACAACGGAGGTTCACTAGATTGATTCCTGGGATTAGAGGGCTGTCTTATGATGAGGGATTGTGTAGAATGGGCCTATACTCTCTGGAGTCTAGAAGAATGAGGTGTGATCTCATTGAAACATACAAGATTCTGAAGGGAATTGACAGGATAGATGCTGAGGGGTTGCTTCCCCTGGATGGAGTTTCTATCCTGTCTCCGTCTCAGGATACGTGATAGGCTATTTAGGACAGAGAGGAATTTCTTCACTCAGAGGATTGTGAATCTTTGGAATTCTCTGCCCCAGGCGGCTGTGGATGCTGAGTCTCTGAATATATTCAAGGCTGAGATAGATAGATTTTTGGAGTCTAGGAGAATCAAGGGATATGGTCGGGCGGGAAAGTGGAGTTGAGGTCGATGATCAGCCATGATATTGAATGGCGGAGCAGGTTCGAGGGGGCCATAGGGCCCCTTCCTGCTCCTATTTCTTATGTTCTTATCCCTTGATACCCTTGCCTAACAAACATCTCTCGATCTCAGCATGAAAATGTCAGCTGACCCAGCATCTTTTAGGGGAAGGAATTCCAGGTTTCTATTGTGCCGTGGGACTGGAGGACAGTCAATGTAACACCCTTGTTCAAGAAGGGAGAGAAGGATAAACAAGGTAACTTTAGACCAGTTAGTCTACTGTCAGAAGTAGTGATAAATTAAGATGAGGGATAGCTGGAAAAATGAAACACTGTCCCCTTCTTCAAATCCTTTTTTCTGATGCTTTGTCCAAATAACCACTGATGATAGCCTTGAAGCTATCACAGCTGAGGCCAATTCTTTCCTCAGCTGATACCCACGAATGACTTTTCTATTAGATAGCTATCAAAAGTGAAAATGCTTCTTTCTTCTCCCCCATTCCCTGCCCCCAATCCTAGGGGCACTTAAACAACAACAACTTGCATTTATATAGTGCCTTTAATGTAGTGAAACATCCCAAAGTGCTCCACAGGGGTATTATGCAATAAAAATTTGACATCGAGCCACATATGTAGAAATTAGTGCAGGTAACCAAAAGCTTCGTCAGCAGTATGTTTTAAGGAGCGTCTTGAAGGAGGATAGAGAGGCGGAGAAGTTTAGGCAGGGAGTTCCAGAGCTTGGGGCCTAAGCAACAGAAGGCATGCCCCACCAATAGTTCAGGAATGCTCAGGAGGGCCGAATTAGAGGAGCGCAGACATCTCAGGAGGTTGTGGGGCTGTTGGAGATTACAGAGATAGGGAGGGGCGAGACCATGGAGGGATTGAAAATAAGGATGAGAATTTTGAAATCGAGGCATTGCTTAACCGGAATCCAATGTAGGTCAGCGAGCACAGGGGTGATGGGTGAGAGGGACTTGGTGCGAGTTAGGACACGGGCTACCGAGTTTTGGATCACCTCTAATTTACATAGGGTAGAATGTGGGAGGCCAGCCAGGAGTGCGTTGGAGTAGTCAAGTCTAGAAGTAACAAAGGCACGGATGAGGGCTTCAGCAGCAGATGAGCTAAGGTGGATACGGGCGATGTTACAGAGGTGGAAATAGGTGGACTTAGTTATGCTGCGTATATGTGGTCGAAAGCTCATTTCAGGGTCAACTATGACACCAAGGTTGCGAAACCAATTGCAGTGCTAAACTGCTGCCCTGGAAATGGTGACTACCTCACTACAAACCTGAAATGGAATCCTGGAACAGTTTCTTTAGAACAAAAGTCTCCACTGCAACAACACTTTCATCTTTTCCGCAGTAAACTTCAATATAATCTTGCCTGCAACAAGGCAAAGTTTTGAAACTGTGCTGTTGTTGCAATCTTGGCTTCAGTATTTTTAATGTCATTTTCTTTGTGTATATTTCTGTAAAGTGAGGGATATCTGTGCTGGGAAATGAAACGCTTTCCACTTCGACTCCTACTGTCAGCATCAAGCACTTCCAGATCAGGTATAGCACGTCGTATGTGAAGTAAAATGCCCTGCACTCTGCTCAAACAATGCCCCCAAAGATAATCAAGCTAAGCTCCAGAATATTGCAGCATCTGCCCATCTTCTCTGTTCAAACCTGGCATACTGCAGTACTTGCATCAAGTCCCGCTCACCCATCACCCCTGTGCTCGCCCACCTACATTGGCTCCCGGTTAAGCAAAGCCTCAATTTCAAAATTCTCATCCTTGTTTACAGATCCCTCCATGGCCTCGCTTCTCCCCATCTCTGTAATCTCCCCCAGCCTCACAATCCCCCCCCCCCCCCCCCCCCGAGATGTCTGTGCTCCTCTTATTCTCCCCTCTTGAGCATTCCTGATTATAACTGCTCAACCATCGGTGGCCGTGCCTTCAGCTGCCTAGGCCCAAACCTTGGAACTCCTTGTCTAAACCTCTCCGCCTCTCTTTCCTCCTTTTAAGACACTCCTTAAAACCCTCCTCTTGGTCATCTGATGTAATTTCCTCTTATGTGGCTCGGTGTCAAATTTATTTGCTTTGTCTTAAAACAATCCTGTGAAGCTCCTTGGGACGTTTTACTATGTTAAAGGCGCGAAATAAATATAAGTTGTTGTTGCAGTATTTCATCATTTCAGTTAAGGCTATTCCAATAACCACCATTCCCAACTAATTACCCAGCTCCTCCTTAAATGAAGAAATTGCATCTTTGATAATACCAGTGCTATTATGAGGTAACGGTGGAGGGAGGTACCCTGGAGATGGCACTCACCTGGAATTTCGGCAGGGGGTCTCTGATCGGAGATCAGTGGAACCCTGGATAAATAGTGTAAATGGCTAAAAACGGCTGTTTACACTGTTAAGCGTTTCTGCAAAGTTACAGAGGGAGATCAAGAGAACCTGTGAAACTTCTCGCCCACAAGGTCCAGTATTTGGTTATATTTCAACTGAGTTTAACTCAATGAATTTCAGGAGATAATCGAACAAGATGGACCCAAGTCTGCCTGTTGCATTTTTACTTACTTGGCTCTATTGTTTGTTTTAGATGTTGGGTGTTAAATGTCACAGTTGACATTCTTTATTGGTGTGACATTTGTAGTAGAATTGCTAAAAATCATACTGTTCTGCAAATAAATAGCTCGGAAGGCAATGTCAGGCTTCACTCCGATGGTACTGTGCGATAATTTGTGAATTTTAAATTAATATAATCATCGAATTATACAGCACAAAAGGAGGCCATTTTGCCCATCATGCCTGTGCCAGCGCTCTAAGTGCTGTCCAATTAGCTCCATTCTATTGCTCTTTCTCCATAGCCCTGCAATTTTTTCTTTTTTATGTATATATCCAACCCGTTTTAAAAGTTATTATTGAATCTGTTTCCACCACCGTTTCAGGCAATGCATTCCAGATCATCATAACTTGTTGCGTTTAATCTCCTCCATTTTTTGAAAATTATTTTAAATCTGTGTCCTTTGGTTACTGACTCTCCCTACCTATCAAAACCCCTCATAATTTTGAACACTTCTATTAAATCTCCCCATAACCTTCTCTACTCTAAGGAAAACAATCCAAGCTTCAGTAAGATAATGGGATGAAAGGCAGATAAATCCCCTGGACCTGATTGCTTGCATCCTAGGGTCTTAAGAGAAGTAGTGTCAGGGATAATGGATGCATTGTTGTAATTTACCAAAATTCTCTGGATTCTGGGGAGGTCCCACCAGATTGGAAAACGGTAAATGTAACGCCTCTATTTAAAAAAGGAGGCAGACAAAAAGCAGGAAACTATAGACCAGTTAACCTAACATCTGTCGTTGGGAAGATGATGGAGCCCATTATTAAAGAAGCAGTAGCGGGACATTTGGAAAAGCAAAATTCGGTCAGGCAGAGTCGGCATGGATTTATGAAGGGGAAGTCATGTTTGACAAATTTGCTAGAATTCTTTTGAGAATGTAACAAATAGAGTGGATAAAGGGGAACCAGTGGATGTGGTGTATTTGGACTTCCAGAAAGCATTTGACAAGGTGCCACATAAAAGATAAAAGGTACAAGATAACAGTTCAGAGGGTTGGGGGGGTAATATATTAGCATGAATAGAGGATTGACTAACGAACAGAAAACAGAGAGTAGAGATAAATGATTCATTCTCGGGAGGGCAAACAGTAACCAGTGGGGTGCCGCAGGGATCAGTGTTGGGACCCCAACTATTTACAATCTATATTAACGACTTGGAGGAAGGGACTGAGTGTAACGTAGCAAAGTTTGCCGACGATACAAAGATGGGAGGAAAAGCAATGTGTGAGGAGGACACACAAAATCTGCAAAAGGACATAGACAAGCTAAGTGAGTGGGCAAAAATTTGCTAGATGGAGTATAATGTTGGAAAGTATGATGTCATGCACTTTGGCAGAAAAAAAATCAAAGAGCAAGTTATTATTTAAATGAAAAAAGATTGCAAAGTGCTGCTGTACAGCGGGACCTGGGGGTACGTGTGCATGAGACACAAAACGTTAGTATGCAGGTACAGCAAGTGATCAGGAAGGCCAATGGAATCTTGCCCTTTATTGCAAAGGGGATGGAGTATAAAAGCAGGGAAGTCTTGCTACAGTTGTACAGGGTATTAGTGAGGCCACACCTGGAATACTGCGTGCAGTTTTTGGTTTCCATATTTACGAAAGGATATACTTGCTTTGGAGGCAGTTCAGAGAAGGTTCACTAGGTTGATTCCGGAGATGAGGGGGGTTGACTTACGAGGAAAGGTTGAGTAGGTTGGGCCTCTACTCACTGGAATAGAAACATAGAAAATAGTTGCAGGAGTAGGCCCTTCGAGCCTGCACCGCCATTCAATAAGATCATGGCTGATCATTCCTTCCGTACCCCTTTCCTGCTTTCTCTCTATACCCCTTGATCCCCTTAACCGTAAGGGCCATATCTAACTCCCTCTTGAATATATCCAGTGAACTGGCATCAACAACTGTCTGCGGCAGGGAATTCCACAGATTAACAACTCTTTGATTGAAGAAGTTTCTCCTCATCTCAGTCCTAAATGGCCTGCCCCTTATCCTAAGACTATGTCCCCTGGTTCTGGACTTCCCCAACATCGGGAACATTCTTCCCGCATCTATCTTGTCCAGTTCCGTCAGAATTTTATACGTTTCTATGAGATCCCCTCTCATCCTTCTAAACTTCAGTGAATAAAGGCCCAGTTGATCCAGTCTCTCCTCATGTGACAGCCCAGCCATCCCTGGAATCAGTCTGGTGAACCTTCGCTGCACTCCCTCAATAGCAAGAACATCCTTCCTCAGACTAGGAGACCAAAACCAACACAATATTCCAGGTGAGGCCTCACTAAGGCCCTGTACAGCTGCATTAAGACCTCCCTGCTTCGATATTCAAATCCCCTAGTTATGAAGGCCAACATACCATTTGCCGCCTTTACCGCCTGGCTACCTGCATGCCCACTTTCAGTGACTGATTAACCATGACACCCAGGTCTCGTTGCACCTCCCCTTTTCCTAGTCTGCGCCATTCAGATAATATTCTGCCTTCGTGTTTTTGCCCCCAAAATGGATAACCTCACATTTATCCACATTATACTGCATCTGCCATGTATTTGCCCACTCACCTAACCTGTCCAAGTCACCCTGCAGCCTCTTAGCATCCTCCTCACAGCTCACACCGCCACCCAGTTTAGTGTCATCCGCAAACTTGGATTTATTACACTCTATTCCTTCATCCAAATCGTTAATGTACATTGTAAAGAGCTGGTGTCCCAACACTGAGCCCTGCGGCACTCCACTAGTCACTGCCTGCCATTCTGAAAAAGATCCGTTTATCCCGACTCTCTGCTTCCTGTCTGCCAACCAGTTCCCTATCCACTTCTGTATATTACCACCAATACTATGTGCTTTGATTTTGCACACCAATCTCTTGTGCGGGACCTTGTCAAAAGCCTTTTGAAAATCCAAATACACCACATCCACTGGTTCTCCCTTGTCCACTCTGCTAGTCACATCCTCAAAAAATTCCAGAAGATTCGTCAAGCAAGATTTCCCTTTCATAAATCCATGCTGACTTGGTCCGATCCTGTCACTGCTTTCCAAATGCGCTGCTATTTCATCCTTAATGATTGATTCCAACATTTTCCCCACTACTGATGTCAGGCTAACCGGTCTATAATTACCCGTTTTCTCTCCCTCCTTTTTTAAAAAGTGGTGTTACATTAGCTACCCTCCAGTCCATAGGAACTGACCCAGAGTCGATAGACTGTTGGAAAATGATCACCAATGCATCCACTATTTCTAGGGCCACTTCCTTGAATACTCTGGGATGCAGACTATCAGGCCCCGGGGATTTATCGGCCTTCAATCCCATTAATTTCCTTAACACTATTTCCCACCTAATAAGGATATCCTTCAGTTCCTCCTCCTCACTAGACCCACTGTCCCCTAGTACCTTCGGAAGGTTATTTGTATCTTCTTTCGTGAAGACAGAACCGAAGTATTGGTTCAATTGGTCTGCCATTTCTTTGTTCCCCATTATAAATTCACCTGAATCCGACTGCAAGGGACCTACGTTTGTCTTTACTAATCTTTTTCTCTTCACATATTTATAGAAGCTTTTGCCGTCAGTTTTTATATTCCCTGCAAGTTTCCTCTCATACTCTATTTTCCCCCTCCTAATTAAACCCTTAGTCCTCCTCTGCTGAATTCTAAATTTCTCCCAGTCCTCAGGTTTGTTGCTTTTTCTAGCCAATTTATATGTCTATTCCTTGGCTTTAACACTATCCTTAATTTCCTTTGTTAGCCATGGTTGAGCCACCTTCCTAGTTTTGTTTTTACTCCAGACAGGGATGAACAATTGCTGAAGTTCATCCATGCGATCTTTAAATGTTTGCCACTGCTTATCCACCGTCAACCCTTTGAGTATCCTTTGCCAGTCTATTCTAGCCAATTCATGCCTCATGCCATCAAAGTTAGCTTTCCTTAAGTTCAGGACCCTAGTTTCTGAATTAACTGTGTCACTCTCCATCTTAATAAAGAATTCTACCATATTATGGTCACTTTTCCCCAAGGGGCCTCGCACAACAAGATTGCTAATTAGTCTCTTCTCATTACACATCACCAATCTAGGATGGCCAGCTCCCTGGTTGGTTCCTCGCCATATTGGTCTAGAAAACCATCCCTAATACACTCCAGGAAATCCTCCTCCACCGCATTGCTACCAGTTAGGTTAGCCCAATCAATATGTAGATTAAAGTTGTCCATAATTACTGCTGTACCTTTTATTGCACACATCCCTTATTTCTTGTTTGATGCTGTCCCCAACCTCACTATGACTATTTGGTGGTCTATACACAACTCCCACTAGCGTTTTCTGCCCTTTGGAATTCCGCAGCTCCACCCATACCGATTCCACATCATCCAGGCTAATGTCCTTCCTTACAATTGCATTGATTTCTTCTTTAACCAGCAATGCCACCTGCCTCCTTTTCTTTTCTGTCTGTCCTTCCTAAATGCGGAATACCCTTGGATGTTGAATTCCCAGCCTTGGTCACCCTGGAGCCATGTCACCGTGATGCCAATCACATCGTATCCGTTAAGTGCTATCTGTGCAGTTAATTCATCCTACTTATTCTGAATACTCCTCGCATTGAGGCACAGAGCCTTCAGGCTTGTTTTTTTAACACACTTTACCCCTTTAGAATTTTGCTGCAAAGTGGCCCTTTTTGTTTTTTGCCTTGGGTTTCTTTGCCCTCCACTTTCACTATTCTCCTTTCTATATTTTGCTTCTGACTCCATTTTATTTCCCTCTGTCTCCCTGCATAGGTTCCCATCCCCCTGCCATATTAGTTTAACTGCTCCCAAACAGCACTAGCAAACACTCCCCCTAGGACATTGGTTCCGATCCTGCCCAGGTGCAGACCGTCCGGTTTGTACTGGTCCCACCTCCCCCAGAACCGGTTCCAATGTCCCAGGAATTTGAATCCCTCCCTTCTGCACCACTCCAAGCCACGTATTCATCTGAGCTATTCTGCGATTCCTACTCTGATTAGCACGTGGCACTGCTAGCAATCTTGAGATTACTACTTTTGAGGTCCTTTTTAATTTAACTCCTAGCTCCCTAAATTCGTCCCGTAGGACCTCATCCCATTTTTTACCTATGTCATTGGTACCTATGCACCACGACAACTGGCTGTTCATCCTCCCTTTTCAGATTGTCCTGCACCCGCTCCGAGACATCCTTGACCCTTGCACCAGAGAGGCAACATACCATCCTGGAATCTCGGTTGCGGCCACAGAAACGCCCATCTATTCCCCTTACAATTGAAAACCCTATCACTATCGCTCTCCCACTTTTTTTCCTGCCCTCCTGTGCAGCAGAGCCAGCCATGGTGCCATGAACTTGGCTGCTGCTGCCCTCCCCTGATGAGTCATCCCCCTCAATAGTACCCAAAGCGGTGTATCTGTTTTGCAGGGGGATGACTACAGGGAACCCCTGCACTACCTTCCTTGCTCTACTCTTCCTGTTGGTCACCCATTCCCTATCTGGCTGGGTACCCTTTACCTGCGGTGTGACCAACTCACTAAACGTGCTATTCACGTCATTCTCACCATCGTGGATGCTCCAGAGTTCATCCACCCACAGCTCCAGTGCCACAATGCGGTCCGTAAGGATTTGCAGGCGGATGCACTTCCCGCACATGTAGTCATCAGGGACACCGGAAGCGTCCCTGACTTCCCACATAGTACAGGAGGAGCATAACACGTGTCCAAGCTCTCCTGCCATGACTTAACTCTTAGATACACTTAAATTGGCAACAACGATGTTAAAAGGTTACTTACTGAAATAAAAAGCAAAAGAAAAACTACTTACCAATCACTTACCCCCTTGGCTGTGACATCACCTTTCGTTTTCTTCCTACTTTTTTGCCTTCTCCCTGTAGCTGCACAAGCACACCTTTATAGGCCTCTGTCGATCCCCGGACTCACGCCTCAGTGACCATGCACTCCCACTGCCTCTCGCAGCTTTTATAGGCCTCTGCCAATCCCCAGACTCAGGCCTCAGCGACTACGAATTCAGAAGAATGAGAGGTGATCTTATTGAAACGTATAAGATTATGAGAGGGCTTGACAAGGTGGATGCAGAGAGGATGTTTCCACTGATAGGGGAGACTAGAACTAGAGGGCATGATCTTAGAATAAGGGACATAGAAACATAGAAACATAGAAAATAGGTGCAGGAGTAGGCCATTCGGCCCTTCTAGCCTGCACCGCCATTCAATGAGTTCATGGCTGAACATTCAACTTCAGTACCCCATTCCTGCTTTCTCGCCATAGCCGTTGATCCCCCTAGTAGTAAGGACCTCATCTAACTCCTTTTTGAATATATTTAGTGAATTGGCCTCAACAACTTTCTGTGGTAGAGAATTCCACAGGTTCACCACTCTCTGGGTGAAGAAGTTCCTCCGCATCTCGGTCCTAAATGGCTTACCCCTTATCCTTAGACTGTGACCTCTGGTTCTGGACTTCCCCAACATTGGGAACATTCTTCCTGCATCTAACCTGTCTAACCCCGTCAGAATTTTAAATGTTTCGCCCATTTAAAACTGAGATAAGGAGAAATTTCTTCTGAGCGTTGTGGATCTGTGGATTTTGCTGCCTCAGAGAGCTGTGGAAGCTGGGACATTGAATAAATTTAAGACAGAAATAGACAGTTTCTTAAACAATACTGGAATAAGGGTTTATGGAGAGCGGGCGGGGAAGAGGAGCTGAGTCCCTGATCGGATCGTCCATGATTGTATTAAATGGCGGAGCAGGCTCAAGGGGCCGTATGGCCTTCTCCTCCTATTTCTTATGTTCTTATGTCCTTCTCTCATCTCTCCACATAACTGAACCCCTGCCCCCCCCCCCCCCCCTCATCCCTGGTACCATTCCAGTAAATCTCCTCTGCACCCTCACTAACTCCTTGATCTTTCTAAAATGTGGTGCCAGAATTAGACCCAATACTCCAGCTCTACTCTACTCCAGCTGAGGTCTAACCAGTGATTTATAAAAGATAAAAATTGTCACTTTCTTTACTGTAACATTTGTTTTTCTATGCTTCCCTGACGTGTTGATGTCAGTGAAATTGCTGGTGTGTGTCTCTCACCAGCAGTGGGTGAAGGAAGCTGTTTGGTCACTTTGATGTCAGCCTTCCACAATACCAATGCAAACTTAAACATGCAGTTATCCAAGGTTGGCTAGACGGTCTCCATTAGTGCTCAGCTGAAGGGAGAGCCAGTTAGCTTGGGCCTGGTTAAGTTGAAAGTGAGTTTCTGCCTCACAATGCCAATAGAGTTTGTGTTTCAAGAACATAGGAATGGAGTAGGACATTCAGCCCCTCGAGTCTGTTTGTGTTGCTTCCATGGACGTGGGTGGAATTAACACATTTTACTGTGAAAACTGTTCATTTTGTTCGTTCTTGTATTTTATGTCAAATAAACCAGTTTGTTGGCTTACAATCTGTTATTGTCACCTTCTGTAAAGGCAGGGGAACACATGGCAGCATTTGCAGAGGGTTCTTGTGTACAACTCCCAGCTCATGCTACTGTTCCATCATCATCATAGGCAGTCCCTCGAAGCGAGGATGACTTGCTTCCATGCCAAAAGAAGGATGGGTTCACAGGTATTTCAATAAAGGACCTAATATTCCAGATCCTGAACTGCATCCTGAAGGGTGGAAGATGCCTGTGCGTGCATTCTTTTAACGTGGGCTGGCCGTTGCACACCAGCCACCACACGGGCTTGACAGAGTTAGGTCTTTGTCCAGTAGCGAGGGTTAACCAAGACAACTGGAGACCAGCTCTGCTGTTTAACTAGGTATCGGGTGACAAAAGCGCATTCAGCGTCACAGGGAATATGTGGTCTGTTTATCGGAGTGGCTTGTGATGTTGAACTTGAATGGATCTCGAGCACAAGACCCACAGAATAGCAATATCTGCTTAGGCTTCAGCAACAATGTGGGAATTTTTATGACATCCCATTTGTCAAACTGTCTGACTAGCAATTATATGCTGACTACAGTGTTTGTTATACACTTCACAGGAGGATGCGGTGAGGGAATTGCCTTGCTAGTCTTAACCCAAACTCATAAGAGCTGCTGTATATTCTACTACAGTGTTGGTCAGCCCAGATGGCCAAAATGATGTCTTTCACATTTAAGATTCTGTTTTATTTTCCACCTGTCTGTACTGCTAATGTTAGTTGGATATGTTGTGTCCAAATGTTGATTGTCACTATGGTCTCCTGCTGTTGCAGGTTTAAAGGTTCCCAGCAGCTGTGAACTGGTAGTGGGCGGGGAGCCGCAATGTTGGGCGGAAGGGCGCTGTTTGCTGTTTGACGATTCCTTCCTACACACAGCATTCCATGGAGGCAAGTAAACAGTTAACTACCGGTGATTCTTTAATCTCTCATGCTTAAATTCTCATCCTTGTGTTCAAATCCCTCAGCGGCCTCGCCTCGCCCCTCCCTATCTCTAACCTTCTCCAGCTCTACAACCCTTCAAGCACTCTGCGTTCTTCCACCTCTGGCCTCTTGTGCATCCCTGATTTCCTTCGCACCACCATTAGAGGTTGTGGCTTCAGCTGTCTAAGTCCAAAGCTCTGGAATTCCCTCCCTAAACCTCTGCGCCTCTCTTTCCTCCTTTATGACGCTCTTTAACACCTAACTCTTTGACCAAGCTTTTGGTCATTTGTCTACTGCTACTTGGTGTCAGATTTTGCCTGATAATGCTCCCGTGAAGTGCTTTGGGATATTTTACTGTGCTGACTGGCCTGTGTCCATGTTACTAGTTTTGATCTAATTCTAATAAACCCAGGCAGTGAGTGTTTCCAGCCAGTTGCACCTAGCCTTTCCTCGCTGCACGAATGCAGACTCTCTGTCTCGCTCTCTTTCCTTCCAACAGGCGTTTCTGGGTAATGATTAGATTACTAGGGTGGGATCCCTAGTATTGTAATTATAAAGGATGTTGGACCAAGTAAGGCCATTTAGGACCGAGATGAGGAGAAACTTCGAGGGTGGTGAATCTTTGGAATTCTCTACCCCAGAGAGCTGTGGGTGCTCAGTCTTTGAGCATATTCAATTCAGCGATCGATAGACTTTTGGATATTAAGGGAATCACAGGATATGGGGACAGTGTGGGTAAGTGGAATTGAGGTAGAAGATCAGCCATGATCTTATTGAATAGTGGAGCAGGCGCAAGGGGCCAAATGGCCTACTCCTGCTCCTAATTCTTATAAGTGAGAAGGGCCAACTTGGTTTTCCTTTGGCGAGCCAATTAATAATTTTTGTTTCTTGTGCCTGCAGGTCCAAGTGAAGAAGGTCCACGGGTTGTCTTCATGGTTGACCTGTGGCACCCGAACGTTGCTGCCACCGAGAGACAGGCTCTAGACTTCATCTTTGCTCCGGGCCGCTGACACCTTTTGATCCTGTTTTACTTTTCCTCCGGAGTGTCCGATCTCGGAAGCAGCGGAACACCGGAACGAGGGCTCTTGGATCATCAGACCTGCCGCCCTTTCTCATTCATCAAAAAGGAATATGTGGGCGCACTAAGGAAAATATAAGCTTTATTTGCTGAAAATGCACGCAATGTCGTGTTAATGGTTAGGTGGAGAAAAAAAAAGTCCAAGATTTATTTATTGATCTACTGCTTCTGATTTTTTTACCAAACTAGGTCGGGCTCCATTTCCTTTCCTTCCCAGCGGCCAGTGGGGTGGCCACTGCTGTCTATTTGATTTTTTTTTTTCTCTTGCTACGCTGCCGTCCGGGAGACAATTTTCCGCAGCATCTTGAGCTGTAAAATTTTTCATTCAGAGCCGTCTCTTCTGTGGGAGCTAGTCCAGTTGAGATACTGTGAAGGTTTTCTAGGCCAGCTCATCTGGTAATCAAAGTTCATTCTTTGGGAGAGGGGTGGGGGTGGGAGGGATGTGGGGTGTGGGGAGGTGGTGTGGAGAAATGTGGTAGCTGTCGAAGAGTTTTCCAAAGGAATTCTCGGAATCGGGTGTACGTGTACAGGTGAGTGGAGCTGGATCCCAATTGAGCATGTTTTTTAAAAACAAAATGTGTTCTGCCTGGATCAGAGTTTCTGCATCAGATTGCCATTTCCACAGACTGCTTATTTACTCGCTTGTGTGCCTCAACGGTTTTAATGTATTTCGCAGTGGAAGCGAAATTAAAATGTATTCGCTTAAAAAGGAATTGTTTTACAAGAAGAAATGAATGGGTAAAAGGAAAGTTGCACACAAAAAAATCTGCTCTGTTGTCATCAGGGAAAATGAGGCAATGGAACGTGCGAGATATCAAGAAAGAGACTAATACTGGAAAGTTATGCTGTGATTATTAGAACTATTATTTTTGGAATGCAAATTCTACATAATAAAAACGAGTAGGTACCGCTCATTGTCCCATTTAATGGGAATGAATGGGAAGCTGTTTGATCCATTGGATATCCATATAATGGAAGTGAACGAGAAGCTATCTTCACTGGATTTCAGTATTTAAACAGGTTTACATTTATTTTTAATCTCTTGGATCAATACAATAAAAAATTCTCTTACTTGAATCGAAGGAATACTCAACTTTGGGTCATTATTTTTAATTCTTTTATCGATGTACTTTGAGATTAAAACTGCGGAATTATCTTTTATTCCTTTTGCACTTATCGAAGTGGCAGATGATTAACGGAGCTTGAAGATTTTATTCCCTCTCGTGTCTGAAGCACTTCAGGTTCCATTGCAGTGCAGTGTTAGGTGTAGGCTCCACAATGCTACCACAATGTCCATGTCTTAAATAACTCGTTCTGGCAGCGTCTCTCCCAATGGACTCCGAATGACATTGTCCTATCAAAAGACGCTGAGGAGGTCAACCACTCTACTGAATTTTCGGCAGTTTTGCACTGTGTATTTGGGTTGACTTGAGACTGCCTGAACTGATTTCACTTAAAACCCGAAACATCCATCCTAGAAGGAGAGACTGCAGTCCTATTTCAGCTGCGTTCAAGCCCAGGTTCCTTGTGCCACTGTGTTCTTGACTTTTAGTGCTGCATTTGCCCACTCAGATTGCAAATGTGGCATAGTGTTACTTTCATTTGTGCCACCGGTGAATTAGCATAACGTGAACTCAAGTCTAAAGAGGAGCTAACACAGTACCAGTCGAACATCAATGCTCTTCATGATGCAGTGTTAATGCTTACCTACTACTGTGAGTCTGACATCTCCATTTGATACACTATATTTTCATAGGGTACGTTTACCTCTGTTGGCCTGGTAATTTTTGGTTGCACAACTTGGCCACTGGTTTCCCTCAAATCTTGGGGTGAACTACTTCTATCGATGCACTTTACTATAATATGATAGCTAACCTGCGTTGCATGTGTACACGTGGACTTGTGCTGGTGCAAGAGTTGAAGAAATAAATCTCACATTCTAATCTTGCTAAGCTTTTTTTAAATTGCTGTTTACCTTATTCATCCCCAAATTAATATGCCTTCGTCTCCCATTTATTCAGGGCAACAATTTACACTTGCTATGCAATTTTGTGTTGGTCAGCAGAGTATCCACCATCATGCTTAAGAATCTCCGAACCAAACAATTGAGAAATCCACATTAGTAGTTTCCAATTGCTTGACTAAAATTGCACTTTCTTTCATTACGGGCACGCCCGTCTATCTAAACCCGTAGAATTTAAATTCAGTTGAGCCAAATCTGGGTTAGAGCACTGCTGAGGTTTAACTAGTAAAATCCGCACAGCTACCCAACTGAGGCATGTTTCCTGCTGCTTTTCCAGCTAAGATTACCCGACTCATTACCTTTATAGGGTTATTTGGCGTTCCAGGACAAGTTCTAGTCCCTAGTGACGGGACTCATCCTCCAGGATCTCATAATTAAGCCAGGTTGACTGATTAGCTATCAAAGTGTAATGGACCTGCCTGGCTCAGCACTTAGATTTCCACAAAACATTGAGAGCTCGAAATTGCCCGCCGCCCAACCAAATAGTAAGCGCACTTACCAATCTTGAAGTTTTGAATCCATGGGGCGGATCTCACGCCGTCATTCAGGTCTTTGGTCTACATTTCCGGTCGTGGCGGTGTTGAGGGGCGAAAGTGCCCTTGCAGCGGGGCAGCTGACGCAACAAGTCATCAGCGCCGCGCCAATGACATCAGCGTGTCGCTGACGCGTCGCAACGTCCCTCCCCTTCAGTTAAAGGGGAGGGCCGGTGCCGGTGTGCTTGTTGGTGGCTCGGCCAAACCCATGGCCACCATTGTTGGGCCAACCTCTGAGTCGGCTGACAATTACATTTAAATGGAGGCGCCAGCAGCGCCCGCCGCCCAGCCACACACCGTTTTCCACAGGGGAAAGCTGTCAGTGGCACCGCCCGGCGGCCACTCTGCTCCCGCGGAGTCGGTGTGGGGTCAGCGTGGAAACCTGTTCCCGCTGCTCCCAGCCCAGTGGCAATTTCGGATGGGTTGGCACATCCGTCTGCCCCCCCCCGCAGTCGGTAAGGCCTATCCGCCTCTTGGAGGCGGTAATGGAGCATATGGAGGGGGGCAATTTCGGCCCCTAACTCTGTTCCAATTTCCCATCTTTAAGTGTGATACCTTGGAGTCAATGAGGCCCCATTTGCCGCCTTTGCTTACACCCCCTTGTTCCCCAGAGGATAGTAACTAGTTGGTCATTCGACAACTGTTAAGTGCGTATCCAACCCCGTCCTAGGAAGATAGCCAGTGCCAAGACCAACTCTTGTGCAGTATTGTGAGCAGCACAAGTCGCCATAAAAATTGCCAACATCATCGTAACTACAGCGTACATGCACCATACTCCATTTGAGGCGTCTCGGTGGCAATTGCTTGCTTCTGCAGTCCATTTCTTGCTTCTCTACAATCCAATCGAGGTATCCAGGCATAGGGCTACTTTTATTAGAAGAGAAGAGATTAATGGGTGATTTAATGGATAAATTATGATGGAATGAACAGAGTAGATAGACTGTTTCCAGTGATTGAGGGGTCCAGAACAAAAGATACAAGATTAAATGCACGACATTTAGGACAGAGAGCAGGGGAAACTGTTTTTTACAGACCATTGTGAGACTGGAATGCACTACCAAGAGTTGATGATTGAAGCCGAGACCATGTTTTCTACGCATGCGCGCAGAATAGTGACCTGCTTTTGGTAGCCCATTTCAGTCTGACCAGTTGGGCAGTTAAAGCTGCTGTCTTGATGATGTCAGACAAACTAAAGCAGTTCCCTATGTTTAGTGGATGCGAAGCAGAGCCAGGGAACCTGGCAGCAGCTGACAAAAAAGCGGCAGAGGCGAAGATTGGATCATTTATATTTACCTGGAGCTAGCAGCAAGACAGCTGCTTGTTGACGCTGGCTGTGTTCTAACATAAAACATCTTAATCATCGGCCCTAATATCTTGTTCTTTGGCTCGGTGTCAATTTATGTCTGGTTACGCTCCTGTGAAGCGCCTTTGGGATATTTTACTATGTTAAAAGCACTATATTAATGCAAGGTTGTTGTTACTGATTTCACCCATGTTAAATAGTCAGTTTTCAAAATCTGGGCAGGCTTGATATCCCTTACTGCGGCACTTTTAAATCGTCATATTTCCAGTAATACCTCAATTATATTGAATTCAGGTACCATAATCATCTCTCCTGTCCTAGTTTAGTCTTGCCTGCATCAGGATCATTTTTTTTAAATTTTAGCCAGTACACCTGACTCTGCAAAAAAAAACTTGTACAGTTCTAAACTGTAGTTATACTTCAACTGAATGCTGCAGTTTGTTCCTTTTATTGGGGGCCAGATTTTGTCCCGTTTTCAGCAAATCTTTAGTTATCAAGTACAGTGGGAATTGGATTTTGTCCAATTTTGGAACCATTCTTGTTTTCAAAGTACAGTAAGATCCCCCATTGTTAAGGATGCTATTTTGCTTTTGATAGAAATTGCCAGCAATGAGTGGGGGGGGAAAAAAGCTTTTTTGTGGGGAAATAGGGATGGAAAAGATGGCCGCAAGATGCAACTGGCAAACTAAAACTTTTTTGCTGTAGGATTGAGAACCTTGCACATTTCCTTACTCCTCAGAGATGAAAGTATATTTTATTGGAAAAATGGCAGTAATGATTACAGATCCATGGATACTAGCCTAACACCTCTTCGTTACTTCACCCAAGCTGCTCTTCACGTGTGTGCATAGACGGCAAGTATCTGCAGGATATTCAACCGTCAAAGGCATCACACCACCAAATGACAGTAAAAGGGACATTTTGCGATAGCTGTCGCTACACGGCAGTCGAGCGGGAATCGCGGTTGCCCCCTCCACCCAACTATCTCCCTAACTCTGACCTGTTAATTGGAGTACAGAGAGGAATCAAAGCTGTACGACTTGGTGTAACACCAAATGGTGCTTTTACCTATTCAGCCATCAAGAGATCTGATGAAAGTATATTAAATTCAAAATTCCCTAGTGGCACATGGGAATGTAAAGAACAGCCCCCTTAAGTTTGGATTTAAGGTGCGTTGACACACACCTGTAGAAAAACCCACGTGGGCCTTTGAGTGCCAGTTGTGGCTCAGTGGGTAGCACACTTGCCTCCGAGGCAGAAGGTTGTGGGTTCAAGTCCCACTCCAGAGACTCGAGCACATAAACCTAGGCTGACACTCCAGTTTAGTGCTGAGGGAGTGCTGCACTGTCAGAGGTGCAGTCATTTGGATGAGATGTTGAGCCGAGGCCCCGACTGCTCTCTCAGGTGGATGTAAAGGATCCCATGGCACCATTTAAAAGAAGAGCAGGGTGGTTATCCCTGGTGTCCTGGCCAATATTTATCCCTCAATCAACATCACTAAAAACAGATTATCTGGTCATTATCACATTGCTGTTTGTGGGAACTTGATGTGCGCAAATTAGCTGCCGCGTTTCCTATATTATAACAGTGACTACACTCCAAAAAGTACTTCATTGGCTGTAAAGCGCTTTGGGAAACCCTGAGTTTGTGAAAGGTGCTATATAAATGCAAGTCTTTCTTAACATTCTGCTTGTGATTTTCTGCTTCTTTGCTTCCCAACTTCCCTCATTTCCCTGACCCCATTATCATTAATGGGTAGACAAATGTTTGGTCTGAATAAACAAAAAAGCTAACTAAGCATTTTTTTTAATTGATCGGAGGAGCCCCTGAAACCATTAGTACTGTTCTTTTCCAATTACCTGAAGGACCATTATACTTTCAATCTTGGTATAGAACTGTGTGGTCCAAGATACTTTGCCATATTTGAAATGTGTAAAATGATTATTATACATTGCAACCTGTAAACAATTACTTTTTCAAAAAAGAAACAACATCTTAGGCACTGATCAATTTGAAAAATTCTGCACTTTCTAAAAACAAAGTAATTTCTATTGAATGTCCATCAAGATCTTAAAATAAGATGATTTGCATGTGATTGTTTCTTTGGCACTGTTGTCTTTCTGTAGGTGGCTTATCTCATGCTCACAATACTGAGACTGTCCTGGTCGCAGTCACAAAATGTATCCTATGTCTGTGGCATCTTATCGCTCAGTGTCCTTGACTTCTCTCTGTGCTTTGATGAAATCATAGAATAGTTACAGCACAGAGGCCGTCAAGACCGTGCTGGCTCTCTACAAGAGTGCTTCAGCTCCCCGCCCTTTGTCCATAGCCCTGCATTTTTTTTTCCTTCAGGTACTTATTCAATTCCCTTTTGAAAGCCACGATTGAGTCTACCTCCACCATCCTTTCAGGCCGTGCGTTCCAGATCTTAACCCCTCGCTGTGTAGAAAAAGTTTTTCCTCATGTCGCCTTAGGTTCTTTTGCCAATCACTTTAAATCTGTGTCCTCTGGTTTTCGAACCTTCCGCCATTAGGAACAGTTTCTCTCTGTCTAGACCTTCATGATTTTGAATACCTCGATCAACCTCCTCTGCTCTGGAGAACAATCCCAGCTTCTCTAGTCTATCCACGTAACTGAAGTCCCTCACCATTCAATCCACCTCCACCTCTTTGCCCACCCCTGTGATGCTGCACTATCACGGTTCCAGTTCTACTGCTCCCAGTATAATGAGCACATCTCCTGCACCAGCTTCTTCTCCTGTGCCCACACAGTCAGTTCCATGGCCCCTCCTAATCCTCATTTATATGCTGTCTCTCAGAAGCATCATCTATAAGTATGGAGACAGCTTCCACATGAAAGCCAATGATGCCCAGCATTACTTCTCCACCATTAGTCTTCACTCCAGGACTGTTTGGGGGGGCAGTCTGACTACCTGTCCAAGTTGTGGATAAGCCAGAACGTACTCAAACTAAACATTGGCAATATCAAAGCCTTCCTACTTAGTTATTGCTCAAGGTTCCATTCCCCTCCCTGGCTGTTCACGAAGATTAAACCCAATGATGCACAGCCTTAGTGCCCTGTTCAATCCCGAGTACTCTGTTTCTCCCTTGAGGCTCCGTCATTGAAATCTTCTTTCATACCTTCATTACCTCCAGTTTTGATTTCTTCAACACTCTCCTCACTAAGAACCTCTCCCGAGGACTTAAATTCATCCAGATGCTCTCTACCTGCCTTCTATCCCTTAGCTAAGACCTACTTACCGATCTCCACCGGCTGCCCATCGCTGAAAGTATTGATTTCAATTCCTCGTCTACAAATCCTCCCGTGGTCATGCTCCACCCTACCTCTGCAACTCCTCCAGCCTTACATTCCAGCTTGTGCCTTCTGCTCTTGGTGAGTCTGTACTCCTGTGTCCTGCCCTCCCACACCTTTCCCTCCGTTCTCGTAGTGGTGGCAGGGCATTCAGCCATCAACAGTCCTGCACTCAAATTCTGTCCCTAACCCAGCTTGACTTCGTCTCTCCCCATCTTCAAAAGTCTCCTCAAAGCATACCTCCCCGAACTCTTCTCTGACCATAGTCCTTCCTCTCTTGTGAAGTGTTTTGGGGTATTCTGTTACATTAAAGGTGCATACAAGGGTCAGCTGTTGATGCTGTTACAAATCTATGGGCCAAAGTGAACAATTTAAAACCTGAAATACAGACAATGCTGGAAAAGTGCAGCATGTTGATCAACATTCGAAAAAGAATGAAAGGTGAATCTTTTTTTGAGTTGGGTACTTATCCAGTGCCGATGAAGGCCCCCATCTGAAATATTAACCTTTTGTTCTATTTCAAACACTGACTTTCCAGCATTTTGTTTATTTCAGGCTACTGGATTTGTGATTGTATTTTTCTCTCTCAGAATTAAAACATTTCTGCTTGGAGATCAGACAGTGGCCCTTGTGGAGTAATAACATAATGCTCTTCAAACATTGGGGGGGGGGGGGGGAAGGGATGATAAAAGTATTTTAATATTTTGCAATACATCAAAGCCAGACACAGATTTCATCCATGATCTGTGCTGCGTTAACTGATCACAACTGAGACAGTAATTGTAGTCTCGATACCCTAGTATAGGGAGGGGAAAAATCTGTAACCAACGTCACTAAAACAGATTATCTGTTCATTATCACATTGCTGTTTGTGGGAGCTTGCCGTGCGCAATTAGCCGCCTAACCTTCAAGAGAGGGGGTGGAGGGGAAACTTGGCATTGTTTTTATATTAAAAGTAGCCAGGAATTCATGCTGATCCAATTAAAATTATTGAATTAAAATTGCAACTTTGGGGTGAATAGGTGCATTGTTCCATAGTAAGAAACATGTTGCAAGTCATTGCTGTGTATGCGGTATTATGGGGTGGCTGCAATGTCTATAAGACGCACCTGCACATCTCAATATGGCGTATGAGGTGCCTGAATATTTGCCTGAATCAAAAATAAAATGTGGGAAGAACTGGAGTCAGTCGTTTAAAAGAGGAGGCTTGACAGGGCAGATGCAGAGAGGATGTCTCCCCTTGTGGGGGAATGTAGAACTAGGGGGCATAGTTTCAGAATAAGGGGTGGCCCATTTAAAACGGAAATGAGGAATTTCTTCTCTGAGGGTCGTGAATCTTTGGAATTCTCAAGAAGGCTGGGTCATTGGATATATTTAAGGTGGGGATAGACAGATTGTTGAGCGATAAGGGTGAGTCAAAGTGTTATGGGGAGCGGGCAAGGAAGTAGAGTTAAAGCCAAGATCAGATCAGCCATGATCTTATTGAATGGCGGCGCAGGCTCGAGGGGCCTAATGGCCTACTCCTGTTCTTATTTCTTATGTTCTTGTGTCGTGTCCTCGACATCCAGCAGGTGTGCAGCATTGCCTTGCTTTGCAGCAGACTGCACTGTGCCTAGTGTTGTGCATTTCTATTTCATTGTTTTTGCCCATGTCCCAAGATCCGGGCGATAAAGAAATGGATTTTTCATACCCTCGGAGAGCTGATTTTAAAATATATATAATCTATTGTTCTGAAGTAGAAGGATTGTGACTAGTGAATTTCTGACTTGCAAGCTAGAAATATCTTTGGTCAAACCGAATGACATTTCAGGGTGAGGAGGATGCAGCAGGGTTTAGTTATGTTTGAATTGTTTCAAAGATGCGACCTTCACAAAGGATCTTGTACCTTACTGTGGTCATCCTTATCTGGGCTAATTGGATCTTTTGATGCAGAATTTTAAAAGTACGTGCACTGTTTTGTATTCATTCTTTTAAAATATGTATATTAAAGTGCATTTGCATTGATTGAAATATTGCAATGAAATGCTGAAATAACAAACTGTTCATTTTATAGAGCTTCTACTTTTAATCGTTTCCCCCTTTCCCCATTTTACTGTCCATTGGTCTCCCCTAGACATGTGCCCAAGAGGGCAGGCCAGCTAATCTAACAGAAGCTGCCTATCAGCACTGCTAAGAGACCAGTCACTTCAAAGAGGCCTGGGTTTGAATTCTCCATCCCTATAGGAAGGTGTCCGGCCTGTAGTTTCACTCCACCCCCAACTTCCAACTGAAATTAGGAACTCGGCAAGAATTTTCATTTATATAGCGCCTTTCATGATCTCGGGACATCCCAAAGTGCTTTACAGCCAATGAAGTACTTCTGAAGTGTAGTCACTGTTGTATTGTAGGGAAACGCAGCAGCTAATTTCCACACGGCAAGATCCCACAAACAGTAATGAGACAATGGCTGAATCATGGTTGGTTGAGGGATAAATATTGTCCAGGACACTGGAAAGAACTCCCCTGCTCTCCTTCGATTAGTGCCATGGGATCTTTCACGTCCACCTGAGAGAGCAAGCGGGCCTCTGTTTAATGTCTCATCCGAAAGACAGGACTTCTGACAGCACAGCACTCCCTTAGATTATGTGCTCTGGAGTGTGGGACTTGAACCCACAACCTTCTGATTCAGAGTGCCAAGGTTGATACGATGCCGCCTGACCTGCTGAGTATTTCCAGCATTTGCAGTTTTTATTTTATACTTGGGTGTGATGCTCCCGCACTTTAATGACTTAGCAACACATACTAAATAGGCTCACTCTTGTGGAACGGCCACTTAGCTTAGGTACTGAGGGTGACCAGTAGCCCAGCAACGAGTTGGTGCCTTTGAGGAAGGATGGAAAAAATTGGCAGTAGTGGTGGGTATATTGGGTTGCAATCAGTGAGCTCGGTCTCTGCAGTTAGGTGGGCGAAGACATGGAATTATGAGCTGTTAATAGGACATGTCTGTAGTAGTCGCAAGTCCATTCAGGTATTTCACACCTTTTTAAACGTTAACAGGAAAGTGTTGAATATAGGAGCCGTGATTTGAGTAAAATACTTCAGTTGGGTTCTATGGGTCATTTAGTTATAGGTTAGTGTTTTGTTGGAAGGGGGAATAAATATTACTTTCAAAGTGATTTCCATGTGTGTTCAGCCAATCGATTCCCAGACTAAATTGTATTTACACAACTGCAGCATCAGTGTTAAATAGTCAAATCAGGGCTCAACCCGATTCTGGAGCAGGCAGTCTCACTTCCTCAGCTCAGGGTGGTGCCTGACTCGGGGTTTACACTCTAGACTAGACTTTTAACACTGTAATGTAAATACAACCTAAGAAAACAACATCTGTTTTTAAAAAAACTATACAGAATAAAATCTCTATTAGCAGCTTAAAGCAATCTTCCCAAATGAAGACATTTACTATAAAAGAAACCTTGATTTCTATTTGGGAGGAAGGAGCCACTATCAATTGTCCCAAGCTATTTCCCCAGGCCGGAAAGTCTAAAATCGATTGGCTTCGTCTCAGGATAAGAGGTCGCACATTTAAGGCTTGGATGAGGAGGAATGTCTTAGCTCAGAGGGTTGTGAATCTCTGGAATTCTCTATGCCAAAGGACTGGAGTTGAATCATTGAGTATATTCAAAGCGGAGATAGATCTTAAGCCCAAGAGCCTTGGAGGTTGCTGCTTTAATGAAAAAGATTTTTAAAGTAACTTTCCTTTGTCATCTTGTGTGAGCTGTGGCTCAGTGGGTAGCACGCCTCTGAGTCAGAAGGTTGTGGGTTCAAGTCCCACTCCAGTTACTTGAGCACAAAAATCTAGGCTGACACTGCAGTGCAGTGCAGAGGGAGTGCTGCACTGTCTGAGATGCCTTCTTTCGGATGAGACGTTAAGCTGAGCGTCTGACTGGGCGTCTGCGCTCTCAGATGGACGTAAACATCTCGTGGCACTATTTTGAAGAGCAGGGGAGTTCTCCCCGGCGGCCTGGCCAATATTTATCCCTCGATCAATATCACTAAAACAAATTATCTGGTCATTATCATAGTGCTGTTTGTGGGAGCTTGCTGTGTGCAAATTGGCTGTCGCATTTCCCACAACAGTGACGACACTCCAAAAGTACTTCATTGGCTGTAAAGTGTTGTGCGATGTCTGGTGGTCGTAAAAGGCCCTATGTAAATGCAAGTCTTTCTTTGTTGATTTCACATTTAAGCCTCTCCGTATGGTACTGCTAGTCTGTACCGCTCAGAATTGTAACTGCCTGATTTTATACAATAAAGCATTCTTTTTTAATAAAAAGAGCAGAAAATCCTCATGCCATTTACTTTATGTTGCATACCAACCTCAAAAACATGCAATATTTTTGTTTCGCAAAAGGTGAGCAATTGATAAAGTGAACTAAAGAAAGAACTTGCAATTATTTGCAGAGGATGTCCCAAAGCGCGTTACAGCCAATTATTGACTTTTGAAGTGCATTTGCTGTTGTAATGTAGGAAACGCAGCAGCCAAATTTGGGCATAGCAAGTTTCCACAGTTAAAATACTGGCCCTTCAACTCGATTTGAATTCAGCTCAGACAGATGGAAGGAATGGCCCCTCGCTCGGGTTGTTAACCGAACCATCCTGAGCAGAAAAGTCCCTGGTTCGAGCCCCTGTCTTGTGTCGAAGCAACTGATCTCAACTGGAAAACTAGCATTGGCTTCATTGCTCCCGGGTTAGGGGGTGTAAAATCAGCCCGGTTTCCTGTTATCGAGTTACACCTGCTGGAATGTGTGTGTGTGGACATTGAGTGAGCACCGATTTAGATTTGGCTGTGATGCCCTCCACAGTTAAATAGCCTGTGACACTATCTGATTCACACGTGAAGAATGATCACTTATGTGAGGTTCTGGAGAGTGATTGCTGCCTTTTGCAACCGTATCCGAATAGGGTGGTGGCACCTTCAGGGAAGGGAAATTTGATATGGCATTATTATTATTGAAAAATAAGTCGTTCTGATTATAATCCGATAGGTGCAGCCTCTGTGATAAGATATGTGAAGAGGGTGAGATTTCAGAACTGATGATACGTCACCAGATGATCTGGGCTTTTCATACTGGCTAATGGGAATGTGCTGACTGTGGAGAGCAAGTATTTCAGTAAAATATTCTACACGTTCCTTTTAACTATTAAAATGTAATAAAATCCCTAAATGGCCTCAGTTCTTTAGTGCAAATTCACCTGCTCTCCCCACCCAGAAAATGCAAGGCTGCTCGATTAGTTTATTTTGGGCGATCACTTTAAGCTGCTAATAAAGAGATTTTACTTTGTAGAGAGATTCCATGTTTACAGATGCTATGTTTAGGCTGCATTCTTGCTGGTTGTCCGGTTCCCATCCAGGTTTTTGGCCGATCTCAAATTAAGTTCCTAATTGTCGTGCGTCTAGACTTGCTGTCACTCAGAGACCATCAATGTGGCAGCTGTGGGGAAAATGCAGCAACATACGGGTACAGTAGGGAGTTGGCGATTCAGGTAACTAAGTAGCATTTGGGGATGCACGATGCGAGTAATTTGAGGCACGACGTGGCAAGTGGAGCAGGCTTGGGAGGAACAGGTGAATTTGGACCTATGGTTCCATAGGTTTTCCTCGAATCTTGTCCAATGTTCCCTCTTTATAATCATAAATTCTCGTGCACGGTACCTTTAAATTTGCTGCGCAGCTGCGTGGTATCGTGGAGGGAACAGCGAGCGGCCTGTGCAACACCTTCCCATGCAGCTTAAAGGGAACGTTGCTCATGTCTGGGTCTGTTTGAGACTAATCGATTGCCGTAATTAGTCAACGACTCCTGCAGCTACCAGGATGCTAGAAGGCAAACTAGTTCTCATCTAGCAATTCTTATGTTCCTAGGTTGGATTCAGAGTCATTGTTGAGGCAGAATATAGAAAGCTTCTGAGCTGTGCTGTCTCTGGGCGGGAATATAGGACGTTGACACTCTGATATTGGAAGCAATTCCCATATCCTCACCTGGACAAATGCAAACAATCACCAAAGTAAATGTATTTATACACACTTGAAATACATTTTGAAAAGGCTACACATTGGAGTGAGAACTTTTGAGAAATTCTTTTAAGAAATATGCAATGTTACAGAGACTGTATCTGTCTCTGATTGAGGAGTGTAACATGTCTTCTACATCTGTGTCTTTTGTTCCTAAGTGGTGCCCGTTAAAAAATCTGGTTAAGTGGTGTTCTGTCCAATTTTATATTAAGATTGCAGTGTAATCCGATCATTATTGCTGTCACAGCCCAGTGATGTTGATTAAATACAGATGTTCTTTAATTGCAATGTGATATGATTTGATTCCGGTTGATATGTTTTTTTAAAAAAACTACAATATAGTCAAAAGTCAATGAGTCAGACTGTCCATTTTAAGTCCAGGTCCGAGTTGGGAAAACAGAATTGTGTCAAAGTAAATGCCACACATTTTCCAATCAGCGAAATTCACGTACAAATGCATAATGCACTCGTTCTGCATTTCTCCGTGCACTGTCTTAAGGTTAACTCCTGTCTTTTGTATAAGACATTAAACCGAAGCCCCATCTGCTCTCAGATGGATACAAAAGATTCCATGGGACTATTTCGAAGAAGAGCAGGGGAGTTATCCCCGGTGTCCTGGCCAATATTTATTCCTCAATCAATATCACTAAAGCAGATTATCCGGTCATTGTTCAAACGGAATTGCTGTTTGTGGGAGCTTGCTGTGCACAAATTGGCCGCCGCGTTTCCTACATTACAGCAGTGACTACACTTCAAAAGTACGTCATTGGCTTTAAAGCGCTATGAGACGTCCTGGGGTTGTGAAATACGCGAAATAATTCTAAGTTCTTTCGAAAATCGTGCACAGAGGAATGCAGTATGAGCATTCCTCCTGATCAAAAAATATGTATTTGGGAGTCGCTATGTTTTGATTTTCCACACTGCCGTTGCCAGATTTTACAAAGCTTGTTTATTTCCGGTGACCGTCCACTATATTTTATTGGTGTAAACAAATTATTCTCTGCGCCTGACTTGGATAAGGAAACATGACCCCCCGTTGCCATGGTTTCAGTACGTGTGTGATCCCTCACTGTTTCTGTAGGCCTGACTTGGCCAATGTGTCTCACCTGCAGTAAATCGACTATTTTTGAGTCAGTAAATTGCTCGCCTGACGGGTAGGGGAACTGATTTTTTTGAACCAAATTCTTGGAGCTTGCCCGCAGCAGCCTCGCGGTTTGGCGAGGTTGAACCGCTGGTGTGTGCCATTTGTTCCCACTGTGTGTAAGACGTTTTGTTCAATGTGCTGTAATTTTAAGAAAACACAATGTTACCCAGTGTCACATTCTCAGCGCTTAAATAAATGTGTGTTGGTGACAATACGTTGAATGGTTTCTGTCTGCCCTTATTTTCCCTTTACCATTTTTATTGAAGAGGACTCGCTAGGCCTCATTGCTTCTGTCCAGTGTCTGGTCATAACCCTATGATTCCTATTTGTATTGACAAGTTTGCCAAAATAAATTTAGCACAGAACCTGCTCCATAGTAGGCCCAGGGGGTGTTTGAAGTGGCCTCACCTTATAAAGGTCTACCCGAAGAGGAGAGATACACCACCCAACCTTCCTCGTGCCGACCAGCATCACTGGTATGTCTGAGGTCTTCGGTAGAGTACCACTGACACGTTCCCACACCATAGAAGGTCTACTTCTCCTGACCCTCTGAACTTCGGTGAGGTCAGCAGCATAGAAACAGAGAAAATCGGTGCAGGAGTAGGCCATTCAGCCCTTCGAGCCTGCACCACTATTCAATATGATCATGGCTGATCATGCAACTTCAGTACCCCATTCCTGCTTTCTTTCCATACCCCTGATCCCTTTAGCCGTAAGGGCCACATCTAACTCCCTTTTGAATATATCTAACGAACTGGCCTCAACAACTTTCTGTGGTAGAGAATTCCACAGGTTCACAATTCTCTGAGTGAAGAAGTTTCTCCTCATCTCGATCCTAAATGGCCTACCCCTTATCCTTAGACTGTGACCCCAGGTTCTGGACTTCCCTAACATCGGGAACATTCTTCCTACATCTAACCTGTCCAATCCCGTCAGAATTTTATACGCCAGTGGACACTTACGCCAGAAAGCGGTCCTCTCCCGTAGATTTTTGGTGCTCGTTTGTGAAACACTTTGAGACATTTCTGAGAGATGGCGGTGGATCGGGGAGAGGAGAGAGACTGCCATGCAAGTCTTGGCTTAAACCGATCATCATCTTTTTTATGAAATCCTTTCTGGTGTAAGTGACAGCTTCCCACTCAGTGACTGAGCTTCACAATTCAGTTTGAACAAGCAGAAATGTAAGAACATGGTTTGAATGCTTAATCTACATAGTGTGTTTTTGCATCTAAGGTTGAGACTGATGCTGCAGTAACTCATTTAAATATCACACGGATGAACTACAACAATTGTATATCCCTGTGTGGCGTAAGAATAAAAAAGGGAAGGTGGCTCAACCATGGCTAACAAGGGAAATTAGGGAAAGTGTTAAATCCAAGGAAGAGACATATAAATTGCCCAGAAAAAGCAGCAAACCTGAGGACTGGTAGAAATTTAGAATTCAGCAGAGGAGGACTAAGGGTTTAATTAGAAGGGGGAAAATGGAGTATGAGAGTAAGCTTGCAGGGAACATAAAAACTGACTGCAAAAGCTTCTATAGATATGTGAAGACTAATATAGGTCCCTTGCAGTAAGATCAGGTGAATTCATAATGGGGAACAAGGAAATGGTAGACCAATTGAACAAATACTTTGGTTCTGTCTTCACGAAGGAAGACATGAATAACCTCCCGAAAATACTAGGGGATCGAGGGTTTAGCGAGAAGGGGAAACTGAAGGAAATCCTTATTAGTCAGGAAATGGTGTTAGGGAAATTGAAGGGACTGAAGGCCGATAAATCCCCAGGGCCTGATGGCCTGCATCCCAGAGTACTTAAGGAAGTGTCCCTAGAAATAGTGGATGCATTGGTAGTCATTTTCCAACATTCTACAGACTCTGGTTCAGTTCCTATGGATTGGAGGGTAGCTAATGTAACCCCACTTTTTTTTTAAAAGAAGGGAGAGGGAAAACAGGGAATTATAGACTGGTTAGCCTGACATCGATAGTGGGGAAAATGTTGGAATAAATTATTAAAGATGTAATGGCGCATTTGGAAAGCAAGACAGGAACGGTCCAAGTCAGCATGGATTTATGAAAAGGAAATCATGCTTGACAAATCTTCTAGAATTTTTTGAGGACGTAACTAGTAGAGTGGATAAGGGAGAACCAGTGGATGGTGGTGTATTTTGGACTTTCAAAAGGCTTTTGACAAGGTCTCACACAAGAGATTAGTGTGCAAAATTAAGGCACATGGTATTGAGGGTAATGTATTGATGTGGATGGAGAACTGGTTGGCAAACGGGAAGCAGAGAGTAGGAATAAATGGGTCCTTTTCAGAATGGCAGACAGTGACTAGTGGGGTACCGTAGGGTTCAGTGCTGGGATCCCAGCTATTTACAATATACATTAATGATTTGGACGAAGGAATTGAATGTAATATCTCCAAGTTTGCAGATGACACTAAACTGGGTGGCAGTGCGAGCTGCGAGGAGGATGCTAGGAGGCTGCAGGGGGATTTGGACCAATTAGATGAATGGGCAAATGCATGGCAGAGGCAGTATAATGTGGATAAATGTGAGGTTATCCACTTTGGTTGCAAAAACAAGGCGGCAGATTATAGAAACATAGAAAGATAGAAAATAGGTGCAGGAGCAGGCCATTCAGCCCTTCTAGCCTGCACCGCCATTCAATGAGTTCATGGCTGAACATGAAACTTCAGTACCCACTTCCTGCTTTCACGCCATACCCCTTGATCCCCCGAGTAGTAAGGACTTCATCTAACTCCCTTTTGAATATATTTAGTGAATTGGCCTCAACTACTTCCTGTGGTAGAGAATTCCACAGGTTCACCACTCTCTGGGTGAAGAAGTTTCTCCTTATCTCGGTCCTAAATGGCTTACCCCTTATCCTTAGACTGTGACCCCTGGTTCTGGACTTCCCCAACATTGGGAACATTCTTCCTGCATCCAACCTGTCCAAACCCGTCAGAATTTTAAACGTTTCTATGAGGTCCCCTCTCACTCTTCTGAACTCCAGTGAATACAAGCCCAGTTGATCCAATCTTTCTTGATAGGTCAGTCCCACCATCCCGGGAATCAGTCTGGTGAATCTTCGCTGCACTCCCTCAATAGCAAGAATGTCCTTCCTCAAGTTAGGAGACCAAAACTGTACACAATACTCCAGATGTGGCCTCACCAAGGCCCTGTACAACTGTAGCAACACCTCCCTGCCCCTGTACTCAAATCCCCTCGCTATGAAGGCCAACATGCCATTTGCTTTCTTAACCGCCTGCTGTACCTGCATGCCAACCTTCAATGACTGATGTACCATGACACCCAGGTCTCGTTGCACCTTCCCTTTTCCTAATCTGTCACCATTCAGATAATAGTCTGTCTCTCTGTTTTTACCACCAAAGTGGATAACCTCACATTTATCCACATTATACTTCATCTGCCACGCATTTGCCCACTCACCTAACCTATCCAAGTCACTCTGCAGCCTCATAGCATCCTCCTCGCAGCTCACACTGCCACCCAACTTAGTGTCATCGGCAAATTTGGAGATACTACATTTAATCCCCTCATCTAAATCATTAATGTACAATGTAAACAGCTGGGGCCCCAGCACAGAACCCTGCGGTACCCCACTAGTCACTGCCTGCCATTCCGAAAAGTACCCATTTACTCCTACACTTTGCTTCCTGTCTGACAACCAGTTCTCAATCCACGTCAGCACACTACCCCCAATCCCATGTGCTTTAACTTTGCACATTAATCTCCTGTGTGGGACCTTGTCGAAAGCCTTCTGAAAATCCAAATATACCACATCAACTGGTACTCCTTTGTCCACTTTATTGGAAACATCCTCAAAAAATTCCAGAAGATTTGTCAAGCATGATCTCCCTTTCACAAATCCATGCTGACTTGGACCTATCATGTCACCATTTTCCAAATGCACTGCTATGACACCCTTAATAATTGATTCCATCATTTTACCCACTACTGAGGTCAGGCTGACCGGTCTATAATTCCCTGCTTTCTCTCTCCCTCCTTTTTTAAAAAGTGGGGTTACATTGGCTACCCTCCACTCGATAGGAACTGATCCAGAGTCAATGGAATGTTGAAAAATGACTGTCAATGCATCCGCTATTTCCAAGGCCACCTTCTTAAGTACTCTGGGATGCAGTCCATCAGGCCCTGGGGATTTATCGGCCTTCAATCCCATCAATTTCCCCAACACAATTTCCCGACTAATAAAGATTTCCCTCAGTTCCTCCTCCTTAATAGACCCTCTGACCACTTTTATATCCGGAAGGTTGTTTGTGTCCTCCTTAGTGAATACTGAACTAAAGTACTTGTTCAATTGGTCTGCCATTTCTTTGTTCCCCGTTATGACTTCCCCTGATTCTGACTGCAGGGGACCTATGTTTGTCTTTACTAACCTTTTTCTCTTTACATACCTATAGAAACTTTTGCAATCTGCCTTAATGTTCCCTGCAAGCTTCTTCTCGTACTCCATTTTCCCTGCCCTAATCAAACCCTTTGTCCTCCTCTGCTGAGTTCTAAATTTCTCCCAGTCCCCAGGTTCGCTGCTATTTCTGGCCAATTTGTATGCCATTTCCTTGGCTTTAATACTATCCCTGATTTCCCTAGATAGTCACGGTTGAGCCACCTTCCCTTTTTTATTTTTACGCCAGACAGGAATGTACAATTGTTGTAATTCATCCATGCGGTCTCTAAATGTCTGCCATTGCCCATCCACAGTCAACCCCTTAAGTATCATTAGCCAATCTATCTTAGCCAATTCATGCCTCATACCTTCAAAGTTACCCTTATTTAAGTTCTGGACCATGGTCTCTGAATTAACTGTTTCATTCTCCATCCTAATGCAGAATTCCACCATAATATGGTCACTCTTCCCCAAGGGGCCTCGCACAATGAGATTGCTAATTAATCCTCTCTCATTACACAACCAGTCTAAGATGGCCTCCCCCCTAGTTGGTTCCTCGACATATTGGTCTAGAAAACCATCCCTTATGCATTCCAGGAAATCCTCCTCCACCGTATTGCTTCCAGTTTGGCTCGCCCAATCTATGTGCATATTAAAGTCACCCATTATAACTGCTGCACCTTTATTGCATGCACTCCTAATTTCCTGTTTGATGCCCTCCCCAACATCACTACTACTGTTTGGAGGTCTGTACACAACTCCCACTAACGATTTTTGCCCTTTAGTGTTCTGCAGCTCTATCCATATAGATTCCACATCATCCAAGCTAATGTCTTTCCTAACTATTGCATTAATCTCCTCTTTAACCAGCAATGCTACCCCACCTCCTTTTCCTTTTATTCTATCCTTCCTGAATGTTGAATACCCCTGGATGTTGAGTTCCCAGCCCTGATCATCCTGGAGCCATGTCTCCGTAATCCCAATCACATCATATTTGTTAACATCTATTTGCACAGTTAATTCATCCACCTTATTGCGGATACTCCTTGCATTAAGACACAAAGCCTTCAGGCTTGCTTTTTTAACACCCTTTGTCCTTCTAGAATTATTATCTGAATGGTGACAGATTAGTAAAAGGGGAGGTGCAATGAGACCTGGGTGTCATGGTACATCAGTCATTGAAGGTAAGCATGCAGGTACAGCAGGCAGTAAATAAGGCAAATGGCATGCTGGCCTTCATAGCGAGAGGATTTGAGTATAGGAGCAGGGAGCTTTTACTGCAGTTGTACAGGGCCTTGGTGAGACCACACCTTGAGTATTGTGTGCAGTTTTGGTCTCCTAATCTGAGGAAGGACATTCTTGCTATTGAGGGAGTGCAGCAAAGGTTCACCAGACTGATTCCCGGGATGGCAGGACTGACATATGAAGAAAGACTGGATTGACTAGGCTTATATTCTTGGGGATCTCAGAAATGTAAAATTCTGACGAGATTGGACAGGTTAGATGCAGGAAGAATGTTCCCAATGTTGGGGAAGTCCAAAAACAGGGGACACAGTCTTAAGGATAAGGGGTAAGCCATTTAGGACCGAGATGAGGAGAAATTTCTTCACTCAGAGAATTGTGAACCTGTGGAATTTTCTACCACAGAAAGTTGTTGAGGCCAGTTTGTTAGATATATTCAAAAGGGAGTTAGATGTGGCTCTTACGGCTAAAGAGATCAAGGGGTATGGAGAGAAAGCAGGAATGGGGTACTGAAGTTGCATGATCAGCCATGATCATATTGAATGGTGATGCAGGCTCGAAGGGCCGAATGGCCTACTCCTGCACCTATTTTCTATGTTTCTATGTCCTTTACTGCTGGCTGTTCCAGCCTGGTTAAGTTGCTCCTTTTTGGTCAGATGGGTGCCTGGTATCAGAGGGAAACCACATCTCGTGGTTAAAAGTCCCCAAATCAAGTTATTGAGAAATTCGCACAGGTGGTTTTTCTACTTGCCCAATATACACTCTCTCCCTGTAGGGACATACTCACTTGTTTAAATACGGAGAGCTTAGGTGCAGCCTGCAATAGTCAACTTAGGCAGCCTCGACTGACTGCGGGAGTTTTACTGAAATTTAATTCGATAAAACCTTTTAGACCACTAGAAAGCTTTCTGTTGACCGTCTAGCTAGTACCACTCTTACCAATTAAGCTAGTGACTTGTCAGGTCATCGGGAGCTGAGTAGGAAGCATTCCTAAAGATTGGATAGACCGAGGTTGTTTTCTTTGGAACAGAGGAGGCTGAGGAGAGACCTAATTGAGGCGCCTTGATAGAGTGGATATGAAGGACCCGTTTCCCTTGGCAGAGGGGACAATAACCAGGGGGCATAGATTTAAAGTAAGGGGTATGAGGTTTAGAGGGGATTTGAGGAGAAATGTTTTCACCCAAGAGTGGTGGGGGTGTGGAACTCACTGCTTGAACGGGTGGTAGAGGCAGAAACCCTCACCACATTTTAAAAAAAATAATCGGAGATTATTACTTGAAATAATACTTGAAATGCTGTAACCTACAAAGCTACAGACCAAGACCTGGACAGTGGGATTAGCTGGATAGCTCTTTGTCGGCCGGCCCGGACACAATGGGCCGAATGGCCTCCTTCTGTGCTGTAAATTTCTATGATTCCATCTACAGTGGTCGTCTATCTCTCCATTAATGAGCCAAGCTGGCTGGTCATTCATCAGCAATGCCGTGGAGGATGACAGAGCTGTGTGGTTTCATTGCCAGGCAGGTATCTCAATTAGAAGAGATCTCACTTACCCCCTCCCCTCCCCATGGAAGATGGTCACTAGTTGATCATTGGACAACAGGCAAGCATTGCTTTGGGCCCTTGCTAGGTGAAGGTACCTGTAATTCCTCACGAGCAGCATGGTGATTAGCACAACCTACTATAAAATATGTGAGTGCATTACCAGGATGTTACCATAGATGGGTTTCTACAACAATCCGGCAGTTTCATGGTCACCATTACTGATACTGGCTTTTTATTCCATATTTATTTAGTTAACTGAATTTAAATTCCCCCAGCTGCTGTGGTGGGATTTGAACTCGCGTCTCCGGATCATTAGTCCAGTAACATAACCATCTGCTGTTGTACCGTGATAGTAGGTCGAGTGGTGGGAGGGGGCTGGGGGGGGGCTTTACATGTTTTCAGTGGCCCTGGGTCAGGAAGAAGAGAAAAATAAACTATCATACCTGAATGCCATCCAACCTGAAAGTTACAAGAGGATAGGATCAGGATTGGCCACTATTTCTTCCCCCAATCCCCCCCCCCCACCCCCCGCCGATCAAATAACATGCTTGTACATGTACAGTTTTTCAAAATAGGTTTTTCTTCAGCTTTATTCCAAAGATGCAGCAGGCATAATACAGGTTAGTGTATGGCTTCACTTCCCACCCCTGCATCATTACCTCTGGTGTCCCCCAAGGATCTATTCTTATCCCCTCCTAATTCTCATCTACATGTTGTCCCTTGGTGACTTCATCCAAACACACACAGTGAGTTTCCACATGTACGCTGATGACACCCAGCTCTACCTCACCACCACTTCTCTCGACCTCTACACGGTCTCTAAATTGTCAGACTGCTTGTCCGACATCCAGTTCTGGATGAGCAGAAATGTTCTCCAATTGAATATTGGGAAGACCAAAGCTGTTGTTTTCGGTCCTCGCCACAAACCCTGTTCCCTAGTGACTGACTCCATCCCTCTCCCCAACTCCTGTTTGAGGCTGAACCAGACTGTTTGCAACCTTGGTATCATATTTTACCCTGAAATGAGCTTTCGACCACATAACTAATGCAGCATAACTAAGACCGCCTATTTCTACCTCTGTAATATCACCCATCTCTGCCCTTGCCTCAGCTCATCTGCTGCTGAAGCCCTCATCCATACCTCTAGACTTGACTATTCCAACGCACTCCTGGCTAGCCTCTCACATTCAACCGTACGTAAACTAGAGGTGATCCAAAACTCATCAGCCAGTGTCCTAACTCGCACCAAGTCCCGCTCGCCCATCACCCCTGTGATCGTTAATCTAAATTGCCTCCTAGTTAAGCAACACCTCGATTTCAAAATTATCATCTTGTTTTCAAATCCCTCCATGGCCTCGTCCCTCCCTATTGCTCTAATCTCCTCCAGCGCCTCAACCTCCAGAGATGGCTGCCCTCTTGGGCATCCCTAATTATAATCGCTCAACCATTGGTGTCCGTGCCTTCTGTTACCTCGGCCCCAAGCTCTGGAACTCCCTGCCTAAACCTCTCCGCCTCGCTATCTCTCTTTCCTCCTTCAAGACGCTCCTTAAAACCTACCTTTTTATCCAAGCTTTTGGTCACCTGCGCAAGTTTCTCCTTGTGCGGCTCGATGTCAAATTTTTTTAATCTCATAATATTCCTGTGAAGTGCCTTGGGACTTCTTTTTTCAAAAATATACTTTATTCATATAAAAGTTTCACGATACATTGGAAAATAGCTCAGTACCTTGCGATCAGCAATTCATACAATTCGTTTGGATGCTGACAGCAGTTCCATACAATGCACTAGGTTGCATTTCATTTCAAGGTACAGTTTAGTACAATCCATAAATCACGTTACATGTAGTACTGTGCAAATGAGGGTGTTACATGGAGCAGATGAGAACAGGTTTACATTAGATTCCAGGATACATTTCAATACCGATCACGAATCACGTTACATGTAGCACTATGCAGATGAAAGCAGTACACGGACCGGATGGGAATACATTTACATTTCTTTACAAGTTACTAAACAGTGCAGAGACTTTCATTATACACGGCACAACACAGGTGTTTTTCAGTACATGGTGCTCTATGTATACAAGCAGATTAACAAGTACAGCCCGAGGGGGGTCTGATTCCATCCCCTGGGTTTACCGTGGCGGAAGGGCCTTAAACTGCGGCTCTTCCCCATCGTGCCTTTGCGGCGACTGCACCAATCTTTAGTGCGTCCCTCAACACGTACTCCTGGACCTTGGATTGTGCCAATCTGTAACACCCGGCTGGTCATCTCCTTGCCCTGGAAGACCAGCAAGTTTCGGGAAGACCAAAGTGCGTCTTTCACTGAGTTGATGGCCCTCCAGCAGCAGGTGATGTCTGTGTCGGTGTGCGTCCCTGGGAACAGTCCGCAGAGCACAGGGTCCTGTGTTACGGAGCTGCTTGGGATGAACCTCAACAGCAACCACTGCATCTCCTTCCAGACCTGCCTTGCAAAGAGGCAATCCCAAAGGAGATGGATGACAGTCTCGTCCACACCGCAGCCAACTCGGGGACAGAGTGCCGTGTCTCTGAAACCCCGGCTGTGCATGAAGTATCTGACGGGTAGGGCCCTTCTCACCGCCAACCAAGCCACGTCTTGGTGCTTGTGTGAAAGTTCTGGCGATGAGACGTTCTGCCAAACGAGTTTGACAGTCTGCTCGGGGAACCGTCCGACAGGATCCATCATCTCCTTCTTTTGTTGGGCGTCCAGGACCTTGCGTGCCAAACACTGCTTTATGGCCTTGTGGTCAAATGTGTTTTTCTTGAAAAACTTTTCCAAGCCTGGTCGGTGCTGAGGCATGGTCCAACTGCTCGGAGCGTTCCGCGGCAGCCTGGCCAGACCCATCCTTTGCAACACCGGGGACAGATAGAATCTCAGCATGTACCGACACTTGGTGTTTGCTTAGTCTATGCACAGCTTGATGCAGCCGCACACAAAGGTGGCCATCAGGATGAGGGCCACGTTCGGAATGTCCTTTCCCCCCTTGTCCAGAGATATGTACATCCTGTCTCTGCGGACACGGTCCATTTTTGATCTCCAGATGAAATGGAGGACGGCTCGGGTGACTACCACGGCACAGGAGCAGGGTATGGGCCAGGCCTGCGCCACGTACAACAGCACCGAGAACACCTCACTCCTGATGACCAGGTTCTTTCCTGCAAAGGAGAGGGAGCGCAGCTTCCACCATCCCAGTTTTTGTTTGGCTTTAGCAATACGCTCCTTCCAGTTTTTAACGCACGCCCCGTCCACTCCGAACCATATTCCCAAAACCTTCAGGTAATCTGACTTCACGGTGAAGGGAATAAAGGATCGGTTGGACCAGCTTCCAAAGAACATGGCTTCGCTTTTGCTGTGATTTACCTTCGCCCCCGAGGCCAGTTCAAACTGGTCACAGATTGTGAGCAATCCGCGGACCGACTGCGGATCCGAGCAAAAGACGCTGACGTCGTCCATGTACAGGGAGGTCGTGACCTGAGCGCCTCTGCTGCCTGGGATTGTCACCCCACTAATGCCCGCATCCCTCCTGATGGACTCGGCAAAGGGCTCGATACAGCACACAAACAAGACAGAGGAGAGGGGACAGCCTTGCCTGACTCCAGACCTGATCGGAAAGCTTTCAGTTTCCCACCCGTTGATTAGAACTGTGCAACTGATGTCTCTGTAGAGCAGTTGGATCAAATTGCAGATACCCTCCCCAAACCCCATCTTGGAGAGCACGTCCATCAGGTACTTGTGCGATATCCTGTCAAAGGCTTTCTCCTGGTCCAAGCTGATTAAACAGGTGTTCACTCTCCTGTCCCGCACATAGCCTCATGCTACTCAGGGATACGATTGCCTATCAAAGATCTTCCTGCTGGGGACAGCGCAGGTCTGGTCTGGGTGGATCACCAGCTTCAGAGCAGACTTGACCCTGTTGGCGATGACCTTTGACAGGATCTTGTAGTCCACATTGAGCAGCGAAATGGGCCGCCAGTTTTTGATTTCATCCCTCTCCCCCTTCTGCTTGTAGATGAGGGTGATGATGCCTTTCCTCATCGATTCTGACATGCTGCTGGCCAGAAGCATACCCCAATACACTTCCAGCAGGTCTGGGCCCATCCAGTCCCACAGAGCCCAATACAACTCGAACGGTAAGCCGTCGCTTCCAGGAATTTTACTCGTCGCGAGGGACCGGACAGCCTTTGTCAGCTCGTCCAGAGTTAGCGGGTGGTCCAGACTCTCCTGCTCGCTGTCGTCTAAGACCTCCGAGATAGACGACAGAAAAGACAGGGAAGCCGCGCGGTCTGTGGGCTTGGTATCGTACAGCCCGGCATAGAAGGATTTGCTGATCCTCAGCATGTCGGGCTGCGTAGACGTCACAGAACCATCTTCTTCCTTTAGGCTAGTGATCATAGAGCTCCCCCCTGTGCACCTTTTGGAAGAAGAAACGCGAACACGTCTCGTCCTGCTCGACGGAGCGGACTCTGGAGCAGAAGATGATGTTGGAGGACTCTGAGGCAAAGAGCGAGGCTTGCTGGCCCTTCACCTCTTCGAGTTCCTCCACGACATTGACCCCCATCGACTGCAGCAGGAGCAGGTTTTGCATACTCTTCTGGAGTTGGGACAATTCCCGCTGTCTCCCTCTCGCCTCCTGAACATCTTTGAGGATGAAGAACCTCTTGGTGTTTGTCTTGATTGTTTCCCACCGGTGCATGGGGGAATCACAGAGGGGTTTTACAGTTCTACCTTTGTGTTCCCTCTTGAGTTCCTCAACGTTTTCTGGGGTCAACAGTTTCACTGTGAAGTGCCTTGGGACGTTTCACTACTTGGCGCTATATAAATACAATTTCTAGTGTCACAAAGTGTCAGCTTGGCTCAGCGATAGCACACCCTCCTCTGAGTCAGATGGTCAATGATTGAAGTCCTACTCCAGGGACTTGAGCATATAATCCAGGCCGATACTTCAGTGCAATACTGAGGGAGGGCTGCACTGTCGGAGGTTCCAACATTTGGATGAGACGTTAAACAGAGGCCCAGTCTGCATGTTCAGGTGTATGTAAAAGATCCCATAGCACTATACGAAGAAGCGCAGGGGAGTTCTCACAAGTGTCCTTGTCAATAGTTATGCCTCAACCAACATTAAAAAAAACAGATTAATAATTGGTCATTTATCTCATTGTTTGTGGAACCTAGCTTTGTACAAATTGGCTGTCCTATTTGTCCACAATTGACTACACTTCAAAAGTAATTCATGTGTATAAGCCACTGAAACATCCTGAGGAAAAAGAAAAAAGACTTGCATTTATATAGCGCCTTTCATGGCCATGAATGCCCCAAAGCACTTTACAGCTAATGAAGTACCTTTGGAGCGTAGTCACTGTTGTAATGTAGGATACGCGGCAGCCAATTTGCGCACAGCAAGCTCCTACAAAAAGCAATGTGATAATGACCAGATAATCTGCTTTAAGTGATGTTGATTGAGGGATAAATATTGTCCAGGACACCTGGGATAACTCCTCTGCTCTTCTTCGAAATAGTGCCATGGGATCTTTTACGTCCCCCTGAGAGAGCAGACAGGGCCTCATTTTAACATCTCATCTGAAAGATGGCCCCTCCAACAGTGCAGCACTCTCTCAGCACTGCACTGGAGTGTTGGCCTAGATTTTTGTGCTCAAGTCTCTGGAGTGGGACTTGAACCCACAACCTTTTAACTCAGAGGCGAGAGTTCTACTGATTGAACCACAGCTGACACGTGAAAGGTGTCATGTAAATGCAAGTTCTTCTTTTCAGTGCAGGATACTATATTTTTTAGGTCTTTGTCCTTAAATTCCTACCTCCTGCATTTTGACTGCCAAAACCTCTACCCATATTACCTCTTTCTCATACCGTGTGGTTTAATCAATATCACCTTTCCCCACTTCATTGTTCCCCTGCCCCCCCAGTTCACCCTGCACTCGTGCATTGATATTTGTGTTACCTGTTAGCTTTCTGCTCCCCTGCTCTAATAACTATTCTTCACAACAGAGGAAAGTCTCCACAAGAAGGTAAAGAAGGCATTGAGAAGGAGATGGGAAGGATTAACGTGGGGGGAGTGCAGGGAGCGGACTAAAACCACCGTTGAAGAAATGGGAGCCGTCAGAAAAAGGCAGCCATTTCCTTCATGCACGAGCCCTAAATGAGCATGGGTGAGCTATTCAGCCATGCAGGGCATCACGGATCAGTTCTAATACCCGGTGTGCTATCCTGCCGATTCACTCTCGAGACTTGAGCACAAAATCTAGGCTGACACTCCAGTGCAGTACTGATGGAGATGCTACATTGTCAGAGATACCGTCTTTCAGATGAGACGTTAAATCAAGGCCTCATCAACTCTCTCAGGTGGGCATTAAAGATCTTACAGCGCTATTTCAAAGAGCCGGGGATTTGTCCCTGGCCAATATTTATCCCTCGACCAACATCACTATAAACAGATTATCTGATCATTATCGCGTTGCTGTTTGTGGGAGCTTGCTGTGCACACATTGGCCGCCGCATTTCGCACATTACAACAGTGACTACACTTCAAAAGTACTTCATTGGCTGTAATACGCTTTGGGACGTCCGTAGATTGTGAAAGGCGCTATAGAAATGCAAGTTTCTCCATCAATTTTAATGTTTTCTTTACCTTCCTGTGAAATCTGTTCTTTCATCACAACAAACAAGGCAAGTAATTTATTAAAACCTGTCCGTATCTCATCAATATGATCACAGGCAGCACTGCCAGTTTACAGTAACCAAAGCAGTCAAATTGCATTTTTATTACATGGAACTTGATCGATGTGATTGTTCCTTTTTATAATTAAGCCTGTTAATTTATGGTGATTTAATAAACCAAATTCTGTTTTCATTACGTGGGGTTTACAGGATTTAACGGGATTTTTACTGTAGTTTTTTGGGATCACATTCCATAACTACAAATCAGTGTCCTCTATTCTGGGCTACAATGAGACTGCAGCGTAATACCAGGTTATTCAAACACAAGCAGACTGGTGTGGATAGGCCATTAAACACCAAAAACAATGCGTGAATGACTATTTAAAATGCAAATTGGGCAGCAATCGAACCCACCTGGAGCCTGCTAATCTGTTTGCGTGTTTTTTTTAATTCAGTTTTCTTTGAGTATGGGGTTATTTTTTTATCAACCTCAATCCGCCATCAGACTGGGTTTGTTTTCCTTGGACCAGAGGCAGAGACCTTATTGAGGTGTATAAAATGATAAGGGGCCTAGATAGAGTGAATAGGAAGGACCTGTTTCCCTTAGTAGAGGGGTCAATAACCAGGATGCATAGATTTAAAGTAGTTGGTAGCAGGATTAGAGGGGAGATGTGGAAACATTTTTTCACCCAGAGGGTGGTGGAGGCCTGGAACTCACTGCCTGAAAGGGTGGTAGAGGCAGAAACCCTCATCACATTTAAAAAGTACTTGGATATGCACTTGAAGAGCCGTAACCTGCAGGGCTACGGACCAAGTGCTGGAAGGTGGGATTAGGCTGGGTGGCTGTTTTTCAACCGGCACAGACACGATGGTCTGAATGGCCTCCTTCTGTGTGGTCATTATTCTATGATTCTATGACCAGGTTGATACAGCTCTGTGAAAGCTGCTGGGAGATCTGGAGAGTGAACCTGAGAAAACCACCCGATGGGATGAAAGTCTCCTCATTGAAATAACTTTGCTGAGTTTCAAGCACAATTCCTGATGGGCACAGCACAATATTACTTGAGTGGCCTGACTTCCTGAGTATTTCCAGCATTTTCTGCTGCTATCTCAGATTACCTGCGTACAAACTCGCTACTAAGAGGTCGGGGCCGTAAAAGGAGCAGAGGTGCGGTGGCCCGGGAGCAGCATGGAGGCCACTTCAGGTGCAGGAGGGCGACAGCAGTGAAGAGTGACGTCATCAAGGTCCAGGTCGGTGATTGGAGCGTGGACCGATTCAGCAGGAACGGCGAGAGAGTGTGGAGGGATGTGATCAGGGCCCAGGGGAGGTATGAGTTCGGGGCCAGGGGCCCACACTAGTGCGCACTAGGGTCCATGCAGCAGAGCAGGTCTCCAGTCGTCTTGGATAACCCTTGCCGCTGGACCAAGACCTAGCTCTGTCAAGCCCGTGTGGTGGCTGGTGTGCAACGGCCACCCCACGTTAAAAAAATCCACGCGCAGGCATCTTCCACCCTTCAGGATGTAGTTCGGGATCTGGAATATTAGGTCCTTCATTGAAACACCTGTGAACTCATCCCTTTTTTGGTGTGAAAGCAAGTCATCATTGTTTCGAGGGACCGCCTATGTTGATGATGAAAACAAAAGCAAAATACTGCAGATGCTAGAAAACTGAAATAGTAACAGAAAAGGCTGGGAACACTCAGCAGGTCAGGCAGCATCTGTGGCGAGAGAAACAGAGTTAACGTTTCAGGTTGAAGACCTTTTATCAGAACAACAATAACTTGTATTATATAGCACCTTAAGAACATAAGAAATAGGAGCAGGAGTCGGCCATTCGGCCCCTCGAGCCTGCTCCGTCATTCAATGAGATCATGGCTGATCTTCTACCTCAACTCCACTTATAAGAACATAAGAACAGAAGAATTAGGAACAGGAGTAGGCCATCTAGCCCCTTGAGCTTGCTCTGCCATTCAACAAGATCATGGCTGATCTTCTATCTCAACTCCACTTTCCTGCACTATTCCCATATCCCTTGATTCCTTTAATATCCATGTAGTAAAGCATTCCAAAGCGCTTCACAGGAGCGTTTTCAATCAAACTTTGACAAAGAGCCACATAAGGAGATATTAGGGCAGATGACCAAAAGCTTGATCAAAGAGGTGGGTTTTAAGGAGCGTCTTAAAGGAGAAGAGAGAGGTAGAGAGGCAGATGATAAAACCCAGTGCCCAGTGCTGTACACGTGCAGTTGTTTAAACTTAAATCAAAGATCCCATGGCACTATTTCGAAGAAGAGCAGGGGAGTTCTCCCCGATGTCCTGGGCCAATATTTATCCCCCAATCAACATCACTAAAACAGGTTGTCTGGACATTATCACATTGCTGCTTGTGGGAGCTTGCTGAGGGTAAGATACAGCAATGTGAACCCGGTTCAGCGATACGCCCCCGTAGCTCAGGGTCACTGGGACCATAGTTGTAATTGGCTAATATAGCTGATTTCCCGTTGATTATTATGGAATATTGTCCACATCTGGTGGAGGAGTCCAGAACAAGGGAGCATAACCTTAAAATTACAGCTGGGCCATTTGGGGCTGATGTCAGAAAGCACTTCTTCACACAAAGTGCAGTGGAAATCTGAAACTCTCTCCTTCAAAAAGCTGTTGAGGCTGGGAGTCAAGTGAACATTTTAAATCTGAGATTGATAGATGTTGGTTAAGCATTATTGAAGGGTACGGCTAGGGTGGGTAGATGGAGTTAAGATGCAGATCAGCAGTGATGGAATTGAATGGTGAAGCAGGCTCGAGGAGCTGAATGGCCTCCTCCTGTTCCTACGTGTCTGTTGGTAAATTGTGTACAGCGGACTCACCAACCTTGCCTGCGCGTTACTATAACGTCAACTGTGTGATTTATTTACTCTGGTCACTGACAATGTTCCTTCTAGGCCGCACTGTAATGAGAAATGCCCGCGCACGCCGCTCACTGCCTTCTCCAGGGTGGCACTCTCGCCTCTGAGTCGGAAGGTTGTGGGTTCAAGTCCCACTCCAGGGATTTGAACGCGGAAAATCTAGGCTGACACTCCAGTGCAGTGCGGAAGGAGCGCTGCATTGTTGGAGGTGCCGTGTTTCGGATGACACATTAAACCGAGGCCCTGTCTTGCTCTCTCAGGTGGACGTAAAAGATCCCATGGCACTATTTTGAAGAAGAGCAGGGGAGTTATCCCCGGTGTCCTGGGGCCAATATTTATCCCTCAATCAACATAACAAGAACAGATTATCTGGTCATTATCATATTGCTGTTTCTGGGAGCTTGCTGTGCGCAAATGGCTGCCGCGTTTCCTACACTTCAACAGTGACTACACTTCAAAAAAAAAACGTCATTGGTTATAAAGAACTTTGAAAGGGGCTACATAAATGCAAATCTTTCTTTTAGTGTGCAGTCCCTTTAGATTTCCACGCATGCGCAGTAATTACAATGGAGAGAAAAAGAAAGATTTGCATCAATATAGCGTCTCTCCCGACCACAGGATGTCCCAAAGCACTTTACAGCCAATAAAGTATTTTTTGATTTTTTGGAGTGTAGTCGCTGTTGTAATGTGGGAAACGCAGCAGCCAACTTGCGCACAGCAAAGACACCACCTGTCTGGGGAGTCTAGAACCAGGCATCACAGTCTCAGAATATGGGGTTGGCCATTTAGGACTTAGATGAGGAGAAACTTCTTCACTCCGAGGGTGGTGAATCTTTGGAATTCTCTATCCCAGAGGGCTGTGGAGGCTCAGTCGTTGAGTATTTTCAAGACAGAGATCGATAGATTTTTGAATATTAAGAGAATCAAGGGATATGGGGACAGTACAGGAAAGTGGAGTTGAGGTTGAAGATCAGCCATGATCTTATTGAATGGCCTACTCCTGATTCTAATCCTTATGTTCTCCCAACAACGCAGCACTCCCTCAGCACTGCACTGGAGTGCCAGCCTAGAGTTTTCTTACGTGCTCAAATTCCTGGAGTGGGACTCGAACCCACAACCTTCTGACTCAGAGGCGAGCGTGACTCCCCACTGTGCCACTGGCTGACATTAAAAGAAAAGGGCCACGCAGAACAAAGTGCAGCTTACCGGGAACATTGGGACTGACCCTTCCCCAATCTAAGCCATCTGACCCCGCTCTAACAGTGTGCAGACAGCTCTGCCTGTCCACCTCCTGAATCGAAATGGTACATCTGACGGCATTAGCGCTTCTGGTCGCCATTGCCTGTGATGTTGATGGTGCGTGTCTTGGCTCCAAAGACAAGCAGCTAACCCTCCTACCGTGAAGCATTTTGGTATCTAGGGGGGGGGGGGGGGGGGTAAAAAAAAATGCTGTTTCAAAAATATATACTTTATTCATAAAACATTTGTCACAAGTAATCAGGAAGGCAAATGGAATGTTGGCCTTTATTGCAAGGGGGACACAGTATAAAAGCAGAGAAGTCCTGCTATAACTGTACAGGGTATTGGTGAGGCCACACCTGGAGGACTGCGTACAGTTTTGGTCTCCATATTTAAGGAAGGATATACTTACAGTGGTGGCTGTTCAGAGAAGGTTCACTAGATTGATTCTGGAGATGAGGGGGTTGACTTATGAAGATAGATTGAGTAGGTTGGGCCTATGCACATTGGAGTTCAGAAGAATGAGAGGTGATCTTATTGAAACTTATAAAGATAATGAGGGGACTTGACAAGGTGAATGCAGAGAGGATATTTCCACTCACAGGGAAAACTAAAACTAGGGGACATAGTCTTAGAAGGCCCTTAGAATAAGGATCCGCCCATTTAAAACTGAGATGAGGAATTTCTTCTCTCTCAGGGTTGTAAATCTGTGGAATTCTCTACCCCAGAGAGCTGTGGGGGCTGGGTCATTGAATATATTTAAGGCGGAGATAGGCAGATTTTCGAGCGATAAGGGAGTCAAGGGTTATGGGGAACTGGCAGGGAAGTGGAACAGAGCCCAAGATCAGATCAGCCATGATCTTATTGAATGGCAGAGCAGGCTCGAGGGGCCAAATGGCCTACTCCTGCTCCTATTTCTTATGTTCTTATGAATACTGTCAAAATTCAGTGTAGTACCCCAGTGGATAAATGCAGGGCTCATCTCCAATGAGTTGTTTGCTGTCAGAGCCATCCCTGTAATTTGATCAGGTTTAAGTAGGCAACCACATCACGTTAACCTAATGCTTCTTCAGTAAACTGTCACCATGCAATTTGCATTCAGTTGTGTGTTTAGTTAAGTTTTTTATTTTGCATCATAATAAAGTAATGGGCACTTTTTAAGGATCAACAAGACACCGTGAGCCTTAACCTCACGTCATTCGGAACTGTTACACTAATTGCCCCTTCATTCACACTAATGCATTTTTGTTGCCATCCAAGAATGAAATTACGTCGTCTTTTGAACACCCCAGTTACATTGCGGAGCCACCTCTAAGATACGTCCCAGCTCCAGCCACTCTGGAACCTGTTCCGCCTACTTTGTTAGGCAAATTTCAGAACAACAGTGGGCAGGTGTGCAGTCGCTCAAAAAAACACTGATCATGGTGTCTCCATGTTGAGAGGTGGTTTGTTTCCGACACCTGGGAGTCCCTGGCCAAAGACCGCCCTAAGTGGAGGAAGAGCATCCGGGAGGGCGCTGAGCACCTCGAGTCTCGTCGCCGAGAGCATGCAGAAAACAAGCGGAAGGAGCGTGCAGCAAACCAGTCTCCCCACCCACCCTTTCCTTCAACCACTGTCTGTCCCACCTGTGACAGAGACTGTAATTCCTGTATTGGACTGTTCAGTCACCTGAGAACTCACTTTTAGAGTGGAAGCAAGTCTTCCTCGATCTTGAGGGACTGCCTATGAAAATGAGTTCTAAGATGACTGATGAGACCAAGTCCCTCAAGTCCCTGTCACAGGTAGGGCAGATGGTGGTTGGAGGGACGGGTGGGTGGGGGGGGGGGCGGGGGGTTTGATTTGTCGTGCGCTCCTTCCGCTGTTTGTACTCGGCTTCCGCGTGCTCCCGGCGGAGAGACTCAAAGTGTTCGGCACCTTCCCGGATGCTTCTCCTCCACTTTCAGCGGTCTTGGGCCAGGGATTCCCAAGAGTCGGTGGGGATGTTACATTTTTTTCAAGGAGGCCTTGAAGGTGTCCTCGAAGCGTTTTCTCTGCCCTCCTGGGGCTCGCCTGCCGTGACGTGGCTCGTGTTTCGGAGTCTAGTATCGGGCATGCGGACAACGTGGGCTGCCCCTCGAACCTCAAATAGTACACTTCAGAGCATTTACAAAAGGGTAGAGGCAAGCACTGATCAGGAGATGGGAACGATTAAAGAGAGAGTGAAGCTGATAACACGGCTGGAGAGATAGGTTTTTATGAGGTTCTTGAAGGAAGGATGGTAGCACGGTTAGGGAGACAACTCCAAAGATCATAGGTGTAATGATTAAAGGATCAACTGCTGTAGATAGGAGTGAAGAGACAGGTAATAAACAGTCTATGCTTTTCTAGAGTGCGGTAGAGAACTAGGATTTTAAGCGAGAGGCAGGAGGGGCGGAATAATGAGACGAGAAGGTGCCAGAGGGGTAAGGCGGACAGATTTGGCAGTAAGGGCCGCAATGCCACCGCGGCGGTTTGGGAGGGGCTGATGTTGGAAAGTATCGCCAGGTGGGGAGATTCCAGTAAAGGGAAAGATGTCAACTCCTGTGAGCCAAGTTTTCGTCAAGGTCATGATGTCAAGGCAATCATTCACAATAAGGCCAAGGATGGCAAGGGCCTTGTTCCCAAGTGAATGGACATTCCGGAGGGAGATGCAGAGCGGGCCGGGGACTGTTTTTCATCCGTCAGTGTCCACAGGGTCAGGGATGCGAGGGACGAGAGGGGTGGGAAGGAGCTTGGTAAGACTTGTCCCCAGTGAGCGTGCTGGGCGGCGAGAGAGTTGGATGGGGCAGTTGGGGTTGCTGCTCGTAAGGAGGCAGTGGCAGGCGCCTCGGTGGGCCCCGAGGAGAATGCTGAGAGGCACAGAGGGAAGCTGTGGGCTTATCCAAGAGGGAGTCAAGCCTGGGATGGTGGGAGGAGAGTGGGAAGTTTGAGGAGTAGTAAAATGTTGCAGCAGGGCTTTGGTGGGAGGGGAGAAATGTCCTGGCAATGCATCGTAATGATCTATTTACTTTCGACCAAATAATGGTCACCCTCCAATAGGGACACACCCCATTTACCTAAGTGCAAATCAGAAATATTCAAAGTTTAGAGACCCTCAGTTGTGAGTAGGGGTACTGCTTGAGTTTAACCCACTAAATCTCTGCAGGATATCATCAAGGAGCACTGGTAAAGTTCCTGCTGCTTGTCCAGATAGGACCACACTACATTTTAAAGATAGATACTGATGGACCTGCAGCATGTTTCCAGCATCTGCTCTTTTTATTTCCAGTATTTTCTTTTTATCTTTGAGTCTGTGTGATTATCTGGAGCCAAGTGGGAACTCCAGTGATACAGTCCCGTTGATGAACTCAGCCTGGTTCCTGAATCACCAACTGCATGCTGTCCCTTACAGAGATCAAGCGCAGGCAGCGGAAGGAGCGTGCGGCAAACCAGACTCCCCACCCACCCTTTCCTTCAACCACTGTCTGTCCCACCTGTGACAGAGACTGTAATTCCCGTATTGGACTGCGTACAGTTTTGGTTTCCATATTTACGAAAGGACATACTTACTTTGAAGGCAGTTCAGAGAAGGTTCACTCGGTTGATTCCGGAGATTACTTATATAAGGAAAGGTTGAGTAGGTTGGGCCCCTCTACTCATTTGGAATTCAGAAGTATGAGAGGTGATCTTATCGAAATGTATTATGATTATGAGGGGGCTTGACAAGATGGATGCAGAGAGGATGTTTAGGATGGGGGAGACTAGAACTAGGTGGCATGATCTTAGGGGCCGCCCATTTAAAACTGAGATGAGGAGGAATGTCTTCTCTCAGAGGGTTATAAATCTGTGGAATTCGCTGCCTTAGAGAGCTGTGGAAGCTGGGTCATTGAATAATTTTAAGACAGAAATAGACAGTTTCTTAACCGATAAGAGAATAAGGGGTTATGGGGAGCAGGCAGGGAAATGGACTTGAGTCCAAGATCAGATCAGCCATGATTATATTAAATGGCAGAGCAGGCTCAAGGGGCCACATGGCCTACTCCTACTCCTATTTCTTATGTTCTTATGGACTGTACGGGTCACCTGAGAACTCACTTTTAGAGTGGAAGCAAGCCCCTCGGATGTCTATGATGATGATGCAGCTCCTTGGCGACATCATCTGGAAACACGCCGTAAGTTTCCACATGTACGCTTACGACACCCAGCTCTACCTCACCACCACTTCTCCCGACCCCTCCACTGTCTCTAAATTGTCAGACTGCTTGTCCGACATCCAGTTCTGGATGAGCAGAAATTTTCTCCAATTGAATATTGGGAAGATCGAAGCCACTGTTTTCGGTCCCCGCCACAAACTCCGTTCCCTCGCCACTGACTCCATCCCTCGCCCCAACTCCTGACTGAGGCTGAACCAGACTGTTCGCAACCTTGGTGTCATATTTGACCCTGAAATGAGCTTTCGACAACACGTCTGCAGCATAACTAAGACTGACAATCCGTAACATCGCCCGTCTCCGCCCTTGCCTCAGCACATCCGCTGCTGAAGCCCTCATCCATGCCTTTGTTACCTCTAGACTTGACTATTCCAATGCACTCCTGGCTGACCTCCCACATTATACCCTACGTAAACTAGAGGTGATCCAAAACTCAGCTGCCCGTGTCCTAACTCGCACCAAGTCCCGCTCACCCATCACCCCTATGTTCACTGATCTACATTAGCTCCCGGTTATGTAATACCTTGATTTCAAAATTCCCATCCTTGTTTCCAAATCCCTCCATTGCCTCACCCCTCCCTAGCTCTGTAATCTCCTCAAGCCCCACAACCCCCCCGAGATGTCTGCTCTCCTCTAATTCTGCCCTCCTGAGCATCCCCGATTATAATCGCTCCACCATTGGTGGCTGTGCCTTCTGTTGCCTGGGCCCCAAGCTCTGAAAATCCCTGCCTAAACCTCTCCGCCTCTCTACCTCCTTCAAGATGCTCCTTAAAACCTACCTCTTTGACCGGTCACCTGCGCTAATTTCTACTTCTGCGGCTCGGTGTCAAATTTGTAGCCCGTGAGCATAATACTCCTGTGAAGTGCCTGGGGATGTTTCCCTAGGTTAAAGGCACTATATAAATACAAGTTGTTGTTGTTGCAGACCTGTAATCTCCCACTGCCAGGTCCATTATCTCCGAGCTAATTTGGACCCAAATAAAGCGTCACTTATTTCAGCTTACCCTTCAAGAAGGGTGATCATTAGTTGGTCATAGAATGAGACAGCACAGGAGGCCGCCATTCGGCCCATCCTGCCTGTGCCGGCTCTTCGAAAGAACTGTCCAGTTAGTCCCACTCCCTGCTCGTTCCCCATAGCCCTGCAATTATTTCCCCATCAAATATTTATCCAATTTCCGTTTGAAAGTTACTATTGAACCTGCTTGCACCACCTTTGCAGAAAGCACATTTCATAACAACTCAAGCATGTCAATGTTCAGCTGATTAACAAGCTCAGTTATATAAATAAAGTTTATGACTAAAACAAAAAGCAAAATGGCACGAATGCAGGAAATGTGAAATAAAAACAATTTTTTTAAATTTCAAAATACACTTTATTCCTATAAAAATTTGCACAATACATTCGAAAGCAGTTCAGTACATTAGGATGCAGTCAGCAATTCCATACATCACATTTGGATGCTGACCGCAGTTCCGTTCAATACATTTCTTTACTTTACATTTCAAGGTACAATTCATACAATCCAGGAGACATTGTGGTCCGTTCATCAAGTTACATTACATGTGTCACCATACGGTGCACAGTGAGGGTACAGTTACATTTCTTTCCAACATGCATTACGCAACAGAACTTGCATTATACATGGCACTGCATAGGTGTTTGCAGATCATGGTGCTCTATGTATACAAAAGGTTTTACCATTGCAGCCCGAGGGGGGTTTTATACTGATACCAGCCCCCGGGTTTACCGTGGCGGAAGGGCTTTAAACTGTGGCTCTCCCCCACCGTGCCTTTGTGGCGGCTGCACCAATTGTTAGTGCGTCCCTCAGCACGTAATCCTGGACCTTGGATTGCGCCAGTCTGCAACACGCACCTTCTCAGGTCTCTTTATAAAGTTCAAGAGGCGGGATGTGTTCTCCTGAAGTGGGATCTGGGTAAATAATTCTGGAACCATATGCTTTGCAAGAATTGGCTTTCTTTGCAACTCAAACCTCAATTTTTTTTTCAAAAATATACTCTATTCATATAAAATGTTCACAATATATTGGAAAATAGTTCAGTACCTCTCATTTATTTTCTATATATACATCTTTTAAACCTACATTTCTGGCACATTTTCCAACTTTGTTGCTGTAAGTGGTGACTACTCCCACTGGTGTGGGTCAATGAATCTCTTTCCCCTTTCCATTCATACGCAAATCTCTTTTTACAGCAGTGGACGCCACAAAGCGAGACACACCCTCGGAATGCTCAGAGCAAGTGTGAAAGGACCACCTTTTGTGGCACCACCATAAATGCGTTGTCTGAAGATTACAGACGTCAGTGATCATTGTCTCTCTTTAGTCCCAAAGGTTTCTGGTGCATTTGCAAGAAGCTTATAAAGCTGGCGACAGAGCGGCTCTTAACTTCCCAGCACAGGGCAGCGGCTCGTTGGAGAGAAGGGACCATGCTTCGAGCGACCATGGCTGGCTGCGTGTTGTTCAGCCTGCTCCAAGTCCCCTGGGCTCTCCCTGTCCATTCCCCAAGGCGTGTGAGGTCCTTCCCATCCGAAGATGATGATCTGTTCTCTGACTTTCTGAGCGGGAGCCTGGAGATGGAGGTGGGAAAAGATCCTCTGGAAGGTGGCAGCAACAAGCGGATGGGCAGGAGGGAAACCTTCCTGGGGCTCAGGCACTCGCACTGCTCCAAGGCCAGCGAGACCTGGTCAGCAGTGGCCAGCGGCTCTCTCCTGTTCTCTGAGATTGTTCTGTACCGGGTCACTGTCACCACTGCCTCCACCGAGCCTTCCTGGAAGGTCTTCCCACTCTGGCACCTGATGATGTTCATGAAGCGCTTCTACAGCTGTTGCAAGCTTGGATTCCCGTGCAAGAAGATAAAAGGCTACCAGGGGCGTTTAATTGGGCGTAAGTACCGCCAACACGAGTGCCGAGGGAAGTGTGTTCTGTTTGTTCAGAAACCGAGGTCAGGGCACACACACAGAATGGAAAGAGATGGGTCACTGCAAGAAGTTACGGTTAAGTGACTTGCTACTTATTTCAAAAACTTGCAGGATGTAGAAGGACATATATACAAATCTGAGGGACATATAGTGGATAGGAAGGGCCTGTTTCCCTTAGCAGAGGGGTCAACAACCAGTGGGCATAGATTTAAAGGAGTTGGTCGGAGGGTTAGAGGGGAAATGAGGAGAGCTTTTTTCACCCAGAGGGTGGTGGGGGTCCGGAACTCACTGCCTGAAAGGGTGGTAGAGGCAGAAACCCTCACCACATTTAAAAAGTACTTGGATATGCATTTTAAATGCCTTAGCCTACAGGACTGCAGAGCAAGAGCTGGAAAGTGGGATTGGGCTGGGTAGGTCGTTTTCAGAGGGCAGACGCGATGGGCCGAATGGCCTCCTTCTGTGCGGTAAACTTTTATAATTCTAAGAAGGGAAAATTGAGAGGAAGTGATTTTTAATTGTTATGGAATATGAATTTATTTATAACGTTACTTATTCCTCTGATTTATTTTAACTTTTTTATGTAAAGTGATTGTGCCATTTTCAACTTCTGGGAAATGAGAAAAGGGAGGGGAATACTTTCCTAGATAAAGGAGCAGAGTTAGAGAGAGAGGAAACAGGTACACGTAAACCATTCAAGCTGCCAGTAATTTCTCAGCAATATGTCCCCTGTTGGTTAATAGTTGATTTATAAATTGCAAGCAAAATGATTAAAATGATCATTGTGTGAGTGGATAGTGATGGTGGAGTCAATGTTCCAAATTGTTACCAGGGGCAAGCAGATTTGTTTTAAAGGAACTTACATTTATAGTTACAAAAGCAAAATACTGCATATTCTGGAAATCTGAAATAAAAACAGAAAATGCTGGAAATATTCAGCAGGTCAGGCAGCATCTGTGGAGAGAGAGAAACATAGAAACAGAAAATAGTGCAGGAGTAGGCCATTCGGCCCTTCAAGCCTGCACCGCCATTCAATGAGTTCATGGCTGAACATGCAACCTCAGTACCCCATTTCTGCTTTCTCGCCATACCCCTTGATCTAACTCCTTTTTGAATATAGAAACAGTTAACATTTCAGGTCAACGACTCTTCGTCAGAACTTTAATGTAGAAAAGTATCCCAATGTATTTCCAGCAATTGGAGGGGAGTTCATACATGGGAGCAGGGGGGGAGGGGGGAGTGACTGAAGGGGAGTATAGGTTCTGCAGGGGTTGTTTTTAAGATGGAGAGAGGCAAAGCAAGATGAGGGGTTTAAGTTCCAGCCAATAAGTCTGTGATGCCTCAGATCTCGGCCACTGACATTGAAAGGAATTGGGAAGGGGGGGATTTACCTTAACCTGTTACACCAGTCAAAGAAATGTAGGTGCAGGTGTGAAGCTAGTTAATGGGGTGTGTCGGGGGAAGCGATTCAAAGCAAAGCAAAGGATTAGCAACTAGACAAAGAAATAAGTGCCTGGAGCCTGGTACATAACTAAGGAGTGAAGCCTCTTGCAACTTCACAATTTTTCAGCATTTTAGGGATAAGTAATCAGAGTAATAGACCCAAGACGCAAGGTGTAACTGATGGAGATTAATTTAATCTCTACTACGGTATTTATTTTAACATGTGTCCCTTGAGAATTGCTACCAGGTGAGATTCAGGCACTGCGGTGAATACAGGGCTGCGCACAGTGACTGCTTCAATCACTAAATATTAATTATTAAACATGAAAAGCCACCACTTTTCTCTCTTCCCCCCCCCCCCCACACACACACAGTAAATTTCTGATCTCATTATCTCCTTGTAGGGAGAGGAAATGATGGGGCCACCTTTGGTTTGATTATGTAGAATGTGAATGCAATGGTTTAATTTTAAAAAAAAATCGTTCTATTCTCAATCCTGGTTAACTGCAGTCGGATGTAGTGGGCTCTGTTTAATTTCAAAGTTTTAAAATGTCTTGTATGAAACTAACCAGACCTGAGTTGTTTCAACTGAAGACAAGTGGTCAAGAGCAAAGTCTCACAAACGCATTTCTTGTTTCCCAGATAATAAAAGAGAGATGGAGTTCTTCCTGAGACCTGAGTATTTGAATCTGAATGTACTGCGATCACAGCTCCACCTGCACGTTGCCAATCCAGACCGAGTGATGCTGGAGGCGGAGATCAGGGTGAAAATGCAGGGCATCACCGTTACCAGAACCACACGGTAAGGAGAAATCAAACCAAATCTTCTCTAGCCACCAATATCGGCAGGAATTTATCCAGTGGGTTAGTGAACCATGCGGACAAGGAGGATCCCAGCCTTGATTTCCCAGCAGCAAATCCAGCACAGACTGGGATACACTGCAATTAGTCTCAATCCCCTGGGGTAGAGGGACATCCAGTCAGACAAGCTGCCACTCGCAATCCTGAAAAGGCGCTGGTGAAAGTGTGTGTGTGTGTGTGTGTGTATCAGGTGGAAGTCTGATTGGTGATGCCTTACCCTGCTCAAATAGTCTGCCAACATTCCTCGTCAATAGTTATCCATGAATAATGGTCCTTGGACAGGGCGCCAGAGGGGGCAGTGTGTCTGTGGAACTGTAGCTCAAGGAGGAAGGGGTTAAAATTCTGAGAAGAATAACTGGCTGGCAGCAAATAATGTTTTATTTTTAAAATTGATCGGGTCACATTGTTGGGAGTATGCTTTTTCTGGCTGCCCATTGTAAGTGTGAAGCCCCTGGCAGGAGACAGGAATGTGTGCCGACTTACATCTTGAGGGGCAGACCGAGTGGCTCACTTTATTCTGGTGACTCGGGTGTCTGACGTACACAGATACCCATCACCATGTTTGAGAGCCTCCAAACCAAGCTAGTGAGGCATTCACAGAGGCAAGAGTTTGCGTTTGCTTGATGTGGACTGCACACCCTCCCAGAGTGGTACATCCCAAGCCGAGAGTTGGCAGAACTAAACCTTTGCGACCCCCTGCCCCAAACACCCCAAGTATTTACAGGACCACTGAACAGTTAAAACTGGGCAGCTTACCAGCGTAGAACACTAGTAGGCTTCCCACTGTTTTCCCCACAAGGACCACCCCTTTAGGCAAGGTTATCTAGAGCTCAGTGGGAAGAAGCACAGCCCCCAGGGGCAGATCTAAAAAATACTCCCAAGCTGGCTGGTCAAATCATTGCCACTGCCTGAGTCAGGTGCTAAGTCTTGGCTATTGAGGGATCAAGGGATATGGGGATAGTGCAGGAAAGTGGAATTGAGGTAGAAGATCAGCCATGATCTTATTGAATGGTGGAGCTGATTCGAGGGGCCGAATGGCCTACTCCTGCTCCTAATTATATTCTAATCTACCAAAAAAAGTTTTGGCTTGGTTCTGGGCTTCCTTCAGCTCTACTCCAAGAGAGATCTATTTTACTTCCCTCAATGATGGACAGGCACGAATTGGTCACTGGTTGATTGGAATTTGCTTCCCTCCTTTGATCATTCTAAAAGGTAACCCAGCTGAGCAGGCAAGTGGGCAATCTGCTACCTGTGCTGCCAACGCCATTGGGCTGTCTGAGCGACCGTTTCACGGGGACTGAAGCGCCTCAAATTTGGGCAGACTGTGAACATTTGGGATGGGGAGGTGCTCTGATTTTTCAGCCTCTGTCTCAAGTGTGTAGCTTCCACTGAGTATCTCTGTGTCGTGTTGGGCAACCAAAGGGTGAGTCCAGGAAAGCGTCACCTGTAGTTTAGCAATTACAACAACAACTGGTATTTATATAGCACCTTTAACGTAGTGAAACGTCCCAAGGCGCTTCACAGGAGTATTATGAAATTTGACACCGAGCCGCATAAGTAAATATTAGCGCAGGTGACCAAAAGCTTGGTCAAAGAGGTAGCTTTTGAGGAGCGTCTTGAAGGAGGAAAGAGAGGTAGGGAGGTGGTGAGGTTTAGGCAGGGAGTTCCAGAGCTTGGGGCCTAGGCAACAGAAGGCACGGCCACCGATGGTTGAGCAATTATAATCGAGGATACTCAAGAGGGCAGAACTAGCGCAGACGTCTCGTGGGGTTGTGGGGCTGGAGGAGATTACAGAGAGGGATTTGAAAATAAGAATGAGAATTTTGAAATCGAGGCATTGCTTAACCGGAAGCCAATGTAGGTCAGCGAGCACAAGGGTGATGGGTGAGCGGGTCCACGGCCAGATCGGCCATGATCTTGTTGAGTGGCGGAGCAGGCTCGAGGGGCTAGATGGCCTACTCCTGTTCCTAATTCTTATGTTCTTATGACTTGGTGCGAGTTGGTAGTTGCATCTCTTTTGTGTTGCAGAAACATCACCTGGCACAAGAACGATGAGTCCGAGCTGGCCTTCGACACGCTGTTTCTCTTCAAGATGATGAAGGAGACACATTTTAAGGAAGGCGGTGGGACAACTGTGTTCTCCCTGATACTGAAATGCTCTCAGGACAATCGTCCACTGTCGTGCCGTGAGCATGGGGTCGACGTGTTGCGAGCACCTTTCATGGCTATTGGCTACACGTAAGGAATGTTACAGCTTAAAGAGGGGCGTGCACCATCAGGGCCCCGTTAACCTTCGTTCCTAACAGTGTTTGAATCAAGAGTTTAACCAATTTACAACAGCTTGATAGCCCTGGTGGTGAGACTCATTCTTTAACAGAGTGCCCTGATGGTGAGACTCACTCTGTAACAGGAGGCCCTAATGGTGAGACTCTGTAACAGGGGGCCCTGATGGTGAGACTCACTCTGTAACAGAAGGCCCTAATGGTGAGACTCTGTAACAGGGGGCCCTGATGGTGAAATTCAGTCTGTAACAGAAGGCCCTAATGGTGAGACTCTGTAACAGGGGGCCCTGATGGTGAAATTCAGTCTGTAACAGAAGGCCCTAATGGTGAGACTCTGTAACAGGGGGCCCTGATGGTGAGATTCAGTCTGTAACAGAAGGCCCTAATGGTGAGACTCTGTAACAGGGGGCCCTGATGGTGAGATTCAATCTGTAACAGGGGGGTCCTGATGGTGAGGCTCACTCATGAAATGCTTTAAAACCAATAATGTTTAGTCAGTATGGCCACTTAGAGAGGGCCGAAAATGCCACGGTTCCTCGATCTGGATCTGGTCTCACTGACTCGAATGAGGTGTGCAGAATGCATGCTGCAGAGCAGATCATCAACTGTACACAGTCGTTGGACTTCACACTTGCAATGGCAAATTGCACCGTGAAAGCAGGTGTGTGGGGTACACTGATGCATTGCCTGCTCTGCCACATTGGGATTTACCCTGTTTACGGTGTAAATCTACTGGAGCTGACACAGAAGCGTATGTGAGCTGAGGCAGTAGTATGCGTGGAGCGAGTGGTCCCCCCCCCCCCCCCCAAAGTGTTATGGTCGCGATCGGTGAAGTGCAAATGGAAGTCAAGCCGACGAGCGATAATTCCCAGCAGTTACAGCGCACCAAGTCACGGGAGTCGAAACGATTTGACTTTAGTGGCACTGGTAGGCTATGAGAGCCAAGAATAAACAATTGGGTAATCAGGCCATATCACTCCTAAATGTCACCGATTGACAGCAATATCAGACTGGACATTACACTGTGATATTGGTGTACCAATATTTCAATGCTAAATATGACATTATTTTTATGAAGGTGTGGCAAAATCATGGACAAAGTCATTTCATAAACACTTTAAACATTAATATCACACAGTGTCATTTCTAGGTTAGAGTCAACAAGAATAACTTGTATTTATATAGCGTAGTAAATCGGCCCAAGGTGCTTCACAGGAGTGTTATAAGACAAAAAAAATAAAAGGTAATGTCACACATTATCTCTAGTCATATGCACTTTAGAATAAAACAATGTACAGAATTTGTAGACATACAGACCCTGTAAATACAGATTGAATCTATTTATGTATATTTTAGACATTTTTTTTGTTAAATAAATCTAAGAAGTCGTTCAATTAGAACTGTGAAGTGTGACAAAGTGCTGTAAAGACATGTCGGTAGTCAGAAAAATGTTGTATTAAAAACCGGTATCTTTACACCACCTTTTTCCTTACTTTTAACTGATTGTTCACCTTTGCCGACATAACAGTAACTATGCTTCAAAAGTCATTCATTCGTTTGAAGTGATTTGGGATGTCGTCAAGAGACAAAGGGCGTACATTCGTTCTTTTGGATCTTTTGCCAATCAAAATCACCTTAAATCTGTGGTCCTCTGGTTCTTGACCCTTCCGCCAATGGGAACAGTTTCCCTCTGTTGGGATCCCTCATGATTTTGAACACTTATCAAATCTCCTCAATCTTCTGGAATTTAGAAGAATGAGAGGGAATCTCATAGAAACATATAAAATTCTGACGGGACTGGACAGGTTAGATCCAGGAAGAATGTTCCCGACGTTGGGGAAGTCCAGAACCAGGGGTCACAGTCTTAAGAATAAGGGGTAAGCCATTTAGGACCGAGATGAGGAGAAACTTCTTCACTCAGAGAGTGGTGAACCTGTGGAATTCTCTACCGCAGAAAGTTGTTGAGGCCAGTTCGTTAGATATATTCAAAAGGGAGTTAGATGTGGCCCTTATGGCTAAAGGGATCAAGGGGTATGGAAAGAAAGTAGGAATGGGATACTGAAGTTGCATGATCAGCCATGATCATATTGAATGGTGGTGCAGGCTCGAATGGCCTACTCCTGCACCTACTTTCTATGTTTCTCCGCTGTAAAGGAGAACCACCCCAGCTTCTCTAGTCTCTCCATGTAACTGAAGTAAGTGGATCAACCCACAGACTTTGAGCTTCAGACCAAACTGTTGGGTCTTCAGCATCCTAATTCATTATCCACTATTCATTTAAGCTCTGGGGGTGAATTTTAACCTACCTGTTTAACCCTATTTTGAGGGAGGCTCTTATTTTCGTGAAACTTAATGCCTAATTTATGATCATAATTACCCGAAATCTAACTTGTATAAATGGTCACTTGTAAATTTGCGGGTGGGGTTGGCAGGGCAGGAGCTCCCTCGCTTACAGCGGTGACGTACTAGCGCAGGTCTGATCCCTGGACTGAGCTTAGTTCATAGTCATCGAAAAATTACAACACAGAAGGGGGCCATTCGACCCATCGCGTCTGCGCCGATCTTAAAAGAGCTACCCAGCCTAATCCCACCTCCCAGCACTAGGTCCATAGCCCTGTAGACTACGGCACTTTAAGTGCACATCCAAGTACTTTTTAAATGTGAGGAGGGTTTCTGCCTCTACCACCCTTTCAGCAGTGAGTTCCAGACCCCCACCACCCTCTGGGTGAAGTAATGTTTCCTCATCGCCCCTCTAATCCTACCAATTATTTTAAATCTATGCCCCCGGGTTATTGACCTCTGTTAGGAAAAATAGGTCCTTCCTATCCACTCTATCTAGGCCTCTCATAATTTGATACACCTCAATAGCTGGTGTAAGCCAAGCAGAGTAAAGCCACTAAAGAGGCCACTTCTGGTTCTGGCTAGAGCTCACCGACAGAAAAAGTGCATGAGTGCAATAAAAGATTGGAGAAAGATAGCTTCAGCCATGACGCCCGTTGCACCATACAGCTACCGCCTTCACAAATATACGGGGAGAAAATTGGCACCAAAAAATATATTAAAATATTCGTTTAAACAGTAAAATAGTTTAGAAATGCACGCTGGCCTGTCAGCCATATCATCCCTTGATAAAGTGCGTCATCCCCACTGACACCTGGGAGTCCCTGGCCAAAGACCGCCCTCAGTGGAGGAATTGCATCCGGGAGGGCGCTGGGCACTTCCGAGTCTCGTCACCGAGAGCGTGCAGAAACCAAGCGCAGGCAGCGGAAGGAACGTGCGGCAAACCAGACTCCCCACCCACCCTTTCCTTCAACCACTGTCTGTCCCACCTGTGACAGAGACTGTAATTCCCGTATTGGACTGTTCAGTCACCTGAGAACTCACTTTTAGAGTGGAAGCGAGTCTTCCTCGATTTCGAGGGACTGCCGATGATGATGCATCAAACTTCTCTCTTTACTGTTTAACAGGCATTAAATAACCTGTTCATTTTAAATCGCTAATTGTTTTTAAGAAAGACTTTAATCGAGACTGAAGTCCTGTGGCAAAGCTGTAATGGAAGATTATTTTTGCTCTTGAGTTTAACACAAGGCCCCTGATCCTTATAATGTAATTAACTGCTCGGACAATCCTCCTCTTTCATTGTAATGCAGCTCTTTGTGAGAGGGTGGGGGGAGGTCAGGAGACAAATCTTTGCTTAAGTAGGTGATGATGGTGCAGAACCAGTAATCCCAGGGAGACCTGAAGACATTCAATGAACTCCCAGTTAAAGTGCTTTTACATTAAGGGAATGCAAACATGCTGACGTGCAGTTTTCTCACTGTTGGCTTCACTTCCAAGTACAAATGCCCGAGATCTATCGGAAACCACAAAAAGACCCACTAAAATGGGCCAATGAATATGCCATTGGATCAAAGCGTCCTGTTCCAGTAAACTAAATGCAGCGTTTCTGAGAGCCATGTCTCGGTATTAGAGCGGAAGGATTTGTATTTATATAGCGCCTTTCACGACCACCGGACAACACAGCGTTTTACAGCAAATGAGCAACTTTTGGAGCGTAGTCACTGTTGCAATCTGGGAACACGACAGCCAATTTGCACACAGCAAGCTCCCGCAAACACCAATGTGATAATGTCCAGATAATCTATTTTACTGATGTTGATTGAGGGATTGGCCAGCACACCGGGGATAACTCCCCTGCTCTTCTTCGAAATAGTGGCTGTGGGATCTTTTACGTCCACTTGAGAGAGCAGACGGAGTCTCGGTTTAATATCTGATCTGAAAGGCGGCACCTCCGCCAGTGCAGCACTGTACTGGAGTACACAACTTAAACACACAACCTTCTGACTCGGAGGCGAGGGTGCTACTCACTGACCACGGCTGACACAGCTTTGAAGTCTACTGTTGTATTGTAGAAACAGCAAAACACAGCACATCTAAGAAATCCTGCATCTAACACCAAATATAAAAGGGAGGGCAGCAATGTTCCCTATAATTTAGTTTGGCCACGCAGCCCCTTTAATAAGCCATTCAACATTCTGTGCATGCATGGCGTTTCTATTTAAAAGCTGCCTCACCAGTTGCACGGGACCATCGGAACATAGCACAGTCATGCAGATTAAAGGAACATTGGAGGGTAGTCATCAAGATACCCTTCTTCCATTCCTCCCTCAGCCATTGCCGTATGTTCATGATTCCAATCTCTATCTGAACTCGCCTTGGCCCCTCCTGATTACCCCGCTCTCCTGCCCTCTCTCAACCTCACCCTCCATTTAAACTCTCTGCCCGCTATTCATGGCCACTCCCTTGACCATGCCAAGTCATGTGGTCTCTCTACTCCCATGGTCCTGATCACAGATAAGGCCATCCAACCACTTCCTTGTATCCCTCATCACCCACATCCACCTAATCCCTTCCTAACTCGCTTCTTTCTGCATCTTCAGCCCAAGTCACCTACAGCAGCACTTTCAAACGCGCACCTGGCTAGCCTTTGGCTCTCGGTTGGTCAAAGCATTTCTGCAGATGTTGATCTGGTCAACTGCTCCTTCACCTCCACCTGTATCCCCAGAAAACCCTTACTCTTTCCCATCCTAATCAATCCCCCTGGTATGGTCCACATCTTTGCTCCCTAAACTCCCAAGGGATGTAGACTTGAGCATATCTAACATACAACTGGTTTAGTCATCCATCACGACATCTGGCTAGGCCACGTCAAACACCATCAGGCATGACTCTCCTCTGCCAGAACTGCTTACTACTCCCAAGATTATCCTGGAAAGCAAAGATAACCCCTCCATCTCTTTAAAGCCCTCTCCAATAAAAAGTGTGAAAAGATGTCACTAAGATAGAGGCCATCCATTTTGTTTGCCCATCAAGCTAAACCATCCCCAAGTCACCACCGCCCTCCCCTGCTCTAGCCTTGGGCTCACGTCATTCTCTATTTGCTGTCCTATGTTCTCTCCTTCCCACAACGAGCTTGCCTTGTCTATGAGATCGACCTCCTGCTCCCTCAACACTATTCCCACTAAATCGCTAACAACCCAACCTCCCTTTCTGGCGCCTATGCCAGCTGACATTGTAAATGGTGTCACCTGTCAGCTGTGGCTCAGTGGGTAGCACACTCACCTGATTCAGAAAGTTGTGGGTTCAAGTCCCACTACAGGGCCTTGAGCACATACATCTAGGCTGACACTCCAGTGCAGTGCTGAGGGAGTGCTGCAGTGTTGGAGGTGCCGACTTTCGGATGAGACTTCAAAAATACTTCATTGGCTGTGAAATGCTTTGAGATGTCCGGTGGTCGTGAAAGGCGCTATATAAATGCAAGTCTCTCTCTTCAAGTGCGCTCCCCTTCCTTTCAAAATGCCATCGTCATCCTTCCTAAAAGAGCCCCTCCTTCTTTGCAAATTCTTATCTCAGCTCCAATCTCCCTTTCATCTCCATAGCTTTTCAACATGCTTTTACCTCTCAAGTCTGTGTCTAACTTTCCCGCAACTCCTGAATCTCCCCAATCAGGTTTCCACCCATGCCACAGCACTAAAACGGACGTCTGAGTGGGACTGCCCTTGCTTGGTCCCACTCTTGTCTATCCAATCGTAGCCAGAGCATCTCCAACATTGACTTCGCTTTACGCCCCCATACCATTACACCTTGAACCCCGAAGGATCTATCTTTGCACCCCCCCCCACACTCCCTCTCAGCTACATGCTGCTTTTTGACAACATCATCCAAAGATATGGGGTCACCTTACACGTGTCTGCTGATGACACCAAACTCTACCTCTCCACCACCTCTCTTGACCCCTCCACTGCCTGTGTTGTCAATCTGCGCGTTCGACCTCCAATTCTAGATAAGATGCAATTTCTCCGATTCTATCAACCCTCCTCGGCCACTGTCTCGGGTTGAATCAGACTTTGTGTGACCTCGGAGTCTTATCTGACCCCAAGCTGAGCTTCTGACCTTATATCGTATCCCTCACAAAGACCACCTATCTCCACCTCCATGACATTGGCTACCCCCGCCCCTGCCCACTGTGACTGAACCCCTCATCCATGCCTTTGGCACCTCTAAACTTGATTATTCCAATGATTTCTTAGCCATCCTTCCCTCCTCTCTCCGCCATAACTCTGCTGCCCAGAAAGCTATCCCCAGCGAAATCCGTTTCACCAATCAAGTTTAAAATTCTCGTCCTCGTGTTTAAATTCCCTCATAGCCATGCTAATTCCCTATGTTACAACAGTGACTGCACTTCAAAAGTACTTCATTGGCTGTAAAGTGCTTTGGTTGTAATGTCCTGAAAAGTGCTATACTTCTGAGAATCACAGAATGGTTGACAGCACAGAAGGAGGCCATTCGGCCCGTCGAACCCGTGCCGGCTCTCTGCAAGAGCACTTCAGCCAGTCCCACTCCCCCCGCCCTTTCCCCGTAGCCCTGCAATTTCTTTTCCTTCAGGTACTTATCCAATTTTCTCTTGAAAGCCACGATTGAATCGGCCTCCACCGCCCTCTCACACAGTGCCTTCCAGATCCTAACCACTCGCTGTGTAAAAGCTTTTCCTCATGTCGCCTTGGGTTCTTCTATCACCTTAAATCTTTGTCCTCGGGTTCTCGACCCTTCCGCCAAGGGGAACAGCTTATTTTCTTTCTTTATATCTAAATATGAACCGAGACATCACTTTGCTGATATTAGTGGGTGAATGTTTAACACATTCAAAATTCCTCTGCAGTGCGGTTCATTTTAAATGGCTTAACATCGCTGCTAAAATGGAGGACAGAGCAAAGTCATACAAAGACATTACAGAAAGAAAAGAAAGACAAAAGCAAAGTACTGCGGATGCTGGAATCTGGAATAAAAACAGAAAATGCTGTAAATCTCAGCGGGTCAGGCAGCGTCTGTGGGGAGAGAAAGCAAATAAAAGAAAGACCTGCACTTTTATAGCGCCTTTCATGACCACCGGACTTCTCAAAGCGTTTTACAGCCAATGAAGTACTTTTGAAGTGTAGTCAGTGTTGTAGTGTAGGAATTAATGTTGCCAATAATTATTTCGAAGCTATAGTTCTAAAAAACAACATATGGTGACTCTGGGAGCTCAGAAAAGCAGAGTCCAAACATTGCAGGAGAAAAGCCAGCACTGATCAGTCCACCATTCTCATGCAGAAGTGTAACCCAGCCCTTGGATTATAGTGCAGGAGTGTAAATGAGGCGATAACAGTTTTAAGAATAAGTAGCACTGAATCTCATGGCTCCCCTGTTGCTCTTTAAATTAAACTGAGCAAAGCTTCATTCTGATGCAGAACTTGCATTGAACATCTAACTGAATGCAAAGTACGGGATTAGGGTTTAATGTCAAAACATTAGGGCAATACAACAGTGTCACCTGTAAGGCTAGCATTCCGCTTCTATGTAAAAACCGTGGACAGCTGAAATGTCTATGCTACTTAGAGGGACTCTTCCTCGACTCTTCAAAATCATATCTAGTATAAAGACAATACTGAGGCCCCAGACGACGCTGCCGGTTTATTCAATAAATAGCAGACCCAAACAAAACTAGGAGGGTCCTGGGTTGAATCCCAACTCTGCATCAAGTTAGCTGATGTCAGCGGGGTTCTCGGTGGGGGGGAAGGGTAACTAAAATAAGGCATTTTTTTCCACTGCACATTTCTAGTCACCGCCGTGTGCATGTGCAGAAGAAGCAATTGGATAATGAGGAAGATTAGGTTGGGGAGTGATGCTTCCACCAGTTGAATAGTCTGCCAGTAGTCATTGCCGAGGTTCGCACATTAACAATGGACAATTGGAGAGGTACCTGGGAGTAAACCGCACTAAGGTGGTGGAAGAAAAAAACAGTATATTCAAATAAGATCAGTTTGAGGAGCACCTGATAGCTTAAAATTGTGGGTAACGGGATATCAGAGACATTCATATTTAGCCCCTTGATGAGCATTGCCAAACCGAGGACTGCTCCCGGGTTAAGTAATGCCTCGATTTCCGATCCCTCGTAACGGGTAAAACTCCCGGAAGCGACGGCTTACCGGTCAAGTTGTATTCGGCTCTGTGGGACTGGATGGGCCCAGACCTGCTGGAAGTATACGAGGGTATGCTTCTGGCCGTCAGCATGTCAGAATCAACGAGGAACGGTATCATCTACAAGCAGAAGGGGGAGAGGGAGGAAATCAAAAACTGGCGGCCCATTTCGCTGCTCAATGCGGACTAAAGATCCTGTTGAAGGTCATCGCAAACAGGGTCAAGTCTGCTCTGGAGCTGGTGATCCACCCAGACCAGACCTGCACTGTCCCCGGCAAGAAGATCTCTGATAGCCTTGCGCTACTCAGGGATACGATCGCCTACGTGCGGGACAGGAAGGTGGACACCTGTTTAATCAGCTTGGACCAGGAGAAGGCCTTTGACAGGATATCGCACACGTACCTGATGGACGTGCTCTCCAAGATGGGGTTTGGGGAGGGTTTGGGGAGGGTATCCGCAATTGGATCCAACTGCTCCACACAGACATCAGTAGCACAGTTCTAATCAACGGGTGGGAAACTGAAAGCTTTCCGATCAGGTCTGGAGTCAGGCAAGGCTGTCCCCTCTCCTCTGTCTTGTTTGTGTGCTGTATCGAGCCCTTTGCCGAGTCCATCAGGAGGGATGCGAGCATTAGCGGGGTGACAATTCCAGGCAGCAGAGGCGCTCAGGTCACGACCTCCCTGTACATGGACGACGTCACCGTCTTTTGCTCAGATCCGCAGTCGGTCCGCGGATTGCTCACAATCTGTGACCAGTTTGAACTGGCCTCGGGAGCGTCCAACGAATTGTATGGAATTGCTGACCGCAAGGTACTGAGCTATTTTTCAATGTATTGTGAAAATTTTATATGAATAAAATATATTTTTTGGGGGAAAAAAATGCCTCGATTTCAAAATTCTTATCCTTATTTGCAAATCCCTCCATGGCCTCGCCCCTCCCTATCTCTGTAATCTCCTCCAGCCCCACAACCCCTCCACCCCGAGATGTCTGCGCTCCTCAAATTCTGTCCTCTTGAGCACCCCTGATTATAATCGCTCAACCATCGGTGGCCGTGCCTTCTGTTGCCTAGGCCCCAAGCTCTGGAACTCCCTCCCTAAACCTCTCCACCTCTCTACCTCTCTCTCCTTTGACCAAGCTTTTGGTCATCTGCATTCATTTCTTCTTATGTGGCTCGGTGTGGCTCTTTGGGACTTTTACTACATTAAAGGCACTATATAAATACAATTTATTGTTGTTGTTATATGTTGCATGTTATATCCGTGCCCATCTTTCCCGGAACTCAATGTTTGAATCCCTCCAATCAGGTTTCCAGCCCGCCACAGTATCAAAATAGCTCTGATCAAAGTTACGAATTACATCCTATGTGACTGTGACAAAGGTAAACTATTTGTAGCCTTCGACACGGTTGATCACACCATCTTCCTGCAACGCCCCTCCACATCGTACAGCCGGGTAGGACTGCACTCGCCTGCTTCCATTCTTATCTATCCAACCGTAGCCAGAGAATCACCCGCAATGGCCTCTCTTCCCGCTCCCACATCCTTTACCTCTGGTGTCCCCCAAGGATCTATCCTTGTCCCACTCCTATTTCTCATCTACATGCTGCCCCTTAGCGACATCATCAGAAAATGCAGAGTCAGTTTCCACGTGTACGCTGACGACACCCAGCTCTACCTCACCACCACCTTTCGCGACCCCTCCACAGTCTCCAAATTGTCAGACTGCTTGTCCGACATCCAGTTCTGGATGAGCAGAAATTTCCTCCAAGGACACAGCTGCATGTGTCCCAGGCGAAAAAATAATAGGGACAAAGGATTGTTTGACTGACAGTTAAGAATCATCCAATCGGGTATTGAAGTGTCTGTTCACTTTCCAATTGACGAGCAGAAGGCAGTGCGCGCAGCAAGTATGAACATGTCAGGTGACCAATGCTGGGATGGTCATAGCCGAGAGTTCATGGGGTGAAGCCATTCAACCGGAGTTTGAAACTCGACTACAGTTAGCCACAATATCCCGCTCTGAGACAGAGGTGTTCAGTGATGTTAGTTAAGGATCAGACTGAGCTCAGTTATGATGGGCTCTCGTCAACACTCAGGGGGCAAAATTGCCCCGATTGGGGGGGGGGCGGTAACCTTCCGGGGCCAGGACTGTTAGCACCCGGTACAAAAGTCCCGCCCCCGCCGCTGAATTGGGCTTACCGCCCCTCAAAGGAAGCAAAGCGCAATCTCCAGGGCTCCACTTCCTTTGGGGGCGGGTCCCAGGGCTGTAAGATTATGATCACAGAGCACATGTCAGTGAGTTATAAGACATTTTATTAAGGAGCGGTAGTTCAAATATAGTCAAACACAACACACAATCAGAATAGACATAGTAGACATATGACCATGACAAGGAGCTGGTATTGGTCCCAATCGGATAGACAGCTGGTGGCACAAACTGATCTTCTCTGCACCGTCTGCCCTGAAAAGCACTTTAAATATCTCTTTTATTGTATTTTTTGAGGGTGGGCCTGGGATAAAATGATGGACAGGACCATTTAACCTATAAGGGCTCTTTCCAAACCTGGGTGGCCAATGGCTCGTCGAGTTCTTTGTCTCAACTCTCGGGTGAAACCCTCTATGTCACATATCTTTCCTGCCAGAGGTCACCCTGCACCAGTCAAGGATCACTCTGCGCCAATGCTCTTAGCCAAAAGGCCTAGAGCCACTGCACCGTTCCTGGAAGTACTGCAATACCAGGTTCGTGCCATGGAGGTGGATGGGTCAGGTCCCCCACACACCTCCGTGGAGGTGGATGGGTCACCAATCCCACCCACCTCCTGTTTACAAAAATGTAAGCATATACCTTCCTGACCAGGGAGAAACCACCCGGAAGTCATGGTGGCTGGTCAGGTTGGTTATGCAGATCTTAGCCAAAAGGCCGGGAAGAGTTGCGCCGGTGTGCAACGCTCCCTGGTTGCGACCGGCGCGAGTTTGAGCTCCTGCCCGACCTATCCGCCCCGCAGCGCGCCCCGCAGTGACCGCCTGGGAAATCAGGGCGGTCCAACCATCCCGTCGGCGAAGAGGTGAGTAATGACTCCTAAGGTAAGTGTGATTGCTTTCTCTTTTAATTTTTTTTTGCGATTTGTGTTGTGGTGGCTCGGGCAATGCTTTTGAGCTGTTTTTTTTTTTCTCTCTCTCCTCCTCCCTCCCCTCCCAGGCGTCTCTCGGAGCGCTCCCAGCCCGGCTCTTTAGCTCGGGAGTTTCCCATCCTAACGCGCCAAGAGAGGTGTACAACGCCTCCCTTAGCGCTGCACCTCCTGACTCAGGGCCCAGGGGCCCAAACTTACCTACTGAGGCACAAACTGTTCCCGGGTGCTAATTTTCTGGCTCCGCTGCCATTATCACCCCAAAAACATTCAAAGCCGAAAATATAGCCCAATTTATCCTGAAACTACGATCCCTAGTTCTATACTCTCCAGCGAGGGGAAACAGCCTCTCAGTATCTATCCGGTCAAGCCTCTAGGCATTTTATATGTTTTAATGAGATCACCTCTCATTCTTCTGAAGTCCAGAGAATATGCAACAACAACCAGAAGGAACTGAACCCGGCAGGGATGCAGTTGCATTAGTGGCAGCTTCTCTCTGGGTCCTTTCAGCAGCTGACCATCCTTTATGTCTGAGTCCAGATAATACACTGGGCATCACAGCCAAGCCTACTCCAGTGTTGGACAGATGTTCTGAAGCACACTTTTCAGCAGTAGACACTGAATAGCTTGGAGAGTTACCGGGGCCAATTGTTGCACCCCGTCTTGCTACATCAGTGGCGATCAGGTAGCTCAGCGCAGACCAGCAACATAACCTGTGTGGTCCAGTTCTATAATCGGTGATGTAATCACACACACAGCCCATTTTTGCAAGTTGTAACCATCGGAGCTGGAAATACTGGTTGAGCACCCTCAGGTGACCATGGTCTTGCCCCTCCCGATCTCCGTAATCTTTTCCAGCCCGACCACCCTTTGAAATCTCTGCACTCCTCCAATTCTGGCCTCATACACATCCCCTATTTTAATCGCACCACCATTGGCGAAGGTGGTTTCAGCTACCTCGACCCTAATCTCTGGACTTGAATAGGTGAGGTGAGTGGGCAAATGCATGGCAGATGCAGTATAATGTGGATAAATGTGAGGTTATCCACTTTGGTGGCAAAAATACGAAGGCAGAATATTATCTGAATGATGACAGATTAGGAAAAGAGGAGGTGCAACGAGACCTGGGTGTCATGGTACATCAGTCATTGAAAGTTGGCATGCAGGTACAGCAGGCAGTGAAGAAGGCAAGTGGTATGTTGGCCTTCATAGCTAGGGGATTTGAGTATAGGAGCAGGGAGGTCTTACTGCACTTGTACAGGGCCTTGGTGAGGCCTTACCTCAAATGTTGTGTTCAGTTTTGGTCTCCTAATCTGAGGAAGGACGTTCGTGCTATTGAGGGAGTGCAGCGAAGGTTCACCAGACTGATTCCCGGGATGGCTGGACTGGTATATGAGGAGAGACTGGATCGACTGGGCCTGTATTCACTGGATTTTAGAAGGATGAGAGGGGATCTCATAGAAGCATATCAAATTCTGATGGGACTGGACATGTTAGATGCAGGAAGAATGTTCACAATGTTGGTCCCCAGAACCAGGGGACACAGTCTAAGGATAAGGGGTAAGCCATTTAGGACCGAGATGAGGAGAAACTTCTTCACCCAGAGAGTGGTGAACCTGTGGAATTCTCTACCACAGAGAGTTGTTGATCCTACTTCATTGGATATATTCAAGAGGGAGTTAGATGTGGCCCTTATGGCTAAAGCGATCAAGGGGTATGGAGAGAAAGCAGGAAAGGGGTACTGAGTTGAATGATCAGCCATGATCATATTGAATGGCGGTGCGGGCTCGAAGGGCCGAATGGCCTACTCCTGCACCTATCTTCTATGTTTCTATGTTAATTCCCTCCCTAAACCTCTCCACCGTTCTCTCTGCCTTTAAGACATTACTTAAAACCTACCTCTTTGACCAAGCTTTTGGTCATCTGACCTAATATCTCCTTATGTTGCTCGGTGTTTGATAACACTCCTGTGAAGCGTCTTGGGATGTTTTACTACGTTAAAGGCGCCGTATAAATGCAAGTTGTTGTTAACCATGGAAGCTATGTTGACATTAATCACGAGTTTGGTGGAATCCTAGGACTGATATGACACTACGGGGTGTACTGTGAACCAAAACATTTAGAGGCCTGAAATTGCTCCTTTCCTTAAGGCCTGTTAGCACCGCAAATCAGCGGCTACCTGCAGAGTGTAGTGGCCGGCGTGTTCTTGTTAAATGGCCGCCGATATCCCAATTGCCCTGCCGCGGTTTTGTGGGTGTGTGCAACACCGCACCGCTCCCTCCCACTTCCCCAGCGGTGATGGACAACACTTTAAATGGGCGGTGCCAAGAGTTGGTTTTTTCGGGTGGTGGACAGTCGATGATGCATAAAAGGTGTGTTGCTTTCAGTGCATTTTGTGTCGGCGACTTTTTCGCGTTGTTTGACTAGCAGTGCAAGGATAGAGTGCAGAACAGGGAGGCCACTTTTAAATGCCCAGTTAACCCTGCATCTAGCCATGTGAACCCTCTCATACATCATTCCACACACTAAAATGAGACCTGATCACAAATTCCAAACACAAAATAAAGCTTTATTACAACCCAATGGGTTTCCAAGACACTCACATAATTAATTAGAATCCTTGTGCAACTCTTTATTACCCCTCTACACAGACCTATCCTTACAGTATGCCGCAGTGTCTCACCTGGGGCTGCCTCATAGCTTTGGGAAGGCTGCTGTGTGTCTGTAGAGAAAGCTGCAGATGTCCTTCTCGGACGCCCTCGACGAGCTCTGGCCCCCGGTTGAAGATTGGGCCACATCCTCCTGTGCACCTTCAGTTGGAAGTGGCTGGGGTGAAGCCATGGTTGGCAGCAATTGCAGAGTGGCAATCAGGGCTGCTGTGAACTGGAGAGGCAACATCAGTATCCTGGTCCGAGGAGCCAGCGCCACCCCTCGAGGGCAGCACCCCACCTCCCCCACCAAGCTGCTGGAGCACAGGTCGGTGGGGTATGGTGGCACCATTAGGCCCCCGGTAGATCCAGCCGCAAAGGCACCAGTCAGATCTCGACAAGGTGGTTGCAGAGAGGACATTTCCACTTATAGGGGAAACTAAAACTAGGGGACAGAGTCTTAGAATAAGGGGCCGCCAATTTAAAACTGAAATGAGGAGAAATTTCTTCTCTCAGAGGGTTGTAAATCTATGGAACTCTCTGCCTCAGAGAGCTGTGGAGACTGGGTCATTGAATATATTTAAGGCGGAGATAGACTGATTTTTGAGCGATAAGGGAGTGAAGGGTTATGGGGAGTGGGCAGGGAAGTGGAGCTGAGTCCATGATCAGATCAGCCATGGTCTTATTGAATGGCGGAGCAGGCTCGAGGGGCCAAATGGCCTACTCCTATTGCTTATGTTCTTATCTCGCGTAGCCTCCGGCTGAGACTGCAGGACAGCAGCCACACTCTGGAAGCCATCAGAGACAATCACAGTCAGACGCTTTGTGCCCTGTTGCCCAGAGTGCAGGAGAGCATTCGGAGCTTCCAGGGCAGTGGCCATCCCTGTGCAAAGAAAGGTCAAGATGAACTCGAGACTCAGCTGCAAACCCTGCCCTCTAAGCAGGCCAGCGAGTAGATGCATAGTTAGCATAATGGTTTGCATCAAATGGATAAGAGGAATTTTGTGGTGCAAACTCCACTCCGCAGGCACACCGCTGAAAACGGCCCTTCCCACCAGTAATTACCATTCAACTCCGGGCCCGAAAAAGGGCAATTTCTATCTTAATACCACCCCATCCATATCAGCAGTACTGGCTGCTCAAATGTGGTGCATGCGCCCCGTTTCGGGCAGGGGGCAATTTCTACCCCTTGGCAACTAAATCTGCATAAGAGCCCACCCTCACCCCCTCAATTTTACTCAAAGAAAGGCAGTGAGCAGAGTATATTCGATTTATTGCACAAATGTGAGAACACAGCAGCCTGAGCAAACACAGAGGGCTTTTTGCTCAAGCATACACAACAGCAGATTTTCCATATAAAATTCTACAAAGTACAATTCAAACAAATATCTTACACCGTTGAGACAATTCGACGGTTAATAAACGCATTGAAGAACGAGTAGTTTTAACAATAATTGATCAGTCAGCCGAGTGCAAGTCGGGCTGTCGAGAAATACTGAAATTGTACAAAATAGAACAACGCTGCAAGTCTGATTAGATGCAGTGAGGGTCGTATAATGCAGACCAAACAGCCTATATTCTCTTGGTTAGTGAGGCTCAGGACGTGAGGGTGGGAAATGCAGTTTGAACAGGTGAGGAGGAGCAAGTCATGGTGGCAAAGAAGCACAGGAGGAGGTCATTCGGCCCATCGTGTCCGTGCCGACCGACAAAGAGCTATCCAGCCTAATCCCACTTTCCAGCTCTTGGTCCGTAGCCTTCTTAACCACCTTATCTACCTGGCCTGCTACCCTCAGGGATCTGTGGACATGCACTCCAAGGTCCTTTTGTTCCTCTCAGTGTCGTACCATTTAGTGTGTATTCCCTTTCCTTGTTAGCCCTCCCCAAATTACCTCAGACTTCTCCGGACTGAATTCCATTTGCCAGTGTTCTGCCCATTCATTGATATCTGTGATACGGGCCAGATGCCCATATGGTGGCACTGGACTTTGGGCCACTAACATGGTGACAATGGGTAGCTGTGCCATGTTCCTATTGTTCTTCAGTGGAGAAAAAAAGATGAAAGTGAAGGCCAAGTATTGCTACATGCCCGCAGGGATAGAGGCAAGGTGGCTCATTAAAATTCACAAGTACAGATACTTTACATGAATCATTTAAGACTATCTTTGCTGGAGCTAAAATAAAAGATAATGGGCTTAATTTTCCACCTATTCATAGTCAGTTAGGAATAAGAAAAGGCCCATCAAGCCCAATTCTTTACAATAGATCTCAATTTTAGCTTTGGTCTGATCACCAAGTCTGCCAATCACTGCTCCCTTCCAGACAAACATCTAGAACCCATTTATACTGTCTGCTTCAATGGCCTCCACTGGTAATTTGTTTCACCAATCGATTACCCTTTGCGTAATGCTAGAATATACCAGGCGTATAATGAAGTCAAGGTTACCTTGTTTTAGTTTGTCATAAGTGCAAGACTTCATTCACATTCACATTCTGTTTACATTTTTAATGATTTCAATGCAGTATGAACGGCTCCTCACACCGGTCAGGACAGCCTGCCGTATACACGTTTGCACGATTACTATTAGTTACCGGAACCAGGATTTGAGACAGTGAGTCTGTCCTTCCCCCTCCCCCGTCACATGTACATACTGGCCAAAGTCGTCACTCGTGACCTTCCAGATGGGAGTAAAACAAATCTTTAGCTTAAGCTCCCAGGCCTCAGAAACTTTCAGAGGTACATTTTCTTCAAAGAAGAAATGGTGAAATAAAAACATTTAAAAATTGCTGGTGGTACACAGCTGCTTGATCAGTATCGAAAATTGAAAGGCACTGATAGGACCGTTCATCGGCACAAAATGGGTCCTTAGTTTTCCTGCATTTCCCTCCACCCACCCTCCCCCAAAGTAAAATGTCTTACATTTGCTAAATATATACATCATACACCAAAAACTCGTGGTGGGTGGAAATAGCGCATGAGATCCAGCAACTAGCCAGCAATCACAACGCGCGTGGATTTTTTAATGTAGTCACGATCACCTATGGCCCAAGCACTCCAGGTCCTACCCCACTGAGAGCCAAGAACAGAGAGGTGCCCATCAAGGACAGAGAGGCAGTCAGTGCTTGCTGGAAGGAGCTCTTTGACATGAGTGTCCTTGACTCCATCCCACAGCACGCTACCCATCACCACCTCGGCACAATCCCAGCCCCGGCACGAGGTTGAAAAAGCCATCGGACAACTGACAACTGAAAAACATCATATACATCATTACTTGCAATTGAATACAAGTGCTGTACACTACAGTTTCTCTTTCATTTATTCCATTATACAGCTTGTGGTAAAACTTAATTAAGTTATTTATAAAAGGTTAAGATCAGCTACCATTACTAGCTATCAATATTCCGAATATCTCTCATTTCAGCTACAGCAGTTGGGTAAAGTGCAAAACTCAAAAGGAAAAATATCGTTGTGTGCAACTGGATGTTAAATAAGGTTAAAACAAAGAAAAACATTAAAATCCAAGTACAAAAAGCAAAATACTGCGGATGCTGGAATTTGAAATAAAAACAGAACATGCTGAAAATACTCAGCAGGTCAGGAAGCTCTGAGGAAAGGTCATCGACCTGAAACACTAACTCTGTTTATCTTTCTACAGATGCTGCCTGACCTGCTGAGCAGTTCCAGTTATTATTAAAATCCAAATGATTTTCACTTGCTAATCTACTTTTAAAATACTATCGTAATCCATGCGAGAATTATTAGCCACATACACAGGATTCTCAAATCAACGTGTGAATGGATACCCAGGGATATGCATATCACTAAGGGCAGATATGGTCATGATTTAACAAAATTGGTTCCCGGTATGTTTTCCAGTCCGTGCCGAGTTATTTGTTTGCAGCCGAGGCAACAGCATACTGTTACAATTATCCTCAGTGCCTCTGGGCTAGGGAGGGGCGCAAAATTAAAAAATTATTCAGTGTTCCCACACCTGAAAAATGCAGATTGGTGAATGTCGGATCAAAGTTGGTTGTGATGTCCTTCAGGTTTAAAAAGTCTGGGCTCACACAAGATGAATGAACACTTAGTTTAGGTATCAGAAGCCTATTAGCACCCATAGAAGCAAGAGGAGAAAATTAAAACTAAAAACATTAAAATTATTCTACTAGTGTCACAATGTTTACATGAATAGGGGTGTTGAAAATTGCGATGTGCAGCCACCGATATTACACTGTTACGGCAGGCCCCAAGCTCTGGAATTCCCTCCCTAAATCTCTCTAACCTCTTTTAAGACGCTCCTTAAAACCTACCTCTTTGACCAAGTGCCCCAATAGCTCCTTATGTGATTCAGTGTCATATTTTGTTTGGTAATGCTCCTGTGAAGTGCCTTGAGGCGCTTTACTACGTTAAAGGCGTTATATAAATGCAAGTTGTCGCTGTTGTTGGACTGTGGTGGGAGTCGATCAGAAATGTTACAGGAATCAACATTTCCTTCCACAAGTTCGATTGCCAATATGAACGTATCGATTATGCCTGAAACTACAGTTAATCAATTGTACCAGTTAATCAAAACCACTGATAAGCAAGGTACGCGGACAGGCTATTAGAGTCAGTCCCAAGCTGATTTAGAAGCTTTCCACTTCTCAAAGTCTACAATATATTTTACATCAGATAGTCTGGCTTGTGATTTTTGCTGGTCCATCAATTCGTTTGCACAATATCAGAAATCTTGATTCAAGAAAGACAAGCTGTGCAATGATGCTCACTCTCCCTTCCCCCCCCATTCTCTCTTCTCTCTCTCTCTCTCTCTCCCTCCCTCCCTCCCTCCCCCACTCACTCTCTCTCTCTCTCTCTCTCTTTCCCTCCCTTCCTCCCAATGTTCTCTATAATTTTGGGGGGGGCCACATGGTCCCTTTAACAGGCTGCGTGGCCTATTCAAAAATCCACGGTTTCTGCATTAAAGAGCTAGTGAGCCTGTTGCACGGGCCCTCCGGAGCCCTGAGCTGCCACGCAGCTTAAAGGGAACATTGGTCCCCACCACGCCCCACCAAAGCAAAATTTTAAAATCCAGAGGGTGCTCCGAGTTTTACTCAATTTAAACAAATATACTGGAGTAAGGAGCAGCCCCATTACCTGAGAGTGTATCGTCTAATGGTTGTAAATGGAGTGCGAGACTTTAAAAAATTACAATATTCTCCATTTGTGCTATTTTTTTTTTTAAAAGTGCGAGAAATTGTCCATTTAATACTATTGGTGAATCTCGGAGACCGATGTATCTCAGAGAAGGTTTACTCCGTATTTTAGCAGCTTCTGCTTGGCTCTTCCCGGTAAAGCGAACGCACTGTCATGAGGGTTTGGAACGCCGGAGTTGCGGACAGGGCTCGCAAGGTATTGGAAGTGAGTTTCCTGGGCTGAGTTACGGCAGCTGTAAACGGCGGTGGAGGCATTTCTGTTGGAGAAAAAGTGGTATTGATTAATGCAGGATCTTCAACTGGGAGGAAGTCATTTTTATTTTCATCTCTTTTTGTCTCAGAAATCTAGGCTGACACTCCTGGTGCCAATATTAAGAGTGCTGCACTGCCGCTTTTCGGGTTAGATATCAGAGGCCCCGTCTGCCCCCTCAGGTGGATGTAAAGGATTCCCATGGCACTATTTGAAGAGCAGGGGAGTTATCCCCGGTGTCCTGCCCAATATTTATCCCTCAACCGATGCCACTAAAACAGGTGATCTGTTGGTGGAACCTTGCTGGGCACAAATTGGCTGCCGCATTTCCTACAGTACAACAGTGGCTACAGTTCAGAAGTACTTCATTGGCTGTAAAGCGTTTTGGGATCTCCTGAGGTTGTGAAAGGTGCTAAATAAATGCAACTCCTTTAATGTTGTCATTATATTTGGAATTAACCCTGCTCATACCTTCCCCATCTGCATTTTGCCCCAGATAACGAGACGGGCGGGAGGACCTGATCCAAGCTCTTCATCACCGCCCTTCTATAACTGGTCCCCAAGTCCCAGGGAGAGCCTTCTGCTGATATTTCTTCTCTGTTGATCACCACTCATCAGTAGGAAAATGCAGGGGAGGGTGAAAGGGTGAAGTTTGTTCATGTTTGGAGTTCTGATTTGGAGTTCTTGAGCATCCCTGATTATAATCGCTCCACCATCGGTAGCCGTGCCTTCAGCCTAGGCCCCAAGCTCTGGAACTCTCTCCTTAAACCTCTCTTTCCTCCTTTAAGACACTCCTCCCACGTTTCCTACATTACAACAGTGACTACACTCCAAAAGTACTTCATTGGCTGTAAAGCGCTTTGTGACATCCGGTGGTCGTGAAAGGCGTTGTATATCTATCCAAGTCTTTCTTTCTTCTTAAAACCTTCCTCTTTGACCAAGCTTTTGGTCATCTGCTGTAATTTCTTCTCATGTGGCTTGGTGTCAAATTTATTTGCTTTGTCTTATAACACTCCTGTGAAGTGCCTTGGGACATTTTACTGTGTTAAAGGCGCTATATAAATACAAGTTGTTGTTGTTGATCTACTGCACGAATCCAGAAGATGCGCACCACAAGCACCCCCCCCCCCACCCTCACACGACCCCTTATCCAGAGAATAAGTGAGCCAGGATGGTCCCAGTTTCAAACCTGGGTATCTGCTGAGTTCGTTGGATCTCAGCCTGGGCAATTGTACGGGTGCCACAACCGGGCCAGAGGAAGATGCCGATCAGCCTGGATTCTCACACTCACCCACAGTCAGATATCTTGCCAACAGTCACTGGGCCAGAGATTGCTGGGATGGTAAAGATGCATTAATGGCGCTTGCCTTTATTAATTTGGAAAAAAAACCCCCATCAATTCCGGTACAAGAGATACACCGTGAATTCTGAATCTCCACAAATTGCTGGGGACTCGGCCATTGCCCCATTAGCCCCAACACAGCCAATAAAAAGCACCATCTCACCGTGAGGCTCCCCACTGTCTTGGTTCAGCCACTTGTGAGCCTGCAGTCTGACTGGCATTATAAACTCTAGACAGAAAGTGCATCCCCTCCGACCCGCCCAACTCTTTCACTGCATCAGAATACAACATACCGGACAGTCATCTCGCGAGTGGTGCTGCTGTGGTTCAAGTCGTCATGCATCAAAGCCGTTGCTCTGATGAAGTGGCCCTTCTGTGCACCAGGAGAGAGCTCAGCTTTAAAAATAAAACAAGGAATAGTACAGCAGTCAGTCACAAAAGTAAGAGTTGTCTTGCTGCCAGAGGTTTCACCATTGTGTGTCCTGGTCTACTGAACCATCAGATACAACACGGGCCATAGTTTCAGAATCAGGGGTCGCCCATTTAAAACAGATATGAGGAGGAATTTCTTCTCTCAGAGGGTCGTGAATCTTTGGAATTCTCTGCCCCAGAGAGCTGCGGAGGCTGGGTCATTGACTATATTCACGGCTGAGATAGACAGATTCTTGAACAGTAAGGGGGTCAAGGGTTGTGGGGAGCGGGCAGGGAAGTGGAGTGGAGGTCAAGATCAGATCAGCCATGATCTTATTGAATAGTGGAGCAGGCTCGAGGGGCCAGATGACCTACTCCTGCTCCCATTTCTCATGTTCTTACAACATTACAGTTTAGTCTGTTTGGTAGATTTTGTCCCCCATCTCCCCAATCTTTCGCTTTCCTTTGCTAGTGATGTTTTTGGGGTACTGTCCATGGATGTCGATCATCCTCCAGCACGTCACCCAGGCGGCAAAGATTCAAACTCCAATATTGGCAGCGAACCTTGTGCATGAAACACAAAAGGATGGTATGCAGGTGCAGCAAGTGATCAGAAAGGCCAATGGTATCTTGGCCTTTATTGCAAAGGGGATGGAGTATAAGGGGACAGAAATAGAGAGTTTCTTGAGCGATAAAGGGATATGGGGAGCGGGTGGGGAAGTGGAGTTGAGTCCATGATCAGATCAACTATGATCTTATTGAATGGCGGAGCAGGCTCGAGGGGCCGTATGGCCGACTTCTGTTCCTATTTTTTATGTTCTTATGTACATCAGGCTATTCACATACTTGCCAGCAGGGGGCACTGAATAGCAATTAGAAGCCATAACTTGACTGATTTAACCCGCCCCAATCCTGGGGCTCGAATGCCAATTGTAGCAGCCATACGATGTTCTGAAATCAGGTGATTAGTCACACACAGGGGTTGAACCTGGTGCCTGCCTATTTATTGTGGCTCAGCTACTTCAGCAAGTGCCTTTTCTCTACTTCTTCCTTCTTTGGAAAATTCTGGGCCATTAAGATACACTATTATTTATTTCCACATGATTATTTATTTGCAGAGTTTTATCCTAGCATTTGATTTTAAAGTGTCAACTGTGGATCCCTTATCTCCGAGACAGAAGGTTGTGGGTTCAAGTCCCACTCCAGGATGAGACGTTACACCCAGGCCCCGTCTGCCCTCTCGGGAGGACGCAAAAGATCCCAGGGCACTATTTCGAAGAAGAGTAGGGAGGTTATTCCCAGTGTCTTGGCTAATATTTATCCCTCAATCAATATCACCGCAAAAACAGATTATCTGGTCATTACCACATTGCTGTGTGTGGGAGCTTGCTGTGCGCAAATTGGCTGCCACGTTTCCCACAGTGACTACACTTCAAAAAGTACTTCATTGGCTCTAAACCACTTTGGGATGTCCCAAATTCATGAAAGGCGCTATATAAATGCAAGTCTTTCTTTTGTTTCTTTAACTTTGCTTTATCTAATCCAATTTAATTTACTCTAACTGGCTTGCATGGCGGCAGTTGATACACTCACTCTTTCCTCATTTATATGTGTGCCATTTTTCCCAAGTAATCTGTGCTTCCAGCAATTCTAGAGGTTGGAGCTGACCTTCTAACTCCTTGCAAGACTAGTCCCAGCACATCATGATGGAGACTACTTTCAGAGTATTGGCGGATGGGGAAACAACTCCTTTGGTTCCCTTCAGGAACAACTTTTCCAAAACCCTCTTCACTGAACTTGAATCGTCACCGTACAAAAAATCCTAACTCATGCACAGCTCTGGCACTCACACCCTATCCTGTACAATATTCCACTCACCCATCGACCCCCTCCTCACTTGGCCTTCGGTATTATTTATTTGCAGATTTTTATCCTATCAGTTGGTTTATCCTCTCCCTGCGCTCCACCAGTGGTGACAGTGCCCTCAGCAACATAATCCTGCAATCTGGACCCTCTCCCTAAACAACCTGCACCTTCAACAGCCTCCTGAAAACCTACCACTTCGATCACGCTTTGGTCAGCTCCTCAAAGCTGCTTATTCCCGTTCAGTGTCTGATCTATCCCATAATGAAGCACCTTCGGATGGTGTAGAAGTGTTGTCCTGCCTATAGTAAAGAAACTGTCTGGATCGGAGGCCACTGAGGACATCTGCTGGTGCCTTTCCAGACGGCATTTCCTTCTCCAGTCTTTGAGCCTTTACTGAATTTTGCAAGTTCAATGAAAAGTGATTTTTGTTATTAGTAATCTGTAAAGTCCCCGGTACTGAGGGACGTTAGTCCATTTTATCGATGCTTCATAAGGACTGAATGTTTCAGACATGAACAACCATCTCTCAGATAACTGCAAAATTGTCATATCCTGATTGAAAATATCTCAAGTCACATGTGACAAATTACCTATGCATCAGGAAGGGCTGCCATTGGTTTCAGTGCCTTGGACAACATTGGCTCTCGGTTAGGGAATGCCTTGATTTTAAAATTCTCATCCTGGTTTTCAAATCCCTTCATGGCCTTGCCCCTCCCTATCTTTGTAATCTCCTTCAGCCCCACAACCCTCCAATCTTCACTCCTCCAATTCTGGCCTCTTGAGAATCCCCGATTTTAAAATCGCTCAACCATCGGTGGCCGTGCCTTCAGTAACCAGGGCCCTAAACTCTGGAATTCCCTCCCTAAACCTCTCTTTCCTCCTTTAAGACGCTCCTTAAAACCTACCTCTTTGACCAAGCTTTTGGTCATCTGCTCGAATATCTCATGTGGCTCGGTGTCAAATTTTGTTTGATAACACTTCTGTGAAGCGTCATGGGATGTTTAACGACGTTAAAGGCTAGACATAAATACAAGTCATTGGTGCTGATGTTGGAATAAGGAACAGGAATAAAAATTCCGCCCTAGTGCCCTATTGCTGACCACAATCCCAGTGACTCATGCTGGCAGTGGATGTGTGTGAATACAGGGCGAGAACAGGAATGGGCTCATTTGTGATGACCTTCCCACCCAACCTCAAACAATCAAATCACGGCTCGACACGCACTCTCCAGGTTCTCACAAGAGGAACGGCCACTTGCGTGAGATCTTTTGAGGGTACCTGTTGAAACTATGTCGCAGCATAAGTCAGAAGAGAGGCGGAGACACACGCACACACATACACACACATACATACACACACACATACACACACACACACGAATACTGACCTGTGAGTACGTGCTGAATGCAGTCATAATGTGCAAAGTTATAGCTGAGTAGGTTGGTACAGAAACTCTTGCTGAGTAAAGTCTCACTCAGATGGACTTCTAGGCCGTTTAAAGATGCCAGGGAGCTGTGGTACTGTGGAGGGGACAGAAATGGTTGGATTCTCTTGGTCAGGTAATGTGGAGGGATAAATGTCAAGTGCTGTGTGACTGCAGTGAACACTGGGCCAGATCCATCCCATGGCCAAACTTCTGCTAAAGTTGTTCAACATTTTGAAGCATCATAAGGGGGATTTAGTTACTTCATTAGTTTTTTTTAAAAAAGTGCACATTTTCATATTAAATGGGTTAAGAAGTGCATTCCATTAGCAGAGGGCGTACATTTAACATAATTGGTAGAAGGATTAAAGGGGAGTTGAGAAGAACGTTTTTCACCCAGAGGGTGGTGGGGGTCTGGAACTCACGGCCTGAAAGGGTGGTAGAGGCAGGAACCCTCACCACATTTAAAATGTACTTGGATGTGCACTTGAAGTGCCGTAACCCGCAGGACTACAGACCAAGAGCTGGAAAGTGGGATTAGGCTGGATAGCTCTTTGTCGGCCGGCAGACTCGATGAACCGAATGGCCTCCTTCCATGCTGTAAATTTCTATGATTAAAATAAGGCGGATAGGAATGTAATATAAATGTGTTAACCACTGTGCTGAAAATAGTGCAGATAGGTAATTAAATTCCTAAGAGCTGGCACACATTAAATACCAATCAGCATGTTGTGCGTATCTTACAAAGCGGGAAAATCATTAGTGGGGTGATTGGCAGGCATACACCAGAAAGGTGAAATGTACCCAAGCCAAGTTGTACAAAGCTGACGTTTGTAGCGTGAAATGTCATTTTCCTTGATGTTATATGTTGGTGGGTAGAACAGTGAGCAGTAATTAACAGCTTCCCGTGTTGGAACGCCAGGATAATGCCTCAGCCTCAAGCACCCGTGTGAAAAATATAGCCTGATGGCGCAGTGAGCAAATACAGTGCCTAACGATGTAGTGATACCCGCCCTCCTGTATGGCTCAGAGACATGGACCATGTACAGTAGACAGCTCAAGTCACTGGAGAAATACCACCAACGATGTCTCTGCAAGATCCTGCAAATCCCCTGGGAGGACAGACGCACCAACGTTAGCGTCCTCGATCAGGCCAACATTCCCAGCATTGAAGCACTGACCACACTTGGATCAGCTCCGCTGGGCAGGCCACATTGTCCGCATGCCAGACACGAGACTCCCAAAGCAAGCGCTCTACTCAGAACTCCTTCAGGGCAGACGAACCAAAGGTGGGCAGCGGAAACGTTATAAGGACACCCTCAAAGCATCCCTGATAAAGTGCAACATCCCCACTGACACCTGGGAGACCCTGGCCAAAGTTTGCCCTAAGTGAAGGAAGTGCATCCGGGAGGGCGCTGAGCACCTCGAGTCTCATCGCCGAGAGCATGCAGAGATCAAGCGCAGGTAGCGGAAGGAGATTGCGGCAAACCTATCCCACCCACCCTTACCCTCAACGACTATCTGTCCCACCTGTGACAGGGACTGTGGTTCTCGTATTGGACTGGGCTAATTTTTAAGAGTGGAAGTAAGTCTTCCTCGATTCCGAGGGACTGCCTATGATGATGACCGAACCAGACAAAGTCCCAGGTTCAATCCTACATCTCTGGCGAGCTATCTGATCTCAGTCAGGATGGCAGTATGGGCACCACAATTGCGCTCAATGCTCTCAAGCTAGATGGGAAAGGAGCAAAATCAGTCGAGTTTCCTCATCACAATCAAATCATTTCTGCTGGAAGGAGGGCATTTGGTGAGGATATAACCAGGTTTATGTGCTGCTCTCTCGGGTCACTATAATCACTGCCGTGGCTCATATATGAAGAATGGCTACTTGGGCAAAACACCAGAGGGCTGCCTGTGGAATCGTGCTCAAGTACAAGTCAGTGCATCCAGGAGAAGGTAGGAGGGAATTAGGAACGTGAAGAAATGCAGTGATAATGGTGGCCCCCATTGAGGAGGTTAAAAAACGCTCAACACTGGGCTGCATCTTTGGCAGCACTCATTCCAGGACTTATTCAGGGATAATCTGTTGAACAAAATTAGTTACAGGATTTTACTGGGAGGTGCTACCTCTCCTTATCGCGCCTATATCTAATGTACATGCAGCAACATCATTCATAGACTGACACAGAAGCAAAATACTACGGGTGCTGGAAATCTGAAATAAAAACAGAAAATGCTGGAAATACTCAGCAGGTCAGGCAGCATCTGTGGAGTGAGAAACAGAGTTACCAAAACTCGGCAGCCAGTGTCCTAACTCGCACCAAGTTCCGGTCACCCTCCCCATCTCTGCAATCTCCTTCAGTCTCACCCCCCCTAATTCTGTCCTCTTGAGCATCCCGGATTATAAATTGCTCAACCATCGGTGGACATGCCTTCTGTTGCCTGGGCCCCAAGCTCTGGAACTCCCTCCCAAAACCTCTCCGCCTCTCTATCTCTTTTCCCTCCTTTAAGACGCTCCTTAAAACCTACCTCTTTGACCAAACTTTTGGTCATCTGCCATAATTTCTTCTTATGTGACTCGGTGTCAAAATTTTTTTTTGGTCTTATAACACTGCTGTGAAGCGCCTTGGGATGTTTCACTACGTTAAGGTGCTATATAAATACAAGTTGTTGTTAACGTTTCAGGTCGATGATGCTGCCTGACCCGCTGAGTATTTCCAGCATTTTCGGTTTTTATTCCATTCATAAACTAGCCTCAGTGTTTAACATTAGACATAGGTTAAAAGTCACTTACAACATCTTCAATAGCGCTGCGATTAGCTCTAAATCCATCTTCAGCCAGAAGAGACATTACCAACCCTTTCACTGTATGAACATATAGATTCAGTTTCACCAAATTCCCATGGTCTTTGGGTTCATCCACGCTTCCATACTCTAGCGCCCCAGTCTGCTTAATGTCTGCACCCTCTTCTCTATACTCTCCAGGCAGTGAAGAGTGAGGCGGGTCGCTACCCGAGGCACCACGGGACGTGGGAGTCGTGCCATGCAGCAAATTCCTATGTTGTTGTGAGGGCAAAGCTTGGTCATCAAAAGAATAGGTTAAAGGAGCCTTGACACTGGTGTCTTTCTGGTCGTAACCAGCATCACTTTCAGATTCAGGAACAAGATGAGCTTTCGGGGAATCAGAGGTAGTGTATATACTCGCGGAAATTAAAATTGGATCACTGAGGCTTTTAGAATTCCCTTCCACTCTTTCAATGTTCTGATCATTTCCATCTTCTGTCAATTCCATGTAGACATCACCAACCTCCTTGGAAACTGTGCCCGACTGCCCCTTGTCCAACTGTAGTGAAGGGCAAGAGGTTCTAGGAGGGGAAGAGTTTTTAGGGGAAGACAATGGGATTTTGTTCTGTGGGTGAGAGTTTGCACTCCCTGTCGGCTTGTAGTCAACCTCCGTTGGACGAGATTGTGCGGAGTGTTCTTCTTGGTCATTCTGGGCAAGATCCATGGAGTCTGCTGGTCTATTGCTGTCTTTGGAATTTGGATATGGGGTTTCAAACTCACTGTAGTTTTCACACTCGGCCGCAGAGTGCCTGTACTCACCGTTCATCGTCTCAGGATCAGGACTGGCTGACAGTGTTCTGGAGAGCGGTGGTTTTGTAGTCTTCTTCTCAACCAAATCTGGCTTTGGAGACTCAGGTAACCTGCGAAATGATTTTAAAAATGCAAAGTCAACTTTGTCCCAAATTCTACTTCACTTTTAACTCTCAGCATTAGTTTCACAGCAAGTTGACCGATTTTCTACAATTCCAAAAGTTAAGCAACACAAGAATTTTTCTCCCCTCGATCATTTTCTCCCCATCTCAGTTAACCCTTCATTAGGTGCCCTTCACCCTCCAGTAATGCCCAAGTGGCCATTATTCAGGTGTGGGCACTGACCATGTTGACAACTATACTATCACAGAGGTCATTAACAAGTCCAATAATGTCCTCATCGAACATCCATTCACACTTCCCTCATGGGTCTCCACAGTTGACCTTAGTTTCCTTGTATAGGGAGGGAGATGAAAAGAGAAAGCAGCTTGTGATTATAATCTAGTGACTGTAGTTGTATGGACGTCAGTAAGGAGAGTATCGGAGTTGGCTGTGATGTTCACTCTCTGGTCAAAAAGCCTAGTGACACTTATCATCTGGGCTCACATATCAAGACGAATGGTCCCTTGGGCAGGGTACCACAGTGAATTGTATTCCAGCTCGAATCACCACCTCTCCCACTCCTGAAAAGCCTGTCTCACCCATGCATCCATTCAACTGGGAACTGGCGCAGAGCTGCAGATTCTTCTTCAGAAACAAATACAGTCAAAATCGTTACATCTCGAGGTAATGGGGCATCTTCTGCAAATAAAAAAGCGGAGACAGCAGTGTATTATATTCAGTGGAACATTACTCAGTGTCACATGACAATCCCCAAGTAGTTACTTTAAAGAATAACTGCACCAGAAAGGCTCAGTCACATGGAAGCACACTGGTGTCTGGCCTCTAAGCAGTTATTCTTTAGACTTTAAAGTTATTCATTAGACTCAAGACCCTTTAAGCTTGTAGCAGTTGGATCCTGGGCCAACGATACCGAAACCACTGCCCTGCTTCTCTGTCCCTTTTCGTAAATTTTAAGTCTGTGGCACTAGTTCCCTGCACGGTAACTGGATCCATGAAGATCCATTCTATGGCAATGAAATGTGAGACCTGTGTAAAATGGATTCCCACCAGTGCCAGAACAAGGCAGATTGGGCAATTTAAACTGGGGAATATCAGTGTTACATTGTTATAAAATCATCTTTAAACGAAATCTGTTTTTATCATTAAGTCTGCGGAGGATTGTTTCAGTGCCTTTAAAGTCAGACATTGAAGCTTAAATTCCAGGGGCTACACCTCCAAATTAAACTGGAAAAATTGTGTTGCTTTACTCTTCACCCTGGAGCGAGCCTTTAGTTTAGCGATAGTATTCCTGCCGGAGTCAGAAGGTGCAGGATTCGAACCCCGCTCCAGACAATCCCGGCGAATGCTCAGACTCGGAATTCTGGGTTGACATCCAATGGGATGCACTTGCCCGGGGAATGTAGGTTGTGGGAGTCTATGAAACCCTCCCCGCCGGTATGACTAACCACTGTATCAGCTGGTATAATGATGTCTTACAACGCTCCTGTGAAGCGCCTCGTGATGTTTTACTACGTTAAAGGCACTGTATAAATACAAGCTGCTGTTGTTACGGCCTGTCAGACTGTTAATCAGCCTGAGACTCCTTCCCCTCCAAGGGAAGAGTGTGTAGATACGAGAACAAGTGACCTACATCATGGGTTGTGCAAACGATGCAAGAAACATTGGAACAAATCAATTAAAAGCAGAGCGAAGGGAGAAGGGAACGAGTTGAAGACAAATTTGCAGAGCACAGAAGAGAGAAGCCATCTGGCTCAACTAGTTCATTGTTCCAGATTAGCTGATTATTCATTCACGGCTTATGGAATCTTGAGGTGGGCAAATTGGCTGCTGTTCAACTGAGCATTTTTAGTTCATCTTCAGTTTCAACCACATTTTCATCCTTTGAATATTCTCTTGCTGTTATAATCTCAAAAGACTTCTTATTTTGCCGCTACAGCTGTGTTCAATTCTAGTTCTCTTTTTTATTGCCCGCACTGCCCCTTTGACTTTTTTTTTGGGAGGTTCCTGAATTTTTCTCTGGTTTTTCTCACATGCCTTGCTATAGTCTTTGTAGAACTTGTTTTTCTGATTTCACTTCACACGGTCTTGTGAACATGAGAAGATTTATTTAGTCTGCACTTCCTAGTCCTTCATATGCATTTATTCTGCAAGTATATATTCAAAGTTTCAAACTCTCATGTGGAAGTAAAAGATCCCGTGGCATTATTTTGAAGAAGAGCAGGAGAGTTATCCCCGGTGTCCTATCCAAGATTTATCCCTCAATCAACACCATTAAAACAGATTATCTGGTCATTATCACATTGCTGTTTGTGCGAGCTTGCTGTGTGCAAAGTAACAGCCGCGTTTCCTACATTAAAACAGTGACTACACTCCAAAAAAGTACTTAATTGCCTATAAAGCGCTTTGGGACGTCCTGACAGGTTATATAAAGACTTTCCTTCTTTTTAAAATTTTGAATGAAGAATCTGTTCCTTGCCACAACTTAAAAGAAAGAAAAACAAGGAAAATTAAAGACGTTTGCATAACCTATATATAGCAACTTTCACAACCTCAGCACATCCCAAAGCATTTCACAGCTAAGGAAGTATTTTTGAAGTGTAGTCACGGTTATAATGTAGGGAAACATGACAGACATTGTGCGCACAGTAAGGTCCCAATAATTTCCAACCCATGCTTCCCCTTCCAATACCCATCGCTCCCTCCAAGCCCCTGCAGGCACCCAAGATTATTGGACAATCGTCACCAAAGACGGCTTTGGAGAAGAGGCCAATGCCATTCCACTTCGGTCCAAGAGGAGCGCTGCTGTTGGCCAGGGCTGACTCGTGCAAATATGAAGAAGGTCTCCATTCAGCGGCCATACTTTAGAACTAACCAAATCTTCCAAGTTTATAAATTTTTAGGTGCTGGTAGTTGACTTAGCGTCCAGCTGCAAATACCATCACGATTACAGAGCAGACAGACTTAATGGCAATATTTTATTTTAAATTTGAAGTACACATAGACTGTGCTTGATTAGACCTTTGATATTTTTGCTGCTTTAGAATTATCCCAATATATATAAATAAATAAATAAATAAATAAATAAATGAGAGAGAGAGAGAGAGAGAGAGGGGTATAGGTATAGTTTTAAATACACTGTTCCACTGTTCATTATAGCTCCCTCAATAGCTTAGGTAGGCTACGGCAGCGAGTACTTGAGCCACAACAGCTAGGAAGGTCCGAGGTTTGATTTCTGGTCCTTGCTGAATTAGCTGATTTTAGCCAGCGGCACTTAAATGGAAGTTAGCCCTGTTGGGTTAGGGGAGGGTGAATAAAAAGTCAGCCTGGGTTTAGCTGCATGCATATGGAATCAGAATCGGCTATTGAAAATTGGCTAGGATTTCCATGCTGGAAGTATGTGGGCACAGGACAAGGAGAAAATCAACCTCTACCCAATATTCGCTGTTGCAGTTCACAAAAGAAGAATGGATACTTAGGCGATGTACTAGAGTCAATGGCTTCAAGGCAGGAGCAAGGGTGGCTGAAAAATCTTTATACTGTCTATCTATTTTCAAAGTTTTACATAATCGCCGGCCAAACTACCAAACTATGCAGAATTATGGGATGTTTGTGCTACACCCTCTACGATTGGGTTGAGGCTCCCTATCCATCTAGGATTCCGACAGCTAGTGAAAGGGGAGGTGCTAAACCCATCAGTCTGGGTGGCATCTGACTTCAGCTCCCAGAGATGAAAGAGCAGCATGTTAACTCACTGAGTCATCCAGTTCTCCTCCTCACCCCAAATGAACCTGTGGTCTGGCATGTGAGAAAGTTGAGGAAGCGTTATAGAGAACTGCAAGTACGTTGGTGATAAGGAGATACAGGATAAAATGGCAACTTTATGTTGGAATCGAGAAGTAATGACCAAGTGTGGTGAATGCTTGCACAATGGAAACAAGCTGTTTTTGCAACTATTATTTTTAAAGCCAGTAGAAATTAGGGCAACATTAGGCAACCCACGGTTGGTTAGCCTTCCGACACTCACTGTCTAAGCTCACACGTAAAGAATAAACCCTTGGGTGAGATATTGGAAGGCAGGCAACTCCTGTGAACCTGTGTCCCACAAGGTAGCACATTTAAAAGGGAAGAAAACTGGGGAGTGTATGTATTTCCACTCTGAGTAATGTATTTGCTTCATGGCTTCTTTGCTTAAAAATTCATAGCAACACATCGCTATTAAGAACTAGTTGGTTTATTAGCAAATGTTTAACAATCACACTACACATTATCAGTTCATCCACCAGGCTCACAACCACCTGCCTCATCGTGGATCCCCCGAACCCAACTGGCTGGGGTTTTATTGAGTCTTGTGAACATCACATGACTGGCTAAGCCACTCCCAACTCAACAGCTCTACCAACCTGTGAGCATACTCACACTGGGAAAGAATATGGCAAGAAATAAAATAAATCTTACCTGTCCTTCCAGTCAGATTCTGAAAGAAAAAGCAGTGAAGTAACTCCATTAAACCTCGTTATCAACTTACAAACATTCTACATCACACTACCAGAGACAGCTCATATACTGGTGATGTATCCAGACAAAAAAAGGGAAAATATGAAACAATATTGAATATATTTTGCTAGACTGCAATATTCGGCAGTAAAAAAAAGGTCTGAATATATCAGATATGCATTTCACATACAGCAGTCACCGTGCTGACATCAATACCAACTTTACATTATAGAGAAACCCGAGTGAATGGGCCAAGGCCCAAAGTGCAGGACACCACCATGGTTAAAAAGGAGAGTACTCTGGAAAAAGCAATTAACAGAAGCCAAGCTTGTGAAATAAAAGACAATAGATATAAAGAGGCAAGGAAGATTGACGGAGGTATGGACTTCTACAGGCTTAAGGTCATGGGAAAGAATGAATTAGAGTAGGAGACAATGCGATCAGTCTTAATTTCAACAGTGGAAGTGCAAGGCAATCAAATGCTTTGTAGGGCCGCATACTTGGAGTTTAGAAGACACAAGTTCACAGGAGCATTAATCATGGTATAGTCCTTAAAATAGAGAGATATTAAAAAGAGAGAGAGGAAAAAGATAGGAGAGAGAAGAGAGAGAGAAAGAGAGAGGGGGAGAGAAGAGAGAGGGGGGAGAAAAGAGAGAGGGGGGGGAGAAAAGAGAGAGAGAGATGGAGAGAAGAGAAAGAAAGAGAGAGGGGGAGAGAAGTGAGAGAGAGGGGGGAGAAAAGAGAGGGAGGGGAGAAAAGAGAGCGAGAGGGGGAAGAGGAGAGAGAGAGAGAGGGGGAGAGAAGAGAGAGAGAAAGTGAGAGGGGGGGAGAGAGAGAGGGGGGGAGAAGAGAGAGAGGGAGAAGAGAGAGAGAGAGAAGAGAGAGAGAGAGAGAAGGGGGAGAAGAGAAAGAGAGGGGGGAAGGGGGAAAGAGAAGAGTTAGTGGGAGTTGTGTACAGACCTCCAAACAGTAGTAGTAATGTTGGGGAGGGCATCAAACAGGAAATTAGGGGTGCATGCAATAAGGGTGCAGCAGTTATAATGGGTGACTTTAATATGCACATAGATTGGGCTAACCAAACTGGAAGCAATACGGTGGAGGAGGATTTCCTGGAGTGCATAAGGGATGGTTTTCTAGACCAATATGTCGAGGAACTATCTAGGGGGGAGGCCATCTTAGACTGGGTGTTGTGTAATGAGAGAGGATTAATTAGCAATCTCGTTGTGCAAGGCCCCTTGGGGAAGAGTGACCATAATAAGGTGGAATTCTGCATTAGGATGGAGAATGAAACAGTTGATTCAGAGACCATGGTCCAGAACTTAAAAAAGGGTAACTTTGAAGGTATGAGGCGTGAATTAACTAGGATTGATTGGCGAATGATACTTAAGGGGTTGACTCTGGATGGGCAATGGCAGACATTTAGAGACCGCATGGATGAACTACAACAATTGTACATTCCTGTCTGTCGTAAAAATAAAAAAGGGAAGGTGGATCAACCGTGGCTATCAAGGGAAATCAGGCATAGTATTAAAGCCAAGGAAGTGGCATACAAATTGGCCAGAAATAGCAGTGAACCCGGAGACTGGGAGAAATTTAGAACTCAGCAGAGGAGGACAAAGGGTTTGATTAGGGCAGGGAAAATGGAGTACGAGAAGAAGCTTGCAGGGAACATTAAGACGGATTGCAAAAGTTTCTATAGATATGTAAAGAGAAAAAGGTTACTAAAGACAAACGTAGGTCCCCTGCAGTCAGAATCAGGGGAAGTCATAACGGGGAACAAAGAAATGGCGAACCAATTGAACAAGTACTTTGGTTCGGTATTCACTAAGGAGGACACTAACAACGTTCTGGATATAAGAGGGGTCAGAGGATCTAGTAAGGAGGAGGAACTGAGGGAAATCCTTATTAGTCAGGAAATTGTATTGGGGAAATTAATGGGATTGAAGGCCGATAAATCCCCAGGGCCTGATGGACTGCATCCCAGAGTACTTAAGGAGGTGGCCTTGGAAATAGCGGATGCATTGACGGTCATTTTCCAACATTCCTTTGACTCTGGATCAGTTCCTATCGAGTGAAGGGTAGCCAATGTAACCCCACTTTTTAAAAAAGGAGGGAGAGAAAACAGGGAATTATAAGCCTGACATCGGTAGTGGGTAAGATGATGGAATCAATTATTCAGGATGTCATAGCAGCGCATTTGGAAAGAGGTGACATGATAGGTCCAAGTCAGCTTGGATTTGTGAAAGGGAAATCATGCTCGACAAATCTTCTAGAATTTTTTGAGGATGTTTCCAGTAGAATGGACAAGGGAGAACCAGTTGATGTGGTATATTTGGACTTTCAGAAGGCTTTCGACAAGGTCCCACACAAGAGATTAATGTGCAAAGTTAAAGCACATGGGATTGGGGGTAGTGTGCTGACATGGATTGAGAACTGGTTGTCAGACAGGAAGCAAAGTGTCGGAGTAAATAGGTACTTTTCAGAATGGCAGGCGGTGACTAGTGGGGTACCGCAAGGTTCTGTGCTGGGGCCCCAGCTGTTTACACTGTACATTAATGATTTAGACGAGGGGATTAAATGTAGTATCTCCAAATTTGCGGATGACACAAAGTTAGGTGGCAGTGTGAGCTGCGAGGAGGATGCTATGAGGCTGCAGAGTGACTTGGATAGGTTATGTGAGTGGGCAAATGCATGGCAGATGAAGTATAATGTGGATAAATGTGAGGTTATCCACTTTGGTGGTAAAAACAGAGAGACAGGCTATTATCTGACTGGTGACAGATTAGGAAAAGGGGAGGTGCAATGAGACCTGGGTGTCATGGTACATCTGTCATTGAAGGTTGGCATGTAGGTACAGCAGGCGGTTAAGAAAGCAAATGGCATGTTGGTCTTCATAGCGAGGGGATGAGAGTACAGGGGCAGGGAGGTGTTGCTACAGTTGTACAGGGCCTTGGTGAGGCCACACCTGGAGTATTGTGTACAGTTTTGGTCTCCTAACCTGAGGAAGGACATTCTTGCTATTGAGGGAGTGCAGCGAAGGTTCACCAGACTGATTCCCGGGATGGCGGGACTGACCTTTCAAGAAAGACTGGATCAACTGGGCTTGTATTCACTGGAGTTCAGAAGAATGAGAGGGGACCTCATAGAAACGTTTAAAATTCTGATGGGTTTAAGACAGGTTAGATGCAGGAAGAATATTCCCAATGTTGGGGAAGTCCAGAACCAGGGGTCACAGTCTAAGGATAAGGGGTAAGCCATTTAGGACCGAGATGAGGAGGAACTTCTTCACCCAGAGAGTGGTGAACCTGTGGAATTCTCTACCACAGAAAGTTGTTGAGGCCAATTCACTAAATATATTCAAAAAGGAGTTAGATGAAGTCCTTACTACTAGGGGGATCAAGGGGTATGGTGAGAAAGCAGGAATGGGGTACTGAAGTTGCATGTTCAGCCATGAACTCATTGAATGGCGGTGCAGGCTAGAAGGGCCGAATGGCCTACTCCTGCACCTATTTTCTATGTTTCCAAGAGAAAGAGAGGGGAGAAGAGAGAGAGGGAAATAGGAGGAAGAGAAGAGGAGAGATAATTGATTGATAATTAGAGAGGATATTGAGTACAAATTGCAAGGTTTTTCCTGTGTCCTGTCCATGACTCTGCGAACTTCCCCAAATATGGGATTGGTAGTAATGAAGCCTTGGACAGATTCGAGCTTTATTGAAGGTTAATTATCGAGGTAAAAAGAAATGTCTGACACAAGAAAAGGAAACAAAGCATCTTGGAGGCAGCTTAGGCTAAGAGATGGTGGAGTTCAATTTAAGGCCAGAAGAGATAGTGAAGCCAAGACTAAAGTGAAGAGGTATAAATATGTATATACCTTGTATTACAAATACAAGCAAAAACGGTTGTTTTTCGGACTGGAGAAAGTTATACAGTGGTGTTCCGCAGGGATCGGTACTGGGACCACTGCTTTTCTTGGTGTATGTTAGAATCAACTCTTTTCAAAATTCACCTAAAATGATGAATAGCCAGTGCTGGTATTGAGGGCTACTGGGAAGAAAGAGATTTTCCTTAAGAAGTATGCTGCTGTCATACGTCTAAGGGCTACATCTAATCCACACTGTATATCGAAGCACCTCGTCTTTATGGCATGGAGTGAAAATACCCAATGGTGCACAAGAAACAATAAGGGAGCGATAGCTACAGGAGACCACTACTTACAGGTTCTGTTTAGGTCACTAAAGCAAGACACTGATAAGGATACTTCGCTGTACTTCTGTCAGCCGTGTCTCAGTGGGTGGCACTCCTGCCTCTCAGTCAGAAGGTTGTGGGTTCAAGTCCCACTCCAGGAACTGGAGCACAAAAATCAAGGCTGACACCGATGCAATACTGAGGGAGTGCTGCGCTGTCAGGGGTACCATCTTTCAGATGAGACGTTAAACCAAGGCCCCATCTGCTCTCTCAGGTGGATATAAAAGATCCCATGGCACTATTTTGAAGAAGAGCAGGGGAGTTATCCTGTGTTCTGGCCAATATTTATCCCTCAATCAACATCACTAAAAATGGATGATTTGGTGATCATCATATTGCTGTTTGTGGGAGCTTGCTGTGCACATATTTGGCTGCCGTGTTTCCTACACTACAACAATGTCTACACTTCAAAAGTGCTTTATTGGCTATAAAGTGCTTTGTGATGTCCGGTGGTCATGAAAGGCAATTTATAAATGCAAGTTCTTTCTTTATGTTCAAATATGTTGTACTACAGCCACTTCCTCGTCCCTGCAGCTTGAGGTCGTGAAAGGCGCTATATAAATGCAAGTCTTTCTTTTTCTAAGGCCACCTTCTTGAAAATCACAGTGCAGCACCAGCCTTCAGAGTGCACTTTACTGAAATATTAGTAATACAGAGAACATAAGAAATAAAACTAGATGATATTGTGATGAAGTCCAGCACCATGGATCCTTTGTTATACTGAAATTTGGTTTGCCACAGATGGGCTGAAGTTTGTGCAGGGAAGTGCTCAGAAAAACATGCCCCCAATCAAAAATCAACATTGCATACCCAAGCCGGTAGTGGAATGACTTAACCCTTTCAGCACTGGAAAATCTTTTGTACTTTTCAAAGTAGGAAGTTGCTTTTTCTTCGCAGAACATCTGCAAACTTGGAACAAGTAAATCACAGCACTGCACAGGATATGTTTCTCGATTTATAGTATTCACGGAGCATTCCCGCGTAAGCAATGATCCAGTGACTCACCTGACCGTTCACTCCAGGTTGATAAGCCAGTACTTTGGCGGTTATTGCAGGTGGAAGCTGAGTGCTGACAATTCTGTAAAACAGATAATTTACACCATAGTGCTGTGTACATCAACACACAGTATGAGGCCAGAGAGTATATAAATCCAACGTTAAATTAAAGCACCCCTGATGTACTGGAGAGATTAATTTGTCCCATTTCAATACGTCAAGGGCTGGATTTTCCGGTCTTCTGCGCTCAGGGTTTCACCCTGGAGCGGTGGCATTGGCGGCGGTGAGGTCTTCTGCGCCCCACAGCGATCCTCGTGTCCGGTTTTGTGGCGGTGTTGGGCTGCGCTGGGTGTGCAACGCCCCTGGTTGCGACACCGACGCGAGTTTGAGCTGCTGCCTGCAACGACCGCCTGGGAAATCAGGGCAGTCCAACCATCCCGTCAGCGGAGAGCTAGGTAATGGACTCCTAAGGCAAGTGTGATTGTTTTTGCTTTACATTCTTTTTTTTTAGCGATTTGTGTTGTGGTGGCGTGGGCAATGTTTTGGGAATGTTTTTGTGGGTTTTTTTTTTTTTAAAAGCTTACCCCCCCCACCTCCCCCCTCGGGGTGCACACAGCCCAGCTCTTTAGCTCGGGAGTTTCCCATCCTCGCGTCAAGAAAATTTACAACGCCTCCCTTAGCACTACACCCCAATGCAGGGCCCAGATGCCCAAACTTAACTACTAAAGTGAAAACTATTCCCAGATGCTAACTTTTCCCGCCCCACCGCCATTATCGCCCCAAAAACATAAAAGCCTAAAATCCAGCCGCAGGTTCCTACCTCCCAATATTCTGCCCTTCCCATCTAACTCATGCTGGTGTTCCATGAGCACCAACAGCCTTCTGACACACTACCAAAAAGTGGCCTTTCTTCTTGTTTCAGTCTGGACTTGGATTTTCAACAGACTATTTGGCAGTGGGGGCATCACAGACAAGGCTGACTTGCAGACGTGTGATTAGCGTTGAAGAAGAAAGGATGGCTGTTCCTTCCCCATCTCTAGTCCAAGGGAACTGAAGCCAATTGTGATATTCCCACCTCTGTCCTTACTGAGATCAGCGAGCTGAGCGTGGACCTGGTAAGCCCTTGCCATACCGAGTGCTGCACTTAGCCACCATTCAGAATTCAGAAGAAACTTCTTTACTCAAGAGAGTGGCGAGAATGTGGAACTCCCGAGCACAGGGAGTGGTTGAAGCGAATAGTATCGATGCATTTAAGGGGAGGTTGGACAAGCATATAAGGGAGAAGGGAATAGAGGGTTACGCTGATGGATTTAGATGAGGAAAGACAGGAGGAGGCTCGAGTGGAGCATAAACGCCGGCATGGACTGGTTGGGCCGAGTGGCCTGTTTCTGTGCTATATCCTGTGTAAAACCAAACCTCTGGAGTTGGGGGGGGGCGGGCAAGAGCTGGAGTTATTTTTCAGACAATGGGCACTGGAGGGCGAGAGGTGAACCAGAGTTAAGTGTATTAAAAAAAATGAATACTGTAATTTAAAGCGATCTACCGCAAAAAACAAGCAGTATAAAACTAAAAACTATTTATTAATATTTGTTGGCTTGCCACGTACAACGCAGACTCACAGGTTTGTGTAAAGGATGCAACCAGCCAGGACCTCTGGGCAACGCTGACAGGTCTGTAAAATGAGTGCAGCTTTCAGCAGCAACAGGGGATCCACCTGTTAGGAGACAGAGAGAGCAGAGGATTGGGTTAGAAAACCTTCATAAGAACATAAGAACTAGGAGCAGCAGCAGGCCCTATGGCCCCTGGAGCCTGCTCCGCCATTCAATAAATGGCTGATCACCGACCTCAACGCCACCTTCCCGCCCGATCCCCAAATCCCTTTATTCCCAGAGAGTCCAAAAATCTAGCTATCTCAGTCTTGAATATATTCAGAGACTGAGCATCCACAGACCTTTGGGAGCAGAGAATTCCAAAGATTCACAACCCTCTTGAGTGAAGAAATTCCTCCTCATCTCTGTCTTAAATGGCCGACCCCTTTATCCTGAGACTGTGCCCCCTCGTTCGAGTTCAATGCCGGAGAGGGCAACAAGTCAACTTCAGATCAGCGCATAGCTAAGCCAAGCAGAATTTGGCCGAGTAAAGCATTAGCAGTGTACAATCAATAAAACAAATTGCTTCCCATTATAAAGCGCTCACGACAGCAGTAGTACCTCAGTCTCACTGCTTGGAATTTTTTCAGGTACAATCATACAAATGATAAAGAAAGATTTGTATTTGTATAGCGCCTTTCACACCACCAGACGTCACAAAGCGCTTTACAGCCAATGAAGAACTTTTGGAGTGTAGTCACTGTTGCAATGTGAGAAACGCCAATTTGCACACAGCAAGCTCCCACAAACAGCAAGGTGATAATGACCAGATAATCTGTTTTTTTTGTTCTGTTGATGGAGGGCTAAATATTGGCCAGGACGCCGACGAAAACTCCCCTGCTCTTCTTCGAAATAGTGCCATGGGACCTTTTACGTCCACTTGAGAGAGCAGACGGGGCCTCGGTTTAACGTCTCATCCGAAAGTCGGCAGCGCTCCTTCAGCACTGCACTGGAGTGTCAACTTTAGAATTTTTGTGCTCAAATTCCTGGAGTGGGATTTGAACCTGCAACCTTCTAACTCAAGGAGGCAAGAGTGCTATCCACTGAGCCACGGCTGACAAAAGACAGGCAGCTTTGTACAGAGGTGAGAAGTTGCACTATGCCATCTGGTGTCTGCGTCTTTTGATGCATTGGTGGAATAATGCGGTGGTGTGCGGCGGCATACTACTGCAGAGAGCAGCGCGTGCTGCTGCAGGAGGGCGATGGCTGACTGCAGTGTGGGCAGGTACAGCAGGAGTGGCGAGGTCAGGATGAAGGAGCAACAAGAGTTCGTAGAGGGATGTGATCGGAGCGCAGGAGAGGCGAGAGTTCAGGGCCCAGAAGAGGCGAGAGCCTAGGGGCAGCACGGGCCAGCCCACATTGTGCGATATGTGTGTGTGCACTAGGTCTGTGCAGCAGAGCTGATCTCCAGTCGTCTTGGGTAATCCTTGCCACTGGACCAAGACCTAGCTCTGTCGAGCCCGTGTGGTGGCTGGTGTGCAACGGCCACCCCATGTTAAAAAAATCCACGCACAGGCATCATCCACCCTTTAAGATGTAGTTCAGGATCCAGAATATTAGGTCCTTCATTTAAATACCTGTGAACTCATCCCTTTTCGGCGTGGAAGCAAGTCATCCTCGTTTCGAGGGACTGACTATGATGATGATGATGATGAAGAATAATGCGACACAGGCATTCGAATGAAAGTGTTTGCAGCTCAGCTCAGGTTCCCTAAATCAGGACTACCTAATCATCTCTGTTCATTCATCTCACGGCTGTTGCAGGATCTTATTTCATGTAAAATGGCTGTTGAATTTGCCCACATAACAACAGTCAGTGCTCTTAAAATTAACATTCTGTACATGAAGCAATTTGGGACATTTTTCAGATATGATAAATGTAAGTCTTACTTTCCCAGGAGCAGTAGTTTACCAGGTTTGATGAAAAAAAATCTATTCAAGTTGTTATGATCTGGGATGCACTGCCTGAAAGGGCGGTGGAAGCAGATTCAGTAGTAACTTTCAAAAGGGAATTGGATAGATACTTGAAGGGAAAATATTTCAGGGCTACGGGGGGTGGGGGAGAAAGAGCAGGGAGAGTAGGGCTAATTGGATAGCTCTTTCAGCACAGGCACGATGGGCCGAATAGCCTCCTTCTGTGCTGTATCATTTATGATTCTATGGCTTACAAATTAACTTCCATTTTCAAACCAACTATTCCGATGAATAAACTGATGATTGCTTTGCTATTTATTCCTGTTTTAACCATTGAGATACAAACATAATAGGAGCAGGATTAGGCCATTGGACCCCTCGAACTTGCTCCGCCATTCAATAAGATCATGGCTAATAATCAACCTCTGATATAACTAACATTTTCACCTCCGTAACATTGCCTGCTTCTGCCCCTGCCTCAGCTCATCTGCAGCTGAAACCCTCATCCATGCCTTTACCGATAGACTTGACTTTTCCAACACACTCCTGGCTGGCCTCCCACATTCTACCCTACTTAAACTGGAGGTCATCCAAAACTCGGCAGCCCGTGTCCTAACTCGTACCAAGTCCTGATCACCCATCATCCCTATGCTCACTGACCTACATTGGCTACATTAGCAACGCCTCGATTTTAAAATTCTCATCCTTGTTTACAAATCCCTCCAAAGCCTCACCCCTTCCTATCTCTGTAATCTCTTGCAGCCTCACAACCCCACGAGATGTCTGCGTTCATCAAATTCTGCCCTCTTGAGCATCCCTGATTATAACTGCTCAACCATTGGTGGCCGTGCCCTCAGCTGCCTGGGCCCTTAGCTCTGGAATTCACTGCCTAAACCTCTCTACCTCTCTTTCCTCCTTTAAGACGCTCCTTAAAACCTACCTCTTTGACCAAGCATCTGGTCATCTGTTGTAATTTCTTCTTAATGTGGCTCGGTGTCAAATTTATTTGTTTTGTCTTATAACATTGCTGTGACGTGCCTTGGCATGTTTTACTATGTTAAAGGCGCTATATAAATAAAAGCTGTTGTTGTTGTTAACAAAGAATAGAGAGCAGAGAGTATCCCTGGATTACATATACTTCGGTCCTGTCCAGGTTCCACAAGGAGTTGAAAGTCTGGTGCAGGTCACAGCTGTTTTGCTGAATGTGTTCCGTGTACAGATCCCACTGAAGGGCCAGCTCCTCTTGTTCCCGCACCTGGCAAGGGAAACCAGGAGAAGTAAAACAGAAAACCGCGAGATTCTGGAAATCAAGTGCTGCTCCAACTGAATCTGGCCCCGATGATCAACAGGATGAAAGCCGTAATTCGATGATCCGACACGTAATGCAGTCTCAACCTAATTCTCATTTGTGCTGGTCCACAGGGCAAAAATTGCCCGTAAATTGCAATCTCATGCAAAGACCATTTCGGTGGCTGAAATATATACTGCTGCAGCAAGAAATGCATTTCTGAGCTTGTCGAGGGGACTTTATTCTGCACTTGGGACCACTATGCCAAAGCTGGAAATGTTCACCGTTAGGTTCCACAGCACTGATAGCCTTTTCTTTGATGCGCACAAATACAAGAGGCAATTTTCTGCCGGAGGATTTTGCGACCTGCTGTTACAAACTTGCCCCATCGGTGCCAAGAAAATTTAGATTACAGAGTTCCTGGTCACAGTTTACTTTCATTCTGAACTGATTATTATAAATCCCAATGGGTTGTGAGTAATACTATGATTCTGTTTGTCTTTGTTGGATAATTTTCTGGATTCTGGCCAGCATAGAATTTGAACAGATTGTAAATATACAGATGGCAATTGAATAACAGCTGTCCGCAAGTTGCAATCACAACTTGCCTTTACTGGCTGTGACCTTGACAATGCTTTGATTGGATCAATAATAGCGATATGGAATTGCCACAGTGTCATCAGCACAAGTGCTCCTCTATACTTGACTATTCCAACGCACTCCTGGCCGGCCTCCCATGTTCGACCCTCTGTAAACTTGAGGTCGTCCAAAACTCTGCTGCCCGTGTCCTAACTCGCACCAAGTCCCGTTCACCCATCACCTCTGTGCTCACTGACCTGCATTGGCTCCCGGTTGAGCAACACCTCGATTTTAAAATTCTCATCCTAGTTTTCAAATCTCTCCATGGTCTCGCCCCTCCCTACCTCTAATCTCCTCCAGCCCCACAACCCTCAGAGTTCTCTGCGCTCCTCTAATTCCAGCTTCTTGAGCATCCCGAATTTTAATCACTCCACCGTTGGCGACCATGTCTTCTGTTGCCTAGGCCCCAAGTTCTGGAATTCCCTCCTTAAACCTCTCTTTCCTCCTTTATGACACTCCTTAAAACCTATCTCTTTGACCAAGCTTTTGGTCATCTGCTCCAAAATCTCCTTATGTGGCCTGATGTCAAATTTTGTTTTATAACTCTCCTGGGAAGTGTCTTAGGATGTTAAAGAGGCTATATAAATGCAAGTTGTTGTTGTTGAAGGGCAATACTAATATAAGAAACAAACATATAGTCCAGTCAAACTAAAAGATGATATTTCTAGATGACCTTCCCAATTGCATTGCTGGCCTGCACAGGTAGTTAAGCACTCAAGCCACCCAAGGCCGCAGAAAGAAAAAAAGAGCAGGCAGCCACCGCTAGCCTTTGTCAGAGAATTACAGGCGAGTGATACACTGTGCCGCCATCATCAGCAGTACAGCAATGCAAGTGTGAATGGGGTTTTGTATTGCAATCCCAAATACAGCTTCCGCTACACACATTTATGATACAATACAAATGCAAAGCACTACCTGGTATATATGCTTATTGGATCCATTGTAAAATGTAAAGACACCTATAAGTTGATCCAGAAATCGCTTACAGCTCACATCAGGGACTTCTATGGCACATCCAAGAGCCTACAACAGACCAGAGAGAAAAAAATATATATTTTTAAGTAGTTATTGTCAATAGGGGGTGGAAATCTATATTGTCTGCATTACCAGGCCCGTGCTTTTTTGATGTTAAGACACTTATTTCATACATACCCAAAGGTATTCCCCATCCACCTGGATAGCAAACTTCAGCTTTCGCAAACGGATTAGCTTGGGTGGCGTTCCCGAAATCTCAGTGATGCAGCAAACCACGCCGGCAATCTGCCCGCACAGCAATTCCTGCTGGTCAACGATGGTCTGCTCAAGAGAAGGTGATAACGTCATAGAATGGTTACAGCATGGAAGACGGCCATTCGGCCCGTGCAGACTCCCAGCTAGTCCCATTCCCCCGCCCTTTCCCCGTAGCCCTTCACATTTTTTTCCTTCAGACACTTATCCAACTCCCTTTTGAAAGATAAGATCGCGTCTGCCTCCACCACCCTTTCAGGCCGTCCATTCTAGACCTTAACCACTGGCTGTGTAAAAAAGTTTTTTCTTACATCGCCTTTGGTTCTTTTGCCAATTACCTTAAAAGTCTTTGAGAATCGGTAAAAAAAAAAAGACGGAGAGCCAAAAAGCAGGCAAGTGGAAAGAAAACTTTTTAAAGAGGGCTTCTCTTTTACTCTCGAGAATGGAAAGTCTTTTTAAAACTGAGATTCAAAGGCAAGTAGCCCCAAATATCTGAGTTGGCAAGGGCAGTACAAACCTGAGCCACACAGGCCAGGTCAGTTCCCAGTCTGTACTGTCTTAGCTGATTCCAGCTGGGGTGGCTGTTGGGAGTGAGTGATAGGATTGGCCCCAATAACCCAGGGGAATCAACTGACATTGTGAATCCTGTTATCAGGCTTTAAAAGCACCCACGTGCAGACGTTGAGCAATGACCGACTCGGCTGGAATAGTCTCCTCTCGTTCAACAATTTTGCCAATGCTCACAACCTAGGCTCACACATGAAAAATGGTCACTTGGACAAAATACGAGACCCCCTTGGAACCAATATTCCCTTTAAGCTGCGCGGTTGCGCAGCGCTCTAGAGGTCCCACGGAGCCGGTGCATGCGAGACCGTTTTTAAATTGAAAAAAAATGCGCATGCGCGGAATTTTGAATGTGCCGCCCCGCCCAAAAATAAATTGCAGGGAACATTGCTTGAAACCATACTCCAGCATGCGACAGCATCTTGTGGAGAAGAGGGAAGAAAATTGGAGGCAAAAACAAAACATATAATTTTTAAATGTTTTAAACGAAAGAGAACCTCCAGCTCTGCCGAGTTTTTGCAGCGAGCAGCTGAATCATACACACGCACAAACCAGAAAGGTCCCTGGCTCAATCTTCACTGTATGCTGGGTTAGATGATCTCAGTTAGCAGGGCAATTGGGGCATCATGATTGACTGCATTGGGTTAAGAGCAAAGAAAATAAATAAATCAGCGCCTGTGAACACTGGATGAGGACAAGATTGGTTTCAGCCACGAAGCCACGTCCCTCACGTGCCTGCTGCCCTGCCAAAACACGCTGTCGAGGTCCATGGATACACAATAATAACCCGAGCGTGCCATCACATGCGGAACTGTACCTCAGCATGATCCAGCACCGTCAGGAGAGTTGGGGAGACACTTAAAAAAAAAAATCTTTACAGCAAAGTTCTCACTCCTAACTGCTATCCAGTAACTGCCTCGGGAAAGAGCAACATCTATCTGTCATTCGGATGAGACATTAAACCGAGGCTCCGTCTGCCCTCTCAGATGGATGTAAAACATTCAATGTCAAAGAAGAGCAGGGGATTTATCCCTGGTGTCTTAGACAAATATTTATCCCTCAACCAACATCACCAAAACAGATTGTCGGGTCATTATTACATTGCTGTTTGCGTGGGGCCCCGAGCTGCAAGGACCATCAGCAGATCGGGGTTTATAAAGGAGCATACCACTTCAAGGTACATTATGTGCTGGAGAGCCACGGCTGTGAAGAGGGCGACTGGATTGGTCGTCACCGAAGCCCAGGTCGCTGAGTGGAGCAAGGTTGGGGCGCAGGAGCGGCGAGTGATCGTGGAGCGACGTGATCAGGGCCCAAGGGGCAGCACGGGCCGGCCCACACTGCGATATGTGTGCGCACTAGGTTCGTGCAGCAGAGCTGGTCTCCAGTCGTCTTGGGTAATCCTTGCCACTGGACCAAGACCTAGCTCTGTCAAGCCTGTGTGTTGGCTGGTGTGCAATAGTCACCCCATGTTAAAAAAAAATCTACGCACAGGCATCTTCCATCCTTCATGATGCAGTTCGGGACCTGGAATATTAGGTCCTTCATTGAAACACCTGTGAACTCATCCCTTTTTGGCGTGGAAGCAAGTCATCCTCGATGCGTGGGACTGTCGATGATGATGTTTGTGGGAGCTTGCTGTGCGCAAAGTGGCTGCCGCATTTCCTATATTACAACAGTGACGACACTCCAAAAAAAAGTACTTCATTGGCTGTAAAGCGCTTTGGGTCACCCTGAGGTCATGAAAGGCGCTATATAAATTCTTTATAGACAGTCACATTAGTCATCCAGTGTAAAATCAGAAAGTGTCTGGGACAGTTTTTGTTAAAACAGATGCACAATTCAGTAACATGATGATGTCAAAACATACATTAATTTCACTTGTAAGTGAAGTGATGACTATATTGACACCAGAATCATGGGTCTCCCCTACACCCCCCAAAAAAACAGAAAAAAAAACTATCTCTTTAATTCTGGTCTCACCTGTGAAGGGAAAAAATAATAGATCCCAGCTCTTGTTGGATCACCCTCCTCTTTAACTTTTGAAGAGTCATAAAGAAAGAAATAGTTGCACCTGGAGAAAGCGAGGAAATAAAGGAGAACGGTTATATACACATATAAACACTGCTGCTATCTGTTAAATGCTGCCTCTCTAATAAAGAAATACCTCTGGTTGTCTTAAAGTACTTTTGGAGTGTAGTCACTATTGTAATGTGGGAAATGTGGCAGCCAATTTGTGCACAGCAAGCTCCCACAAACAGCATTGTGATAATGACCAGATAATCTGGTTTTGTTTTGTTGATTGAGGGATAAATATTGGCCAGGGATAACTCCCCTGCTCTTCTTTGAAATAGTGCCATGTGATCTTTCACATCCACCTGAGAGAGCAGCCGGACCTAGTGCGCACTCATCCAAAAGATAGTACCTCTGACAGTGCAGCACTCCCTAAGTTGGCATCCATATTAAATTAACATTCAAGTATCAAGAATCCCTTTAAAAGTGTTGATTTCTGTTGGAATATGATCCTGTGAAAGTGCTATATAAATGTAAGTTGTTGTTGTTTAAAAATGAATCAGCTGGAGCTAGAGGTGTACCGATGGATGTGGTGTATTTAGATTTTCAAAAGGCATTCGATAAGGTGCCACACAAAAGGTTACTGCAGAAGATAAAGGTACGCGGAGTCAGTGGAAATGTATTAGCATGGATAGAGAGTTAGCTGGCTAACAGAAAGCAGAGAGTCGGGATAAATGGGTCCTTTTCGGGTTGGAAATCGGTGGTTAGTGGTGTGCCACAGGGATCGGTGCTGGGACCACAACTGTTTACAATTTCCATAGATGACCTGGAAGAGGGGACAGAGTGTAGTGTGACAAAATTTGCAGATGACACAAAGATTAGTGGGAAAGCGGGTTGTGTAGAGGACACAGAGAGGCTGCAAAGAGGTTTAGATAGGTTAAGCGAATGGGCTAAGGTTTGGCAGATGGAATACAATGTCGGAAAATATGAGGTCATCCACCTTGGGGAAAAAAAAACAGTAAAAGGGAATATTATTTAAATGGGGAGAAATTACAACATGCTGCGGTGCAGAGGGACCTTGTGCATGAAACTCTTGTGCATGAAACTCTTTTGAGTACTCTTGTGCATGAATCCCAAAAAGTTAGTTTGCAGGTGCAACAGGTAATCAGGAAGGCGAATGGAATGTTGGTCTTCATTACGAGAGGGATGGAGTACAAAAGCAGGGAGGTCCTTCTGCAACTGTATAGGGTATTGGTGAGGCCGCACCTGGAGTACTGCGTGCAGTTTTGGTCACTTTACTTAAGGAAGGATATACTAGCTTTGGAGGGGGTACAGAGACGATTCACTAGGCTGATTCCGGAGATGAGAGGGTTACCTTATGATGATAGATTGAGTAGACTGGGTCTTTACTCGTTGGGAGTTCAGAAGGATGAGGGGTGATCTTATAGAAACATTTAAAATAATGAAAGGGATAGACAAGATAGAGGCTTGTTTCCACTGGTCGGGGAGACCAGAACTAGGGGGCACAGCCTCAAAATACGGGGGAGCCAATTTAAAACCGAGTTGAGAAGGAATTTCTTCTCCCAGAGGGTTGTGAATCTGTGGAATTCTCTGCCCAAGGAAGCAGTTGAGGCTAGCTCATTGAATGTATTCAAGTCACAGATAGATAGATTTTTAACCAATAAGGGAATTAAGGGTTACAGGGAGCGGGCGGGTAAGTGGAACTGAGTCCACGGCCAGATCAGCCATGATCTTGTTGAATGGCGGAGTAGGCTCGAGGGGCTAGATGGCCTACTCCTGTTCCATGTTCTTATGTTCTTATGTTCTTACAATGGCCTGACGGGTAACGGCAGTGTCCAGTGAGGTAGTGAACATATCGTGAAAGATCCCTGGTCTAATCCAAGTTAACTGATCGGAGCCACAGCAGACGATGAGGTGCTACAATTGGATGAGGGAGAATCAAGAGGGGAAAAAAAATCAGGCAGGCTTCCTACTCCTGACAGCCTAATGGGTCGTGCTGGAAAGTACGTATAATATAGTGAGATAAAAAATTACCTCCCCAGTATAAATGTGACAGACCTTCTCGGTGCAGAAAATTTCACACATGTGGCCCCCAATTTGCCGTAAAGTGTCGTTTCCCCTCACCCCCACCCCACCCCAAAACTTTTGTCCGTTCACCTCTGCAGACACATCAATGACCCGCAGCTCAATGGCTGTAAACGCCATCCTGTACCTAATTCAACAGACTAGCTGTGTCAGCCGTGGCTCAGTGGGTAGCACTTTCGCCTCGGAGTCAGGAGGTTGTGGGATCAAGTCTCACTCCAGACACTTGAACACAAAAGTCTAGACTGACACTCCATAACAGTGCTGAGGGAGTGCTGCACTGTCGGGGGTGCCATCTATTGGATGAGACGTTAAACCGAGGCCCTGTATGCCCTCTCATGTGATCCCATGGCACAGGACGTTCTCCCTGGTGTCCTGGCCAATATTTATCCCTCAATCAGCACGATTGAAACAGATTATCCGGTCATTATCACATTGATGTTTGTGGGAGCTTGCTATGCGCAAATTGGCTGCCGCGTTTCCTGCATTACAGCAGTGACCGTACTTCATTGGTCGTAAACATAGTAAGTAAGTGCAGGAGTAAGCCCTTCGAGCCTTGCATGATCAGCCATTCAATATGATCATGGCTGATCATGCAAATTCAGTACCCCATTCCTGCTTTCTCTCCATTCCCTTTAGCCGTAAGAGCCACATCTAACTCCTTTTTGGATATATCTAACGAACTGGCCTCAACAACTTTCTGTGGTAGAGAATTCCACAGGTTCACAATTCTCTGAGTGAAGAAGTCTCTCCTCATCTCGGTCCTAAATGGCCTACCCCTTCTCCTTAGACTGTGACCCCTGGTTCTGGACTTCCCCAACATCGGGAACATTCTTCCTGCATCTAACCTGTCCAATCCTGTCAGAATTTTGTATGTTTCTATGAGATCCCTTCTCATTCTTCTAAATTCCAGTGAATATAAGCCGAGTTGATCCAGTCTTTCTTCATATGTCAGTCCTGCCATCCCGGGAATCAGTCTGGTGAACCTTCGCTGCACTCCCTCAATAGCAGAATGTCCTTCCTCAGATTAGGAGACCAAAACTGCACACAACATTCCAGGTGAGGACTCACCAAGGTCCTGTACAACTGCAGTATGACCTCCCTGCTCCTGTACTCAAATCTCCTCGCTATGAAGGCCAACATGCCATTTGCTTTCTTAACCGCCTGCTGTACCTGCATGCCTACCTTCAATGACTGATGTACCATGACACCCAGGTCTCGTTGCACCTCCCCTTTTCCTAATCTGTCACCAGTCAGATAATAATCTGCCTTCCTGTTTTTGCCACCAATGCACTTTGGGGTGCCCCGAGGTCGTGAAAGGCGCTATATAAATTCAAGTTTCTTATTCTTCATGTCGGAGCCTAGATATCAGCAAAACAGCTTTAAAAGTAAAGTCATTCTTTTGGGGCCATTATAGTTTAAGGCTAGTGATGAGAGTGTACCAACATGCCACAACCCCCATGAATCCCACCCGACCACAACAAGTCTGGTACTGCTCAGCTCATTTACCAGGTAGATAGAATGTTTAATTTGCTCACAACTGACCTTTCCCCTTCTGTAAGAAGTGATGATTGGTTCACAAAACAAAATAAAATCTTTTATGGTTAACATGGTCAGTGAGTGTACGCAAGTACTTTGCCCTTTTGCAAACATTTTGCAAAAAAAAAAAAGAGTAAAAATATCGATTGAAACTGGTAATAAGCAAATTTAGGGGTTATATCAGGAAATAAGGTTTTTTAAATTATGGAAGGTTTTGATGAAGTGGATAGAGAGAGAATGTTTCCACTTGTGGGCAAGAATGTAACTAGAGGCCATCAATATGAGACAGTCACCAAGAAATCCAATAGGGAACTCAGAAGAAACTTCTTTACCCAAAGAGTGGTGAGAATGTGGAACTCGCTACCACAGGGAGTGATTAAAGCGAACAGTATATTTGCATTTAAGAGGAGGCTAGACAAGTATATGAGGGAGAAGGGAATAGAGGGTTATGTCGATGGATTTGGATGAGGAAAGACGGGAGGCAGCTCGAGTGGAGCATAAACGCCGGCATGGACTGGTTGGGCAGAATGGCCTTTTTCTGTGCCGTATATCCGATGTATGTATGCTTCTTCACACAAAGTGATCAAGATATGGAATGGCCTCTGGGCGAGGTAGTCTATCGCACAACACCGTGGGACACTTTTAGGCGCTACAGAAATGCAAGTTGTTGTTGGAGGTGAAAACACTGCAATGGTTTAGCAAATAAGTGGATGGCAGAATGGGAGGCCTGCAAGGTATTTCTGGGAAGATGAGGCAAGAGCTGAATGACCTTCCTTATGCATTCTAATCTTGTGATCACAATTAATGCAAAGATTTAAGAAAACAATGAGATGTTTCTGTTTCAGCACAGACTGCTTTGAGAATATCCCCAAAGTGTTCCAAGCCACTACAAAATGTGCAGGATATAGCCCTTGTGGTGAAATGTTTAGGTTATTTCTCCTTGTGTAATCTGAACTTTTGTTTTAAATCAACAAACAAAGGGCATTTTACCTCCTCTATTTAGAAATGTGAGACTGTAACCAGTGAGTCACTGCTATGACTCCCCCTAGCGGACAGCAGGAGCCAAGCAGCAACCTCACAGCACAGCACACATCTGGGAGGGCACTGAGCACCTGGAGTCTCAGAAATCAGGCGCAAGCAGCGGAAAAAGCATGCGGCAAACCAGTCCCACCCACCCTTTCCCTCAACGACTATCTGTCCCACCTGTGACAGGGACTGTGGTTCTCATATTTGACTGTTAAGCCACCTAAGGACTCATTTTTAGCGTGGAAGCAAGTCTTCCTTGATTCCGAGGGACTGCCGATAATGATGATGATGCACCCAGATCAGCTTGATAACTATTTAGAAATAACGCTGTATTCAACACAAATATCGAATGCAAATAGCACCTCTGGAAGCCACGCCTCCCCAAGGCCCAAATTGATCAGTTGGTAACAAATTGTATTTATATAGCGCCTTTAACGTCCCAAAGCACTTCACAGGATGTTATAAGACAAAAACAAATACATTTGACACCGAGCCACACAAGGAGAATTTAGGGCAGGTGACGGTCAAAGAGGTAGGTTTTAAGGAGCGTCTTAAAGGAGGCAAGAAAGGTAGCGAGGGTTAGGAGTTTCAGAGCTTGGGGCCTAGGCATAATAGAAATTAGCGCAGGTGACCAAAAGCTTGGTAAAAGAAGAAAGTTTTAAGGAGCGTCTTGAAGAAGGAAAGAGAGGTGGAGAGGTTTAGGCAGGGAGTTCCAGAGCTTGGGACCTAGGCAACAGAAGGCACGGCCACCGATGGTTGAGCGATTATAATCAGGGATGCTCAGGAAGGCAGAATTAGAGGAGCGCAGATATCTCGGATGGGGATGTGGGGCTGGAGGAGATTAGAGAGATAGGGGAGGGCGAGGCCTGGGAGGGATTTGAAAATAAGGATGAGAATTACCAGTGACTAAACTTCAAAAAGTATTGCATTGGTTGGTAAAGCGCTTTGGGACGTCCGGTGGTTATGAAAGGCGCTACATGAATGCAAGTCTTTTTTATATATAAGTGGACTGCCCTGTGCAAAAGTTAGTCATACAAATCAAGAGTATCCCAGACTTGACCGTTAGCGTATGCAGAGTTAAGTTGCTTTTACATTACGTCCAATGAGTGCTGGAACTACGAGCTCCTATGTGGGGTCTTGGCAGCCAGCAGCAACTGCTGGGTAAACTTGCCATATTCACCAAGACCAGCCCTTGGGAAAGGTCAGGGTTTTTTTTACTTGAAGTTGAGGCGAATAGCATAGATGCATTTAAGGGCAGTTGGATAAGTACAAGAGGGAGAAAGGAGTAGAAGGATATGCTGATAGGGTGAGATGAAGTAGGGTGGGAGGAGGCTCGTGTGGAGCATAAACACCGGCAGGGACCTGTTGGGCCGAATGGCCTGTTTCTGTGCTGTACATTTTATGTCATTCTATGTACTAGTTGACTCTTAACATGTTTACTCTGGAATTGCTGCTAAATATTGAAGACCTGCATGCTAATAACTGGCAACCCTGGCACCGCACTAAGCGCATTACAAAAAGCAACATTAGCTACTCTCAGCAGTAGCAGGGATACTAGGATTGGCCTCAGCATTGTTGACCTAATACTGCAACAAAAATGAGTTGTAAGCACCCAGTCCCGATCACTACTCAGCGGTCCTGCTGAACAAGTGCTGGTGTACATTTTGGGTGTCGACAGGATCAGGCCAAGCTGTGATGCCCTCCTCAGTCGAACAGTCTTCTGACACTCGCTGACCAGGCTCACACATGAAAGCTGGCAACTTGGATAAGGTAGCAAAAGGCAGCCAATGCTCACAGAGCCCCTACACGACCATGATTCATCACCTTTAAGAGAAAGAGAGAGAGAGAAAGGGGAGAGAGAGAGAGAGAGAGAGAGAAAGAAAGAGAGAGGGGGCAGGGAGAAAGAGAGAGGGGGCAGGGAGAAAGAGAGAGAGAGCGGGGAGCGAGAGCGAAGCGAGCGGGAGAGGGGAGCGAGAGAGAGAAAGGGGAGCGAGAGGGAGAGAGAGAGAAAGGGGAGCAAGAGGGAGAGAGAGAGAAAGGGGAGCGAGAGGGAGAGAGAGAAAGGGGAGCGAAAGGGAGAGAGAGAAAGGGGAGCGAGAGGGAGAGAAAGGGGAGCGAGAGCGAGAGAGGGGAGCGAGCGGGGAGCGAGCGAGAGCGGGGAGCGAGAGCGAGCGAGAAAGGAGAGCAAGAGCGAGAACGCGGAAGCGCGAGAGCGAAGGAGCGAGAGAGCAAGTGAGCAAGAGAAACTTACATTTATATAGCGCCTTTCACCACTATCCGGACTTCTCAAAGCGCTTTACAGCCAATGAAGTACTTTTGAAGTGTAGTCACTGCTGTAATGTGGGAAATTTGCACACAAGCAAGCTCCCACAGACAGCAATGTGATAATGACCAGATAATCTGTTTTTATTATGTTGATTGAGGGATGAATATTGGCCCAGGACACCGGGGATAACTCCCCTGCTCTTCTTCAAAATAGTGCCATCCACCCGAGAGGGCAGTTGAACATCTCATCTTTAAGACGGCACCTCCAACAGTGCAGCACTCCCTCAGCACTGCACTGGATGTCAGCCTAAATTTTGCGTGCTCAAGTCCCTGGGGTGGGACTTTATCCACAACCTTCTGACTCAGAGGCGAGAGTGCTACCCACTGAGCCACACAGAGAGAGAGAGAGAGAGAGAGAGAGAGAAAACAAATCACTAGAATTTAAAAAAAGACCTCTCTTCTCATAGTTTGAATGCTCCAGTTTTGGAGTATGTACAGGGGCCCTTCAGACTAATATAAAAAGGAACGTTACTGTAATATACTCCAACAGAATATGCAAACAAAGGCATCTTTCTTTCCAGTGGAATCATCTAAAGTATCCTCCTCACTGTAGTATTGAAAACATTTAGCCTAGAGGATAGTGACAGTATTCTAGAATGGTCATGCAAAAACACTGAACTCAATTAACAAATTGCAAAATGCCAACAATGTACATGGCACTATGTTGAGAAGAGAAGGAGGATGGGAGGAGGAATTCCATAGGTCAAAGATTGGGACCTTCCTGTAAGGAGCTAGGATCAACTGGAAATCTCAATTCTTACTAGAAAGGGGTGTTCTGAAACAACACAAAGCACTGTGACAATTAAATTTTCGGAGCATGGAGCGAGAAGGGGTGCGGAGTGTAACTTGTTGCTTTTACATTGTAGAGCTCCCTCCAGCAATAATGCTGGCTTTGACATCACTATGCAAACAAGGCAGTGTTAAGTGTTCACAGCAGCAGAGGATACCATCTTAAGCTGTGGCCTTTTCCTTTGCTGGCTCAATTTTAAAATTCTTATCCTTGTATTCAAATCCCTCCATGGCCTCTCCCCTCGAGCCCTACAACCCTCTGAGATCTCTGCGCATCTCCAATCCTGGCCTCTTGCGCATCCTCAATTTTCATCGCTCCACTATTGGGGAACGTGACTTCAGCTGCCTGGCCCCTAAGCTCTGGAATTCCCTCCCTAAACTGCTCTCCTACTTTAGGACACTCCTTAATACCTACCTCTTTGGTCATCTGTCGGAATATCTCGTTTCATGGCCTCGGTGTCAAACTTTGTTTGATAACGCTCCAGTGAAGTGCCTTGGGGCATTTTACTACATTAACAACTTGTATTTATATAGCGCCTTTAACGTCCCAAGGCGCTTCACAGGAGTATTATGCAATAAAAATTTGACACCGAGCCGCATAAGTAGAAATTAGGGCAGGTGACCAAAAGCTTGGTCAAAGAGGTATGTTTTAAGGAGAGTCTTGAAGGAGAAAGCAAGGTAGAGGCGGAGAGGTTTAGGCAGGGAGTTCCTGAGCTTGGGGCCCAGGCAACAGAAGGCAAGCCACCAATGGTGGAGCGATTACAATCAGGGATGCGCAGGAGGACAGAATTATAGGAGCGCAGGCATTTCAGGGGGGTTTGTGGGGCTGGAGGAGATTACAGAGTAATATGTCCTTACTATACAGTATAAATGCACATGAGGCCCATACTCTGTGACCAGTAACCTTTATTAGCCAGCACTAAAGTGATGAAAGCGGGTGGAGCTTCCCCTTTTATACCTGAAAGTCCAGGTTAGGAGTGTCTCCCACAAGTTCACCACCTAGTGGTCAATGTTCTCACAGTGTACAACTTAGGTCAGTTTATACATGGGTTACAATGACAGTTGAATACATGACACAGAGATAGAGAGGGGCGAGGTCATGGAGGGATTTGAAAATAAGGATGAGAATTTTGAAATCAAGGCGTTGCTTAACCGGAAACCAATGTAGGTCAGCGAGCACAGGGGTGATGGGTGAGCGGGACTTGGGGTGAGTTAGGATACGGGCAGCCAAGTTTTGGATCACCTCGAGTTTACGTAGGTGCTATGTAATTGCAAGTTGCTGTTGTTGTTACAGGCACAACACCATTGGCAGCACGGGATACTGAATGCATCCATTTTCTTAGGGCCATGAGTAAGCAAAGCGCTGGGCCTGCCTGGCAGACTTTGTACCCGTACCCTTAATGGACAGGAAAAGAAAAATCTGATCATGACTTTTTAAACAATTCTGCCATACAAGCTTGCACTTGCTCCACGGTTACCCCGGTCTGTGCCTTGGAACATTATGCTAAGTCAGTGTCATCAGAGTCTCGCCCCAGGTGACACTCAAAAGGTTGCAGAACACTAAATCTATCGGAAATGTCGTGGATTACAGAACGCCAACAGCCAAGACAATCCAACTTCTGTATAATATACAGAGAAACGAGAATATGAGAGGAGGAAAAGAAAAGAGTGCTAGCTTGCCTTTTCTTTTCTCCTTCCCGCTTAATCAAGCAGTTTGTTGAAATACTGCCCCCACCGTTTATAGCGGGTACATTGGTGTTAACACGATTAGGCCGCTACAAACGTTGGACAAAAAAAATAGGTTTGTCGAAAGTACTGTATTATCAAGAACAGCCCCAAATGTTTATAAAGCCTGCTCACTGCTCCTGCAAGAGTCCCTGGTGTAGATTTTAAACAGCATCCCTTGAGTCCCGGTAATTCAGTGACATACTAGATTGTCCATCACAGAGTTGATCTGAACTCGAATCCTGATCCAAACAGTGTTATCGTCTTTCAGAGACACCAAGGGAACGGGAACTTCGTAATATATTGCTGGTCGTTTCTTCATCGTCGCTGGGTCAAAATCCTGGAACTCCCTCCTCAACAGCACTGTGAGAGTACCTTGACCACACAGGATTGCAGCGGTTCAAGGCGGCAGCTCACCACCACCTTCTCTAGAGCAATTGGGGATTGGCAATAAATGCTGGCCTCACCAGCAACAGCCACATCCCGTGAATGACTTTCTTTTAAAACATTTTTTTAAAAAAAAGAGAAGCTGACTGGTTTCCAATTCCAGCCCACGGTTACTCATTAATCGACTAACCAACTGGAGCAATGGTGGCGGAGGCAGACTCAATCATGGCTTTCCAAAGGGAATTGGATAAGTACCTGAAGGAAAGAAAATTTGCAGGTCTATGGGGAAAGGATGGGGGAGTGGGACTAGCTGAAGTTCTCTTGCAGAGAGCCGGCATGGGCTCGATGGGCCAAATGGCCTCCTTCTGTGCTGTAGCCATGTTATGGTGGTGCAGCATCTTCTTCTCTAACCCAAGTTTTTTTTTGAACAGACACAGAATGAACCGGGACTGTCAACACACCCCTTTTAAACTGACACAGACACTGCCCGAAATAGCTGGCACCCTTAATATGCGGTGCCTTTGGAACTGACTCTTATGGTACTTGCATTGAGGTCATGAGGCTCAAATTGCGCACTATGAATTCCACGTAGAAAGGTATCCTGTGGGAAGGAGGACAGTAGGAGTATGTTTGAGTTTGTGTGTATGTATTGGCACATGCGGCAGAGCCTGGTCTCCAGTCGTCTTGGATCCCTTTGCCACTGGACCAAGACCTTGCTTCGTCAAGCCCATGTGTTGGCTGATGTGCAACGACCACCCCACGTTAAAAGAATTCACGCACAGGCATCTTCCACGGTTTAAAATGAATTCATCGGTCACCTGAGTACTCATTTTTAGTGTGGAAGCAAGAGGGACTGCCTATGATGACTTGCATTTGATTACCGCTATTTGCCTGATATCGGTGGCTGCCCGTGATAACCATGCACACTTAGGATATGCATATTACATCAATGTTCTACAAGTTGCACAACTGACCCTTGAGAGCCACATGGCGCAAGAGGTCTGATAACACTGACTTGCCATAATGTTCCAAACCTCAGAACAACATTTTGTAGCATTGCTCCGAACAATCATTCCCGCCTGGAGGGAAGTACCATATAAAAGTTGTGCAGCATCTAGTGTTGGATTGAGTGGCTTTTTCTCTTCTCTGTGTTTGCACAGCCTCTGGCAGGAGGGAAAAAGGGGCACAAAAGATGAAAAAGAAACTTTCAATAGGTACTGAAAAAAAATAGCTGGTTTCAGCCGGGACAGCAGAACCGACGCTACTATCAGCCTTAGTGCCTTGGGCTGGGTGGCAAGGAAGGCAGAGAAACAGCCCATGCCCTCATTACTGATCCTTATGCAGTGACTTCTGCTGGAAGTGCATGTGTACATTGGATGAGAATATTAGGCTCGGGTACGATGCTCCCTGCAGTTAAATACCCTCCCAACACACAGTCAAAGTTCACATATGTATAATATGTGAGGCGTCAACCGTGGCTCAGTGGGTATCACTCTTGCCTCAGAGTCAGAAGGTTGTGGGTTCAACTCCAGAGACTTGAAGATATAATCCAGGTTGGCATTCCAGTGCAGTACTGAGGGACTACTGCACTGTCAGAGGTGCCGTTTTTCAGATGAGACTTTAAACCTCTCTCCAAGGCATGCAAAAGATCCCACGGCATTATTTCGAAGAAGAGCAGGGGAGTTCTCCCTGGTGTCTTGGCCAATATTTATCCATAAACCAGCATCACAAACAGATTATCTGACTATTAGCACATTGTTGTTTGTGGGAGCTTGCTGTGCACACATTGTTGTAATGTAGGAAATGTGACAGCCAGTGACAACATTTCAAAAGTATGTCATTGGCAGTAAAGTGCTTTTGGACTTACTAAGGTCATGAAAGGCGCTATACAAGTGCAAGTCTTTCTTTCTAACAGATTGATCAGTGCCTGTGAAATCTTGAACAAGTCCTCCGAAGAGGATATGGAGATCACTGGCAAGGAAAAAATAGCAGCTAAATAACCGAACACTAATGGTCCCTTTCACCCTTCCCCAGGCCTTAATATGGTCACTCTTATTATTTCAGAAGTTTTGACTTGTTTCAAAAACAAAAAGGCAAATAAAGATGGCAAATGTTTTTTTACTCAATGGTGTCAAAGCTGATTTGATGACCAGTTTTTAGAACCCCGGGATCAAAGCAAATCTTAACAAGGAACTATCACGACATTGGCAACAGCACGTCACATACCTTGCAAACTTGCGCAAGTATGCACACTAAAGTGTGAATTGAAACTTAGGCTAGTAAGTTACAAACATTTTTATATCCTGAAAATGCTGGAATTTTCAGCCCCTCTCTGATGGGCCCATGGTTACAGCTATGCTCATACAAGTCATGGGATCAAAAGAAAATCACAGTCAAAACAACAACTTGCATTTATATAGCATCTTTAACATAGTGAAACATCCCAAGGTGCTTCACAGGAGCGTTATCAGACACCCAACCAAAGGAGGAGATACTAGGCCAGGTGAAAGCTTAGTCAAAGCGGTAGGCTTTAAGGAACATATTAAAAAGAAGAGAGAGAGGCAGAGAGGTTTAGGGAAGGAATTCCAGAGCTTAGGGCCAAGAAAGATGAAGGCACAGGCACCAATGGTGGAGCAAAGGAAGTGCCGTCAACTCATTGTGTCGATATCTCCTAAAATATATTTTTAATTCTGTGAAAAACATTCTTAAATGACCTAATACGCACGTGGAACTTGAAATCTGCACAGCCTAGTGAATCAAAGGGCCAGTGCCTTCATGAAAAATTGCTTGCCAAAAACTTCACTCACAGGCAAACATGATGCAATAATCTAAACTGCGGCAGACATGTCATTGCATCAAAAGGCATGAAATCTTTATTGCGCAAAGCGATTGCATTGATGAGTTCTTCAAACGAGAATCATTTTCCGGACAATGGTGACCCTTTAGAGATACTGTTCTATAGTACAGTACTGTGCAAAGAATTGGCTCCCGGTCCAGCAAGACTTCGATTTTAAAATTCACATCCTTATTTTCAAATCCCTTCATTGCCTCGCACCTCCCTATTTCGGTAGTCTCCTCCAGCCCTACAACTCTTCTAAGATCTCTACACTCGTAAGAACATAAGAAATAGGAGCAGGAGTAGGCCACTTGGCCCCTCGAGCCTGCTCCGCCATTTAATAAGATCATGGCTGATCTGATCATGGACTCAGTTCCACTTCCCTGCCCGCTCCCCATAACCCTTTACTCCCTTATCGCTCAAAAATCTGTCTATCTCCACCTTAAATATATTCAATGGCCCAGCATCCACAGCTCTCTGGGGCAGAAAATTCCATAGATCTACAACCCTGAGAGAAGAAATTCCTCCTCATCTCAGTTTTAAATGGCGGCCCCTTATTCTTAGACTATGTTCCCTAGTTTTAGTTTCCCCTATGAGTGGAAATATCCTCTCTGCATCCACCTTGTCGAGCCCCCTCATTATCTTACATGTTCCGATAAGATCATCTCTCATTCTTCTGAACTCCAATGAGTATAGGCCCAACCTACCTTCATAAGTCAACCCCCTCATCTCTGGAATCAACCGAGTGAACTTTCTCTGAACAGCCTCCAATGCAAGTATATCCTTCCTTAAATACGGAGACCAAAACTGTACGCGATACTCTAGATGTGGCCTCACCAATACCCTGTATAGTTGTAGCAGGACTTCTGTGCTTTTATACTCTATCCCCCTTGCGCATCCCTGATTTTCTTCGCTCCATTATTGGTGGCCGTGCCTTCAGCTGCCTGGGCGACAAGCTCTGAAATTCCCTCCTTAAGCCTCTCCGCCTCGCTTTCCTCCTTTAAGACACTCCTTAAAACCTACCTCTTTGAACGAGCTTTTGGTCGCCTGTGCCAATATCTCATGTGGCTTGGTGTCAAATTTTGCTAGATTACGCTCTTGTGAAGAGCCTTGGTGCGTTTTACGTTAAAGGCGCTATAAAAAGGCAAATTGTTGTTACTACTTTCCAAAAATTCAACCAAGCCTTACCCATTACAATTTAGTTCGTTGTGCAGAATCCATAAGACATGAACAGAAATGGGAGTGAGATTTGGGCTTAAAATTGCGATGGAAGCAAGCAGAAGAATCAACACGGCCCCAGTCATTCCTGAACACACTGTACACTGAATAATCTTAATGGTTTGCAAAACCCAAATACATTTGGTCTCATGCATGGGCACTTACCATGCTGTGGCTTTTTGCTCTGTAGCAGCCGCGGTGGCCATTTACTAACAGCGAGGGCTCCCTCCAAAAATAAACAGAAATAAAAACGCTGGCATCAGGAATGCATCGAATTTTACAAAGCAACAAATATGTACGGGTTGACATGCATTCATCTCCATACAGAATGCATTTTAGAGAAGATAAAAACTACAGTTTGTCATCGCTCCTAGTGAGCAGGCAGGTCCTCACGCCTGTCAAAATCCTCTTCCTGTTCCCGTTCCCTGCGCGTTGTTTCAGTGTTGATTTATACCGGTTCAGTTCCCTCCCTTCACGCCCAGCCACTCCTCCTAAACTGGTGCTCCCTTGTTTGGTTGTGGAAAACTTGGTTGACGGGACTATCTCAATCACGAGTTGGTCTACTTAACTCTGTTAGCAACGGGGGAGGAAGGAGGAACCAGGATTGGGAGGAAGGAGGAACCAGGATTTTCAAACGAGTCTCTGGGACACGCGATCAGGCGAGGTGTTCCAAACATGTTGCTTTCTCTCCCTGCGAGACGCTGTTCAGTTCACCCGCGGACCACTTTGCCCCGTAATCATTTTGTACTTTTCCCAAGATAGACGGCAACTTCTTGTTTATCGTTTTCTGACAATTTAAAAACAAACCGAAATGAAAGTCGACCCAAGGGGTTTTCTACGCGTAGCTCATTTATGTCAAAAATCTGGGCTGACACTCCAGGGCAGTGCTGCACTGTCGCAGGTACTGTCTTTCGGATGAGACGTTAAACCGAGGCCAGGTCTGCTCTCTCAAGTGGACGTAACGGTGTCCTGGCCAATATTTATCCCTCAATCACCATAACAAAAACAGATTATCTGGTCATTATCACATTGCTGTTTGTGGGAGCTTGCCGTGCGCAAATTGGCTGCTGAGTTTCCAACATTACAACAGCGACTACACTTCAAAAGTACTTCATTGGTCGTAAAGCACTTTGGGAAGTCTGGTGGTCGTGAAACGTGCTATATAAATGTAAGTAATTCTTTTATTTACAAACTGTTACACCCAATCTCTCAACTAACGGAACAAGTCACGTTCGCGTCCTGTTTTAAATACCTATCGACAAGGGGCCAGTCATTTAAATGCTGAATTATTAAAGTTCCTCTCCTGCTTCATTGGGCATCTCTCATTTGCATCCATTTGCTGGGCATTTGGGGCCACTTTTTAAGTTATTTGCTGTTAGAACTTAAGAAATAGGAGCAGGAGTAGGCCTTTGGGCCCCTCGCACCTGCTCCGCCATTCAATAAGATCATGGCTGATCTGACCTTGGCTTCAACTCCACTTCCCCACCCGCTCCCCATAACCCTCAACACCCTTATTGTTCAAAAATCTGTCTATCTCCACCTTAAATATATTCAATGACCCAGCCCCCACAGCTCTCTGGGTAGAGAAGTATAAAGATTCACAACCCTCAGAGAAACAATTCCTCCTCATTTCGGTTTTAAACGGGTGTCCCCTTATTCTGAAACTATGCCCGCTGTTAAGTCTTGTCAAACATTTGAGTAAAGCAGCACTTTTGTGCTTGCCAATCTTTGGGCTTTATTTCATTCCTTTAATCTCTCCTTATTCGAAAATTTGACACCTGTATCAGTCTCCAGAGTCTGGTTCCTCTCACTCCACTTGGAAAATCATACATATATATTACTATTTTTAAAAACAGCACCGCAGCATAGCATGCAACAACAACTTGTATTTATATTGCACCTTTAACACAGTAAAACAGGAGCGTTATCAAACAAAATTGTACACCAAAGTCAGATAAGGAGATGTTAGTACAGGTGAGGTTTTAAGGAGCATCTTAAAGGAGGAGACAGCGCTAGAGAGGCGGAGAGATTTAGGGAGGGAATTCCAGAGTTTATATTATAAAAGAAAGGTCACAAGGTTAAGTATAGGAAATGGGCAGCAAGCGAAGAAGCGACAGGTTAGGAAAGGTAAAGGAAAGCTTGGCTGAACAGATGGATTTTGAGAAGATTATAAAGGTGGAGGGCCAAAGTATCAGACAGACAGCTGAAGGTTCTGCCACAGATGGTGGTGCAAAGCGAGGAAGATGAAAAGCAGGTCAGAATCAAACAAACAGGACTGGAAGAGTGTATCAAGGTAGAGTGAGGCACGGCTGTGGAAGCGTTTCTAGCCAAGGGCAAAGATTTTAAATTGAATGTATTGTAGATGAGGAACGAGTGAAAGTCAGTGAGGACAAGCATGTGTAAATGCAAGTCTTGCTCTCTCAGTATTGGCCCAAATATATAACTACATGGAATGTGGATAAGCACCCCAATTTTTGATTATGAAAATACCACAGAGAGAAAGGTGGAAGGGAATGGGGGAGGTCCTAAAATATATATATTTCTTTTAAAGACTTGGATTTATATAACACTTTCACATCCTCATGACACCCCAAAGCGTTTTGCAGCCAATAAAGTACTTTTTTTGAAGTCACTGTTGTAATGCAGGAAACGCGGCAGCCAATTTGCACACAGCAAGTTTGCAAAAACAGCAATGTGATAATGACCGGATAATCTGCTTTAGTGATGTTGGATGACGGATAATTTTTGACCAGGAAAAACTTTCCTCCTCTTCCTTGAAAATGATATGATGGCCTTTATCACAAGAGGATTTGAGTACAAGAGTAAAGACATCTTACTGCAATTATATCATAGACAGTCCCTCGAAATGAGGATGACTTGCTTCCACGCCGAAAAGGGATGAGTTCACAGGTGTTTCAATGAAGGACCTAATATTCCAGGTCCCGAACTACATGTTGAAGGATGGAAGATGCCTGTGCATTTATTTTTTTAACATGTGGTGGCCGTTGCACCCCAGCACTACACGGGCTTGACAGAACTAGGTCTTGGTCCATTGGCAAGTTTTAACCAAGATGACTGGAGACCAGCTCTGCTGCACAGACTTAGCACGCACACATATTGCAGTGTGGACTGGCCCGTGCTGCCCCTGGGCCCTCGCCTCTCCTGGGCCCCGAGCTCTCGCCTCTCCTGGGCCCCGATCACATTCCTCTATGAACTCTTGCCACTCCTTCACCCCGACCTCGCCGCTCCTGCTGTACCTGCCCGCACTGCAGTCAGCCGTCGCCCTCCTGCAGCAGCACGCGCTGCTCCCTGCAGTGGTACGCCACCGCACGCTGCTCCCTCTAATGGCTCCGGCCTACTGATAGTCTTGCAGGCTGAGACCGTGCCGATTTCCGGGCCGCCGCACACTGCTCCCTCTAATGGCTCCGGCCTACTGATGTCTTGCAGGCCGGCACCACACTGATTTCTGGGCCGAGCCGCCGCACGTTGCTCCCTCTAATGGCCCCGGCTTTATATAGGGCCCTGTTGGGACCACACCTGGAGTATTGTGTACAGTTTTGGTCTCCTTACTTAATGAATGATATATTTGCAACAAAGGTTCACCAGACTGATTCCTGGGATGGGGGGATTGGCCTATGAGGAGAGATTGAGTAGACTGGGCCTATATTCTCAAGTTTAGAAGAATGAGGTGATCGCATTGAAACACAAAATTCTTATAGGGCTAGACAGGGTAGATGTTTCCCCAGGCTGGGGAGGCTAGAACCAAATTTTCAGAATAAGGGGTCAGCCATTTAGGACTGAGGAGACATTTTTTGACTCAGAGGCTGGTGAATCTTTGGAATTCTCTACCCCAGAGGTCTGTGGAAGCTCAGTCGTTGAGTATATTCAAGACAGAGAGCGATAGATTTTTGGATATTAAAGGATATGGGGATAGTGTAAGCAAGTAGAGTTGAGGTAGATCAGCCGTGATCTCATTGAATGGTGGAGCAGGCGCGAGGGGCCTATGGCCTACTCCTGTTCCTACTTCTTATGTTCTCATAGTGCCATGGGATCTTTTACATCCATTCGCAAGAGAAGACGGGGCCTCAGTTTAACACCTCATCCGAAAGACGGCACCTGCGACAGTGCAGCACTCCCTCAGCACGGCACTGAGTGTCAGTCTAGATTTTTGTGCTCAAGTCCCTGGAATGGGACTTGAACCCACAACCTGCTGACTCAAGAGGCGAGAGTGCTACCCACTGAGCCGCAGCGGGCACCTAATAAATCAATTAAAAAGGAAATGATAAAATCAGGGTGAATAAAAGTGTTTGTATCAGCCAGCGCCCTCACCCGCCGACCCTTGCTGCCCACCATCCCACACAGGAGCAGACCATTCAGCCCCAAGGTTTGCACTACCCACCCCTTCCCCAACCCAATGAGCGGAGCAGGAACAATGCAACCCAACAACAACTAGTATTTATATAGCACCTTTAACATAGTGACACGTCCCAAGCCACTTCACAGGAGTATTATGAGATAAAACAATTTGACACCGAGCCACATAAGTAGAAATTAGGGCAGGTGACCAAAAACTTGGTCAAAGAGGTAGATTTTAAGAAGCGTCTTGAAGGAGGAAGGAGAGGTTTAGGCAGGGAGTTCCAGAGCTTAGGGCCCAGGCAGCTGAAGGCACGACCACCGATGGTTGAGCGATTATAATCAGGGATGCTCAGGAGGGCAGAATTAGAGGAGTGTAGACATCTCGGGGGGTAGTGGGGCTGGAGATTAGAGAGATAGGGAGGGGCGAGGCCATGGGGGGATTTGAAAACAAGGGTGAGAATTTTGAAATCGAGGCATGGCTTAACCGGGAGCCAATATAGGTCAGCGAGTAGAGGGGGTGATGGGTGAGCGGGACTTGGTGAGAGTTAGGACACGGGCAGCCGACTGAGATGATGAGGAATTTCTTCACTCACGAGGGTTGTGAACCTTTGGAATTCTCCACCCAAAAAGGCTATGGATGCTGAGTCATTGAGTATATTCAAGGCTGCTGAGATAGACAGATTTTTGCACTCTAGGGGAATCAAGGGATATGAGGATAGGGTGGGAAAGTGGAGTTGAGGTCGAAGATCAGCCATGATCTCATGGAATGGTGGAGCAGGCTCGAGGGGCCGTATGGCCTACTCCTATTTCTTATGTACGACAAGTATCCCAGGTGAATCTGCAGGATTACATTCTAGGCAATACAACAACAACTTGTATTTATATGGCGCCTTTAAAGTAGTACAACGTCCCATGTCGCTTCACAGGAGCGTTACAAGTCAGAAATTTGACACCGAGCCACATAAGGAGAAATTAGGGCAGGTGACCAAAAGCTTGGTCAAAGAGGTAGGTTTTAAGGAGCGTCTTGAAGGAGGAAAGAGAGGCGGAGAGGTTTAGGGAGGGAGTTGGAGAGCTTGGGGCCCAGGCAACAGAAGGCACGGCCACCGACGGTTGAGCGAGTATAATCAGGGATGCTCAGGAGGGCAGAATTAGAGGAGCGCCGACACCTCGGGGGGTTGTGGGGCTGGAGGAGGTTAGAGAGATAGGGAGGGGCGAGGCCATGGGGGGGGGGGGGGGATTTGTAAACAAGGATGAGGGACTGCCTCTATTCACCCCACAAAACATCTCCAGCAGGAGCTCAGCAGCTCGAGGAGTGGGCGAGAGAGAGAGAGGAAGAAATAAAACTACGTTCATTTTAAAGGGACTGCTGCTCTGCTTCCTCAGGCCGCCATCTTCACCGTTCACCTTCACCTGCCAGAAGCTTCTGGGCGGACGTCGGTTACGCGGTGACCTCACCTCAAAGCCCCGCCCACATCTGACGTGCTGCGTGCCGGCCCTCCGCCCCGCTGCGTGCCACACTCAAGATGGCGGCGGCCGCGGGACGGTTAAAGCTGTTGGGAAGCGCCTCTCGCTGCGGCGTTTAAAAAAAACATGTATTTAATACTTTAATCATCGATGTAACTGATGCATTTTTTGTCTGTGTGTGAAAGAGGAGTCGGCTTTCCCTTTTACGGTACAATATCACCCTCTTTTTGTGTGGCTTTAGTTTGAGGATTGAAATCAGAACATTAACGCGCACTTTTAAAGTTATTTCGGGAGGGGAGGGGAGGGGAGGGGAGGGGCGGGGTGGGGGTTTCTTGTTTGGTTTAATTGGCAGTAAGTGTGTTTGGGATATTGGTCTGCGGGCGCTGGGCAAACTCACTGACTCATCGCCCGCAATCAGCGTTACCAACCCTCCCGGATTGCCTTGAAGTCTCTGAATTCAACAACAACAACAACAACCTGTATTTATACAGCGCCTTTAACTTAGTGAAACGTCCCAAGGCGCTTCACAGGAGTATTACGCGATTAAAAAAAATTGACACCGAGCCCGCATGAGTAGAAATTAGGGCAGGTGGTCAAAAGCTTGGCCAAAGAGGTAGGTTTTAAGGAGGATAGTGAGGCGGAGAGGTGTTCCAGAGCTTGGAGGCCCAGGCAACACAAAGCACGGCCACCAATGTTTGATGGTTATAATTAGGGATGCTCAGGAGAGCAGAATTAGAGGAGTGCAAACATCTCGTGGGGTGGGTGGGGCTGGAGGAGATAGGGAGGGGCGAGGCCATGGAGGGATTTGAAAATTTTGAAATTGAGGCATTGCTTAACAGGAAGCCAATGGAGGTCAGCGAGCACTGGGGTAATGGATGAGCGGGACTTGGTGTGAGTTAGAGGCTATTGTGTGGGTGGGGGGGGAACTTAAAACAATCACTGTCACTAGAGGAAAAAGTACTAGGCAAACTAAAGGTGGACAAGTCCCCTGGACCTGATGATCTGCATCCTAGGGTCATAAAAGAAGTGGCTGCAGAGATAGTGGATGCATTGGTTGTAATCTACCAAAATTCCCAGGATTCTGGAGAGATCCCAAATGTAACGCCCCTATTTAAGAAAGAAAGGAGTGAGACAGAAAGCAGGCAACTATAGACCAGTTAGCCTACATCTGTTAATCGGAAAATGCTGGAGTCCATTATTAAGGAAGTAGTAGCTGGACATTTAGAAAATCATAATGCAGTCAAGCGGAGTCAGCATGGTTCTTTGAGGATGTAACGCGCAGGGTGATTAAAAGGAACCAGTAGGTGTCATGTGATTGGATTTCCAGAAGGCATTCGATAAAGTGCCACATAAAAGGTTACTGCACAAGATTAGAGCTCACAGGGTTGGGGGTAATATATTAGCATAGATAGGGGATTGGCTAACTAATAGAAAACAGAGTCAGGATAAATGGGTCATTTTCAGGTTGGCAAACTGTAACTAGTGGGATGCCACAGGGATCAGTGCTGGGGCCTCAAACTATTTACAATCTAAATGCCTTGGATGAAGGAATCGAGTGTAATGTAGCCAGATTTGCTGATACAAAGATAGGTGGGAAAGCACATTGTGAGGAGGATGCAAATAATCTGCAAAGGGATATAGATAGGCTAAGTGAGTGGGCAAAAAATTGGCAGATGGAGTATAATGTGGGAAAATGTGAGGTTATCCACTTTGGTAGGAAAATAAAAAAGCAAATTATAATTTAAATGGGGAGAGTTTACAAAATGCTGTGATACAGAGGGATTTGGAGGTCCTTGTACATGGAACTGAAAAAGTTAGCATGCAAGTACAGCAAGGTGATTAGGAAAGCAAATGGAATGTTGGCCTTTATTGCAAGGGGGATGGAGTATAAAAGTAAGGAAGTCCTGCTGCAACTGTACAGGACTTTAGTGAGGCCACACCAAGAGTACTGCATACAGTTTTGGTCTCATTTAATTAAGGAGGGATATACTTGCACTGGAGGCAGTTCAGAGAAGGTTCACGAGATTAATTCCTTCGATGAAGGGTTTGTCATATGAGCAGGTTGGGCCTATACTCATTGGAGTTTAGAAGACTGAGAGGTGATCTAATTGAAATGTATAAGATTCTGAGGGGGCTTGACCGGGTAGATGCAGGGAGGATGTTTCCTCTCGTGGGGGAATCTAGAACTAGGGGCATAGTTTCAGAATAATGGTTCGCGCATTTAAGACGGAGATGAGGAGGAATTTCTTCTTTCAGAGCATCGTGAATCTTTGGAATTCTCTACTGAATAAATTTTTAAGGTGGAGCTAGATAGATTTTTGAAGGATAAGTCGAGGGTTATGGGGAATGGGCATGGAAGTGGGGTTGAGGCCAAGATCAGATCAGCCATGATCTTACTGAATGGTAGAGCAGGCTCGAATTGCAAGATGGACTACTCCTGCTCCTATTTCTTATCTTCTTATGTAGGACACGGGCAGGTGAGTTTTGGATTCGCGATTAATCTCCTGGGTGCTGCTGCAAGAAACCCAGAGATAAATCATAGGGGCATTTAAACACAGTTTGCTTATTGTCAATTAACAGATATTGGAGATGGGGAGGGGTAAAAAAGGCTGTTTGACTGGTTGGAGGCAGGAGGTCATGCAATTCAAACCTCCAGGATGACATGCAATCCTACCTAGGAGTTGGTAACCCTACCCAGAATGTGAAACCAGGGCATGAATTCCCCAACTATAGATGGTGTGAAAGCCATTCAAAAAAAGGCCTGGGCACTGAGCTGTCCCTGACTCAACTGTGATGAGTGTAATAGTGTATATTCAACATGTGCCAGTTATAAGTGACGCACTTTCTGAAGTGTAGTCACTGTTGTAAGAAAAGGGGCAGTCAATTTGTGCACAGCAAGTGCCCACAAACAGCAATGAGATAGTGGAGGCTGAGGGAAGACATCATTGAGGTGTATAAAATCATGAGGGACCTAGATAGGTCCTTCCTATCCACTCTATATTTCCCTTAGCATAGAGATCACCTAACAGGGGGCATAGATTTAAAGTAATTGGTAGAAGAATTAGAGGGGAGTTGAGGAGAAATGTTTTCACCCAGAGGGTGGTGGGGGTCTGGAAGGGTGGTAGAGGCAGAAACCCTCATCACATTTAAAAAGTACTTGGATATGCACTTGGTGCTGTAACCTACAGGGCTACGACCCAAGAGCTAGAAAGTGGGATTAGGCTGGATAGCTCTTTTTCGGCTGGCACAGACATGATGGGCCGAAATGGCCTCCTTCTGTACTGTAGAATTCTATGATTCAATGAAACAGCAATAAGGTAATGAGCAGATAATCTGTTTGCATTGCAGGGAGTTGCAGTTCGGACACCCTTGATTAAATTATTCATATGTTTAAAATCTAGTTACACCAGTGTGGCCAGAATATTTGCATCCACTGGACATAGGATACCGTTTCCCATGAGACTGCTGGCAGGCCCAGAGGAATTCCAGTTTCGCTGGCTGCACAATTTTTAAAGTTTTCAGTTCGCACACTGAAACCCAACTTAATGTTAAGGCAAATAAAGCAACTCTATCAAGAGCAGCAAAGAGAACCAAAGGCGACATGAGGAAAAACTTTTTACGCAGCGAGGTCTGGAGTTCACTGCCTCAAAGGGTGACGGAGTGGGACTAGCTGAAGTGCTCTTGCAGAGAGCTGGCATGGGCTTGATAGGCCGAATATCATCCTCCTGTACTGTAACCATTCTATTGCTTTTTTCTGTAATTGTTTTTACCCTAAGCTGCAAAAATATCCACTTACACCTTCCTGTAGGTGTCACTAAATGTAAACCTTTTCTTCTTTTCGTCTTGTATTCCACTGCCTCTTTGATCACACCATCAGAGCCACCTTCAGGAGAAGTGAGAATTAAAATGTAGATCGTTGCCACGTTTACACGAGTCATTGGAGGACTGTCTTTACATTATTAGCTGCAAAACCGTAAATGTAAGTGCTTTTGGTAGCTCAGTAAACAAATCACTGCATGTTGAGGTACAGAACCAGACTGTCTTTCAGATGAGACGTTAAACCGAGGTCCCGTCTGCTCTCTCGGGTGGACATAAAAGATCTCATGGCAGTATTTCGAAGAAGAGCCAGGGGAGTTATCCCCGGTGTCCTGGGCCAATATTTATCCCTCAATCAACATAATATAAAAACAGATTATCCGGTCATTATCACATTGCTGTTTGTGGGAGCTTGCTGTGCGTAAACTGGCTGCCGCGTTTCCCACATTACAACAGTGACTACACTTCAAAGGTACTTCATTGGCTGTAAAACGATTTGAGATGTCCGGTGGTTGTGAAAGGCGCGATATAAATCCAAGTCTTTTTTTTTTATTGGAGCTGTACGTGCAGGCAACAAGTAAGGACCAAATTAAATTTTTTAGGGGGGTGTACGGCCGCTTTAAGTGGCTGCGCAGCCCATTCAAATTTTCACGTACGTGCGTTTTTTTCCATTTAAAAGCTGGTGTGTGGCCTGCGCAGGACCCCCAGACCGCCGCGCAGCTTAATGGGAGCATTGGTAGGGACAGATTGGGACTTGGTTTGAAGGCTAATTTCCTGTCGGCGCTTTGAGTCCAGCTTCACACATGCAGAATGACAAATTGAGTGAGGTATGGGAGGCCCCATAGAAGTTTTTTCAAAATTTGTTCTCTGGATATGGCCGACGCTGGCTAGGCTGTAATTATTCCCCATTTCTAGATGCCCTTGGAAGGCGGTGGCAGGCCATCTCCTTGAAATACTGCCGTATTTATGGTGATGCTGCTCCTGCAGTGATGCTCTATAGAGATTCTAGGATATTCACCCATCAACGATGAAGGAATGGCAATATATGGCCAAGTCAAGAATGGTATGTCACTTGGGGGTGATGGTTTTCCCACAGCTTTTGTTCTTCTTGGTGGTAGAGGTCATAGGGCAGGTACATGCTGCCAAAGTAACTTCGATACATTGCAGCGGTCTAACCTGTAGATTGTACATTCTGCAGCCTCAGTGTGCTGGCAGTGCAAAACTGGTGTTAAATGCTGAGAAAACTTTTAAATGTTGGTGTTCAGAGAGATTTGGTGTGCCCTTGTGCAAGAAACACAGAAAGCGAGCATGCAGGTACAGCAAGCAATAAGGAAGGCAATTGGCATGTTGGCCTTTATTGCAAGGGGTTGGAATAAGAGAGAAAGACAGACTTGAATTTATAAGCACCTTTCACAACTTCCGGACATCTCGAAGCACTTTACAATCAATTAATTACTTTTGGAGTGTAGTCACTGTTTTAATGTAGGAAATGTGGCAGCCAATAAGTATTTAAGAGTACAGGAGTAAGGAAGTCTTGATAGAATTGTACAGGGCCTTGATGAGACCACACCTGGAGTACTGTACACAGTTTTGCTCCCCTTATCTAAGGAAGGATATACTTGTCTTGGAGGCAGTGCAACAAAGGTTCACTAGATTGATTCCTGGGATGAGAGAATGTGTAGAATGGGCCAATACTCTCTGGCGTTTAGAAGAATGAGAGATGATCTCATTGAAACATACAAGATTCTGAAGGGGATTGACGGGGTAGATACTGAGAGGTTGTTTCCAATGGCTGGAGTGTCTAGAACCAGGGGGCACAGTCTCAGGATAAGGAGTAGGCCATTTAAGGCTGAGATGAGGAGGAATTTCTTTACTCAGAGGGTGTGAATCTTTGGAATTCTCTACACGAAAGGTTGTGGATGCTGAGTCATTGAGTATATTCAAGGCTGAGATCGATAGATGTTTGGACTCTGGGGGAATCGAGGGATATGGAGATCGGGCGGGAAAGTGGAGTTGAGGTAGAAGATCAACCATGATCTTATTGAATGGCGGAGCAGGCTCGAGGGGCCGCATGGCCTACTCCTGCTCCTATTTCTTATGTGGTGCAAGGGGTGGATGTTTAGTCCTCTGTCTTGGATGTTGCCGAGGTTCTTTAGCATTATTGCGGCTGCTCCCATCCAGGCGAGCAGTGAGCGTTCCATCAAACTGATTTGGGCCTTGTAGACGGGTGAGAGGCTTTGACGGATCTGGAGGTGAGCCACTTGATGCAGATTACCCTGCTCTTGAAGCCATGGTGTTCATATAGTTGATGCAGTTCAACTTCTGGTCAAAACTTCCAAGATGTTGATAGTGGGAGACTCAGCAATGCTGGTGCCATTGGTAGTCAAGGGGAGATGGCTGGGATTTCTTTTGTTCAAGATGGTCATTACTTGGCACTTAAATACTGTGAAAGTTAGCTGCCACTTGTCAGCCCAGCCTGGATGTTGCTTCAGGTCTGGCATAGCCTTTTGGTGGCTGCTGCTTTATTGAAGGAGTTGTGAATGGTGCTGAATACTATAGAATCATAAGAACATAAGAATTAGGAACAGGAGTAGGCCATCGAGCTCCTCGAGCCTGCTCCGCCATTCAACAAGATCATGGCTGATCTGATCCTGGACTCCGCTCCACTTACCCGCCCACTCCCCATAACCCTTAATTCCCTTATTGGTTAAAAATCTATCTATCTGTGACTTGAATACATTCAATGAGCTAGCCTCAACTGCTTCTTTGGGCAGAGAATTCCCAACTCTCTGGGAGAAGAAATTCCTTCTCAACTCGGTTTTAAATTGGCTCCCCCGTATTTTGAGGCTGTGCCCCCTAGTTCTAGTCTCCCCGACCAGTGGAAACAACCTCTCTGCCTCTATCTTGTCTATCCCTTTCATTATTTTAAATGTTTCTATAAGATCACCCCTCATCCTTCTGAACTCCAACGAGTAAAGACCTAGTCTACTCAATCTATCATCATAAGGTAACCCCCTCATCTCCGGAATCAGCCTAGTGAATCGTCTCTGTACCCCCTCCAAAGCCAGTATATCCTTCCTTAAGTAAGGTGACCAAAACTGCACGCAGTACTCCAGGTGCGGCCTCACCAATACCCTGTACAGTTGCAGAAGGTCCTCCCTGCTTTTGTACTCCATCCCTCTTGCAATGAAGGCCAACATTCCATTCGCCTTCCTGATTACTTGCTGCACCTGCAAACTAACTTTTTGGGATTCATACACAAGGACCCCCAGGTCCCTCTGCACCGCAGCATGTTGTAATTTTTCCCCATTCAAATAATATTCCCTTTTTCTGTTTTTTTTTCCCAAGGTGGATGACCTCACACTTTCCGACATTGTATTCCATCTGCCAAACCTTGGCCCATTCGCTTAACCTATCTAAATCTCTTTGCAGCCTCTCTGTGTCCTCTACACAACCCGCTTTCCCACTAATCTTTGTGTCATCTGCAAATTTTGTTACACTACACTCTGTCCCCTCTTCCAGGTCATCTATGTATATTGTAAACAGTTGTGGTCCCAGCACCGATCCCTGTGGCACACCACTAACCACCGATTTCCAACCCGAAAAGGACCCATTTATCCCGACTCTCTGCTTTCTGTTAGCCAGCCAATTCTCTATCCATGCTAATACATTTCCACTGACTCCGCGTACCTTTATCTTCTGCAATAACCTTTTGTGTAGCACCTTATCGAATGCCTTTTGAAAATCTAAATACACCACAACCATCGGTACACCTCTATCCACCATGCTCGTTATATCCTCAAAGAATTCCAGTAAATTGGTTAAACATGATTTCCCCTTCATGAATCCATGCTGCGTCTGCTTGATTGCACTATTCCTATCTAGATGTCCTGCTATTTCTTCCATAATAGTTTCAAGCATTTTCCCCACTACAGATGTTAAACTAACCGGCCTATAGTTACCTGCCTTTTGCCTGCCCCCTTTTTTAAACAGAGGCGTTACATTAGCTTTCCAATCCGCTGGTACCTCCCCAGAGTCCAGAGAATTTTGGTAGATTATAACGAATGCATCTGCTATAACTTCCGCCATCTCTTTTAATACCCTGGGATGCATTTCATCAGGACCGGGGGACTTGTCTACCTTGAGTCCCATTAGCCTGTCCAGCACTACCCCCTTAGTGATAGTGATTGTCTCCAGGTTCTCCCTTCCCACATTCCTGTGACAGCAATTTCTGGCATGGTTTCTGTGTCTTCCGCTGTGAAGACCGAAGCAAAATAATTGTTTACGGTCTCAGCCATTTCCACATTTCCCATTATTAAATCCCCCTTCTCATCTTCTAAGGGACCAACATTTACTTTAGTCACTCTTTTCCGTTTTATATATCTGTAAAAGCTTTTACTATCCGTTTTTATGTTTTGCGCAAGTTTACCGTCGTAATCTATCTTTCCTTTCTTTATTGCTTTCTTAGTCATTCTTTGCTGTCGTTTAAAATTTTCCCAATCTTCTATTTTCCCACTAACCTTGGCCACCTTATACGCATTGGTTTTTAATTTGATACTCTCCTTTATTTCCTTGGTTATCCACGGCTGGTTATCCCTTCTCTAACCGCCCTTCTTTTTCATTGGAATATATTTTTGTTGAGCATTATGAAAGAGCTCCTTAAAAGTCCTCCACTGTTCCTCAATTGTGCCACCGTTTAGTCTGTGTTTCCAGTCTACTTTAGCCAACTCTGCCCTCATCCCACTGTAGTCTCCTTTGTTTAAGCATAGTACGCTCGTTTGAGACACTACTTCCTCACCCTCAATCTGTATTACAAATTCAACCATACTGTGATCACTCATTCCTAGAGGATCTTGTACTAGGAGATTGTTTATTATTCCTGTCTCATTCCAGAGGACCAGATCTAAGATAGCTTGCTCCCTTGTAGGTTCTGTAACATACTGTTCTAAGAAACAATCCCATATGCATTCTATGAATTCCTCCTCCAGGCTACCTCGTGCGATTTGATTTGACCAGTCGATATGTAGGTTAAAATCCCCCATGATTACTGCCGTTTCTTTTTCACATACCTGCATTATTCCCTTGATTATTGCCCGCCCCACCGTGAAGTTATTATTTGGGGGCCTAAAAACTATGCCCACCAGTGATTTTTTTCCCCCTTACTATCTCTAATCTCCACCCACAATGATTCAACATTTTGTTCATTAGAGCCAATATCGTCTCTCACAACTGCCTTGATATCATCCTTTATTAACAGAGCTACCCCACCTCCTTTCCCTTCTTGTCTATCTTTCCGAATTGTCAGATACCCCTGTATGTTTAATTCCCAGTCTTGGCCACCCTGCGACCACGTTTCTGTAATGGCCACCAAATCATACCCATTGGTAATGATTTGTGCCGTCAACTCATTTACTTTATTTCGAATGCTGCGTGCGTTTAGGTAGAGTGTTTTAATACTAGTTTTTACACCATGATTTTTAGTTTTGACCCCTCCTGCAGTCTCTTTACAGTCAGTGGCCCTTTTAGTTTTTTGCCTTGGGTTTCTCTGCCCTCCACTTTTACTCATCTCCTTTCTGTCTTTTGCTTTTGTCTCCTTTTTGTTTCCCTCTGTCTCCCTGCATAGGTTCCCATCCCCCTGCCATATTAGTTTAACTCCTCCCTAACAGCACTAGCAAACACTCCCCCTAGGACATTGGTTCCGGTCCTGCTTAGGTGCAGACCGTCCGGTTTGTACTGGTCCCACCTCCCCCAGAACCGGTTCCAATGCCCCAGGAATTTGAATCTCTCCCTGCTGCACCACTGCTCAAGCCACATATTCATCTGAGCTATCCTGCGATTCCTACTCTGACTAGCACGTGGCACTGGTAGCAATCCCGAGATTACTACTTTTGAGGTCCTACGTTTTAATTTAGCTCCTAGCTCCTTAAATTCGTCTCGTAGGACCTCATCCCTTTTTTTACCTATATCGTTGGTACCAGTGTGCACCACGACAACTGGCTGTCCACCCTCCCTTTTCAGAATGTCCTGCACCCGCTCCGAGACATCCTTGACTCTTGCACCAGGGAGGCAACATACCATCCTGGAGTCTCGGTTGCGGCCGCAGAAACGCCTATCTATTCCCCTTACAATCGAATCCCCTATCACTATCGCTCTCCCACTCTTTTTCCTGCCCTTCTGTGCAGCAGAGCCAGCCACGGTGCCATGAACTTGGCTGCTGCTGTCATCCCCCTCAACAGTACTCAAAATGGTGTATCTGTTTTGCAGGGGGATGACCGCAGAGGACCCCTGCACTACCTTCCTTGCACTGCTCTTCCTGCTGGTCTTCCATTCCCTATCTGGCTGTGGACCCTTCACCTGCGGTAAGACCAACTCACTAAACGTAATATTCACGTCATTCTCAGCATCGTGGATGCTCCAGAGTGAATCCACCCTCAGCTCCAATTCCGCAACGCGGTCTGTTAGGAGCTGGAGGCGGATACACTTCCCGCACACGTAGTCGTCAGGGACACCAGAAGTGTCCCTGAGTTCCCACGTGGTACAGGAGGAGCATATCACGTGACCGAGCTCTCCTGCCATGACTTAACCCTTAGATACACTTAGATCATCACAGAATAGCCCCACTCCTGACCTTAAGAGCATAAAAATTAGGAGCAAGCGTAGGCCATACGGCCCCTTCAGCCTGCTCCGCCATTCAATAAGATCATGGCTAATCTTCGACCTCAAACTCCACTTTCCCGCCCGATCTCCATAATCCCTTGATTCCCCGGAGTCCAAAAATCTATCTTTCTCCGCCTTGAATATATTCAACAACCTTGTGACAGAGGTCATTGAGGAAGTAGCTGAAGATGGTTGGACCGAGAGCGATTCCCTGAGGAACTATTGCTGTGGTGACTGGCCTTTGACAAACACAACCATTTGCCTTTGTCAGGTGTAACTCTGGCCACATGTTGGTTTTTCCTCTTTGGTCTCTACTGACTTCAATTTTGCTGAGACTCCTTGGGGTGCTGCCTTCATGTTAAGGGCAGCGACCCTCACCTTTATCCTGCATTTTAGTGTGCATTGTTACCTTTAGGAGAGGGAGGCAAGGGAAATAAATGTAACTCCCAGTACATGGATGGCATGTGACTTAAATGGTGATGCAATGCCTGATCTGACAGTTGACTTAATAGCTGTTTAAGGTACTGGATAGTGTGGGTAAAAAGCCAAGTGGTTTGAAACTGAAAGGAAAGTTCTTCCCCTTGGGTCTCTGTGCATTACACAGTTCTTGGCCAACAGTAGAATGGATGCATACATCCAGTTCCAAGTATTATAGTGACAATAGAGTGCAAATATGTAATTAAATCAAGTGTCAAATTCACTTGTATCAGATGGGAAAAGATAATCTACTTTTGTAACAGTTTGTGCCAAGACACGTCTCTGACATTGTGCATTCTAGCTACATTGTTCATGTTATCTTTAGAACTGATTATTAAATCTCTGTTTTAGGAGAGGAGGCTCCTAGTTGAAAGGAAGAAGTATTTTGCTACCGGAGTGATCTTATCGTCAGACATCCGTTCGAAGATGAATAAAAACATTGGGATATATGAAGATCCAGCGGATATCGCTAAACAGCAGGAGCAGCATTACCACCTTCTCTCTCAGCTACAGAATCTAGTCAAAGACTTATCAAGGTAGCAGAATGCGGAATTCAAACATTCTGAGTCTCAATTTGCAGGCTATTCCTGCAATCATAGAAAATTAGGAATCAGAAGGAGGCCATACGGCCCAACGTGTCTGTACCGGTCGAAAAAGAGTTACCCAGCCTAATCCCACCTTCCAGCACTAGGTCCGTGGCCCTGTAGGTTACGGCTCTTTAAGTGCATATCCAAATACCTTTTTTAAAATGTGATGAGGATTTCTGCCTCTACCACCCTCTCAGGCAGTGAGTTCCAGACCCCCACCACCCCCGGGTGAAGAATTGTTTCCTCATCTCCCCTCTAATCCTTCTACCAACTGCTTTAAATCTATGTCCACCCTGGTTATTGACCCCTCTGCTAAGGGAAACAGGTCCTTCCTGTGCACTCTATCTAGGCCCCTCATAATTTCATACACCTCAATTAAATCTTCTCTCGCCCTCTTCAGTTCCAAGGAAAACAACCCCAGCCTATCCAATCTTGCTGAAAATACCTAAACTCTGAATAATGAACTATTTTGTACTTGAATAACGTGCTATAAATCTGTAATTTATGCATTATTTATTTTAAATGACATATACAATTCAGCTACTTCACATTCGAAATTGGCCAACAAAGCCTGGAATTGGAGATTGATTTTTTTTTTAAAGAATAAAGTACCCAAGCATCTATTTTATGAGGCGAGAAAGGTGATGCACAATTAAATTACATGTTGGCACTTTTCAGCTCTGGATTTTTGAATCCTGTTTTATACACTTAGCAGAAGTATTCATAAATGTTGTCCATTGTCCCATCATGCGAGTCGGTTTAAAGTCGAGGCCTAATTGGTCATGGTTTTCAGAGCAATGAATCCCTTTTAGAATCTGCAACAAGATCAGTTCAGTATTAATGACTTGGATGAAGTGACCGAGTGTAATGACCAAGTGTGCTGACAATACAAAACTCAGTGGGACAGTAAGCTGTGGGAAGGACACACACAGCCTGCAAAGGGATATAGACAGGTTAAGTGGATGGGCAATAATGTGGGGAAATGAGAGGTTATTTACTTTGGTAGGAAGAATAGAAAAACAAAATATTTTTTTAAATGGAGAGAAGCTTTTAGATGTTGGTGTTCAGAGAGATTTGGGTGTCCTCGTACAGGAGACACAGAAAATTAGCATGCAGGTACAGCAAACAATTGTTCAGGCAAATGGCATGTTGGCCTTTATTGCGAGGGGGTTGGAGGACAAGAGTAAGGAAGTCTTTCACCAATTGTACAGGACCTTGGTGTGACCACACCTGGAGTACTGTGCACAGTTTTGGTTTCTTATCTGAGAAATGACATACTTGCCTTGGAGGCGGTACAATGAAGATCAGCCATGATCTTATTGAATGGCAGAGCAGGCTCGAGGGGCCGTACGGCCTACTCTTGCTCCTATTTCTTATGTTCAGTCATCAAACCTAAAATTCTTCCCTATCCCCGAAGCTTGCCACCCTCACAAGTGCAGAATACCTTGTCACCTGAAGATAGCTATTTTTTGTTTTAATTGCGGCCATTTTGGTTGGAAATAATTTAATTATTTGGAGTATTTAACAGGCCCATCCCCAACTAGTGCCCTTGAATTGAATTATATCTTCCACTCCAGAATGTTGATTCCAATACTCGATAATTATCATCGGAAATCATCCCCTGCACCCTGGGTGAATCTAGGGTGGAGAGTGTTGGACGGAGTAGTTCCGCCAAATAGATTTCTTAGTTACTTCATGGACTCCAAGACTACCCGTGTTTCATATCCACACAGAGTAGTGTGCGAGGTTTCAGCCCCCGTTCCATTATTTGAAGGGGCTGCTCCTCAACGTCTGGCTGCAAGTTTGTCCCATGCTCCTGATCTTTGGCCACTCAGTGCAAGGGTCAGGCAAGTCGGAGGATCTCTTCTTGGGTCTGCTCCTGGGCCTGGCCAAAGTGGCCATCCACAGGTCCTGGTTGAACGCAGATAGTGGGGGGTGGTCGCTCTGGCTGTGTATCTTCCACAGCTTTGTCCGTGCCCGGGTGACCCTGGAGAAGGAGCACGCGGTGTCCGCTGGTGCGCTTGAGGCATTCCGCGACTGGTGGGCACCGCACTGACTGGTGTGTTTGGTGGATAGGGAAAACTATATTATTTAAGGTAGAAGTTTCCTTTGTTTTTGCTTTTTATTAGTTGTGCCCCTCTAAAAAGGCAGCCCAATTCCTAGGGTTTTCTCCTTATTGTTTTAATTAAGAGGTATCTGTGGAGAAAACAAACAAGTTATCTTTTCAGGGCAGAAACCTCATCAGAACTGGAAAAGAATTACAGAGGAGCGGCATTTAAAAAGGAATAGAGCAATGGGAATGGAGAGGGAAATTCGCACAGACACAGACGCACGTTTTATTTTGTTCCGTATAGTCTCCTGTTACTATCAGTTTAACTATCTCCTGGTTTTCAATAAGCACTTTACAAGTCATTTCACTTACCCTCTCTCGTGCTTTTTTCCTTTGTTTTTTTATTCTGTTTTCAATTGCACTTTTTACCAGCTGTGATGAAAGGCCTACTTTGCCAGCTGTGGCTCAGTGGGTAGCACTCTCGCCTCTGGGTCAGAAAGTCGTTGGTTCAAGTCCCACTCCAGAGACTTGAACACACTAGGCTGACATTCCAGTGCAGTGCTGAGGGAATGCTGCACTGTTGGAGATGCCATTTTTCGGATGAAACATTAAACCGAGGCCCCATCTGCTCTCTCAGGTGGATGTAAAAGATCCCATGGCACTATTTCGAAGAAAAGCAAGGGAGTTATCCCCAGTGTCCTGACCAATATTTATCCCTCAATCAACCTCACTAAAACCAGATTATTTGGTCATTATCACATTGCTATTTGCGGGAGCTTGCAGTGCGCAAATTGGCTGCTGCGTTTCCCACATTACAGCAGTGACTACACGCCAAAAGTACTTCATTGACTGCAAAGCGCTTTGAGACGTCCAGTGGTCGTGAAAGGCGCTATATAAAAGTCTTTCGTTTACTCTTGAAATGTTAACTTAGCTGTATTTCCACAGATCCTGACTAATCTGATATTAGCTTTCATGTAATGCTTTTTTTAGCTCGTGCCAGCAGCGATTGTCCTATGATATACTAAGTAACCTGGCCTTGGCTTTGATTGATGGCACAGTCTTTGAGATTGTGCAGGGCTTGCTTGAGATTCAGCACCTGACTGAGAAAAATCTCTACAACCAGCGTCTGAAGTTGCACAGTGAACACAGAGGTAGGACTGCTGTGGGGGTAACAGGTTGGGAACTGGGCTTTATAGTGGGTGAAAAGGAGGGGAGGGATTTAAACTTTTTCTTAAAATGTCGTTCTGCACATCAGCAGCAAGTGAACGTTAATTGGCAGGAACCACCAACATTCCGAAAAGTTAATTTTTTTGTATGGTGGGACTGAAATATTGGCACAGTGTTTTGGATGACCAGTCTGCTGCGTTGCGGCAGTGAGGGATTCAGGTCTGCGTTCCATCACGTGTGAGAGAGTCTCCACTGGGTGCATTGTTGCACCCTTCCTGGTGCCCAATGTGAGCACAGTAGAAGCAGAGCCCTGGGCACAGCTCAGTTGGCAAGCCTGTAACAGGGAGCGAGGATGCCCAACTGGCAAATCATTTTCTGCTGTTCAGTGCAAATTTAAAACAACAACAACTTGCATTTGCATAGTGCCTTTAACACAGTAAAAACATCCCAAGGTGCTTTGCAGGAGCATTATCGGACAACACCTGACACTGAGCCACACAAGGCGACATTAGGACAGATACGATTGCACTGGTTATGGTGCACTACTGGGTTTTATTTAATTTTTAAGGCAGGCCTTGCAATGTCCACTTGAGCGCTTGAGGCGTTCCGCGACCGGTGGCCACTGCCGGGGCTAGCGTGTTTGGTGGTTGGGAAAATTATATTATTTAAGGTATAAGTTTCCTTTGATTTTGCATTTCACAAGTTGATCTTGAAACAACTATCCTCCCCTTCAAAAACAAAAATTTCTGTTGAAATAGGTTATATTTTAGAAGATTTAATTCGTATTGCCCTTCAGCCCTTAAACAGGAGCTGCTGAGAAAACACAAGGAGGCACAGCAGGACTGCAAGGCTCACAACCTCGCTGTGCTCAGAGCAGCACAGCAAAGGGAGCTCGAGGTAAGAGCCTCAAGTTAAACTGCTTTCACGATGACTTTAATCCTTTTGCCAAGCTGTTCTGATTATCTAAAGTCACCGCTTTCAGCGCAGCACCAAGGATTTACCAGGGATTTGCTTTTTTAATTCATGAGTTGTAATCAGTTTCCGAACATAACCTTTGGGAAATGGTGTGTGTATATGTGAAGTGGTAACTTTAAGGTAATATATATAAAACATCCAGGGTAATAAGCGCCTCTCCCGATCTCTCTAAACTCCTCCTCTAAACTCAATTGCCCCCCCCCCCGCCCCCGGAGATGTCTGCGCTCCTCTAATTTTGCCCTCCTGCGCATTTCTGATTATAATTGTTCCACGATTGGTGGCCGTGCCTTCTGTTGCCTAGGCAAAAGCAAAATACTGCGGATGCTGGAAATCTGAAATAAACACAAAAAAAATGCTGGAAATACTCAGCAGGTCAGGCAGCATCTGCAGAGAGAAAAAGTGAGATTAACAGAGATTCTGATGAGAGGTCAACAACCCAAAACCTGAACTCTGTTTCTCTCCCCACAGATGCTGCCTGACCTGCTCAGTATATCCAGCATTTTGTGTTTGTGTTACTGTATTGAGTATGTTCAGATTTGCACACTTACAACCTGAAACTTGGCTTTCAAGTGGTCATGAGCAGAGAGCTGGCTCCAGTATGTCAAGGACTTAAAATCTATACCGGTGCTGGGAGGGGGAATCTGACCATTGCAAGACACCAGGGAAATGGGCAAATATAACTTTGCCCCACCCAAGGCTGCTAAGGTTGCATGACTTGACAGGACTGAATTGTGTCTTGTGTCTAAATAAAAAACCGTCTTCCTTTACCATCAGTGTAGATTTAGAGTCCTCAGCATTGAAGCACTGACCACACTCGGATCAGCTCCACTGGGCAGGCCACATAGTCCGCATGCCAGACATGAGACTCCCAAAGCAAGTGCTCTACTTGGAGCTCCTTCATGGCAAACGAGCCAAAGGTGGGCAGCGGAAACGCTACAAGGACACCCTCAAAGCCTCCCTGATAAAGTGCAACATCCCCACTGACACCTGGGAGTCCCTGGTCCAAGACTGCCCTAAGTGGAGGAAGTGCATCCGAGAGGGCGCTGAGCACCTCGAGTCTCAACGCCGAGAGCGTGCAGAAATCAGTGCAGACAGCGGAAAGAGCGTGCAGCAAACCTGTCCCACCCACCCCTTCCCTCAACCACTATCTGTCCCACCTGTGACCTGAGTCTTTGGCTCTTGTATTGGACTGTTCAGCCACCAAAGAACTCACTTCAGGAGTGGAAACAAGTCTTCCTCGATCCCAAGGGACTGCCTATGATGATGATTAAGATTTGGGGTAGAGCCAGCGATTGTTGTTTCCTCCATTCCTTCATCTGTCTGAAGCTCTGTCACTGTTTTCTAGGCCTTGGAGCAGAGAGTTAAGGAGGAGCAAAGGATGATGGATGAGAAGATAGTCTTGGAGCTGGATCAGAAGGTGATCGACCAACAGAACACCCTGGAGAAGGCTGGTGTTCCCGGATTTTACATTACTACAAACCCTCAGGTGAATCCATTCATAAAGATGTATACAGTGTAATCTTTTTTGTGCCTTCACTTTTTTTTCTGTGGTTCATTGTTTGCCAATTGTATTTTACAACAAAAAGGTTTTGAGCTACATTCACCATTACACTTCCAAACCTGATTAAGCCTCAACCCCAATCACTTTCCTCAGCTACCAGCAGTATACAGGTATTGCTTGCTTGTGAATTTCGGTGGGGAGGAGCACTCCAGAAAACAGCAGGATGTGCAACCCTGCTGAGGGAGCTTGCTATCCGGGCTTGATGGGCCTATATTACGGAACTGCATATCCATAGAAGCAACACCACAAGAAATCCACCAGTGTAAATGCATGTGATATTCATGTTCTTTCGGAATTCTACTTTCAAAAGCAACAGTGTTGCCTCTACTTTCCTAATGGCAGCAAGGTTATCCTATGCAGTGAAATGGTTGAGCCATACAGAGAAAGAAGTAAAGAAAGAAGAAAGACTTGCATTTCTGTAGCGCCTTTCACGACCACTGGATGTCTCAAATCGCTTTACAGCCGATGAAGTACTTTTGGAGTGTAGTCACTGTTGTAATGTGGGAAATGCAGCAGCCAACTTGCGCACAGTAAGCTCCCACAAACAGAAATCTGATAATATAGATAATAGAGCTGAAATTTGCTGAGTTAGCCGATGCCAATAGCAATGCTACAATTGGTCCCATTGCCCCTAAGTTAGGATGGGAGGCAATTAGCCTGGGTTTGCACTCTTTCTTGCTATTGAGCAACCCTTTGCAGGAAGTGCAGATATATGTGGAGAGGATCTAGGCTTAGTTGGGATGCTTCCCTATGGTCCAGCAGCCTGTCGATATTCAAGCCAATGTTACAGGGGGACCACCTGCTGCAGTCAGGCCAATAGATGAATGGCTGCTTGCAACATTGGGTGTCGGGACTCCGCCCACGTGATGTGGTTTTGTTGGGAGACTTGTAAGATCTAAACTTCTACCCTAAAATTAAACTGATGGTAAAGGAAGGAGTTTTTTTTTAGATACAAGGTATAGTTAAGTCCTGTCAAGTCATGCCTTTGTTCATACAACCTTTTAAAAAGGAATTGGATAAATTCTTTGAGAAAAAAATTGCAGGGATATGGGGAAAGTGGGACTAACTGGATTGCTCTTCGAAAAAGCTGGCGCAGACTGAATGGGTCAAATGGCCTCTTGTGGTACTGTTCTATGGTTCTCTGGAACAAGAAATTCTGACCTTGATGGGTGTTTAGGGAAACTTTCAATAGTCCGAGATTTAAATCAAGATTTGTTAAGTATATTGTAGGCTAAGATCAATAGATTTTTGGACTCTAGGGGAATCAAGACATGGAAATCGGGCAGGAAAGTGGAGTTGAGGTCGAAGACCAGCCATGATCTACTTGAATGGCGGAACAGGCTTGAGGGGCCATATGGCCGACTCCTGCTCCTAATTCTTTTATTCTTGTGTTCTAAATACTTTCATTACGCTTTATCTTACAGGAGCTGACTTTACAGATGAATTTGCTGGAACTGATCTTAAAAATGCAGCAGAAAGCATCTGAATCGGGGAGCTGCTGATGGAGCAGTGTGGGTGGGGGTGGGGGAGGGTAGTCTAGTTCAGAAAACGCACATGAGAACCGACCAGCTCAACTAGGACATTTCCAGAGGCAAAACTAAAAGCTTTATGCACCGTCCGGGCTTGTCAAGTGCGAGTTGTACAGGAAGCCCTGACACTCCTGGTGGCCGGCTAAACAGAGAGGTTCTTGTATCTGTCAACTTGGATCGTGTCAAATGTCAAATCATTGCATGTTACATAAATGATGAGTGCTGGATTATAAAAGAGATTGCAGTTCCTGTACACCAGTTTGGTTCAAATAAGAACATAAGAAATAGGAGAAGGAGTAGATCATACGGACCCTCGCGCCTGCTCCGCCAATAAATGAGATCGTGGCTGATCTGATCTTGGCCTCAACTCCACATACCCGCCCGCTTCTCATAGCCCTATAGTTCAAAGGTTGCAAATTGTATCGGTGTTTTAATTTTCTCCCCTTTTATCTAAAGTAGATTTTTTTTTAAAAAGGGGGTATGTTCAACTTACATAGTACATTTGCAGGACTTTTTGAAAACTTTCATTGTTTCTCCTTGAATGTGGTTGGCAAGACTCTGAGACTGGTATCAAGAGCCTTATTGACTGAACGACATCCTTTGTGCAGTCTTTTCTTTTTGTGTTATGCAAGTTGACCACAAGTATTTGAGAGGAGCCTCGTAAATGAATGCACAAAGCGCATTACTTTGTGACGCTCTAACCAGAGAACTGTTTTTGTGCTGAAGGTAAGGAATTCAAGAGAATGAAACACTGACGAGTGAAAGTTGTAATTCTCGCCATTGCCAAGGTATTAATTTTGTTCTGGATTCCCTGAGATTATGTGTAATTATTGTTTAAAAAAAATAAAATCTCAATGTATAACTTAATGTTACACGCTGTGGGTTTTGTGGGTGAGAATCTTTAGCTTTTTGTCGTACGTAGCTTCTGTGATGTCACCAGAACCTGGGCCCCCAAGTGTCTCAATTATTTTACACAAGTATTATCAGTTAATTAAAAATCCGGAAAATGACTTGTAATGTGGAGGGAGATGAGGTCAAATCACCAGAAGGCAATTGAGACCTGTGGCTACTTTACCAAGGCCACTCAGTGAGCGACCACACTCCTTATTCTCCACAGTTTAAATTCAGAAAGCATCTTGACATATCAGTGTTGTGTATTTTTAATTTGGTTCGTTTTATATCTGTAATATGATTCAATAATTGAACAGTCACATTGCTTTTCACACAGTTCAATAAAGTTTCTATTTTTTCAATTCTATTTAAAATCCTATTCCTGTTGTACTCTGCTGTCTTGAATCAAATTTGTTCGGTCAATGCGTTCACTGTACTGCTCTTTTTGATAAGTAGAATCACGAGAATGCTGTGTCCAATTTGCTGTTTATCATTGATTTTAGAGTTTAAAAAAAAAAGCCATAATTGCAAATTGAAGTACCCAGATTTGTATAGTAATATAACTCGGTGCATGTGAGATTTTAAAGCAGTTTTCACTGTGCCTGGTTTTGAGAACTTTAAATATTAAAATCACTTCCTGTAACACCTGGAATGTAATATCCGCATTCACTTCTAATGTTCCTGGGGAGGGGAGGGAGGGGTGTTTCTCATTCGCTTTCAGGAGTTGCCGTTCATATTGTAACAGTCTTGTATTGCCGGGTGACCCTTCATTCGCAGGGTTTAAAAATATATATTATCTTCGGAGTAACCAGAAACAACTAGTCGGGGGCAGGTGTCATCAAACCGATCCTGATAGTTCCCCAAAGAACTTGTGCCTAGATACCACAGCAAAAGGCCAAAAGCTTCCAATAGATTAAATCCCCATTGATTCTGTATTTGAACTTTATCTTACAACAATGCTGATTGGCAGAGAATTCTTCTGGTAGGCAAAGTAGTCTGTAGCCCTTTAAGAACATAATTAGGAGCAGGAGTAGGATATATAGCAACTCTAATCTGCTCCACCATTCAATAAGATCAAGGGGTATGGAGAGAAAGCAGGAAAGGGGTACTGAAGGAATGATCAGCCATGATCTTATTGAATGGCGGTGCAGGCTCGAAGGGCCGAATGGCCTACTGCACCTATTTTTCTATGTTTCTATGACTGATCTTCCATCTCGACTCCACTTTCCCATCCTATCCCTTGATTCCCTTAGTGTCCAAAAATCTATTGACCTCAAGTCTTGAATACACAGCCCTCTGGGGTAGAGGATTCCAAAGATTCATCATCCTCTGAGTGAAGAAATTTCTCCTCATCTCAGTCGAAATGGCTGACCCCTTATTCTGAGACTCTGATCTCTAGTTCTAGACTCTTCAACCAGGGAGAAACATCCTCCCTGCATCTACCCTGTCTAGCCCTGGTATTTACGGCAAAACTCCACCAATTGCTTGACATGTCATTGAATGTCGATGAATAGTTTGATAGTGAGCTCCCATTTTCACGAGGCTAATGGCACAAATCATCCAGCAATTTGTGGCAACTTGCAACTCATTGCGTGTCTTCTTTGCCATAAATTGCCGGGTTTTTTACACATTAATAACGCCAGCTGCCGTGAGCTCACCATTATTTCTCCAGCAATCTCTGGGCCAATGCAAGTTCTGAATTGAACAGGAACATTAAATTTATTTTATTGACCAATCACTTGTTGAAAAGTCAGATTGAGAGTTCGATACCATAAACCTAGTTCAACAGAATAAGCTTGTAAAACGCCTGAGGCGCAAACCTGTACAAACAAGTTTGAAATGTCATCTCTTCCAGGTCCTGAATTGTTTCTAAAACTCTCGGGCTTCAGCCACAGTCGAGGTGAAAGAGCTACAATGCGTACTCGGATATGAACTTTCAAAAGTCTTTCGACAAGATGCCACATGGTAGAGATGTAGAGGGGCATGGTTTGAGAGGTCACACATGGAAATGTACAAGTGGACATGGATTTAAAAACAAAACATTTTAGGAACAGGAAAAGGATATATATGGCCTTTAGGTTGAGCTCAAATCCATCTTCTCGCCTTGTCCCTCTTTTTTTTAATTCAGAAATGTGTCTAGCTGTCTATCTGTTGGACTCACTTATATATGTGCTTTATTGGCTTTGCATATTTGTTTTATTAGTTGTGCATGATCTCTGCTTTTTGAATCCATGTAAAGCAACACCACGCATACCAATAGCATTCATTGCAATCATTCTGTGCTCCACGAATAATAACAGTCTCTCCCTTTTTCTCCCCTGGTCACACATTCTTGAAATTGGTCCAATATTTTATTTTTAAAATACTAATATATGTGATTGCCTCATGTTTTTTCTGCTTGTATTAAACTTGACTAGACTATAGATTTCAGGTATGTCTCCAGAGTTTTTTTTTTAAATACCTGTAGTAGACTTCTGTTTTCCATATTCTAATCGAGAATCTCGCCAGAATATAGTAAATTTAAAAAAATTTAAGCTTTCCTAATTTTGATGTCCACATCCTCTTAAAACGCTTCAGTATTGCTGCACTGGTTTGTGATGGAGGAGCGGTGAGAGATCGTGCCGGAGGTGCGACGGGGCCCAGGGGCAGCACAGGCCAGCCTACACTGCGATAAGTGTGTGTGCACTAGGTCTCCAGTTGTCCTGGTTAACCCTTGCCACTGGATAAAGGCCTAGCTCTGTCAAGCACATCAGCCACCACACAGGCAACGGTCACCACACGTTAAAAATAAATCAACGCAGACATCTTCCATCCCTTCAATTGGAGTTCAGGACTGGAACACCGTGTCCTTCATTGAAACATCTGTGAACTCATGTGGAAGCAAGTCATCCTCGTTCGAGAGACCACCTATGAGGCCATGGTAGACTGGTGACTAAGGTCAGAGCACGTTGAGTCAGGACAAGTAGCAGAATGGATAGCAAACAGGCTACAAACAGAAAGTAGGAGTTAAAGGTAGTTACTCAGATGGGCGGAAGGTGAGAAGTGGTATTCCACAGGGATCGGTGTTGGGACCACTGTTGTTCACCATTTGCATAAATGATTTGGACTCAGGAATCGGAAGTACTGTAGCACTGTATCAAAATTTGCAGATAGCTTCGATGGTGGATGGGGCAGACTCATTGGACCAGCTGACCTTTACCTGACCGTCCCTTTTCATAGGTTTGCATTCACCCACACCCACCAAATCAAAATTATACGTATAAAGAAGCAAGATTAAAATAGTTTTTTTCCACGGGGCTGTGTGGTAACACAAGGTAACAATATTATACTCATGATCTTACATTGTGGGATATGTCCTCTACTATAACTCTGTGGCTCAGGGACATATGCACATAAGTTAGGCCAACACTTCAGTGCAGTACTAAGGGAGTGCTGCACTGTCTGAGCTGCTATCTTTCAGATGAGATGTTAATCCCTCTTAAATGGATGTATAAGATCCCTTGACTTGGCGGTACAACACAGGTTCATTAGATTGATCACTGGGATGAGTGGATTGTCCCGTGAGAAGAGATTGAGTAGATTGGGCCTATACTCTGGAGTTTAGAAGAATGAGAGATGATCTCATTGAAAAATACAAGATTCTGAAGGGGATTGACAGGATAGATGCTGAGGTGGTTTCCTCTGGCTGAAGTGTCTCGAACTAGGGGTAACAGTCTCAGAATAAGAGGTTGACAATTTAAGACTGAGATGAGGAGAAGTTTCTTCACTCAGAGGGTGGTGAATCTTTGGAATTCTCTACTCCAGAGGGTTGTGGAAGCTCAGTCATTGAGCATATTCAAGACAGAGATCAATAGATTTTTGGATATTAAGGGAATCGAGCGATATGGTGATAGTGCAGGAAAGTGGAGTTGAGGTAGGTCAGCCATGATCTTATTGAATGGTGAAGCAGACTTGAGGGGCCGAATAGCCCACTCTTGCTCCTATTTCTTATGTTCTTAATCTCGCTGTAGCTATTTAGAGCCCGCAATTCATGTTGCAATGATCCTGTTGATGACGTGATTTATTGCCCTGACATGTCACTCAACCTTGGAGGCCCAGAAAGGGCGCAATGTAACAACAAAAACTTGCATTTGTATAGCATCACATTGCAAAACGTCCCAAAGTGCTTAACAAGAGCGTCATTAATAAAACTTTTTCACACTGAGCCACAGAAGAACATGTCAGGGCAAATGACCAAAATTTTGGTCAAAGAGGTAAGTTTTAAGGAGCATCTTGAAGGAGCAGAAAGAGGCGGAGAGGTTTACGGAGAAATTCAAGAGCTTAGGGCCAAGGTAGGTGAAAACACGGGTGCCAATGGTGGAGCGATTAAAACCGGGAATGCGCAAGTGGCCTGCATTGGAGGAGTGCAGAGATCTTGAAGGCTTGTAGGACTGGAGGAGGTTACAGAACTAGAGACGGGGTGAGGCCACGGAGAGATTTGAAAACGAGGATGAGGATTTTAAAATTGAGGTAGTGTTGGACCAGGAGCCAATGTAGGTCAGTGAGCACAGGGTTGGTGGGTGAATGAGACTTGGTGTGAGTTAAGGTATGGGCAGCAGAGTTTTGAATCAGCACATGTTTATGTGGGGTGGAAGATGGCAGGCTGGCCAGGAGTACATTGGGATAGTAAAGTCTAGAGGTAACAAAGGCATGGGTGAAGGTTTCAGCGGCAGAGGAGCTGAGGCAGGGTTGGAGTTGGGTGATGTTATGGAGGTGAAAGTAGGCAGTCTTGGTGATGGAGTGGATATGTGGTCGGAAGCTCATCTCAGGATCAAATGCAACACCGAGGTTGCGAATGATCTGGCTCAGCTTCAGACAGTTGCCAGGGATGGAGATGGTGGTCAGGGAATGTAGTTTGTGGTGGGGACTGAAGCCAGTGGCTTCAGTCTTCCCAATATTTAGTTGGAGGAAATTGTTGCTCATCCAATACTGGATGTCAGACAAGCAGTGTGAGAAATCAGAGACAGTGGAGCAGTCAAGAGAGGTGGTGGTGAGATAGAGCAGAGTATCGACAGCGTACATGTGGAACATGATGTGTTTTCGGATGTCACCAAGGGTCAGTATGTAGGTGAGAAAGAGAAGGGGCCCAAGGGTAGACCCTTGGGGTTTCCAGAGGTAAGGGTGTGGGATTTGGGGAGGGAAGTCATTGCAGTTGATTCTCTGGCTACGGTTCAATAGATAAGAATAGAACCAAGAAGGGGCAGTTCCATCCAGCTGGACGATGGAAGAGAGGTGTTGGAGGAGGATGAATCTGTGGAGTATCACTTTTGCAGGTAGTAAATTGTTCCTTGAGGTTTTTTAAACTTAAAATTTAAAAAAAAATCTTGCTTTTCCTTTCTGTCTTTCTTTCTCTCTCTCTCTTTATCCACCCTCTTTCTTTTCCTCTTTATTTCCCTTCCTGTATTTAATTTGACTCTAATTCACCTTATTTCCTTCTCAGTCGTTCGCTCTGTGTCTTTGCCTATCTTTACGTTTCATTGGTTATTCATTCCTGGGATGTGGATGTCGCCGTCAAGGCCTGCATTTATCACCCATCAGTGTCAGCTGTGGCTCAGTGGGTAACACTCGCCTCTGGGTCAGAGGTCGTGGGTTCAAGTCCCACTCCAGGGATTTGGGCACAAAAATATAGACTGATACTCCAGTGCAGTGCTGAGGGAGTGCTGCACTGTCAGAGGTGTCGTCTTCTGGATGAGACGTTAACCCAAGGTGCCATCTTCTCCCCCTCAGGTGGATGTAAAAGATCCCATGACACTATTTCGAAGAAGAGCAGGGGAATTCTCCCCAGTGTCCTCAATCAACATCACTAAAAAACAGTTTATCCGGTTATTATCACATTGCTGCTTGTGGGAGATTGCTGTGCGCAAATTGGCCGCAGCAGAAGGTCGCGGGTTCAAGACCCACTCCAGGGACTTGAGCACAAAAATCTAGGCTGACACTCCAGTGCAGTGCTGAGGGAGTGTTGCATTGTCGGAGGTGCCGTCTTTCAGATGTGACGTTAAACCGAGGCCCTGTATTTCGAAGAAGAGCAGGGGAGTTAAGCCTGGTGTCCTGGCCAATATTTATCCCTCAATCGACATAACAAAATAAACAGATTATCAGATCATTATCTCATTGCTGTTTGTGGGAGCTTGCTGTGCGCAAAATTGACTGCTGTGTTTCCCACATTACAACAGTGACTACACTCCAATAAAAAAGTACTTCATTGGTTGTAAAGCACTTGTGGTCGTGAAAGGCGCTATAGAAATGCAAATCTTTCTTCTTCTAGAATTCTAAATTTGTAATGAACAAGCTATAAACAGGGCTGGCTGGCTTTCACAGTTAAATCTTTGCCGGTTCAACGAAATACTAATTATTCGAACCCAAACCACTCCTGGGAATAGCTTTTTTTTCGAGGAGGTCACATATTTTATAAAGTGGCGCTCTCATCTCTTATCCTTCCCTTTTGATCTTCCCTGTTGTGTCTTTCATCTATTTAAAATTTTATACGGTTTCCCTGGTATGCATTACGTATTTCACGACCTGCTTGATGGTTTGACTACATCATCCAATGTGTGAGAGAGCCGTGCAGACTTGCGAGTTAATCCCTGACGTCTCCTTTGTGTTCAGCCTTGGCTCAGTGGCGGCACTCTTGCCTGTCTGAAAGCCTGCTGAATTCTCCTCTGATCCTGAAGGGCACTGGCCTCAAAAAGAGTGTGTGTCCTTCACCTAACCCCCAATCTAATACCCTTCCACCTCTTTCGCTCCCAATCCACACACATACTCTCTCTCTCTCTGTCCTCTCTCCTCTCTCCCACTTCCTATTCTCTCTCTCTCTCCTCTCTACCACCCTCTGTCCACTTCCCCTTCTCTCTCTCCTCTCCCTCCCTGTACAACCCTCTCTCTGTCCATTTCCCCTCCTCCTCTCTCTCCCACTCTGACCATTTCCCCTCCTCTCTCTCCCTACCACCCTCTCTGTCCATTTCCTCTCTCTCCCTACCACCCTCTCTGTCTCCACTCACTCCCTCTTTCCTTCTCTTCCACCTGGGACTCAGTGTTGCCCTGACGTCAGTGCGATCAGAGAGACTATAAGAAGCGGTCCGGCGAGAAGGAGACAGGAGCCTGGAAAACAGGTGCAGCCTTTTTGCTTTCTATCTCTCTATCTCTCTCTCTCTCCCTCCCCACCCCATCACTCCCACCCCCTTTGACCTACCTGTGTGCTGGCGGGCTCCCTCTCCCCTCCCCTCCCCTCTCCTGCTCTGTCTCTGGGAGAAATCTGCAGATCCGCCTGACTCCGACGATCCGGGCTGGTTGATAGGGACATTTCTGCTGAACCTTGTCGCTAAAACGAGGAGATTTTATGTCATTTATGTTACCAGAGTCTTTGGAAATCAAAAGTTGCACACCTGGAAATAAAAAGGTGCACATTTTAAAAAAAAAATCTCTTATTTTATTGTTATTTTGGGGGAGAACGGCTGCAAGCGCTTTTTTGCTGTGCAATCTTTGTCCTTTCGCTGCCTTTAAATTATTTATTTAGCTCGGGATATTAAGGCCATCTGTCATTTTTCTTTTTTATTGTTATTGTTTAACCTCTTTGTTTCCGAGTCGAGACAAAACCAGCCAGTCATCCGAGCTGAAATTGGCAATGTTTTTTTTGTCAGAATCACGTGAAATTGACACCTTGTGTATCACCGGCAACGAGATCTAGTGTTCGGTCATAATGTATCGAATCAGTAAATCGAGAGAGAGAGAGAGAGATTATAGATGTATATTACCGCGTGAGTCAGTCTTTACATATATTACAGTTTATGTACGTTCGCGAAATTAATCTACTTCTACTTCTGCAATTATTTAATGCCTATTATCAGTTACTCAGGTTCGAACTCTCCACCCACAGGTATACATGGCTTGCTTGTTATGTCTCCACAAGCTATGAACTAGATGCACAAAGTTTGGGTTGGGGATGGAGGGCAGACTTAAGAATTTATTTTTGAAGAAAAGTGTGTCTGTTGTATTTGGGCTTTTTCAGACAACCATGGCCTTGGGCTCAACAGCTCCACAACTACTTTGGTTGAAACAATAAATTAAGGGGAAAAGTTCAGCTTTACAAGAGCCCAAGCTGGGATTTGAACTTTCGAGCATTAATCCAGGAAGTCTGGTAACACAACCACTACACCAACACATCTGAGGAATTCTAGCAAAATATTTGGAAGGTTTTAAAAAAAGTTTTTAATGTAAAACAAAACAATCTTCCAATCCAGTGAGTCACTGAATTATTCATAGAGTCATCACAGATGGAGGCCATTCGGCCCTTCGAGTCCATGCCGGCTCTCTGTAAAGCAATCCCAGTCAATCCCATTCCTCCTGCTCCATCCCAAATCATTGATCGTCTCCGCTTCCACCATCCTCATCAGCAGCGAGTTCCAGGTCATTACCACTCGCTGCATAAAAAAGTTCTTCCTCACATCCCCCTGTATCTCTTGCCCAAAACCTTAAATCTGTGTCCCCTAGTCCTTGTACCATCAGCTAATGGGAACAGCATTTCTCTGTCCACCTGATCCAAACCCGTCATCATTTTGTACACTATCAAATCTCCCCTCAATCTCCTTTGCTCCAAGGAGAACAACCCCAGCTTCTCCAACCTAACCTTGTGGCGAAAATCCTTCATCCCTGGAACCAGGCTGGTAAATCTCCTCTGCACCCTCTCAAGGACCGAGACCTAGAGGATTTCAGGTTTGATTCTTGTCGCTGCTGACTTCACGAGAGACAGTACACGGTGGCTTCATAGGAAAAAGGCAGAGGCTATTCAGCCCCTCGAGCCTGTGCCCCCATTCAATTAGATCATGGCTGATCTGTACCTCAACCCCATTTACCTGCTTTGGCTCCTTATCTCTTGCTCCAAGGTCCCTGTTCCATTGAGGCTTGTGTGTGTGACTGTCTGTCATCAGAACAGAAGAAATAGGAGCAGGAGTAGGCCATTCGGCCCCTCGAGCCTGCTCTGCCATTCAATAAGATAATGGCTGACCTTCACCTCAACTCCACTTTCCTGCCCGATTTCCATATCCCTTCACTCCTCGAGGGTCTGAAAGTGTCAGGTGAGAGTGGATTAGGCACAGTTGTAATGTTTTTCACAGAGAGGTGCCTAGCCCATACCCATGCTCAAGGCTCACAGGTGAACAATGGCCACCAGGCTGAGGCACATGAAGGTGACTGCTGCCCGTGGAACTGTGTCCTGGTCAGGAGGTCAATGCCTTCAGGAGCAGGAGGCGGCGAGAGTAAAAACACGAAGTATATATTTCCAGAAATTATATCTATGTTTTCTTTCCAAGAAGTTTAAATGCATTTAAACAGGAGTTGGAATGTTTCATAATATAATATAATATCTAATGATATAATATATCTTGCTGCAATTATATAGAGCTTTGGTGAGACCACATCTGTGTATAGTTTTGGTCTCCTTACCTAAGGAATGATATACTTGCCTTCATCATCATAGGCAGCTCCTCGGAATCGAGGAAGACTTGCTTCCACTCCTGAAGTGAGTTCTTTGGTGACTGAACAGACAGACTCTGTCACAGATGGGACAGATAGTCATTGAGGGAAGAGGTGAGTGGGACTGGTTTGCCGCACACTCTTTCCGCTGCCTGCGCTTGATTTCTGCATGCTCTCGACGTTGAGACTCGAGGTGCTCAGCGCCCTCTCAGATGCACTTCCTCCACTTAGGGCGGTCTTTGGCCAGGGACTCTCAGGTGTCGGTGGGAATGTTGCTCTTTATCAGGGAGGCTTTGAGTGCTTGCCTTAGAGGGATTGCGACATAGGTTCATTGGACTGATTCCTGGGATTGGACTGATTCCTGGGATTGGACTGACTCCTGGGATGAGAGGGTTGCCCTTTGAAGGAGAGATTGAGTAGAATGGGCCTATACTCTCTGGAATAAAAACAGAAAATGCTGGTAATCTCAGCAGGTCAGGCAGCATCTGTGAAGAGAGAAATAGAGTTAACGTTTCAGGTCAGAACTGGCGAATGTTCGAAATTAACAGATTCTTATTGAGCACTGAAAGGATCCTTTCGGTGGACGTTTCAGTGTTCCTTAACAATCTGTTCATTTCGAACAGTCGCCAGTTCTGACGAAAGGTCATTGACCTGAAACGTTAACTCTGTTTCTCTCCACAGATGCTGCCTGACCCGCTGAGATTTCCAGCATTTGCTGTTTTTATTTCAGATTCCAGCATCCGCAGTATTTCCCTTTGCCATATTCTCTGGAGTTTAATTCTGTCCTTTTGAGCATCCCTGATTATAATCGCTCAACCATCGGTGGCCGTGCCTTCTGATGCCTATACCCCAAGCTTTGGAACTCCCTCTCTAAACCTCTCCGCCTCTCTACCTCTCTTTCCTCCTTTAAGGTGCTCCTTAAAACCTGCCTCTTTGACCAAACTTTTGGTCATCTGCCGTAATTTCTTCTTATGTGGCTCGGTGTTACTTTTTTTTGGTCTTATAACACTGCTGTGAAGCGACTTGGGACATTTTACTACAGAAAAGGCGCTATATAAATCGAAGTTGTTGTTGTTTCAAAGAATGAGAACTGATCTAATTGAAATGTATACAATTCTTAGAGGGCTTGACGTAGTGAAGGCTGAGAGGCTGTTTCCCCTGGACGGAGAGTCTAGAACTAGGGCTCATAGTTTCAGGACAAGGGATCGGCCATTTCTGACTGAGATGAGGAGAAATTTCTTCACTCAGAGGGTTGTGAATCTCTAGAATTCTCTAACCCAGAGGACTGTCGATGCGCAGTTGTTGAGTATGTTCAAGACTGAGATCGATAAATTCTTGGGCACTAAGGGAATCATAGAAACATAGAAATTTACAGCGCAGAAGGAGGCCATTTCGGCCCATTGTGTCCGCACCTGCTGACAAAGAGCCACACGGCCCTCGGTCAGCAGCCCTGAAGATTACAAATAAACCTATGAACAATGAACAATGGCGGAAAGGCACAGAGCACCCAGCCTAACCAGTCCGCCCCACACAACTGCGACACTCCTTATCACACAAAAGATTAATGTGCAAAGTTAAAGCACATGGGATTGAGGGTAGTGTGCTGACGTGGATTGAGAACTGGTTGTCAGACAGGAAGCAAAGAGTAGGAGTAAATGGGTACTTTTCAGAATGGCAGGCAGTGACTAGTGGGGTACCGCAAGGTTCTGTGCTGGGGCCCCAGCTGTTTACATTGTACATTAATGATTTAGACGAGGGGATTAAATGTAGTATCTCCAACTTTGCGGATGACACTAAGTTGGGTGGCAGTGTGAGCTGCGAGCAGGATGCTATGAGGCTGCAGAGTAACTTGGATAGGTTAGGTGAGTGGGCAAATGCATGGCAGATGAAGTATAATGTGGATAAATGTGAGGTTATCCACTTTGGTGGTAAAAACAGAGAGACAGACTATTATCTGAATGGTGACAGATTAGGAAAAGGGGAGGTGCAACGAGACCTGGGTGTCATGGTACATCAGTCATTGAAGGTTGGCATGCAGGTACAGCAGGCGGTTAAGAAAGCAAATGGCATGTTGGCCTTCATAGCGAGGGGATTTGAGTACAGGGGCAGGGAGGTGTTGCTACAGTTGTACAGGGCCTTGGTGAGGCCACACCTGGAGTATTGTGTACAGTTTTGGTCTCCTAACCTGAGGAAGGACATTCTTGCTATTGAGGGAGTGCAGCGAAGGTTCACCAGACTGATTCCCGGATGGCGGGACTGACATATCAAGAAAGACTGGATCAACTGGGCTTGTATTCACTGGAGTTCAGAAGAATGAGAGGGGATCTCATAGAAACGTTTAAAATTCTGACGGGTTTAGACAGGTTAGATGCAGGGAGAATGTTCCCAATGTTGGGGAAGTCCAGAACCAGGGGTCACAGTCTGAGGATAAGGGGTAAGCCATTTAGGACCGAGATGAGGAGAAACTTCTTCACCCAGAGAGTGGTGAATCTGTGGAATTCTCTACCACAGAAAGTTGTTGAGGCCAATTCACTAAATATATTCAAAAAGGAGTTAGATGAAGTCCTTACTAATGGGGGATCAAGGGGTATGGCGAGAAAGCAGGAATGGGGTACTGAAGTTGCATGTTCAGCCATGAACTCATTGAATGGCGGTGCAAGCTCGAAGGGCCGAATGGCCTACTCCTGCACCTATTTTCTATGTTTCTATGTATACTAAAATATTCTACTTTCCACCCCAACTGGAGCCATGCGATCTCCTGGGAGAGGCAAAAACCAGTTTAAAAATCCAGGCCAATTGGTGAAAAAAAACCTGGGAAAATTCCTCTCTGACCCATCCAGGCGATCAAAACTAGTCCAGGAGATCACCCTGGCCGTATTCGATTCCCTGCAGTACTTACCATTGTATCTGCGCCAACCAACAAGAGGTTATCCAGTCTAATCCCAATTACCAGCTCACGGACTGTAACCCTGCAGGTTTCGGCACTTTAAGTGCCCATCCAAGCACCTTTTAAATGAGGTGAAGGTTTCTGCTACCCTTCCAGGATACAGGAACCGGGCGGGAAAGTGGAGTTGATGTAGATGTTCAGCCATGATCTTATTGAATGGCGGAGCAGGTTCAAGGGACCGAATGGCCTATTCCTGCTCCTATTTCATATGTTCTGATTAATGTAATATAATATGCGTAAGGGCAGTGTATGGGTTAAGGCTAACTGCAAGATGAAGATCTTGATTAAAGACAAACTCTTTGCACCCAAATTGCCCACAATCTAAATGTCACAATAGGAATGACTAAATATTAGCAATAGGTTTTCTAGTCCAGTAATGAACCAGCAGGATTGGATTGCAGTGAGTTAAGTGCTCACACATTTCCGAGGCGAGGTCAGTTCATTACTGTATGACATGTGTGCTGCGTGCTCAGCTTGGATCTAGAGCTGTGGGGTGGGATATCCTGCGTGGCATCAGCTGCTAAAGGGGCTGCTACAATTGAAAGGGAAGCGGCTTGTCATTTGGAAAGTGACAGTCCCTTCCCTGCCCCCCCCCCCCCCCCCCCCGCTCCTGTCCAATTGTTGAAACTTGTTGGCTGTGGATGGAAGAAAGTAGAGGAGAACATATAACAGCATGTTCCGAAGATATTGCTCTTGATAAGGTTCTGGAGCAGATGCAGAAACTCAGGGCTGACCTCTTTGGGGCAGGGTGGGGTGGTGGTCTCCTCCAAGAACAGCACTATAGGAGGAGCTGGCTCCAAAGGTCAAGAGAGAAAATGAGACAGAAGTCTGCTGGCTTCAGGAAGATTGCCATGGTAACTACCCAACATTTGCATTTGCAGCCTGAGGCCATTGTGTGCGTGCCAAAGAATTTCCTCTCAACCTGCAGCAGATTTAATTCACACCACTCGCTATTCTTTCACACCTGCATGCCTGTTTTGCTGCAGGAAATCCTTGTAGCTGTTTCCAAAAAAAGCAGCCATTATGACACTTAAATCTTTAACAGATACATGCACAGCAGCATGACACATAATATATGACCATGTAACAAAAGAAAGCAAGACTTGTATTTAGAGCGGGAGGTCCATCGATGGCCGACAAATCGGGGGGGGGGGCTCAAGCAGAGGAAAAGTCGGGCGGCGGGCGCGGCTATGGTGGTGGTGGCTACGGCGGCCGCAGGAGGGGCGGCAGTTGCGGGGACAGCGATAGGAGTGGAGGCTACAGCGGCGGTGGAGACTACAGCGGCGGCTGGTGTGACTCGGGAGAACGCAAACCAGAGTGGCGGATGCGGCAGCAATTACGGAGGCCGCTCTCACAGGGACTATGACTGATCAAGTCCAGGGAACCACTTTTGCCAGAGTCAAGATCAAGTTGTTCTTGGCCGTTTTTCTCCTTTCTTTCTTCTTTGTTCCTTCTGTTCCTTCTTCGCCAGCGATCTCAAGATGGTGGCGAGCCTCGTGGCAGCAGAGCTCTGCAGAGAAAGGCAAGCAGAGCAACTAAAATGGCGGCACCCAGTGGAAGCCTCGTGGGAAACACAAGATAGCGTCTTAAAAGGGAAATGCACCCGGGAGTCTTAAAAGGGCCTTACACCATTGGCCGTCCCCACAAAGAGACTTTTGTAAGGCAAGAGCGAGTCTAAGTGAGCAATGTGAATGTAGGATGACGGATTTATGATAAGAGTTAATATTTTAATGCTGAATGGTTACTGTGTTTAAAATAATGGATATGAATTACGAAAAGAGTTAATACCACGAGTTACAAGTAAAAGGGTAATGGATCCGTGACTAACATGACTAATGGACTAATGCAATTTTCGATTTATGTGATTCATGCGGCTGCAGATCCTCATCGCCAATGTGATGAATGTAGCACTCAAATCATTGATTCCACACAGTCTGGTGTTGTAGTAACTGCTGTGACCTTAGTCCTTTACTGTGCAACTCCAGTGTGTCACTCAGGTGTGGTGGGCAGCCTTTTATTCTCTGCCTTGCAGGTACAGCGCCCTCTGTGGCGCACCATTGTACTTATACATTTAACGTACTTGGACAATACACAACAAGAAGTGTCTAGTCACGATGCGCCGACCATCATGCTGTGGGGCAGGCTTGATAGTTCAACTGGTCTTTACCTGCTCGCCAATTTTGTATGTAACAGTGGCTGTAGAGATCTTTGACTTCAATGTACAGAAGACCCTCTGGGTCCAGATACTACAGGCCCAAGTTTCCGATATTCTCTAGGACGGCACACCTTCGAGAGGCCCGACTATTTTGTGGAATGAAAAGCGCGGCAAAAACTTACCTCGCGATTCTCCGAGTGCAGCCGGCCTGTTCAGCAGTCAGTGCGACGCAGCACAACAGCAGGGGTGGGGGGGGGGGGGGGGAGGTGGGTGGAGCTACAGCCCTGGGCCAAAAAGAGTGCCGGCAGCTGCGCGCGTGCACAGTGGAGTCTGCGCGCATGCGCAGTAGCTCCTGGCCCCCAGATTCTGTGTGCGTGCGCTGCTGGCTGTGTGGAAAGGGCCCGAAGCACACAGCCCCTAGCCCTGGTCGAATGGGCTCCTGCAGAGTGCCGATTTCCAGTCTGGAGCACGCAGCCCCTAGCCCTGGCTGGGCTCCCGGTGCTCCCGAACGGCGTGGAAGCAAGTCATCCTCGTTTCGAGGGACTGCCTGTGATGATATGATGATGATGTACCCTGTATGCTGCTACTCTAATCCCATTTCCTTTTAATATGGTGCAGCAAGCAGACAGAATATCTCTGATGAGGAACCAGGGAATTGTACATTTGAATATTCTTGGCTCCTTAATGAGGCTTTTGCATATCTTGTGAGCGAGCGCTCTTGGGCTCAGTCTCCTCCTTGCTGGATAATAGCACACGCTCTGCATTGGATGGAAAAAAAACAGGCCTGGGAACTTAATATTTTTTATTTATTGATTTATTGATTTATTTATCATTTATTGTCGATGATGGTTCTTTATTTTTAAAAGTGAAGTTTTCAATGCTTTGGTAAATCCCCTAACTTCCCTCTAACTTCCCTTCCCCGCCCCCCCATATCTGGCTTATCTGCGCCTATTTCTAAAGTGTATGCAAGGTTTTTATGAGCATACAAAAGTCGATACTTACTCCGTTCTAAGTTAGTTTGGAGTAACTTTTCGGTGCCTAAACTTGCAAAACAGGTGTAAGTGGCTGGTAACGCCCCCTTTTGGAAAAAAAACTGAATTAAACAAAACTAAACTAACTCACTAGAACTGGAGCAAACTGTGATTTCTAAAATACTCCAAACTAAACTAGTTGCTCCAAAAATATAGGAGCAACTCCACCCGAAACTTGGGCCCGACATGAGAGAAACTTGAGGCAGGGCTTCACAGTCTACATTGTCAGCTGTGGCTCAGTGGGCAGCACTCTTGCCCCTGAGTTAGAAGGTTGTGGGTTCAAAAACCACTCCAGAGACTTGAGTACAAAAAAAATCTAGGCTGGCACTCCAGTGCAATGCTGAGGGAGTGCTGTACTGTCGGAGGTGCCGTCTTTTGCATGATCTGTTAAACCGAAGCCCCATCTGCTCTCTCAAGTGGACGTAAAAGATCCCATGGCCACTATTTTGAAGAGGAGTTATCCCCAGTGTCCTGGCCAATAGTTAACTCTCAACCAGCATAACAAAAAACAGATTAAATGGTCATTATCACATCGCTGTTTGTGGGAGCTTGCTTGTGCGCAAATTGGCTGCTTGTTTCCTACATTACAACAGTGACTACACTCTAAAAGTACTTCATTGGCTGTAAAGTGCTTTGAGACGCCTGGTGGTCGTGAAAGGCGCTATATAAACCCAAGTCTTTCTCTACCCAGTGGTCTGCTCTCACTCGCTGGATATACTGGACAAGTGCCCAGCTGCAGGGACCTGCCAGGAGTGGATGTTGCCCTATCTCCGTTTTTTAAAAATGTGTTCATTCAGGGGATGTGGGCATCACTGGCAAGGCGAGCATTTATTGCCCATCCCTAATCACCCTTGAGAAGATGGTGGTGAGCTGCCACAGTCCGTGTGGTGAAGTTGCTCCCACAGTGCTGACTTTATTGTAACAGTTTGTGACAACTGAGCGGCTTGCTGGGCCATTTCAGAGGTAGTTAAGCATCAACCACATTACTGTGGGTCTGGAGTCACATATAGGCCAGACCGGGTAAGGATGGCAGATTTCCTTCCTGTTAGATCTCTTAATTTCCAATGAAATATGAACTCCGATTGTAGTTTTAATGTAACTTTATTCTGGCGGCAGCAACAAGCTTCTGGCTTTAAGCCAGGCCTTTGTTCTTTGGAGACCACATGGCCAAAATGGCTGTACTTATACCTGGTTCAATTTATAGAAAATAACTCTCCTTCTTTGACCTTATTGGCTCAATTGATAGTATGTTAACCTTTTAATTGGCTCGCTACCCAAGGTCCTAAAATGTCAAGTTGATTGATGACTTAATGCAACATGCTGAGTTTTCTCAAAAACTGCAGCCAGGCTGCAGAGCTTGAATTCTCTATCAATCCCCCCTTTGATTCTTTCACAAACTGAATCATAAAACATCAGCTATCACTGGTTAAACATTCTACAAAATAATTTCATACATGTTAATAGAGTTTCCTTCTAAAATTTGTTGATGTGTTTCACGACATGTCCGGACTAGTAGCTTCCACACAAATTTACACCAACCCGAGTTCCATCGTGGCCACAATGGAAGTCTGGTTTTAGTAGGTTAATTAACCTTATTCCAATTTAATCCAAATCAATATCTTAATTCAACCAGTTATCAACCTTCCCTTAAGCATAACACACCCCTGTTCCACGTACAGATGGTCTGCTGGGACCTGCAAGGTGTCTCACCTGCGGGACAGCAGCTACAGCCGCCTGGTCGCAACAACATTTAATCAACATAAACAAACAATATAAAAGTAAAACAATTACAACAAATAGAATTAAACCTTCCACTAATGAAGCTCCTATTGAACCTAGCCATTCAGTGGCTCCGCTCCACAAAGTGAATGATGGGGGTTGCTTAAGTTTTTCTACCTCCTTTTAGATATGCTCCGCTAAGTTGGTAATTTCTTTGGAGCTATCTGGGATATACGTGCAACACTCAGTTCCGAGTAGGGCGCAAGTATCTCCCTTTTCAGCCAGGATGTAATCAAGGGCCAGTCTATTCTGTAGGGCTACTGTGCGGATTGCTACCATTTCTGCATTGATTTTAACTAGGGCCTCTGAGGTATCATTGGCTACCCGTTCCACAACGGATGCCATGTTAATGGATTCCCTTGCCAGTTTGGCGGTCCCATACCCAGGGATCAGAATGGCAAAGAGCCTCTCTGTTTCTGTGATAGCTCTCTTAGGATGGTGTAAATGTTCCAACAGTGACTTTATATGATACATATATGGCACAATGTAGGCTAAATAGCAGGATCCCGTCCAATTCTGGGGCAGCCAAGGGTAGGCCTTGTGGTCACACACCCAATAGGTGCCATTATATGCAATGAATGTTAGCTGTTTCTTTGTCAGCAACACTCCGGGGCCTGTCCAGGCATTTCCATCTGTTTTATTCAGAATCCCTGGTGCGTTAAAAACTCCCACATCGGCCCAGTTTGGACGGTTCCGTGGCTTGATTACATTATAATTCCAGGAGCAGTTATTATACCCCATATTTTGGCCTCCTTTGATGTTTCTAATCAGACAGACCAATTTCCCCCGGTCTTCCTATTCCCGTTGTATAACAAAAGATGGGGGCCGTTTGGAATTATTGTAGCATGGTTGGTATCCCCCTTCAAAGGTCGTCAGATTGTAACCTGCTGACTTCCATTTACGTGCCTAGTTTTCCGTATCCTGAAACACATTGTCTGTTTTGTTTTGATTAATTATCCACTCAGCCATTTCCAAGATATTCAAGGGAACTGGCCTCAAGGGAATCCCTCCCTTTGGGTGAATAGGAATATGCGCACATATCCAACAACTAGAAATGTTACCTTGTTTGGCATAAATGTATGACATATATAAAAAGGTATTTACATGTAATTCCCTTGGTACTCTACTATTTCCCTTTGGTGCAGAAGGTCGGCTAGTAAGAAGTAGGCAAATGCCTAGAATACCTACAATCAGTAATACATTTTGGCAAAAAGTAATTGTCCTTATTAGATTTCAGCTTCAGTTACGGGTGCTCGTTTAACGTGTGAAGTGTGGATCCAGGCTTTCTTTCCTTGGACTTTAACAGCTGCCTGGGTGGTCAATAACACTTGATAAGATCCCTCCCACTTGGCACCCAAAGGTTCTTTATGCAACTTTTTCACATACACCCAGACTCCTGGAATGGTGTTGTGTCCTTTTTCAGATGGATTACCCCAAGCTGCCGATACCTGTCGGGGAAACAGAACTAATAGCATTGGTTAGGTTCTGACAGTATGATAACAAAGTGCCACTCATTAAGTGAACATCAGCTTTCCTTAAATCGATAGTTCTTGGCAGCGACATGGGTCTTCCTGTTATAATTTCAAATGGGCTTAGACCTGTAGTTCTGTTCGGGGTTGCCCTAATGCTACATAGCACTATTGGTAGTGCCTGGGGCCATGGTGTTCCTTCTTGGTGATTTTTGGCAAGCTGTTGTTTCAGAGTTCGATTCATTCGCTTTACTTGTCCTGATGATTGTGGATGATAAGGACAGTGTAAATCCCACGTAATGTTCAGTAACCTACAGACTTCTTGGCAGCCAGCACCTGTGAAGTGTGTTCCCTGATCTGAGTCAATGCTACTCGGGACTCCCCATCGGGGAATGTAATCCTTACACAAGACCTTTGCAATGTGATTGGCTGTGGCTCTTTTAGTTGGGACAGCTTCTACCCATCTAGAGAATCTGTCGACCATGACAAGAATGTTAGTGTATCCTTGGCATGAAGGAAGAGATATATAATCAACCTGCAGATGCTGGAATGGTCCGACAGGGGCAGGGGGCCTCAGTTGGGGCATTATCGTGATGGGTCCAAAATTATTTTTCTGGCAGACCACACAGCGGTCTGCTACCAGCTGGGCATGTTTTTTAAATCCCCGACCCCACCAGCTTTTCTGGAACCGTGCCGTCATCTGTTGTGAGGCCAAGTGTCCCCACGAGTGGATCTGTTGGGCTAAAAAATGGCATAAGCGCTTGTGGTAACTCTTTGTCTCCAGACACCATCTTCGCATAGCTTAATTCCTGCCTCAATCCATGTCCATTTTTCCTCTCGGGAGCACTCGCCTTGCATTGTTTGAAGGTCTCGTGTTCCTGAGTGCTTTCAATCTGCACACCTGTGTTGGTTCTTCTGGGGGAATGTCCTGTGAGGCGGCATCTTTAGCTGCCTGGTCGGCTAGGGCATTTCCCTGTGCTTCTATGGTATTTTCCTTGGTATGGGCCTTACACTTCAGGATGGACACTTCCTGAGGTAATTGTATGGCCTCTAGTAAGTCTCTGACTTCTTTTCCATTTCGGATAGGTGTACCAGCAGCAGTGAGGAATCCTCTTTTCCGCCATAACAGACCAAAGTCGTGAGCGACTCCAAAAGCATAACGCGAATCTGTGTAGACATTAGCTGTCTGTCCTTCTGCTATTCGACATGCTTCTGACAGGGCCTGTAACTCGGCCTGTTGTGCTGACGTTCCTGAGGGTAAACATCCTTTTGCTACTACCTCATATAAGGTTGTAACTGCCCATCCTGCTTTTTTGGTACCATTATCAACAAAGGAGGAACCATCTGTAAACAGGATGAGGTCTGGGTTGTGCAGAGGCTCCTCTGCTGCTAAGGCTGCTTCTTCTGTTTCTTTTAAAATCTCCACGCAGTCATGCTCTTCACATTCTCCCCCCTCTTGCTCCCTCGATTCTGACATCGGGAGCATAGTTGCGGGATTAACCGGGCTGGCCCGGACAATATGGAGATTAGGAGCTTCCAAAACTGCTGTCCAGCAGGTCCATCTAGCTGTCGTCACCTGAGGCATTCTATTCATAGACAGCAAAGCATGTACGGTGTGGGGACACTTGACAATCAGCTTTTGGTCGAGGACTAGACCCGCAGTGGTCATTACCGCTCGATAAGTAGCTTCCATGGTCCTTGGGCAACTTCCCCATCCGAGGGCTACCACATCCAGTTTTGCCGAATAATAGCCAATAGATATTTGTTGATCCCCATGTTCTTGTGTCAGTGTAGCTGTCATATATCCTTCTTTCTCATGGACAAACAGGGTAAATGGCTTACCACTGTCGGGGATTCCCAGAGCCAGTGCTGAATACAAAGCCTTTTTCAAACTCAGGAAGGCCTCTTGCTGTTCCTTAGTGAGGGTGTTGGCTTCTTTAGAGGCACAATTCCCCTTTAAAATATCATTCAATGGCTGAGCAAGCTGTGTGAAGGAGTCAATCCAATTTCTGTTAAAGTTACACAATCCCAAAAAAGACCTTAGTTCCTGAATAGTGGTGTTTTGTTTTAGCAGCCCGAATGGCTGCAGTTCTATCCTGGGTAAGTTCTCTCTTTCCTTGTGAAATCTTTTGTCCCAGGTATACAACCTCTTCTTGGGATATTTGTGCTTTGTCGATGCTGGCTTTATGTCCTTTCAGCCAAAGGTGGTCCAACAAAGCTCGTAAATCTTGTTCATGCTGTACTTCCGTGTTTGAAGCTAGCAGGATATCGTCTACATATTGGATGACTGTGGATGACAGGGGAGGTAATTCTCGCAAATGGCTTTGTAAAGCCATGTGGAATACCGTAGGGCTGTTGTGGAAACCCTGCGGTAACCGGGTCCAAGTATACTGTTGTCCTTGGACCGTGAAAGCAAACCACTCTCGAACCTCCGGTGCCAGAGGCACCGACCAAAATCCGTTGGCCATATCTATAACCGAGAAATATTTATGTTCCGGTTTGAGGGCATTAAAAATGGTGGAGGGATCTGCGACCAAAGGAGCTTTTTGATCAATACACTGATTAGCTTTCCTATAATCGACAGTCAAACGGCAAGTCTCATTAGATTTCTGTACCGGCCACACGGGGCTATTGGAGGAGCTATGCGTTTTAATAAGCACCCCTTGTTTCTCCAATTGCTGAATAACCAGTAAGATTCCCACGATGGCAGTTGGACTGATGGGATACTGTTTAGTGCATGCAGGCTTGGTCCCGGTAAATGACGCAGGCTCCATCTGGAGTTAGCCACAATCATTCTTATCTTTAGCCCATATCGGGTGTTCCTTCAATTCTTCTTTCTTCAAAGTTCTAATTGACCATGTCACCCGACCATCCTCGAAATGCAACGATGAATCTACTTGGATTAGAACGTCCATTCCCAAAAGGGGTTGATCTACTGGGCCTATCCAGACCGGCGTGGTTAGTTCATGTGGACCCAGCCCTATAAGTACCAGTGTTGTCCTTTTAATTTCCATTTTATGGCCCCCAACTCCATAGGCTGTACGTGTCCTACCATCCAACTGCAAAAAGTCTCCATATTGTAGGGGTAAGCATGTTAATTCCGCCCCTGTGTCTAAAAGACAGTCCACATCCTTATCGCCCACCCTCACAGTTATATATAGCCCATCTCCCCGCTGTTGTATTAGTGCGAGGAGGGGGGCCAGGGTAGGCTCTAATCGTTTTTTGCTATCCCAAGTAACTCCTTCTGTTGTTGTATTGTCAGTCGCTTAAATGCTTCTATGAGGTCGTTACCTTGTGACAAGCCTGGTTTGTTGGCTGAATTGTATCCCTGGCTGCGTCCTCTTCCCCAGCCACGACCTTGCTGTTTTGCCCTGCACGTCTTGGCCCAGTGACCTTCTTTCCCACAATAATGACATTTTCCGGGTAATTTTCCTAGTGACTGTTTATCAGAATCCTGGGATTTCCATCCCATAGCCTGTACAGCTCGGACTTTAGCTCCCATATCCCGATCTAATTGGTTACATCAATCCACCAATGCTGCAAAGGTTGTTCCTCTACCTTCCCAGTCCGGTAACACTACCTTAAGCATTTTGGACAGTTCTGGCTTTAGACCTGCCACGAAAGCTGCTTTCAGGGGTCCAAACACTTGTTCCATCCATTTCCTCATCCGTATTATTCATACCCGAATGTTCTAGCCACGCGCATCTAAACCGCTCGTCATACTCCAGGACCTCCTCTGTTCCTTTCTGTGGTCAGGCTGCAATGTTTCCCAGTCTGTTTTAGCTGGACTGAAGGCTTGCAGCCAGTGTTTAATCGCCTCCCATCCTGCATTGAATTCTTGCTCATCCTGCCCCAAAGCTTCTTCTACCTTGTTGTGCAATTTTCTTCCCTGTGTTTTTGGCACCATTATGGTCAAAATTTGCACTCCGTCCCAGGGATGAAGTTGATATATATTTCTTAAGCGGTCCAATTGGTCCCATGTTTTCACTCCCCCTTTCTTTGGATTGGGCAATTCCATGGACCATTTATCAATTTTCTCTGGGTCTGCCGGATCATGAAATAAGTATTCTGCATACACCCTTTTCTTTGTTTTTTTGGTTCCGCCCTCATCCGCAGTCTTTTCTGATTTGACTACAACTCGCCTTTTTTTAAACGGGGCAAAGCGCACCCCTAATTTTTCATCCTCCGACCCTGTATCATCAGAGGATTCAGAATCCGTATCTATTCCTTGGTCGTGTCTTCGGGTTTGCGCTTTTAATTTATCTAAACATGGGTACCCTGGGAATTGACCGATACATTTTCCTTTTCCGATTACTGTCTCTTGACCTAATGATTTTTTCCATTCTTTAATTTCACCTTTAAGATCTTTAACTTCCGCTTCCGACTTTTCAAGTTCAAATCTTTTCTGTCGCAGCTGTGCACAGCTTGCAATTGGTCCTTTGTACTGGTCAGTTCTCGATCATGTTGGGAACGCATTATAATTTCATTCCGCTTTTGGATCTGTCCCATTACAGCTAGGGACCATCTAGTTCGCTCTTTATTTTTCATTCGGGTCGTTTTTCCCCAGACCCTTTTAATCTCGTCCAAGGACCATTGTCCTTTGGAGGTTCCGTACTTTTGTTCGATCTTAATACAGGTTTTAGATAAGTTGAATTGTTGCTCTATGTATTCTTTCAACTGTTGGAGGATTTCATCTATCGAAACCTCAGGTGGTGCCCGCCCACCTTTAACAGTTGTAGACAATTCTTTGCTCTTATCTCCTGCTGCCATAATACTGATTTCTTTACTGGGGTCTCGAGTCGTAGGCTTTCCAGCCGATCAGTGGGTCGGTGATTAATTAACTAACACACCGCCGAAGTTAGACGTCTATGGGACCCCGAGCCGACTACCAACCGGAGGGTTCGCAAATCGCGTAGAAGGAGAGGCAAATTTAGACTTTTGACCGAGGACTTTTATAAAGAGGAGTCCTTACCTCAGTATGTAGGTCCGATGTCCAAAATTCAGTTTCTTCCCTCAGCGATCGTGTTCGTGACGCCAAAATTGTTAGAGCTCTTAATTTCCAATGAAATACGAACTCCGATTGTAGTTTTAATGTAACTTTATTCTAGCAGCAGCAACAAGCTTCTGGCTTTAAGCCAGGCCTTTGTCCTTCTGAGACCACATGGCCAAAATGGCTGTACTTATACCTGGTTCAATTTACAGAAAATAACTCGCCTTCTTTGACCTTATTGGCTCAATTGATAGTCTGTTAACCTTTTAATTGGCTCGCTACCCAAGGTCCTAAAATGTCAAGTTGATTGATGACTTAATGCAACATGCTGAGTTTTCTCAAAAACTGCAGCCAGGCTGCAGAGCTTGAATTCTCTATCACTTCCCGAAAGGGCATTAGTGAACCAGATGGGTTTTTAACAACAATCCGATAGTTTCACAGTCACCATTACTGATACTAGCTTTTTTTATTCATTCCAGATTAATTTAATTAACTGATTTTAAACCCCAAGCTGCTATGATGGGACTTGAACTCACCTCTCCAGATCATTAGTCCAGGCCTCTGGATTGTGAGTCTAGTATGTTTACCACTATGCTACCGTACTCCGTGTTAGTAGAGTAGGTCTCCAGTCATCTTGGATAACCCTTGTCACTGGACCAAGACCTAGCTCTGTCAAGCCTGTGTGGTGGCTGGTGTGCAACGGTCACCACACGTTAAAAAAATACACACACAGGCATCTTCCACCCTTCAGGACATAGTTCAGGACCTGGAATATTAGATCCTTCATTGAACACCTGTGAACTCATCCTTTTTTGGCATGGAAGCAAGTCATCCTCGTTTCGAGGGACTGCATGTGATGATATGATGATGATGTACCCTATATGCTGCTACTCTAATCCCATTTCCTTTTAATATGGTGCAGCAAACAGACAGAATATCTCTGATGAGAAACCAGGGAATTGTACATTTGAATATTCTTGGCTCCTTAATGAGGCTTTTGCATATCTTGTGAGCGAACGCTCTTGGGCTCAGTCTCCTCCTTGCTGGATAATAGCGCACGCTCTGCATTGGATGGAAAAAAAACAGGCCTGGGCCCATCTATCTGATCTTCTGACTTCCGTTTGCCCGCAATCCAAACTGACCCATGCAGTGGGAACCATTGGAGAATTATTGGCACTGTCTGTCGTGTCCTTGCGGAGATTTGCTCTTTGGTGCACCATCCTGATGTTTTGCGCCAGTGACTTTAGGACGAGGGATGGAGGGACCCTGTACCAGGCCAGATTAAACCTGTCAGCTGGCTGTGTACTGAATGGACGAGGTGAGGATCAGGGGTGGGTATGGAAATCAGCCAATGATTGCTAACCAATAACCATGCAAAGTGCATGTATGTGGATATCAGGTGAGGATAGGAGCAGGCTCTGCTGTGATGCCATAATGGTGGAATATCCTGCCAACATTAAGGGGGAGAAATTGATTATTGCCCCGTTTCAGGGGCGGGAGCTTTTGAGAGGCGGGAAACTTAGCACCAGGTTTTAATGTTTCCCCGCTCTCAAAACATTGGGTTTCACCCTCCTGGGAGGAAGTGGAGCACTAACGGACCGTGCAGCACTGCCGCGTTCAAAGGGCCCTTCTCTCCCTTAAAGGGACAGGCCATCGCTGCAGGCTCTGCAATATGAAGGGGATCTACCGGGACCACTTACGGAGCAGGGGCGCCCTTGCGATCAGCCCGGAACTCAAGCAGAGCGCCAGGCTGAGCGATCGCGGGATGGAACCCGCGAATAAAACTGATCAAAACAGCAGAAGCAAAGGCAAGGTTTTTTTTTTAAACTTACCTCGGCCACCTCGTCTTCAATCATCGCCCCGCTAACGGCTGGCCACCCAATCCACGCCTCCTGCAGTTGCCGGTGTTTTCACCCGGCGCTGCTGCAGGGGGTGAAAATCAATTTCGGGGCCAGGGTGATGCGCCCGGCGATGACGTCACAATCTCCGGCCGCAGGAGATTGGGGTGCAACACCGTAGTGCCACCGCTAACCCCCCCCCCCCGCCCAATATGGCGGGGGGCGTTGTCAGCGCTGCGCCCAGTCACTAATGCATTTGTGCCCCGTTAGCGCCTCCTGGTGGGCACTAACAGGAGGTGCAAATGCACTGAATTTGTAGGCCTAAGTGTCTAAGTTCACGAGTGAAGAACTGTTGACCCAGACAATGTACTGGAAGGTGGTTGGCATCTGAGGAATCATAGTCCAGCAAGTATCAGCACTTTTAGGAAAGGATAAATACCTGAGATGAGAGGGTGGTCCTATGAGGAGAGATTGAGTAGATTGGGCCTTTCCTCTGGAGTTTAGAAGAATAAGAGGTGATCTCATTGAAACACATAAGATTCTGAGAGGGATTAACAGGGTAGATGCTGAGAGGCTGTTTCCCCTGGGCTGGAGTGTCTAGAACTAGGGGGCAGAGTCTCCGGATAAGGGGACGGCCATTTAGGACTGAGATGAGGAAAAATCTCTTCACTCAGAGGGTGGTGAATCTTTGGAATTCTCTCCCCCAGAGAGCTGTGGATGCTCAATCATTGAGTATATTGAAGGCTGAGAATTTTGAACTCGAGGGGACTCAAGGGATATGTGGATTGGGCAGGAAAGTGGAGTTGAGGTCGAAGATCAGCCATGATCTTATTGAATGGCAGAGCAGGCTTGAGGGACCATACTCCTGCTCCTAGTTCTTATTTTCTTATGTTCTTGGGAGAGGGGAAAAAACAGGAGTGTTCTTTTTTAGAACATTGTGAAAATTAGGTTCAGAACACTCCAAATAAAAATGGCAACTTGGTTTTGTACCAGCCATCACTAACATGGTATAAAATGGTGGGGGTCAGTAGGAATATGTGTGTGTGTGCTAGGCCCATGCAGCAGAGTCTGGTCTCCAATCGTCTTGGATCTCTTTGCCACTGGACCAAGACCTTGCTCTGTCAAGCCCGTGTGGTGGCTGGTGTGCAACGGCCACCCCACATTAAAAGAAGTCACGCACAGGCATCTTCTACCCTTAAAAATAAAGTTTGGGACTTGGAACACCAAGACCCTCATTTGGTCTCATCAGTCACCTTAGAACTCATTTTAGTGTGGAAGCAAGTCATTCTCGACTCCAGGGGACTGTCTATAAGAGAGGAGAAAAGATAAAGGGGCTAATCTCTGATCCCTCGTCCTTGGGGGGGGGGGGGGGGGGCAAATGACCTTGAAGGAAGCAGAAGTTGGAGAAAGGGTGAGAACATTGTAGCCTCAAATCTCTGAGCACTCCTTGTGAGTGCAGGATTGTGGAATTATATATCATTACCATAGGCAGTCCCTCGAAATCGAGGAAGACTTGCATCCACTCTAAAAGTGAGTTCTTAGGTGACTGTACAGTTCAATATGGGAATTACAGTCTCTGTCACAGATGGGACAGTCAATGGTTAAAGGAAAGGGTGAGTGGGACTGGTTTGCCGCACGCTCCTTCCGCTGCCTGCGCTTGTTTTCTGCATGCTCTCGACGACGAGACTCGAAGTGCTCAGCACCCTCCCGGATTAGGGAATTATATATACATCTCTAATATAAACCACAGAGTTTTCTTCTATACGTTGGGCAGTAGTGGGGCTGGTACTCACACCCATCAGCTGCAGCCCAGAAGGAGCTGTAATCCCCAGTGTTGTCACTGTTACTTTTACCAAGTGTTAACAGGAATAGTTACAAATGAAAGAATTAGCATCTATTACTCTGGTGGCACAGCATGTTCGAAAACTGAGGTGTTGCCTGACAGTGGAATCTCTTAACTCCTCCTGTGCCAGTGACTCAAATCTTTCATCCTTGCCCTGAAGGCGCCGGTTTGTGCTCGTGTATGTTTCTGCAGGCGCTCGAAGCCTTCTGATCTGCGATCCTAGCGGCCATACTTCATGTGTGAGTCTAGGCAGTGAATGTTGATGGGCTATTGGGCTGTGACTTGAGCACAAAAATCTAGGCTGACACTCCAGTGCAGTACTGAGGGAGCGCTGCACTGTCGGAGGTACCGTCTTTCAGATGAGATCTTAAATGGAGGCCCATCTGCCCCCTCAGGTGGATGTAAAAGATCCCTTGGCACTATTTCGAAGAAGAGCAGGGGAGTTATCCCCGGTGTCCTGGGCCAATATTTATCCCTCAATCAACATAACAAAAACAGATTATCTGGTCATTATCACATTGCTGTTTGTGGGAGTTTGCTTTGCGCAGGTTGGCTGCCGCGTTTCCTACATTACAGCAGTGACTACACTCCAAAAGTGCCCATCCGCTTAAAGCTCTTTGAGATGTCCGGTGGTCGAGAAAGGCGCTATATAAATGTAAGTCAGCACAGCCAGGTGTGACCCTGTCTCTCCTGACCTGACATCCACACAATGGGCAAGATTGGATACTGATCAGGAGCGGGAAAATCGATTAATCCACCCCCCACTCCCGCTGAAGCCCAGGGCCTCTGAGACCAATTGTACAGCTCTTACTTCTACTCAGGTGGAGTCCAACTAATTCCTCACAGGTCAGGTACCAAACCCATACCCTTCACAGTGTGTATGGGGTTCCATATGATGATTGATTTACTCATTGACTAAACCATCAGCGTAAATTAAACTCTGCATTTTAGTCTGCAGGTAAAGTACTTTATGACATGAGAAGGATTAAAGATGATTTCTATAGAGGCCAGCTATTTATCCAAAGAGTTAAATTTAAGATTGACACTTGAGATTATCATCTCCATTTAGCCCTGAATTTCAGTATGTCTAACCGATTCTACTTATCACACTTAGGACTGGATTTTCGGCTTTTAGGATTCTGAAGTGTTAATGACGACAGAGTGGTCCTGATACCGCCTGGAAAAAGTTTGCGCCTCAGTCAGCAAAATTGGGCAGCTGGGCCCTGAGTGTGGGGCGGAGCGCTAAGGGAGGTGTTGCACACCTCTCTTAGGGTGCTCGGCCGGCTGAGCAAGCGAATATCCCGAGCTAAACAGCCGGCCTGGGAGTACTCTAAGAGAGGCCTGGGGGGGAGGGGAAATCCTGAAAAAACTCCACCAAACACATTCCCAGTACCTAGTCCATGCCACCACAACATAAATCACAAAAAAAAGAAAAAAAAACAATCATTGCCCTGCCTACGTAATCAGTAACTTTGTAAAGTGTAATTCGAGCCATTCTAACTGCCGAGTCCAGACAAAAGAGAGCTCACTCACACAAGTTAAGACCTCTCCCACCCCACTCCCCTTCTCAGCCCAAGTTCCTGATCACCCCCCTCCACCCAAATTCCTGCCCCATCCCAGCCCAGGTTCCTGACAATCCCAGCCCAAATTCCTGATTCCCCCCCGCCCAAGTTCCTGCTCCCACAGCCCAACTTGCTGATCCCCCCCCCACCAAAGTTCCTGATCCCCCCCCCACCCCCCGCCCAAGTTCCTGCTCCCCACCCCCCCACCCCCGCCCAAGTTCCTGCTCCCACAGCCCAACTTCCTGATCCCCACCCCACCCAAGATCCTGATCACCCCCGCCCAAGTTCCTGATCCCCCGCCCAAGTTCCTGCTCCCACAGCCCAACTTGCTGATCCCCCCCCCACCCAAGTTCCTGATCCCCCCCCCCCAACTCCCGCCCAAGTTCCTGATCCCCACCCCCCCACCCCCGCCCAAGTTCCTGCTCCCACAGCCCAACTTCCTGATCCCCCCCCACCCAAGTTCCTGCTCCGCCCCCCCCAGCCCAAGTTCCTGTCCCCTCCCAGCCCAAGTTCCAGCCCAAGTTCCTGACACCTTGTCACCCAAGTTATGTTGCAGTATTCAAGAGAGCAGCCCTTAAGCTGGGCCACGCTTCAGGAAACCTCAGTGTATAAGACTATTTCAAATCTTATACCAGGCTGCCAGAAGTATTTACCAATCGCTAACCGGTTTTTGTTTTCTCCTTTGATTCACAGATCTGTAATTATCGTCAACGCGCCCTCTTTTCGGAAATGACGGCTTCTCTGCTGCATGGGGGAATAGAATGAAACGCAGATAGATCCAGCCTCCAGCCCCTCTGCTGACAAGCCCTGACTTTGAACATCGGAACATTTTAGACGCGGGAAGGGAGCCAAAATGGTGAGCCGGTTGCCCAGCTGTAACTCCCTGACTCGATTCTGCCAGAAGCTGAACAGGGTGAAGACCCTGGAAGCAGACATGATGGAGACCGCTCTGAATCGGTGCCTGTCCACTGTGGACCTGACCTTGCTCGGCATCGGTGGCATGGTGGGCTCCGGCCTCTACGTCCTGACCGGCACGGTGGCCAAGAACGTGGCCGGCCCCGCCATCATCGTTTCCTTCATCTTGGCCGGTTTCGCTTCCCTGCTGGCCGCCTTCTGCTACGCCGAGTTCGGATCCCGCGTGCCAAAGACCGGCTCCGCCTACATGTTCACTTACATCTCCGTCGGCGAGATCTGGGCCTTCATGATCGGCTGGAACGTCATTCTGGAGTATATGATCGGTGGGGCCGCGGTGGCCAGAGCTTGGAGCGGCTACCTGGACTCTATCTTCAACCACAAGATCCGGAACTTCACCGAGACGCACATTGGCACGTGGAGCGTGCCATTCCTCGCCCACAACCCCGACATGCTGGCCGCGGGGATATTGCTCGTTGCCACGGCCTTCATCACCTGCGGGGCCAAAGTGTCCTCCTGGCTGAACCACGTCTTCGCAGCCATCAGCCTGGGCGTGATCGCCTTCATCCTGATATTCGGGTTCATCCTCGCCGATCCCAAGAACTACAGCGCCGAGGAGGGGGGGTTTGCCCCTTTCGGATTTTCCGGCATCATGGCCGGCACGGCGACCTGCTTTTACGCCTTTGTCGGATTCGACGTCATCGCCGCGTCCAGCGAAGAGGCTCGGAACCCTCAGAAGGCCATCCCCATAGCAACGGCGGTTTCCCTGGCCCTGGCCACTTTGGCCTACACCATGGTTTCTGCCGTACTCACCCTGATGGTCCCCTGGCACAGCTTGAACCCAGACTCGGCCCTCTCGGATGCCTTTTACAGGAGAGGCTACGCCTGGGCTGGATTCATCGTGGCTCTCGGGTCTCTTTGCGGTAAGTCTTCAGAAAACCCCCCATTGGAGCATTATTTTCCGAAGCTCCGCGCTTGATTTAGTGGCGCAATGCCCAAGGGCTGGATTTTCGGGTCTGCTCATTCGGGGGCGGTAATGGCGGCGGGGCGGTAAAGTTTGCGCCTCAGTCAGCAATATTGGTCAGCTGGACCCTGAGTGTGGGGCGGGATGCGCTAAGGGAGGCGTTGCGCACCGTTCTTGGGAAGCTAGGCCGGTTGAGCATGGGAATATCCTGAGCTAAACAGCCAGCCTGGGAGCGCTCTTGAGAGGGGTCTGGGGGTGGGGGGGGGAAAATCTGAATAAAACCCCACCAAAAACATTCCCCCAAAAATAACACACGCCACCACAACATAAAGCGCAAAAAAAACCCCAATCACACGTACCCGAGGTCGGCATTACTTACTTCACTGCGGCCGCTGCAGTTCGGAACACCTCCTTTCACAGGCAGTCCCAGCAGGAGGGCCATGGAGCATTACAGGTCAGGCAGCAGCCAAAAATGAAGGCCAGTGTCGCAACCAGGGGCTTTGCACACCGGGTCGCCTCTTCCGGGCGGTAATGTTCCACGTCCCCTCGAAACCGGCCCTGAAAGTCCCGGTGGGGAACTGGAATCTGGCCGCCCGCCCGGAAGAGCTCACCGCCGCCATTGCCGCCTCTCCGGAGCGCAAACAGAGGCGGTAGAAGGCAGAAAATCCAGCCCCAAACGTTTGATTCACAGCTGGAGGATAGAATCATGGTTGATAAACATTTTTGCTTCTCACTTATTTTCCGCCAAATATGCTTGTTGTCCAAGTCACACAATAATAATCCAGGTTTTTCATTCCTTCCCTCCCTCCCCATCTATTGTTCTCAGGAAGGCCAATGGTACCTTGGCCTTTATTGCAAAGGGGATGGACTATAAAAGCAGGGAAGTCTTGCGACAGCTATACAGGGTATTGGTGAGGCCACACCTGGAATACTGCGTGCAGTTTCGGTTTCCATATTTACGAAAGGATATACTTGCTTTGGAGGCAGTTCAGAGAAGGGTCACTAGGTTGATTCCGGGGTTGAGGGGGTTGACTTATGAGGAAAGGTTGAGTAGGTTGGGCCTCTACACATTGGAATTCAGAAGCACGAGAGGTGATCTTATCAAAACGTATAAGATAATGAGGGGACTTGACAAGGTGGATACAGAGAGGATGTTTCCACTGATGGGGGAAGAATAGAACTAGAGGGCATGATCTTAGAGTAAAGGGCCGCCCATTTAAAACAGAGATGAGGAAAAATTTCTTCTCTGAGGGTTGTAAATTTGTGGAATTCGCTGCCTCAGAGAGCTGTGGAAGCCGGGACATTGGCTAAATTTAAGACACAAATGGACAGTTTCTTAAACGATAAGGGGATAAGGGGTTATGGGGAACGGGAAGGGAAGTGGAGCTGAGTCCATGATCAGGTATCGGCCATGATCTTATTGAATGTCGGAGTCGGAGCAGGCTCGAGGAGCCGTATGGCCTACTCCTGTTCCTATTTCTTATGTTCTTATGTTCTTATGTTATGGAGATTTGAAGTGTGACTGTCAACATGGATCTCCGCATGGGTAAAATATCTTGTAATGTGTCTCAGTTTTACTCTCAGGAAGATTAGAGATCTGTGCCTCGTGTTTAGTGGAGAAACCAGGCCCAAACTCCTAGGCTTATCATAGAACGATGCAGCATAGAAGGAGGCCATTCAGACCATCGTGCCTGTGCTTATAAAAGTGTAAGATGCCGCCAAGGCTGAAAATGAAGTTGGACAAGAGATGTAAATGCTGAGACAATGGCAGGGAGGATGTTTCCCCTGGGTGGGATGTCTAAAACCAGGGGTCACAGTCTCAGAATAAAGGGTCAGCCATTTAGGACTGAGATGAGAAATTCTTCACTCAGAGGGTGGTGAATCTCTGGAATTCTCTACTCCTGAGGACTGTGGAGGCTCAGTCTTTGAGTACATTCAAAACAGAGATCGATAGATTTTTGGATCAAGGCATATGGAAATAGTGCGGGAAGGTGGAGTTGAGGTGGAAGATCAGCCATGATCTCATTAAATGGCGGAGCTAGCTCGAAGGGGCCGAATGGCCAACTCCTGCTCCTATTTCTTATGTAAGTGGCCAGGACATTGGCAGATAAAATTGAATGCAAAGACATGTACAAGCAGGAAGTGAAAAATAGATGAAATGCACTTCATGGATGATGTTGAAACCGGAAACAGTCTGAGCAGCTTTAGGCAACTTGACGCTAACCGTCTCAAATAAATGGAGAGCAGTAATTATCAAAGCCAACACAATGTTGAATTGCATATGCAAAACAGTAGAACCTAAGTCAAAGTTGGTAGTGGGTACGTTAGCAGTGACTGTACCAAACTGCCAGTCAGAATGTTAAAGTGACACCATGACATCCTGACAGCAGAGAGGAGGCCTTGGAAGGGCCTGAGGAAAATCTTCATAGAATCATAGAATGATACAGCACAGAACATAAGAATTAGGAGCAAGAGTAGGCCATTCGGCCCATCGAGCCTGCTCCGCCATTCAGTGAGATCACGGCTGATCTTCTACCTCAACTCCACTTTCCTGCATAATCTCCATATTCCTTGATTCCCTTAAATCCAAAAATCTATCGATCTCTGCCTTGAATATACTTAAAGACTGAACCTCCACAGCCCTCTGGGGGTAGAGAATTCCAAAGATTCACCACTCTCTGAGTGAAGAAGTTTCTCCTCATCTCAGTCCTAAATGGCCGACCCCTTATTCTGAGACGGTGCCCCTGGTTCTAGACTCCCCAGCCAGGGGAAACATCCTCCCTGCATCTACCCTGTCGAGCCCTGTAAGAATTGTGTATGTATTGTGGAAATGGCTGAGCCCTTAAACAATTATTTTGCTTCGGTCTTCACAGTGGAAGACACAAAAACCATGCCAAAAATTGCTGGTCACAGGAATGTGGGAAGGGAGGACGTTGAGACAATCACTATCACTAGGGGGGTAGTGCTGGACAGGCTAATGGGACTCAAGGTAGACAAGTCCCTTGGTACTGATGAAATGCATCCCAGGGTAATAAAAGAGATGGCGGAATTTATAGCAGATGCATTCATTATAATCTACCAAAATTCTCTGGATTCTGGGGAGGTACCAGCGGATTGGAAAGCAGCTAATGTAACGCCTCTGTTTAAAAAAAGGCAGGTAACTATAGGCTGGTTAGTTTAACATCTGTAGTGGGGAAAATGCTTGAAACTTTCATTAAGGAAGAAATAGCGGGACATCTAGATAGGAATAGTGCAATCAAGTAGACGCAGCATGGATTCATGAAGGGGAAATCATGTTTAACTAATTTACTGGAATTCTTTGAGGATATAACGAGCATGGTGGATAGAGGTGTACCGATGGATGTGGTGTATTTAGATTTCCAAAAGGCATTCGATAAGGTGCCACACAAAAGGTTACTGCAGAAGATAGAGGTATGCGGAGTCAGAAGAAATGTATTAGCATGGATCGAGAATTGGCTGGCGAACAGAAAGCAGAGAGTCGGGATAAATGGGTCCTTTTCGGCGAGGAAATCGGTGGTTAGTGGTGTGCCACAGGGATCGGTGCTGGGACCACAACTGTTTACAATATACATAGATGACCTGGAAGAGGGGACAGAGTGTAGTGTAACAAAATTTGCAGATGACAAAAAGATTAGTGGGAAAGCGGGTTGTGTAGAGGACACAGAGAGGCTGCAAAGAGATTTGGATAGGTTAAGCGAATGGGCTAAGGTTTGGCAGATGGAATACAATGTCGGAAAGTGTGAGGTCATCCACCTTGGGAAAAAAAACAGTAAAAGGGAATATTATTTGAATGGGGAGAAATTACAACATGCTGAAGTGCAGAGGGACCTGGGGGTCCTTGTGCATGAATCCCAAAAAGTTAGTTTGCAGGTGCAGCAGGTAATCAGGAAGGTGAATGGAATGTTGGCCTTCATTGCGAGAGGGATGGAGTACAAAAGCAGGGAGGTCCTGCTGCAACTGTATAGAGTATTGGTGAGGCCGCACCTGGAGTACTGCATGCAGTTTTGGTCACCTTACTTAAGGAAGGATATACTGGCTTTGGAGGGGGTACAGAGACGATTCACTAGGCTGATTCCGGAGATGAGGGGGTTACCTTATGATGATAGATTGAGTAGACTGGGTCTTTACTCGTTGGAGTTCAGAAGGATTAGGGATGATCTTATAGAAACATTTAAAATAATGAAAGGGATAGATAAGATATTGGCGGAGAAGTTGTTTCCACTGGTCGGGGAGACTAGAACTAGGGGGCACAGCCTCAAAATACGGGGGAGCCAATTTAAAACCAAGTTGAGAAGGAATTTCTTCTCCCAGAAGGTTGTGAATCTGTGGAATTCTCTGCCCAAGGAAGCAGTTGAGGCTAGCTCATTGAATGTATTCAAGTCACAGATAGATAGATTTTTAACCAATAAGGGAATTAAGGGTTATGGGGAGCGGGCGGGTAAGTGGAGCTGAGTCCACGGCCAGATCAGCCATGATCTTATTGAATGGCGGAACAGGCTCGAGGGGCTAGATGGCCTACTCCTGTTCCTAATTCTTATGTTCTTATGTTCTTATGTTCAATGAGATCACCTCTCACTCTTCTAAACTCTTGAGAATATAGGCCCAGTCTACTCAATCTCTCCTCATCGGACAATCCCACCATCGCAGGAATGAGGTAATCATTGCTGTGTAAATTGAAATTGAGGAACATTTCAACATATTCTAGAAGCTAGTTATTAAAACAATTGTTGATGTTGGATGTCTGTATTCCAATAGCCGTGGTGTGGTTATTGAGCCATACAGACCAAGAATGCTCCTATCCTGTGCTGTGTTATCTGAATGCAGCCAGGGTGGCGATGGATCAGTTCAAACCACAGGGGGGGTGAAATTGCCCTGCGGCCCGATTGGGGGCGGCAGCCATCTGGGGCCAGGACCTCCTGCGCCCACCACAGAAGTCCCGCCCCTGCCGCGAAATTGCCCTTACCGCCCCTCAAAGGAAGCTGAGTGCTATCTCGCCCGCTCCACTTCCTTTGGGTGCGGTAACCGGGGCGCTACTGGGGCGCTGAGGGAAGCGCTACCCAGATGCTCCACGTAATGCTGATGTGCTTCAACGCCCCTCCCCTTCGCTTAAAGGGGAGGGCCGCTGCGCACTCTGTCAGGCCTCTGATGGATCTCCACTGGGCCACCAGGGCAGCGTGGGACCGGGCCCGCAGCCCTGGACACAAAACGGAGCGCCGGGCTGCACGAGGGTGGCCCGGACCACGCTAGGGCCACCATCGTAGAGCCAACCCAAGAGTCAGCAGGCGAAAAAAGATGGCGGCCCGGGGCCGCTGGCGCCCTCCCCTTTAAGGAGCACCCCGAGAGCGGATGTCGGTCAGCTTCGCGACCCACGAAGGTGGTGTTGACATCCGCTCGCTTCAGCCTCGCGATTTCCTCTGTGGGGCATTAAGGGGTCGCCGCAGGGGAGTAAGGGGGTCGCTGCACAAGGTGTGACGTCATCGCCGGTTGTGTGGCGGCCCGGGGCATTAACCGCGGGGCACAGCGCTCCCGGGATGCAGTAGCAGCCCCCTCCCCTGGGTGAAAAGTCTCCTCCATCCCATTAGCGCCCCCCCGGGGCTGCTAACGGGGCTATTAAAAGGGCCAATTTTGCCCCCATAGAATTATATAGCACAGAAGGTGGCTACTATGCCTGCGCCGGGTCTTGTAAAGAGCGATCCAATTAGTCCCACCCCCGGGCTCTTTTCTCACAGCCTGCACATTTTTCCTTATCGAGTATATATCCAATTCCTGTTTGAAAGTTGCTATTGAATTCGCTTTTACCCACCCTTTCAGGCAGTGCATTTCAGATCATAAAAATTCACTGCTTAAAAAAATTCTCCTCATCTCCCAACTCTTTCTTTTGCCAATAATCTTGAATCTGTGTTCACTGGTTACTGACCCTCCTGCCACTGGAAACAGTTTCACCCTATCTACTATAAGAACATAAGAACATAAGAAATAGGAGCAGGAGTAGGCCATACGGCCCCTTGAGCCTGCTCCGCCATTTAATACGATCGTGGCTGATCCGATCATGGACTCAGCTCCACTTCCCCGCCCGCTCCCCATAACCCCTCATCCCCTTATCGTTTAAGAAACTGTCTATTTCTGTCTTAAATTTAGTCAATGTCCCAGGTTCCACAGCTCTCTGAGGCAGCGAATTCCACAGATCCACAAATCTCTGAGAGAAGGAATTTCTCCTCATCTCATTTTTAATTGGGCGGCCCCTTATTCTAAGATTATGCCCTCTAGCTCTAGTCTCCCCCGTCAGTGGATACATCCTCTCTGCATCCACCTTGTCAAGCCCCCTCATAGGCCCCAAGTTTCACCATGATTTGCTCCTGATTTTTAGGAGCAACTGGTGTAGAACGGAGTATCTTAGAAATCGGAATTTTCGCCATTTAGTTTGCTCCAGTTCTAGTCAGTTAGAACAGTTTCACTTTGGAACAGAATTTTTTTTCCAAAAGGGGGCGTGTCCGGCCACTTACGCCTGCTTTCAAAGTTTCGGCAGTGAAAACTTACTCCAAACTAACTTAGAATGGAGTAAGTGAGGATTTTTGTACGCTGGAAAAAACCTTGTCTACACTTTAGAAAATCAGGCGTAGGTTACAAATCAGGCGATGGAATGGGGGGAGGGGGGGGTTTAAAGGGAAGTTTACAAACATTAAACACTTCAGTTTTACAAATAAAGAGCCATCATCAATAATAAATGATAAAAACATCAATAAATCAATAACAAAAAATTAATAAGAAATAATTTTTTAAAAATCAATAAATAAAACATTTTCTACTTACCGACTGCAGCACCGGGAGCCCTCCAACAGCGTGCTGGGATCTCCCCCCCTCCCCCCCTAGTGTGTCTCTGTCAGTGTCTGTCTGTGTGTATCTCTCACTCTCTGTCTGTCAGTGTCTGTGTTTCTGACAGTGAGGGGAGGGGTAGGAGGGGGGTAGAGGAAGAGAGGGGGAGAAGGGGGAGGGGGAGAAGGGGGAGGGGGGGTGGAAGAAATGGAGGGGGGGAAAGAAAATGGGGGGGAAAGGAGAGGAAAGGGGGAAAGGAGAGGGGGGGGGGGAAAGGAGAAGGGGGGGAGGGAGGCTGACCGGGCCGGGCCTGGCTGGGCCCGAGACTTCGGGCGGGGCCCGTCCCCAGCACCAGATTTACAGGTAGGTGGCGTTGGGTTGGGTCGGGATCGCGGGTCGGGTTGGGGGGAGCGCGGATCGGGGGGGTGGTGGGAGGGAGAGGGAGATCAGGTCGAGGGGAGGGAGGTCAGGTCGGGTCCAGTCGGGGGAGGGGGAAGCGTGAGTTGTGTCGGGGTCGGGGTCCGGTCCAGGGACGGTGGGGGGGGGGGGGAAGCGGGAGTCGGGTCGGGTCCGGTCCGGTCCGGGGGCGGTGGGGGGAAGCGGGAGTCGGGTCGGTGTCGGGTCTGGTCCGGAGGTGGGGGGTGGGAGTCGAGTCGGGTCAGGAGGAAGCAGAAGCTGGCCGTGGGAGGAGCCTTAAGGAGTGGAGGTCAACAAACGACTCCACTCCCCCCCCCCCCCCCCCCCCACAATAGGTTAGGTAGAGGTTGCACTATGCTTTTGCCATGAAGATAACCATAGCCAGCCTCAACATCAACGGCGGCAGAGGGGCACGCCGTAGATTTGACAATTTTTCGCTCCTGCGGGAGGGGAAATATGCGGTGTGCTTCCTGCAAGAAACCCACACCGTTCCGGGAGACGAAGCCACGTGGCTCCTGGAATGGCAAGGAGAGGTCCGCATGAGCCACCTCACCGCCACTTCTAGTGGGGTGGCCATCTTGCTGGGCCCGCATTTTCAGCCGGAGATCTTGGGGGTCGAGGAGCCCGTGCCAGGCCGCTTGCTGCACGTAACGGTTCGCCTGGGGGACGTGCCGCTCCATCTCGTGAACGTGTACGCCCCTCATCCCGGCCCGCAGCAGGCGCGCTTCTTCGAAGAAGTGTCCGCTCTTTTTGGTTCCGTCGACGTCGGCGACTGCATTGTCCTCGAGGGGGATTTTAACTGCACCCTCGAGGCGAGGGACCGCTCCGGTGCCCCGCAGAGCATGACGGCGATGGAGAAGTTGAGGGACCTGGTCGGGTCCTTCAACTTGGTGGACGTCTGGCGAAATCTCCACCCCGACTCCAGCGCCTTTACTTGGGTGAGGCCTGGAGTAGGATGGTCCAGAGTCGACCGCCTTTACGTGTCTCGGGCGTACGTTTCCTGCATCCCGGCGGTCGGTGCCATGTTCGGACCACCACCTGGTGTGGGCGGAGCTCGCTTCGCTCCGCGCGAGGACGGGGTCCGCATACTGGCACTTTAACAACCGGCTGCTGGAGGACGTGCGGTTCCAGGACTCGTTCCGTCGATTCTGGTCCGACTGGAGAAGGAAGCAGGGGGGCTACCCCTCCTTGAGGCTATGGTGGGACGTGGGCAAGGCTCACGTCCGCGTCTTCTGTCAAGAGTACGCGAGGGGGTCGACCAAGAGGCAGGCGGCCGGAGTCGGGCGCCTAGAAAAAGAGGTGCTCGACCTGGAATCGCGTCTCGGTCAAGCCGTCCAGGACCCGGCCCTGCGGACGGTGTACGAAGCGAAGAAGGCCGCGCTGAAGGACCTGCAGCTCGTCGGGTCCCGAGGTGCATTCGTGAGGTCGCGGATCCGGTTCCTGCGGGATCTGGACCGCGGCTCCCCCTTCTTCTACTCGCTGGAAAAAAGGCAGAGTGTCCGTAAGCAGCTCTTGATGCTGCTGGCTGACGACGGCTCTCTCGTCTCGGATCCGGAGGGCGTCAACAACAGGGCCCGTGAATATTACGGGGCTCTGTTCTCTCCAGATCCGTCCAGCGAGGAAGCGTGTAGAGTTTTGTGGGAGGACCTGCCGAAGGTCAGCCCGGAGGGCGGTGAAAATTTGGAAGCTCCGCTAAGCCTGGCGGAGCTGACCGGTGCCCTCGCCCGGCTCTCGAGGGGAAAATCCCCGGGGCTGGACGGGCTGACCGTGGAGTTCCACAGGGCGTTCTGGGACGTCCTGGGGAGCGACTACGCGCGGGTCCTGGGGGAAAGTCTGGCGACCGGGGAGATGCCCCTCTCTTGGCGCAGGGCAGTCATCGTCCTGCTGCCTAAGAAGGGCGATCTCCGCCTCCTTAAGAACTGGCGCCCGGTCTCCCTCCTCAGCACGGACTACAAAATCTTCGCCAGGGCGATGTCTGCTCGCCTTGGCACCGTGCTGGACCACATGATCCACCCCGACCAGTCCTACACGGTCCCGGGCCGGACAATCCACGATAACATCCATCTGGTCCGGGACCTCATCCATCATTCCCAGGAGGCTGGTCTGTCGGTCGCCTTCCTATCTCTCGACCAAGAGAAGGCGTTCGACAGGGTGGATCACGACTATCTGCTCGGAACTCTGCGCGCTTTCGGGTTCGGGACGCATTTCGTCACCCGGATCCGACTTTTGTACGCCGCCGCGGAGTGTCTGATTAAGGTTAACGGGTCCTTGACGGTGCCCCTTCGCTTTAGGAGAGGGGTGCGCCAGGGATGCCCCATGTCCGGCCAGTTATATGCCATCTGCGTGGAGCCTTTCCTGCGCCTCCTGCGGACGAGGTTGACGGGACTGGCTCTGCAAGGGCCGGGCGTGGAGGTCGTCCTCTCGGCTTACGCCGATGACGTGCTTCTCGCAGTAGAGGATCCCGCTGACCTGCGGAGGATGCGTGAGTGCCAGGAGATTTACTCGGCCGCATCCTCCGCCAGAATCAACTGGGAAAAATGTTCCGGACTCCTGGTGGGTCAGTGGCGGGTGGACACCCTGCCGGAGGAGCTCAGGCCTTTTGCCTGGAGCACGACCCATCTCCTCTATCTGGGAGTCTACCTTAGCCCCGACGAGGAAGCCTGGCCGGTGAACTGGCAGGAGCTGGAGGCCAAGGTCGCCACTCGCCTAGGGCGCTGGACAGGACTCCTCCGAGTGCTGTCCTACAGGGGTCGAGCGCTAGTCATAAACCAGCTGGTGGCCGCAATGTTGTGGTACCGGCTGGTCACTTTGACCCCTCCCCCTGCGTTTGTCGCCAAGATACAGAAGAAGCTGGTGGACTTCTTCTGGAACAACAGGAAGCACTGGGTCTCTGCCGCGGTCTTGAGTCTCCCGCTTGAGGAAGGCGGTCAGTCTTTGGTGTGCGTCAGCGCCCAGCTCGCGACTTTCCATCTTCAGACCCTGCAGAGATACCTTTACGTCGAGCCCCCTCCTAGGTGGTGCGCTCTGGCGAGGTATTTCTTCCGCCAGCTGCGCGACCTCAACTACGACATGCAGCTCCTGTTTGTGAACTTGGGGGGTGTCAGGACCGCCCTCCAGGAGCTGCCTGTCTTTTACAAGGAACTCATCAGGGTCTGGAACAAAGTCTCCACCAAGCACAGCTCTCCGCCGGCTGGAGTGTCGGCCGTCCTGCAGGAGCCGCTGCTCGGGAATCCGTACCTCCACGACCGAGGTTTTATGTGGCGGTCGGAAGAGAGGGCTGTGGCTGGTGAGGTGACCAGGGTCAGGGACCTGCTCGATGGCGGAGGAGCGGGCTGGATGGCGCCAGGCACGCTGGCGCGGCACCTAAATTCAGCCAATGTCTGCCGCGCGGCCGAAGCCATCGAGTCGCTAAAAACAGCTTTGGGCCCTGACTCTGTTAGGTGCATCGAGGAGGCTCAAGCACGTGGGGAGATCCCGTCCGAACTGACCCCCGTCCGGACGGAATTCCTCATCGGCGCCAAACCCCGGAACCTCCCTCGGGGGCCGGCGCCTCACAACTTGAGCCGCCTCGAGGAAATCCCCTCCGTGCCTTTCAGTTCCGCGCGGAGGGGTTTCCTGTACGGGCTGCTCCTGCACAATCTCAACTTTGCCATCCTCGCCGGCCGTCCGGACACGCCATGGCGTACCATCTTGCCATCCGGAGGAGGCGGGGATCCCCGATGGAGCGCACTCTATGCGGGAGTCCTCCCACTATTCATCGGGAACTTGGCCTGGAGGGTGGTGCACGGAGCAGTGCCGTGCAACAAATTTTTAAGCCGGTTCACGGACTCCCAGGCCGCCTGCAATTTCTGCGGTCTGGGAGAGTCCGTGTTCCATGTTTTTATTGAATGCACGAGGTTGCAGCCCCTGTTTTATTATTTAAAGGGGCTGCTCCTGAAATTCTGGCTGCACTTCAGTCCCACTCTCCTGACCTTTGGGCACCCTGTGCGGAGGGGAGCGGGTAAGTCCGAGGGCCTCCTCGTAGGACTGCTCCTGGGCACGGCCAAGGGTGCCATCAGCCGGTCCAGGCAGCGGGCGGTCGAGGGGGTCGTTCAACCTGACTGCCTGCCTCTCTTCTGCGCGTACATCCGCGCCAGGGTGTCCTTGGAGATGGAGCACGCGGTGTCCACCGGTACGCTCGCGGCCTTCCGCGAGAGGTGGGCACCGGAGGGACTGGAGTGCATCGTCACGCCCGGCAACCAAATTTTAATTTGATTTTATGTTTTAAAGTTTAATTTGTTTTAATTGCTGGTGCTTTTAGTGTCCCCCTCCCCTTTTATAGGGGGCACTGGAGGAAAAAATGTGATTTTAGTGCCCCAAAAAAAAAAGAAAAACACAAAAAAAAACCACAAAAAAGAAAAAAAAAGGGCCTTGTAAATGTCTGGTGTGTCATCCAGGGCGGGTGGCACGGTTTAATGTTTATGTTTTTTCAGGTAAACTCCAAAAGAGTTTCACAGAGCCCCAGTGAGGCCATTGGGCCAGGGCTAGGGGCTGCTGGCTTCAGCCCCTCCCACAGTTTTGGGCGCCTGGAGCTACTGCACATGCACTGCACTGTAGCGCGCATGTGCAGAGGTCCCGGCACTGTTTTCAGCGCAGGGACCTGGCTCCGCCCCCTACAGCTCATGCTGCGCTGCGCCCAGCTGCAAACGACCAGCAGGGAGCCGGAGAATCTGGAAGTTTTTTTTAGGCGCACTTTGTGGCGCGAAAAACGGGCATCCAGGTCGGGACTGCACCGTTCTAGGCGCGGCTCGAAACTTGGGCCCATAATCTTATATGTTTCGATAAGATCACTTCTCATTCTTCTGAATTCCATTGAGTAGAGGCCCAACCTACTCAACCTTTCCTCATAAGTCAACCCCCTCATCCCCGGAATCAACCTAGTGAACCTTCTCTGAACTGCCTCCTTTCTTAAATATGGAAACCAAAACTGCTCGCAGTATTCCAGGTGTGGCCTCACCAATACCCTGTATAACTGTAGCAAGACTTCCATACTTGTATACTCCATCCCCTTTGCAATAAAGGCCATGATTCCATTGACCTTCCTGATCACTTGCTGTACCTGCATACTAACCTTTTGTGTTTCATGCACAAGTACCCCCAGGTCCTGCTGTACTGCGGCACTTTGCAAGCTTTCTCCATTTAAATAATAACTTGCTCTTTGATTTTTTTTTCTGCCAAAGTGCATGACCTCACACTTTCCAACATTATACTCCATCTGCCAAATTTTTGCCCACTCACTTAGCCTGTCTATGTCCTTTTGCAGATTTTGTGTGTCCTCCTCACACATTGCTTTTCCTCCCATCTTTGTATCGTCGGCAAACTTGGCTACATTACACTCAGTCCCTTCCTCCAAGTCGTTAATATAGATTGTAAATAGTTGGAGTCCCAGCACTGATCCCTGTAGCACCCCACTGGTTACTGATTTCCAACCAGAGAATGAACCATTTATCCCGACTCTCTGTTTTCTGTTCGTTAGCCAATCCTCTATCCATGCTAATATATTGCTACTCTATCAAAACCCCTCATAATTTTGAACACATCTATTAAATCTTAACCTTCTCTGCTCTAAGGATAACAAGCCCGGTCTCGCCATAGAACTGAAATCCCTCATCCCTGGTACCATTCTAGTAAAGCTCAACAACAACAACTTGCATTTATATAGCGTCCTGAATGTAGTAAAACATCCCAAAGGGCTTCCCTGGAGTGTTATCAAACAAAATGTGGCACTGAGCCACATGACGAGATATCAGGACGGATGACTAAAAGCTTGGTAAAAGAGGTAGGTTTTAAGGAGCGTCTTAAAGGAGGAGAGCGAGGTAGAGAGGCGGGGAGGTTTAAGGAGGGAATTACAGAGTTTAGGGCCAAGGCAGCTGAAGGCACGGCCGTCAATGGTGGGGTGATTAAAATAGAGGATGTGCAAATGGCCAGAATTGGAGGAGCGCAGAGATCTCGGAGGATTGTAAAAAGAAAGAAAGACTTGCATTTATATAGCGCCTTTTACATCCAACAACCATTTTACAACCAATGAAGTATTTTTTTGAAGTGTACTCACTGTTGTAATGTGGGAAATGCGGCAGCCAAATTGCACACAGCAAGCTCCCACAAACAGTAATGTGATAATGACCAGATAATCTGTTTTAGTGATATTGATTGAGGGATAAATATTGGCCAGGACACCTGGGATAACTCCCCTGCTCTTCTTCGAAATAGCGCCATGGGATCTTTTACGCCCAAGAGAGAGGCAGCTTGGGCCTCAGTTTAACATCTCATCCAAAGGACAGCACCTCTGACAGTGCAGCAGTCCCCTGGACTGTCAGCCTAGATTTTTGTGCTCAAGTCTCTTGGGTAAGACTTGAACCCACAACCTTCTGACTGAGAGGCAAGGGTGAGCCACAGCTGACACTGTTTGCAGAGCTGGCAGAGATTATAGAGATAGGAGGGGAGAGGCCATGGAAGGATTTGAAAACATTGATGAGAACTTTAAAATCGTGGCATTGCTTATCTGGCAGCCAACATAGGTCAGCAAGCACAGGGGTGATGGGTGAACGGCACTTGCTGCAAGTTAGGACACGGGCAGCCGAGTTTTGGATGATACAAAGATTCCGCAGGGTAGAAAGACAACTGGTTGTTCCTGTAGATTCATATCTAGGTAGTCACAGGCTTACAGGTGAGGAACTGTGGGCAAAAAAGTTAAGATAAATGAAGGCAAATGGAATGTTGGCCTTTATTGCAAGGGGATAGAGTATAAAAGCAGAGGAATCCTGCTACAACTGTACAGAGCATTGGTGAGGCCACACCTGGAGTACTGCGTACAGTTTTGGTCTCTGTATTTAAGGAAGGATATACTTGCATTGGAGGCTGTTTAGAGAAGGTTCACTCGGTTGATTCCGGAGCTCAGCGGGTTGACTTATGAAGATAGGTTGAGTAGGTTGGGCCTATACTCACTGGAGTTCAGAAGAATGAGAGGTGATCTTATCGAAACATATAAGATAATGAGGGGGCTCAACAAGGTGGACGCAGAGAGGATATTTCCACTCATAGGGGAAACTAAAACTAGGGGACATAGTCTCAGAATAAGGGGTCGCCCATTTAAAACTGAGATGAGGAGGAATTTCTTCTCTCAGAGGGTTGTAAATCTTTGGAATTCTCTGTCTCAGAGAGTTGTGGAGGTTGGGTCATTGAATATATTTAAGTTGGAGATAGGCAAATTTTTGAGCAATAAGGGAATAAAGGGTTATGGGGAGCGGGCAGGGGAAGTGGAGCTGAGTCCATGATCAGATCAGTCATGATCTTATTAAATGGAGGAGCAGGCTCGAGGGGCCAAATGGCCTACTCCTGCTCCTATTTCTTATGTTCTTATGAATATTTCTGTTAAGTGAGTGGAAGTTGGAGATCCAGAAGCTGGTTTTATTTGCACCACTGAATTCCCTCCTGTTTAATTGATAGTTTTAGTGCTGAGCTCTCCATCAATGAGTGGCCGAGTTTTCTGCAATTTAACCTGTTTACAGCCCCGTCTGTGTAAACTGTACAATTTCAACAATTTTCTATAGTGTTTTAGAAACACAGCAAATGAAAAGTACCACAACACATAAGAAATAAGAACATAAGATCATGGCTGATCTGATCTTGGCCTCAGCTCCTCTTTCCTGCCCGCTCCCTATACAGCTTGACTCCCTTATCATTTAAAAATCTGTCTATCTCCGCCTTAAATATATTCAATGACCCAGCCTTCACAGCTCTCTGGGGAGATAATTCCAAAGATTCACGAACCTCTGAGAGAAGAAATTCGTCCTCATTTCCATTTTAAAATGGGCGATCTCTTATTCTGAAACTATGCTCCCTAGTTCTAGATTCCCCCACAAGGGGAAACATCCTCTCTATATCTACCCTGTCAAGCCCCCTCAGAATCTTGTACATTTCATTAAGATCACCCCTCATTCTTCGAAACTCCAATGAGTATAGGTCCAACCTGCTCAACCTTTCTTCATAAGACAACCCCCTCATCTCAGGAATCAACCTAGTGACCTTCTCTGAACAGCCTCCAATGCAAGTATATCCTTCTGAACTGTACACAGTACTCCAGGTGTGGTCTCACCAACAGTTGTAGCAGGACTTCCCAACTCTTATACACCAGCCCCTGAAAAGCCAACATTCCATTTGCCTTCCTGATTACTTGCTGTAGCTGCATACTTATGTTTTGTGTTTCATGCACAAGGACCCCCAGATGCCTCTGTACCTCAGAATTTTGTAATCTCTTCACATTTAAATAATAATTTGCTTTTTTAGTTATCCTACCAAAGTGGATAATCTCACATTTTCCCACATTATACACCATCTGTTGAATTTTTGCCCTCACTTAGCCTGTCTATATTCCTTTGCAGATTCATTGCATCCTCCACACAACTTGCTTTCCCACCCATCTTTGTATCATCAGCAAACTTGGCTACATTACACTCAGTCCCTTCATCCAAGTCATTAATATAGATTGTAAATAGTTGAGGCCCCAGCACTGATCCCTGTGGCACCCCACTAGTTACTGATTGCCAACCTGAAAATGACACCTGCAGAATTAATTGTCACTTTTGCATTGACCCGCTGACAAAAGCATCTTATCGACTGACCCCAATTTACAGGTCTTAATTTCACATGTTTAGATGCGGTTCAAACACTGGCTGTTACTGTACTTACAATGTGAAGCAATTAAATTATGTAATAAGGAGGTTTTACTAATATGTGGGACTGTTTAAAAAAGGGGGCAGACAAAAGGCAGGTAACTATAGGCCAGCTAGTTTAACATCTGCAGTGGGGAAAATGCTTGAAGCTATGATTAAGGAAGAAATAGCGGGACATCTAAATAGGAATAGTGCAATCAAGCAGACGCAACATGGATTCATGAAGGGGAAATCATGTTTAACTAATTTACTGGAATTCTTTGAGGATATAACGAGCATGGTGGATAGAGGTGTACCGATGGATGTGGTGTATTTAGATTTCCAAAAGGCATTCGATAAGGTGCCACAAAAAAGGTTACTGCAGAAAATAAAGGTACGCGGAGTCAGAGGAAATGTATTAGCATGGATCGAGAATTGGCTGGCTAACAGAAAGCAGAGAGTCGGGATAAATGGGTCCTTTTCGGGTTGGAAATCGGTGGTTAGTGGTGTACCACAGGATTGGTGCTGGGACCACAACTGTTTACAATATACATAGATGACCTGGAAGAAGGGACAGAGTGTAGTGCAACAAAATTTGCAGATGACAAAAAGATTAGTGGGAAAGCGGATTGTGTAGAGGACACAGAGAGGCTGCAAAGAGATTTAGATAGGTTAAGCGAATGGGCTAAGGTTTGGCAGATGGAATACAATGTCGGAAAATGCGAGGTCATCGACCTTGAAAAAAAAACAGTAAAAAGGAATATTATTTGAATGGGGAGAAATTACAACATGCTGCGGTGCAGAGGGACCTGGGGGTCCTTGTGCATGAATCCCAAAAAGTTAGTTTGTAGGTGCAACAGGTAATCAGGAAGGCGAATGGAATGTTGGCCTTCATTGCGAGAGGGATGGAGTACAAAAGCAGGGAGGTCCTGCTGCAACTGTACAGAGTATTGGTGAGGCCGCACCTGGAGTACTGCGTGCAGTTTTGGTCACCTTACTTAAGGAAGGATATACTAGCTTCGGAGGGGGTACGGAGACGATTCACTAGGCTGATTCTGGAGATGAGGGGGTTACCTTATGATAGATTGAGTAGACTGGGTCTTTACTCGTTGGAGTTCAGAAGGATGAGGGGTGATCTTATAGAAACATTTAAAATAATGAAAGGGATGGACAAGATAGAGGCAGAGAGGTTGTTTCCACTGGTCGGGAAGACTAGAACTAGGGGGCACAGCCTCAAAATACGGGAGAGCCAATTTAAAACCGAGTTGAGAAGGAATTTCTTCTCCCAGAGGTTTGTGTATCTGTGGAATTCTCTGCCCAGGGAAGCAGTTGAGGCTAGCTCATTGAATGTATTCAAATCACAGATAGATAAGATTTTTAACCAATAAGGGAATTAAGGATTACGGGGAGCGGGCGGGTAAGTGGAGCTGAGTCCACGGCCAGATCAGCCATGATCTTGTTGAGTGGCGGAGCAGGCTCGAGGGGCCAGATGGCCTACTCCTGTTCCTAATTCTTATGTTCTTATGACTTGTTGGCGAATGAAATATTGACTCCCTCAATGGCCCCAGTTGGTACATCTCATTAAAACATGTAAGCTTCTGAAGAGGATTGACAGGGTAGATGCTGAGAAGTTGTTTCCCCTGGCTGGAGAGTCTAGAACTAGGGGGAATAGTCTCAGGATAAGGGGTCGGCCATTTAAAACTGAGATGAGGAGGAATTTCTTCACTCAGAGGGTTGTGAATCTTTGGAATTTTCTACCCCAGAGGGCTGTGGATGCTCAGTCGTTAAGTATATTCAAGGCTGAGATAGGTAGATTTTTGGTCTCTAGAGGAATCAAGGGATATGGGGATCACATGGGAAAGTGGAGATGAGGTCGAAGTTCAGCTATGATCTTATTGAGTGGTAGAGCAGGCTCGAGGGGCAGTATGGCCGACTCCTGTTCCTAATTCTTATGTTCTGATGTAACTGCCCAGTGTGGTACTGAGCCACACTGACCACAGGGTCTCAGGTTTGATCCCTGGTCTTTGCTGAGCTAGCTGAATATAGCCAACAGACCAACTAAGGTGTAAGTACTAACTGCTATGTTGCCTGAGATCAGCTAACTCTGTAAAGCTAGGGAGAGGGCAAAATTGGCATCAATTAGGGAGAGGGAAAAATTAGCCTGGGCTCCCATTCCTGAGTTGGAATGACTCCTGCCAATGAACCAGAAGCTACCGGAAGGTTCCAAATTAATAAAATAATGGTCCCAAATTTAAGGAATAACTTTCACAACAGACAGAGGTCTCCGTAAATACCGACTCTTATTTGCTTTTGATGATCAAAATCCATTTATTATTTGTAATATTTTCTATGCTTACAATAACAACATGTATTTATATAGTACCTTTAATGTAGTAAAGATGCTATATGACGTAGTAAAAGGTCCCAAGGCGCTTCGGAGCAGTGTTATAAGACACAAAAATTGACAATTTACAGTTAAGCTATGTAGTTCTGTGGAGACTGTGATTGGAGAATGAACGCAGACAAGAAATACCAGAAAAATGAATATTAAAGCATTCCCATTGGATTGGCTGGATAAACATCCTCATTATTTAAAGGTTTTTTTCCCCTTGTTGGAAATAATTTTACTGTAAAGAAATGCAAACGCACATTATTTTCCCATTAACAATCCAGGCTCAACTTTATCTTACGTTTTATATGTTTCTCTGTTTTTTTATAAAGATCTTTCCGATCGTCTAAGCAGGGTGCCTGCTCAAAAAACACTGGAACTGTGCACACGGAACTACTTCCGGTGCATTGGCAGCAGTCACTTCCTTCCTGCTTACTGCCCAGTGACTGCCTGCTGGAAAGTGCTTTTGATTGAATGTAGGATGAAGACTGTCATGTATGTACTTTTGGGATCACTAGCCACTAGATGGCGTCACTATTGGAGGCCATTGGGCAGCCCAAGCATAAAAGGCCAGCCATTTTGTATATTAGTCACTTTGGGCCTTAATAAAGCAGAGACAAGGTCATACCTCTTGGAGTTAAACAGTACTCAGTCTATCAGTTATTGCATACACAACATTTGGCGACGAGGCAACAAGAACCTTTGCATGCAAAAATGAGCACAATTGGATTGTTGGAGCGATTTGTGGAAGGAGAAGATTGGGCACTTGTGAGCCGTTTGAACCAGTTCTTCGTGGCCAACAAAATGGAGGAGGTCGGTGACGCAGATCGGCGCCGGGTGGTGTTCCTCATGGTTTGCGGTCCAAAAATTTATGGTCTGATAAAGAATCTACTCCTGCCTGTGAACCCAACAGAGACTACGTATGAAGAATTGTGTACACTGGTACAGGACCACCTTAAGCCAGACGAAGTCATCACCATCTCGAAATACAGATTTTACACGCATGTTCGCTCAGAGGGCCAGAATGCGGTGGAATTCGTTGTCGACCTGAGATGTCTAGCGGGACACTGTAAGTTCGGGTCTATATTGGCAGACATGCTGCAGGACTTCTTTGTAATCGGTATCAGCCACGAGGTGATCTTGCATAAACTACTGCTGAAGGAGACGTTGGAGACGTTGGAATCCTTCCATCATGGTCGTTCAGTCATACATGACGACGGATAGAAGTCTGAAGCAGACATCAGTGAAAAATCGAAACTCGGCAAGTACTGTAAATATGATCGATTCGGCGTTCGGCAGAGCGGCACATGGCAGGGCCTACCCGACTGCATACGCGAAACCTGTGGCTGTCCAAATTCCATCAGTGGGAATACATCTGATTTCTCCATGTTGGCGTTGTGGGGGAAATCACCGGCACCAGCAGGGCTGATTTAAGCAATATAGTTGCAAAGGCTGAGAGTGGGGCATCTCCAGCGCAAGTGTCCGCAGATGAGCAAGCGTGCTGCGACACACCATGTGGAGGATGATGGTCAGACTAGCGCGGATCTGGATACGCAATCCGAGATACCAGAGGAGGAAGTGTATGGACTGTACTCGTTCCTAACTAAGAGCAAACCGATAATGATCAATGTGAAATTTAATGGGGTGCCGGTATTGATGGAACTGGACACGGGGGCGAATCAATCAACAATGAGCCAGAGGGCATTCGACAAGCTGTGGGATACTAAGGCTGTGAGGCCCAGGCTGAGTCCAGTCAATGCCAAGTTGCGCACGTACACAAAGAACTCATAACGGTGATTGGCAGTGCCACAATTAAAGTGTTGTATGACGGTGCGGTTCACGAGTTACCGTTATGGATTGTCCCAGGCAATGGCACAATGCTGTTCGGCAGGAACTGGCTTGAAAAAAATCAGATGCGATTGGAACGACATCAAGGCGTTGTCGTCGGAGAAAGATACATGTGCCCAAGTACTGAGCAAGTTCCCCTCGCTGTTCGAACCAGGCATCGGCAACTTCACGGGAGCCAAGGTGCAGATCCACGTGGACTCGGATACAAGACCCATCCATCATAAAGCTCGGGCAGTTCCGTATGTGATGAGGGAGAAGGTCGAAATCGAACTGGACAGACTCCAGCGTGAAGGGATCATATCACTGGTTGATTTTAATGAATGGGCCAAGCCCCATTGTTCCTGTGCTGAAAAGTGATGGCACAGTCAGAAACTGTGGAGACTACAAGGCTACGATCAACAGGGTTTCAAAACAGGATCAGTACCCATTACCGAAGGCTGATGACTTGTTTGCAACGCTAGCCGGGGAGAAGACGTTCACCAAACTGGACCTGACGTCAGCCTACATGACACAGGAGCTTCGAGACAGTGAAGAGACTTACGTGCATTAACACACATAAAGGATTGTTTATTTATCACAATTGCCCTTTTGGAATTCGCTCGGCTGCAGCAAAATTTCAGAGGAACATGGAGAGTCTACTGAAGGCCATTCCCAGAACTGTCGTGTTCCAAGATGACATCCTGATCACAGGTCGTGACTCCGAGGAATATCTGAACAACCTGGAAGAGGTTCTACATCGTCTGGACAAAGTGGGGCTCGGATTGAAATGCTCGAAGCGCATCTTCATGGCACCAGAGGTCGAATTCCTGGGGAGGAAAATTGCTGCTGACGGCATCAGGCCTACGGACACGAAAACCAAGGCCATCAAGAATGCACCCAAGCCGCAGAATGTGACGGAGCTGCGTTCGTTCCTGGGTCTGCTCAACTACTTCAGTAACTTTCTACCTAAATTGAGCACCTTGTTAGAACCACTGCACATGCTGCTAAGGCAACTGGGTGTGGGGTGCGTCTCAAGACAGATCTTTTGAGAAAGTCACTAACCTGCTTTGCTCTAACAAGCTGCTGGAACATTATGACCCATATAAATGTTTAGTATTGGCCTGTGATGCTTCGTCATATGGAATTGGTTGCGTATTCCAATAAGCTAATGAGTCGGGTAAACTTCAACTAGTCGCATATGCTTCAAAAAGTTTGTCTAAAAGCGGAAAGAGCCTACAGCATGTTAGAGAAAGAAGCACTAGCCTGTGTGTATGGGGTTAAAAAGATGCATCAGTACCTGTTTGGTCTTCGGTTTGAACTGGTGACAGATCACAAGCCGTTCATTTCACTGTTCTCTGAAAACAAAGCTATCAATACCAATGCTTCATCCTGCATCCAGAGGTGGGTGCTGACATCGTCCGCTTATGATTATGTCATTTGCCGTAGACCTGGCACCGAGAATTGTGCCGATGCTTTGAGCTGTCTGCTGTTGCCCACACCGGAGGTGGAAACACCACAACTGGCGGACCTATTGTTAGTTATGGATGCTTTTGAGAGTGAAGAAACCCCTGTCACGGCTCAACAAGTTAAGACCAGGGCCAGACAGGACCCGATTTTATCAGTGGTGAAGAGTCGCATCCTCAAAGGTGATTGGTCTGCCATACCCAAGTAAATGTGTGAGGAGACCAAACCTTACATTCGTCACAAAGACAAACTGTCTATTCAGTTGGATTGTATACTGTGGGGCAATCGTGTTGTTATGCCCAAGAAAGGGAGAGAGCAATTTGTACGTGAGCTACATAGCACACATCCCGGCATTGTAATGATGAAAGCCATCACTCGGTCTCATGTATGGTGGCCGGGAATTGACTCTGAGCTGGAATCATGTGTGCATCAGTGCAACACTTGCATACAGCTCAGCAAAGCACTAGCGAAATCGCCGCTGAGTCTGTGGTCGTGGCCATCCAAAACATGGTCCAGGATCCACATAGATTTCCTGGGGAAGATGTTTTTAGTTGTGGTGGATGCATATTCGAAGTGGATAGAGTGTATAATCATGTCATCCAGTACATCCACAGCTACCATTGAGAATATCAGTGTCATGTTCGCGACACATGGTCTGCCTGATATTGTTGTTAGCGACAATGGATCGTGCTTCACCAGTTAGGAGTTTCAAGAGTTCATGAAACTCAATGGTATCAAACATGTAAGGTCAGCACTATTCAAACCTGCATCCAATGGGCAAGCAGAACGTGCTGTTCAAATTATAAAGCAGAGTATGAAGCGAGTAACCCAAGGGTCACTGCAGACCCGCCTGTCATGCATACTGCTTAGTTACAGGACAAAACCACACACGCTTACATGGGTCTCGCCTGCTGAACTAATGATGAAGAAAGGTCTTAAGACCAAGCTATCTCTTGTACAACCCTGACTTGAATAATCATGTTGAATATAGAAGACAAAGTCAGCAAGAGTATCATGATCGCACAGCTGTGTCACGAGATATTTCTGCAAATGATTCTGTATATGTTCTGAATTATGGTCAGGGTCCCAAGTGGATTGCTGGTACTATCATGGCCAAGGAGGGTAACAGAGTATTTATTGTGAAGCTCAAAAATGGGCAAACATGCAGGAAACATATGGATCAGACAAAGCTGCGGCACACAGACGAACCGGAACAGTTGGAGGAAGAGACAATCGACGACCAACCAACCCACCCGCAGTCATCAGAGGACTCAGTGGTCATCAGTGAATCGGGTCTTTCAATCACTGACATGTTCAATGAAAATGGACTTTCAATCCCTGACATGGCCATTGCCAGTCCCACCAGGTCAGCCACCCATCACAACAAACTCTGAACACTCACCCAAAGCTGGAGTTGAACTGAGACGGTCAACCTGGGAGCGTAAAGCACCGGACTGTCTCAATTTTTAAAAGACTGTATTAATATCTCAGAGGGGGATATTGTCATGAATGTACTTTTGGGATCACTAGCCACGAGATGGCGTCACTGTTGGAGGCCATTGAGCTGCACGTACGTGTGTGCAGTCCAAGTATAAAAGGCCAGCCATTTTGTATATTAGTCACTTTGGGCCTTAATAAAGCAGTGCCAAGGTTACCTCTTGGAGTTAAACAGTACTCAGTTTAACGGTTATTGCATACACAACAAAGACCGTGCGCAGTAATGCCATCTACAGTTGTACATCCTGCCAACCTTCAGGTTTATTCTCGTGATGCGCTTGAGCTGTGGCTCAGTGGGTAGCACACTCGCCACTGAGTCAGAAGGTTGTGGGTTCAAGGGACTTGAGCACAAACATTGTCTAGGCTGACACCCCAGTGCAGTGCTGAGGGAGTGCTGCACTGTCAGAGGTGCCGTCTTTCGGATGAGACGTTAAATCGAGGCCCCATCTGCTCTCTCAGGTGGACGTAAAAGATCCCATGGCACTATTTCGAAAAAGAACAGGGGAGTTATCCCCGGTGTCTTGGTCAATATTTATCCCTTAAATCAACATAACAAATGAACAGATTATCTGGTCATTATCACATTTCTGTTTGTGGGGGCTTGCTGTGCACAAGTTGGCTGCCGCGTTTCCCACATTACAACAGTGACTACACTCCAAAAGTACTTCAGTGGCTGCAAAACGCTTTGTGATGTCCGGCGGTCGTGAAAGGCACTATATAAATGCAGGTCTTTCTTTTCTTTCTGTGAGTGAGGTATCAGAGGGTTAAATGGCATCTGTGACACCACATGAGTCATCACCTTCAAAACAACATGAGAATGAAATGGGGTGAGAAGAGTAAGGAAATGTGTAGGTGTTGATTATAATACTAAATGGTGTAACATCCAACAGATGTTGGCAGTCTTGCTTTGTCTCTTGATTGTTATTATCTTTTTTTCCACTTCTATTCAAGCAATGAACACAGTTCTCCTCAGCAACCTGTTTTCCCTCCCTCGGATTGCGTACGCCATGTCTGAAGATGGCCTTTTCTTCAAGATATTTGCCCAGGTCAACCCGGTCACCAAGGTCCCCGTGATTGGCATTGTGGTGTTTGGAATCTTGATGGCCATCTTGGCGTTGGTGTTTGACCTGGAATCCTTGGTGCAGTTCCTGTCCATCGGAACGCTCCTGGCCTATACCTTCGTTGCCGCCAGCATCATCGTGCTACGCTATCAGACAGACAAAGCGAAACCCTCGGAGCCATCGCCACACGGCCAAAGCCCCCAAGCCCAGGACAGCGGCGGGGTGAAGGAATACGAGTCATTTTCGGATAAACTCCAGTTGGTGGAGAGGCAAAAAGCAGCCAAAGAACGGAGAGAGCCCGGCCAGCTGAGGTCCTCCTTCGAGCCTTATTTACATTTCCTGGGTGATTTTGCGCCGGGGGAGATAGTGACTGTGTCAGTCGTCGCTATGATGACCTGCTCCGTGTGCCTGTGTTGTATATTGGTGTTTGGCAGCAGTCATCTCCAGCTCCCGCCGTGGGCGTCTATTTCATTCGTCGTCTTCTTTGGGATTGGGTTTCTCCTCAGCTTGTTCCTCATCTGGATTCATGAACAACACCAGAAACTGAGCACCTTTCAGGTGGGTCCTCGAGGAGCTTGCATGTTGGCACACAGGCATGAAATACATTCTCCTTTCACTCGGGGGCGTAGTTTCAGAATAAGGGACTGCCCATTTAGAATAGAGTTGAGGAGGAATTTCTTCTCTCAAAGGGTCAATAATCTGTGGACTTCTCTGCCCCAGAGAGCTATGGAGGCTGGGTCATTGAATATATTCAAGGTGGAGATAGACAGACTTTTGAACGAAAAGGAAGTGAAGGGTTATGGGGAGCGGACAGGAAAGTGGAGCTGAGCCCAAGATCAGATCCGCCATGATCTTATTGAATGGTGGAGCAGGCTCAAGAGGTCAAATGGCCTACTGCTGCTCCTAATTCTTATCTTTTTATGTTCAGGCATTCCGGGTCACCATTGAGTGCTCCCAGGTCAGGTAATGCACAGCGTGGCAGGACATAAAGGCCTGAGTTATGATTTTCAATAATTGTGTTTGCACGATTTTCTCTCTATTAGTCCAAATGTAATATATCCAAGTTTGCTAATGATATAAAGCTAGGTGGGAATGTGAGTTGTGAGGAGGATGCAAAGAGGCTTCAAGGGGATATAGACTGGCTAAATGAGTGGGCAAGAACATGGCAAACGGAATATAAAATGTGGAGAAATGTGAAGTTATCCACTTTGATAGGAAAATAGAAAAGCAGAGTATTTTTTAAAATTGAGAGATTGGGAAATGTTGGGTAGACGAGTAAGAACCGATAGTGTTTTATGTGTTCGAGCCAGATCTGGTGGTGAATGGCTAAACCAGTTGTCCGCCACATCTGTTCAAGTCTACGTCCTTTTGGCTTGAGGGAGCGGAGATGAGGGCTGTACCAGAGGGAACGGTAAGGGTGGGAGAGAGGAATCCTTTTAATAGGGACTAGGGCATCAAAGGTGGTAGTGAGAGTGTGATTGAGCAGATCGGTGGCTGAAGAAATGTCATTGTTAAAAGAGGGCCAAATAATGGACAGTTTTGAGTTGATAAGTGCAGTTGTAATAGAATTTGGAGAGAGTTTTTTCCAGGGGCGGATGCAGAAGGAAGTAGGTTTGGATTGGGAAAGAGGGATGTGGGTTGAGAGCGATACAAGGAAATGGTCAGAGATGGCTTTATCTTTAATTGATACAGTTGGAATAGCGAGGCCACGAGAGATAGCCCACTTCCTGATTGGTTCCCAACGTACTGTTCAAGGAAACTATCCTAGATACATTCTATGAACTCTTCCTCAAGGCTACTGTGGCCAATTTGCTTTGTCCAATCAATATGGTTAAAATCGCCCATGATTATTGCCGTTCCTTTTTTACAAGCCTCCATTGTTTCTTGATTTATACTCCGTCCAACAGTGTAGCTACTGTTAGGGGGCCTGTAGACTACACCCACCAGCGACTTTTCCCCCTTATTATTCCTTATCTTCACCTGAACCGATTCAACATCTTGATCTTCTGAGCCAATATCGTTTCTCACTAACGCACTGATCTCATCCTTTATTAACAGAGCTACCCCACCTCCTTTTCCTTTCTGTCTGTCCTTCTGGATTGTCAAATACCCCTGAACATTTAGTACCCAGCCTTGGTCAACTTACAACCACGTCTCTGTAATGGCTATCAGATCATACCCATTTGTATCTATTTGTGCCATCAAACTCATCTATTTTGTTACGAATGCTGCGTGCATTCAGATAAAGAGCTTTTAAATTTGTTTTTTTTAACCATTTTTTTCCGGCTTTGACCCCACTTTCTGATACATTTTTATGTTTATACATTCTGTATAGGGAGGGAATTCCAGAGCTTAGGGCCTTGTCTACCAATGGTTGAGTGATTAAAATCAGGAATGCACAAGAGGCTAGAATTAGAGGAGCGCAGATATCTCGGAAGGTTCCGGGGCTGGAGGAGATTACAGAGGTAGGGAGGGACAAGACCATGGAGGGATTTGAAAACAAGGATGAGAATTTTAAAATCATGGAGTTGCTTAACCAGAGCCAATGTAGGTCAGCGAGCACAGGGGTGATGGGTGAGCGGGACTTGGTGTGAATTAGGACACGGGGCTGCCGAGTTTTGGATCACCTCTAGTTTACGTAGGGTAGAATGTGGGAGGTCAGCCAGGAGTGCGTTGGATAGTCAAATCTAGAGACAACAAAAGGAATGGATGAGGGTTTCAGCAGCGATGATTATATATTATTTGTAATTAAATCATAAAACCTATGGCAATTTACGAAACAGGAGGTGTTTGGAGCACAGGAGTTTCTCTGCAATGGGGACTGAGGAGCTGGGAGACGCAAAGGTGATGTGCTACAGTGCCACCAATGGCAGGAGGATGTAACTACAACATGACAAATTCACACAGGCAGTTCCCATTCGAAATACGGACAGATGAATTTATACTGGGAATTTGCCACAAAAGCGTGTCAAAAATTTGAAAACAGGAAGCCTAGTTTTGCAGACAGGAAGTGCACATGGCTGTAACATATTTAGAAAATTATAGCGAAGTAGAAACCATATTTGCTCAATAAAGTTGCTGCATCAAAAATCTTGTTACAATACCTATCCCCAAGTGTGCGAAGTCTTGAGATGCAAAGACCAAAACAGCTCTCAGTGCTAGCAACAAGACGATGCATCCTCCCACTATAATAACACCTGACAAACACATGGTGTGAGCACCAGTGGGATTGCAGAAAAGGCCCGACCAGTAAGTCGGCGGTAAAAAAAAAAATGGCCGCGTGCGGCGGCACGCACCTCCCCTTTTAAATTTCGCCCCGCAAGCGGAGTGCGGGTCAGTTCGTGACTCATGACGCTGGCGCTGACAATTCACTAAATACATTCGAAAAAGGAGTTAGATGAAGTCCTTACTACTAGGGGGATCAAGGGGTATGGCGAGAAAGCAGGAATGGGGTACTGAAGTTGCATGTTCAGCCATGAACTCATTGAATGGCGGTGCAGGCTCGAAGGGCCGAATGGCCTACTCCTGCACCTATTTTCTATGTTTCTATGCATGATATACAGGGGCCAAAATTCCCCTGTTGTGCATCTCCCATTAGCGCCTCCAGCGGGCACTAACGAAGCGCGAAATTGGGGGCGCTATCAATTCTCAGGAAATTGCACAGGAGTTACGGAGGCGCAAGACCAGTAGCGCCGTGCCCCTCACTGGTCACACCCCAGGCTGCTGCATCTCTGCCGATAACATCATCGCCATGCACCGCGGCTCCTTTTCGTATGGCGGCAGAAATTGGGCAACGCCTACCGTGAGGCTGCCGTGGGCAACGTCAGCGCCAGGGTCACGAACTGACCCGCACTCCGCTTGCAGGGCGAAATTTAAAAGGGGAGGTGCATGCCGCTGCACGCCGCCATTTTTTTTACCGCCGACTTACCGGTCGGGGGGGGGGGGGCCCTTTCTGCCGATTTCGCGGGGTCCGTGCCGCGATCGTGCAGCCCGGCGCTCCGTTTCGGTGCCGGGCTGCGGCTACTGCACCACCCCCACCCCCCGCATCCCTTGTGGCCCAGTGGAGGCCCATGAAGAGCACTGCAGAAGTCGCAGTGTCATGCCCCTTTAATGGAAGGGGAGGGGCCCATGTAACGCGTCAGCGCTACACAGCGTTGCGTGGGCTTAGCGCTCCCGAGCCCGTCCCGAGAGGAAGCGGAGCGCCCGACATTGCGCTCAGCGGCGGTGAACCCAAGTTAGGTCGCAGGAAGTCCCGCCTTTCCAGGGTTACCGCCCTCAAATGGAACACTTCGGAATTTCTACATGTGTGACAGTCACACTCTGCCACCTCACCTGAGTGGCCATTCTTTGTGCTGCATCTGGCAGAATGACTGTTGGCCATCAATGTTCCCCCTCACTTATTTTAGCCCACGTGGCCACTCTAACGAGCTGCGTGGGCCATTCAAAATTTCGCCCACGCGCGGTTTTCCTATCTCAAAGGCGGTTCACCGGCTGGGCGGGACCTTCAGAGTGCTGCACTGCCATGCAGCTTAAAGGGAACATTGTTGGCAGGTTATTTGAAGAACTACACACACAGCCAAGCACAAACCTGCTCTCACCCAAAATTCACAGACCAGTGACCAGCATGCCTTGTCATTTTTTTCCCCTTCCTAGCCCAGAAAGCAAAGAAAGAATTTACATTGCTGTAGCACCTTTCACAACCTCAGGATGTCCCAAAGTGCTATACGGCCAATGAGGTACTTTTTAGAGTGTAGTCACTGTTGTAATTTAGGAAATGCGGCAGCCAATGTGTGCACAGCAAGCTCCCACAAACAGCAATGTGATTGTTATGTATGCAACCCTATGTAACCAGTATTCTACCGCCACCAGAGGGCGTATCTGTTGGAGTCCCAATGGATCCCAGCATCCCTTGGGAGCACTGTATATAAGCAGGCCTCCCATGCTGTACCAACACTCTGGAGTTAGAATAGAGAGACTAAGGTCACACTTACTCCCGTCTAACTCCAGAGCGTTGGTACAGGATGGGAGGTCTGCTTAAATACAGTGTTCCCAAGGGATGCTGGGGTCCCTTGGGACTTCAACAGATACATAAGAACATAAGAATTAGGAACAGGAGTAGGCCATCTGGCCCCTCGAGCCTGCTCCGCCATTCAACAAGATCATGGCTGATCTGGCCGTGGACTCAGCTCCACTTAACCGCCCGCTCCCCATAACCCTTAATTCCCTTATTGGTTAAAAATCTATCTATCTGTGACTTGAATACATTCAATGAGCTAGCCTCAACTGCTTCCTTGGGCAGAGAATTCCACAGATTCACAACCCTCTGGGAGAAGAAATTCCTTCTCAACTTGGTTTTAAATTGGCTCCCCCGTATTTTGAGGCTGTGCCCCCTAGTTCTAGTCTCCCCGACCAGTGGAAACAACCTCTCTGCCTCTATCTTGTCTATCCCTTTCATTATTTTAAATGTTTCTATAAGATCACCTCTCATCCTTCTGAACTCCAACGAGTAAAGACCCAGTCTACTCAATCTATCATCATAAGGTAACCCCCTCATCTCCGGAATCAGCCTAGTGAATCGTCTCTGTACATCCTCCAAAGTTAGTATATCCTTCCTTAAGCAAGGTGACCAAAACTGCACGCAGTACTCCAGGTGCGGCCTCACCAATACCCTATACAGTTGCAGAAGGACCTCCCTGCTTTTGTACTCAATCCCTCTCGCAATGAAGGCCAACATTCCATTCGCCTTCCTGATTACTTACTGCACCTGCAAACTAACTTTTTGGGATTCATGCACAAGGAATGCCATCGAGTCGCTAAAAACAGCTCTGGGCCCTGACTCCGTTAGGTGCATCGAGGAGGCTCAAGCAAGTGGGGAGATCCCGTCCGAACTGACCCCCGTCCGGACGGAATTCCTCATCGGCGCCAAACCCCGGAACCTCCCTCGGGGGCCGGCGCCTCACAACTTGAGCCGCCTCGGGGAAATCCCCTCCGTGCCTTTCAGTTCCGCGCGGAGGGGTTTCCTGTACGGGCTGCTCCTGCACACCCTCAACTTTGCCATCCTCGCCGGCCGTCCGGACACGCCATGGCGTACCATCTTGCCGTCCGGAGGAGGCGGGGGTCCCCGATGGAGGGCACTCTACGCAGGGGTCCTCCCACTATTCATCGGGGACTTGGCCTGGAGGGTGGTGCACGGAGCAGTGCCGTGCAACAAATTTTTAAGCCGGTTCACGGACTCCCAGGCCGCCTGCAATTTCTGCGGTCTGGAGGAGTCCGTGTTCCATGTTTTTATGGAATGCACGAGGTTGCAGCCCCTGTTTTATTATTTGAAGGGGCTGCTCCTGAAATTCTGGCTGCACTTCAGTCCCACTCTCCTGATCTTTGGGCACCCTGTGCGGAGGGGAGCGGGTAGGTCCGAAGGCCTCCTCGTAGGATTGCTCCTGGGCACGGCCAAGGGTGCCATCAGCCGGTCCAGGCAGCGGGCGGTCGAGGGGGTCGTTCAACCTGACTGCCTGCCTCTCTTCCGCTCTTACATCCGGTCCAGGGTGTCCTTGGAGATGGAGCACGCGGTGTCCACCGGTACGCTCGCGGCCTTCCGCGAGAGGTGGGCACCGGAGGGACTGGAGTGCATCATCACGCCCGGCAACCAAATTTTAATTTGATTTTACGTTTTAAAGTTTAATTTGTTTTAATTGCCGGTGCTTTTAGTGTCCCCCTCTCCTTTTATAGGGGGCACTGGAAAAAGGAAAAATTTGATTTTAGTGCCCCAAAAAAAAAACACAAAAAAATAAATAAAAAAGGGGCCTTGTAAATGTCTTGTGTGTGTCATCCAGGTCGGGTGGCACGGATACATGTTTTATGTTTTTGCAGGTGAACTCCAAAAAGAGTTTCATGCACAAGGAATGCCATCGAGTCGCTAAAAACAGCTCTGGGCCCTGACTCCGTTAGGTGCATCGAGGAGGCTCAAGCAAGTGGGGAGATCCCGTCCGAACTGACCCCCGTCCGGACGGAATTCCTCATCGGCGCCAAACCCCGGAACCTCCCTCGGGGGCCGGCGCCTCACAACTTGAGCCGCCTCGGGGAAATCCCCTCCGTGCCTTTCAGTTCCGCGCGGAGGGGTTTCCTGTACGGGCTGCTCCTGCACACCCTCAACTTTGCCATCCTCGCCGGCCGTCCGGACACGCCATGGCGTACCATCTTGCCGTCCGGAGGAGGCGGGGGTCCCCGATGGAGGGCACTCTACGCAGGGGTCCTCCCACTATTCATCGGGGACTTGGCCTGGAGGGTGGTGCACGGAGCAGTACCGTGCAACAAATTTTTAAGCCGGTTCACGGACTCCCAGGCCGCCTGCAATTTCTGCGGTCTGGAGGAGTCCGTGTTCCATGTTTTTATGGAATGCACAAGGTTGCAGCCCCTGTTCCATTATTTGAAGGGGCTGCTCCTGAAATTCTGGCTGCACTTCAGTCCCACTCTCCTGATCTTTGGGCACCCTGTGCGGAGGGGAGCGGGTAGGTCCGAAGGCCTCCTCGTAGGACTGCTCCTGGGCACGGCCAAGGGTGCCATCAGCCGGTCCAGGCAGCGGGCGGTCGAGGGGGTCGTTCAACCTGACTGCCTGCCTCTCTTCCGCTCTTACATCCGGTCCAGGGTGTCCTTGGAGATGGAGCACGCGGTGTCCACCGGTACGCTCGCGGCCTTCCGCGAGAGGTGGGCACCGGAGGGACTGGAGTGCATCATCACGCCCGGCAACCAAATTTTAATTTGATTTTACGTTTTAAAGTTAATTTGTTTTAATTGCCGGTGCTTTTAGTGTCCCCTTCCCTTTTATAGGGGGCACTGGGGAAAAATTGTGATTTTAGTGCCCAAAAAAAACCAAAAAAAGAAAAACACAAAAAAAAAAACAAAAAAAAGGGGAAAAAAAGGGCCTTGTAAATGTCTGGAGTGTCACCCAGGTCGGGTGGCACTCTTTAATGTTTATGTTTTCGCAGGTAAACTCAAAAGAGTTTCATGCACAAGGACCCCCAGGTCCCTCTGCACCGCAGCATGTTGTAATTTCTCCCCATTCAAATAATATTCCCTTTTACTGTTTTTTTTCCCAAGGTGGATGACCTCACACTTTCCGACATTGTATTCCATCTGCCAAACCTTAGCTCATTCGCTTAACCTATCTAAATCTCTTTGCAGCCTCTCTGTGTCCTCTACACAACCCGCTTTCCCACTAATCTTTCTGTCATCTGCAAATTTTGTTACACTACACTCTGTCCCCTCTTCCAGGTCATCTATGTATATTGTAAACAGTTGTGGTCCCAGCACCGATCCCTGTGGCACACCACTAACCACCGATTTCCAACTCGAAAAGGACCCATTTATCCCGACTCTCTACTTTCTGTTAGCCAGCCAATTCTCTATCCATGCTAATACATTTCCTCTGACTCCGCGTACCTTTATCTTCTGCAGTAACCTTTTGTGTGGCACCTTATCGAATGCCTTTTGGAAATCTAAATACACCACATCCATCGCTACACCTCTATCCACCATGCTCGTTATATCCTCAAAGAATTCCAGTAAATTAGTTAAACATGATTTCCCCTTCAAGAATCCATGCTGTGTCTGCTTGATTGCACTATTCCTATCTAGATGTCCCGCTATTTCTTCCTTAACGATAATTTCAAGCATTTTCCCCACTACAGATGTTAAACTAACCGGCCGATAGTTACCTGCCTTTTGTCTGCCCCCTTTTTTAAACAGAGGCGTTACATTAGCTGCTTTCCAATCCGCTGGTACCTCCCCAAAGTCCAGAGAATTTTGGTAGATTAAAACGAATGCATCTGCTATAACTTCCGCCATCTCTTTTAACATCTTGGGATGCATTTCATCAGGACCAGGGGACTTGTCTTCTTGAGTCCCATTAGCCTGTCCAGCACTAGTGATAGTGATTGTCTCAAGGTCCTCCATTCCCACATTCCTGTGACCAGCAATTTCTGGCATGGTTTCTGTGTCTTCCACTGTGAAGACCAAAGCAAAATAATTGTTTAAGGTCTCAGCCATTTCCACATTTCCCATTATTAAATCCCCCTTCTCATCTTCTAAGGGACCAACATTTACTTTAGTCACTCTTTTCCGTTTTATATATCTGTAAAAGCTTTTACTATCCGTTTTTATGTTTTGCGCAAGTTTACCTTCGTAATCTATCTTTCCTTTCTTTATTGCTTTCTTAGTCATTCTTTGCTGTCGTTTAAAATTTTCCCAATCTTCTATTTTCCCACTAACCTTGGCCACCTTATACGCATTGGTTTTTAATTTGATACTCTCCTTTATTTCCTTGGTTATCCACGGCTGGTTATCCCTTCTCTTACCGCCCTTCTTTTTCACTGGAATATATTTTTGTTGAGCACTATGAAAGAGCTCCTTAAAAGTCCTCCACTGTTCCTCAATTGTGCCACCGTTTAGTCTGAGTTTCCAGTCTACTTTAGCCAACTCTGCCCTCATCCCACTGTAGTCCCCTTTGTTTAAGCATAGTACGCTCGTTTGAGACACTACTTCCTCACCCTCAATCTGTATTACAAATTCAACCATACTGTGATCACTCATTCCGAGAGGATCTTTTACTAGAAGATCGTTTATTATTCCTGTCTCATTACACAGGACCAGATTTAAGATAGCTTGCTCCCTTGTAGGTTCTGTAACATACTGTTCTAAGAAACAATCCCGTATGAATTCTATGAATTCCTCCTCCAGGCTACCCCGTGCGATTTGATTTGACCAATCGATATGTAGGTTAAAATCCCCCATGATTACTGCTGTTCCTTTTTCACATGCCTCCATTATTCCCTTGATTATTGCCCGTCCCACCGTGAAGTTACGCCCTCTGGTGGCGCGAGAGACCAGATGATCTGCTTTAATGATGTCGGTTGAGGGATAAATATTGGCCCAGGACACCGGTGATAACTCCCCTGCTCTTCTTCGAAATAGTGCCATGGGATCTTTTACGTCCACCTGAGAGAGCAGACGGGGTCTCGGTTTAACGTCTCATCTGAAAGACGGCACCTCCGACAGCGTGGCTTAGACTTTGTGCTCCAGTCTCTGGAGTGGAACTCGAACCCAGAAATTTCTGACTGAGAAGTGAGAGCGCTGTGCACTAAAGCCACGGCTGACACCTCAATGACGTTACTGTCTCCAAAACCGAGATGGGCTAACAGGACAGACTAGGATTGAGGATTACAACCAGTTGGTTTCTATGGCTGATGCTTTTACCCATCAGCTCATCAGGCGATGTTACTGCAATTTTTTTTAGTAAAAACGCTATTGAGTTGTTTTATCGATTATACCCTCACGACCTTTCTTTCCACAGGTTCCTCTGGTGCCACTGATTCCTGCTGTGAGTATTTTACTCAATGTGTACCTGATGTTAAAGCTGAGTTTAATGACCTGGGTGAGATTTTCCGTTTGGCTAGCTATAGGTACGTCAACTTTATTTTTGAACTTATTTCTATATGTCAAGCTTACGTTTGAGGCATCACTTTACGAGGCTCCACTGATGGTGTGTTGCACTGATGGTGGTGATCATGGGTTGGGAAGTCTGGGTGATAGCTTTCGTAGCCCGATCCCCTACCCGACTCTCCACGCCAGCAATGGATAGTCACAAAGTTACCGGTAATCCATTGTGAGAAATAAAAAAAACAACTGCAGGTACAACGTCGCAAATCCGACTGTCCAAAAATCGGAATTCTACGAAAACCGGCCATTTTTGAGAAACTCCCATTTGATACGCAGTAAAATCAAAATCCGGAATTATTGTCCAAAAACCGGCGGGCCCGACTAGTTATCGGCTTCGCCGCTATGTTTTAAATGGCCCTCGACCTGGCCCGCCCCCCACCTGACCCACACCACCAATCGTACTTTGTCTGTCTCGGGAGCATACACACGCTCTTAATTTTCTTGTTTTAAATCTGGAAAAATCCAAAAACAGTCCCGAGGTTGCCGGATTTGCGATGTTGTACCCGTAGTAATATACAAGCGGTTACCTTATACCATATAAAATTGTCTTGCAATGTTTTTAATCTGCAAGGTGTGATAACGAAGGCACTGCCCGAAAGGGCGGTGGAAGCAGATTCACTAGTAACTTTCAAAAGGGAGTTGGATAAATAGTTAAAAAGGAAAAAAAATGCAGGGCTGTGCAGAAAGAGAAGTCGAGTGGGACTAATTGGAAGCTCGTTCAGAGAACCAGCGCAGGCCATGATAGACCAAATGGCCTCCTCCTGCACTGTATTATTCTGTGTTCCTCCAGGTATCCTCCCCTCACCTGGATTTTTAACTTTATTACTCACACGATAGGTACAGAGGCGATTTGGCTCATCCTAACTCATCCATGCAGAAAGCTTGATTGGCCCCCCCCATCCACCACCTTCAACACTCACTCCCTCCACCACCGGCGCACCGTGGCTGCGGTGTGCACCATCTACAAGATGCACTGCAGCAACTCGCCAAGGCTTCTTCGGCAGCACCTCCCAAAGCCGCGACCTCCACCGCCTAGAAGGACAAGGGCAGCAGGTGCATGGGAGCACCATCACCTCCAAGTTCCCCTCCCCAGTTACACACCATCCTGACTTGGAAATATATCGGCCGTTCCTTCATCGTCGCTGGGTCAAAATCTTGTAACTCCCTCCCTAACAGCACTGTGGGAGCACCTTCACCACACGGACTGCAGCGGTTCAAGAAGGTGTCTCACCACCACCTTCTCGAGGGAAATTAGGGATGGGCAATAAATGCCGGCTTTGCCAGCGACGCCCACGAATAAAAGAAAAAAACCCTACAGTTCCATCCATTACAGTATCCAGCTGTATCTTAAATGGTTCCAGGATTTATACTCCCTCTATTCCTACAGTTATCAGAATTCCATCTCATGAGTTGCTCATAATTTGTGTGAAGAATTTCCTGGCATCAGTTGTAACATTTCCTTGTACTAGTTTGAACCTGTGATCTTGTCTTCCTGTCATGGCTTAGTTTGGAGTCATGTTCCTTGGTGATCACCAAGCTGGGAAATGGAACGCTTTCCATTTCAGGTCCCCACTGTCGGCATCAAGCACTCTCGCACAGCTGGATGCAGGGTAAAGTTGCCCCAACCATGTACCTCAGCCCCAGCCCCAGAACAGCTTACACACAACAGTCTTTTCGATTTCCATTTCCCTCACTTGACTGGGTGACATTGCCAAATTAAGGCTTTTTTTTTTTTGCTGTGTACCCAAAGCCACTAGAAAGAAAAAAAACAGAAATACTTGCATTTATATAGCGCCTTTCATGACCTCCGAACATCACAAAGCACTTTATGGCCAATGAAGGACTTTTGAAATGCAGTCACTGTTGTAATGTGGCGGCCAACTTGCACACAGCAAGCTCCCACAAACAGCGATGTGATAATGGACCACATAATCTGTTTTTTTTTTGTTATGTTGATTGAGGGATAAATATTGGCCCAGGACCATTGGGGATAATTCCCTTGCTCTTCTTCGAAATAGCGCCATGGGATCTTTAACATCCACCTGAGAGAGAGCAGGCGGGGCCTCGGTTTAACATCTCATCCTAAAGATGGTACCTCCGACAGTGCAGTGCACCAGAGTGTCAGCCTAGATTTATGTACTCAAGTCCTGGAGTGGGACTTGAACATCCAACTTTCTGACTCAGAGGTGAGTGTGCTACCCATTGAGCCACAGCTGACACTAGGAACTGAATATCCATTTCACATAGGAGGATCCTTGGGACCAGGCGACCGAGGAGATTGTCATCTGTTCAGGTTGGGCTGTATTTGAACCGAGGAACTGAACTTCCGATGTCAAACCCACTGCACCAGCAAGGTCTTCCTTTTCCTTTGAGACCCTCCTTAAAATCTACCTTTTTGACCAAATTTTTGGTCACCTGCCCTAATTGTTATGTCTTTAGATGCTCTGATAATGACTCCACAAGGCAATGTGTTGTACTTGAACTGTAGTGACCTTAGTCCTTTATTGATAATTCCAGAGTGAGGATCACACCTGGTGGCCTGCCTTTTATACTAGGCCAGGCACACCTGTACAGGTAACCTACAAGTCTCCCACTGTGGTGCCCTCTGGTGGCACACCTTGTAATTGTACAAGCAGTAACTAGGTAGGCTACATGACACTACTATCTCCTTATATGGCTCGGTGACAAATGTTGCAGAATAATCGCTCCAGTGAAGCGCATTGAGGCGTTTTACTATGTTAAAAGGTGCTATATAAATGCAAGTCTTTCTATACTATTGAATTATATAGTCCTATGAGAACCCATCTCAATTTCCTCCTTTCAAGGGGAGTAGGGGACAGAATTAAATTACAATGAATGGATGAGAAATCAGAGGCCAATTTTACGATATGCACTTCCATTGGTGTGGGAGGGAAGTCATTGAATCATAGAGTGACACTGCACAGCCATTCAGCCCATCAAGACTGTACCTGCTCTTTGGTAGAGCTATCCAATTAATCCCACACCCCCGCTCTTTCCCCAGAGCCCCATAAATTTATACCCTTCAAGTATTTATCCAATTCTCTTTGGAAAGTTGCTATTGAATCTGCTTCCACCGCCCTTTCAGGCAGCGCGTTCCAGATCATAACAACTCGCTGCATAAACAAGATGTTTCCTCATGTTGCCTCTGGTTCTTTTGCCAATCACCTTAAATCTGTGCCCCCTGGTTGCCTACCCTTCCGTCACTGGAAACATGATGGAAGAATTATACACGGAGTCGAGTTTCGAGATAGTTTGAAGGGCCGAATAGGCTTTTGTTACTCTGGAATATTTTGTGTGTTCTTACAATTTAAAAGCCCAATTTTCTCCAATTTTTACTCATTACATTGTCCTGTCTCGACGTTCTCTGTAGTTAAATTAAGAGGAGAGATTACACAAATTAGGATTGTATTCCCTGGAATTTAGACGGTTAAGGGGTGATCTGATCGAAGTTTTCAGGATAGCGTAGATAGAGAGAGACTATCTCCGCTGGATGGGGATGCTTGGACTGGGGGCAGAGTCTAAAAATTAGAACCAGACCTTTCAGGAGTGAAATTAGGAAACACAAAGAGTGGTAGAAGTTTGGAACTATCTTCCGCAAATGACAATTGATGCTCGGTCAGTTGTTCATTTTAAATTTGAGATTACTACATTTTTGTTAACTAAAGGGTATTAAGGGATATGAGGCAAAGGCGGGTAAATAGAGTTAGGTCGCAGATCAGCCATGATCTCATCATCATCATCAGCAGTCCCTCGGAATCGAGGAAGACTTGCTTCCATTCTAAAAATGAGTTCTTAGGTGATTGAACAGTCCAATACGAGAATCGCAGTCCCTGTCACAGGTGGGACAGACAGTTGTTGAGGGAAAGGGTGGGTGGGACTGGTTTGCCGCACGCTCTTTCCACTGCCTGCACTTGATTTCTAACGGCCGAACAATCTCGAGGGGCTAAGTTTCCTGCTCCTGTTCCTATGTTCCTATATCCTGTGTTCGCAGATCTCAGCTAAGACAGCAGCTAGGGAGACAGAATTTTCCTCAGTGCCATTGATCTAGGGAAGAGAGCTGGAGTGGGGGGGTGGGGGGGCGGAGGGGTTGCAACCAATCTGCGCTCTCACTTTTGATCATTATCCCCTAGAAAGAGCACACTTGGAAAAGATGGGTCAGGACAGGATCAGACTTGGCTTGGAAGCTCCTGCACTCTGTCTAGTCGTCTTACAGCAGTCAACTGGATAAGCTTACACAAGGGGAATAGCCCCTCGGGCTGCTTGTATTGTATGAACTGTATGGCCTCTTTCTGTGCCGTATATTCTATGTAATCCTACGACAATAAATTACAGATCAGATTGCGACCATACAATCGATACCGCATGTCACTGCTACAAGATGACCTGGCAACACCAGGCAAATCTTAGATGCTATTCTAATATCTCCTTATGTGGCTCGGGGTCAAATCCCCAGAGTCAGCACCTCCTGGAGAAAGTGGGAAGAACTGGGGCTGGAAAAAAGTGCATTACATTATGGAGAAGCTTTCACAAATATTCAGCCCGGCCTGTCAAGTGTAAGCTTACGGAGATTTAGGCATATGATAGACCACACTTGGAGCACTGCGTACAATTCTGATTATTGAGGCACTTGAGAGGGTGCAGAGAAGATTTACAAGGATGATACAGTGGTGATGAGCAGACTGACCAAGGCATTGTGGTGCAGAAAGCCATTCAAGTAGGGGGAGTAAAGAGGCAGATGGTTGTAGTAGGGGACAGTATAGTTAGGGAGATAGATGGGGTTCTCTGCAGCCAAGAGCATGCGTCCCGAAGGCTGTGTTGACTGCCTGGTGCCAGGGTAAAGGACATCTCCTCCGGGCTGGAGAAGAACTTGGAGTGCGAGGGGGAGGGTCCAGTTGTCGTGGTACACGTAGGTACCAATGACATAGGTAGGACTAAGAAAGAGGTTCTGCTGAGAGAGTTTGAACAGTTGGGGACTAAATTGAAAAGCAGAACCACAAAGGTATTAATCTCTGCATTATTACCTGAGCCACGAGCAAATTGGCATAGGGTCAATAGAATCAGGGAGATGAATGCGTGGCTCAGAGGCTGGTGCGGGAGAAGTGGGTTTCGATTCGTGGGGCACTGGCACCAATACTCGGGAAAGAGAGAGCTGTTCTGTGGGGACGGACTACACCTGAACTATACTGGGTCCTGAGTTCTAGTGAACCGACTAACTAGGGAGGTAGATAGGGCTTTAAACTAAATAAGGGTGAAGGAGAGGACCATCGCATTAGAGAGCCATCTAGAATGCTAAAGAGAAAAGAAAAGGAATCAATGCAGGAAAGTGATTGTGGTAAGGATAACCAGATTATGTCAGGAAGGGACAGAGCATACAAACAAAAGAGTGCACTAAAAAATAGGGTCCAGGTAAGAAAAAATAGTGATAAGACAAATAGGGCTGTAGTATAAAATAATGTTAAGATGTCTAATAATGTTAAAAAGACAAATTTAAAAGCATTGTATCTGAATGCACGAAGCGTCTGTAATAAGGTAGATGAATTAACAGCGCAAATAGATGTAAATGGATACGATATAGTTGCAATTATGGAGACATGGTTGCAGGGTGACCAGGGTTGGGAACTGAATATCTAAGGATATTCGATATTTAAGAAGGACAGGCAAAAAGGAAGAGGGGGTGGTGTGGCATTGTTAGTAAAGGATGAAATCAGAGCAATAGTGAGAAAGGATATTGGCTCAGAAAATCAAGATGTAGAATCAGTCTGGGTGGAGCTAAGGAGCATCAAGGGGCAGAAAACATTGGTAGGAGTTATCTATAGGCCACCAAACACTGGTAGTGATAGTGTAGGGGATGGCATCAAACAGGAAATTAGAGATGCATGTAACAAGGGTACTACAGTAATCGTAGGTGACTTTAATTTACATATAGTCTGGCCAAACCAAATTAGTAATAATATTGTGGCAGATGAATTCCTGGAGTGTGTACGAGATGGTTTTTTTAGACCAGTATGTTGAGGTGCCTACTAGAGAACAGGCTATCCTAGATTGGGTATTGTGCAATGAGAAGGGGTTAATTAACAGCCTTGTTGTGCGGGGTCCTTTAGGGAAGAGTGACCATAACATAATTGAATTTCTTATTAAGATGGAAAGTGAAGTAGTCCAATCCGAAACTAGGGTCCTAAATCTAAACAAAGGAAACTATGAAAGTATGAGGAATGAATTGGCTATGATAGATTGGGAAGATTCCTTAAAAGGCATGACAGTGAATAGGCAATGGCTAATATTTAAGGAACGAATGCATGAATTGCAACAGTTATATATTCCTTTCTGGCTTAAAAACACAAAAGGAAAAGTGGCCCAAACATGGCTAACAAAAGAAATTAAGGAAAGTATTAGATCCAAAGAGGAGTTATACAAAGTTGCCAGAAAAAGTCGCAAGCCTGAGGATTGGGAGCAGCTTAGAATTCAGCAAAAAAGGACCAATAGATTGATTAAGAGGGGAAAAATAGAGTATGAGAGTAAACTTGCAAGGAACATAAAAACCGACTGCAAAAGTTTCTACAAGTACGTAAAAAGAAAAAGATTAGTGAAGTCAAATGTTGGTCCTTTACAGACAGAAACAGGAGAATTTGTAATGGGGAGCAAGGAAATGGCAGAACAATTAAATAAATACTTCGGTTCTGTCTTCATGGTAGAGGACACAAATAACATCCCAGAAATGCTAGGGAACCAAGATCTAGTGAGCAAGAGGAATTAAAGGAAATTCTAATTAGTAAGAAAATAGTGCTGGAGAAACTAATGGGACTGAAGGCAGATAAATCCCCAGGGCCTGATGATCTGCATCCCAGAGTACTAAAAGAGGTAGCCATGGAAATAGTAGATGTCATCTTCCAAAATTCCATAGATTATGGATCAGTTCCTGCAGATTGGAGGGTGGCAAATATAACCTCACTATTTAAAAAAAAAAGGAGGGAGAGAGAAAACGGGGAACTACAGATCGGTTAGCCTGACATCAGTAGTAGGGAAAATTCTGGAGTCTATTATAAAGGATGTGATAACGGCACACTTAGATAATATCAACGGGATTAAACAAAGTCAAAATGGATTAATGAAAGGAAAATCATATTTGACAAACCTTCTAGAGTTTTTGGAAATTGTAACTGATAAAATAGATAAGGGAGAACCAGTGGATGTAGTGTATTTGGATTTTCAGAAGGCCTTTGATAAAGTCCCACATAAGAGGTTAGTGGGAAAAATTAAAGCACATAGGATTGGGGGTAATGTATTGGCATGGATTGAAGATTGGTTAACTGACAGGAAACAGAGAGTCGGGATAAATGTTTTTTTTTCAGAATGGCAGGCAGTGACTAGCGGAGTGCCGCAGGGCTCAGTGCTGGGACCCCAGCTCTTTACAATATACATCAATGATTTAGATGAAGGAATTGAGTGTAATATCTCTAAGTTTGCAGATGACACTAAACTGGGTGGGATTGTGAGTTGTGAGGAGGATGCAAAGATGCTGCAAGGTGATTTAGATAGGTTGAGTGAGTGGGCAAACAAATGGCAGATGCAGCATAACGTGGATAAATGTGAAGTTATCCACTTTGGTAGGAAAAACATAAAGACAACGTATTATTTAAATGGTGATGGCTTGGGAAGTGTCGATGTACAGAGCGACATGGGTGTCCTTGGTACACCAGTCACTGAAAGCAAACATGCAGGTGCAGCAAGCAGTTAGGAAGGCAAATGGTATGTTGGCCTTCATTGCAAGAGGATTTGAGTACAGGAGCAAGGATGTCTTACTACAGTTATACAGGGCCTTGGTGAGACCGCACCTGGAGTATTGTGTGCAGTTTTGGTCTCCTGACCTAAGAAAGGATATACTTGCCATAAAGGGAGTGCAGCGAAGGTTCACCAGACTGATTCCTGGGATAGCAGGACTGTCGTATAAGGAGAGATTGGGTCAAGTAGGCCTGTATTCACTAGAGTTTAGAAGAATGCGAGGGTATCTCATTGAAACATATAAAATTCTGACGGGGTTGGACAGACTGGATCCGGGGAGGATGTTTCCCCCTGGCTGGGAAGTCTAGAACAAGGGGTCACAGTCTCAGGATACGGGGTAGGAAATTTAGGACCGAGATGAGGAGAAATATTTTCACTCAGAGGGTGATGAACCTGTGGAATTCTCTACCACAGAAGGCTGTGGAGGCCAAGTCACTGAATATATTTAATAGGGAGATAGATAGATTTCTAGAAACAAAAGGCATCAAAGGGCATGGGGAAAAAGCAGGAATATGGTGTTGAGATAGAGGATCAGCCATGATCATATTGAATGGCGGTGCAGAATCAAAGGGCCGAATGGCCTACTACTACTCTTATTTTCTATGTTTCTATGATACCAGAAATGCGAGGGTATACCTATCAGGAAAGGATGAACAGGCTGGGTCTCTTTTCTCCTGAAAAAAGAAGACTGAGGGGTGACCTAATAGAGGTCTTTAAAATGATGAAAGGTTTTGATAGAGTGGATACAGAGAGAATGTTTCCACTTGTGGGGAAGAGCATAACTAGAGGCCATCAATATAAGATAGTCACCAAGAAATCCATTAAGGAATTCAGAAGGAACTTCTTTACCCAGAGAGTGGTGAGAATGTGGAACTCGCTACCACAGGGAATGGTCGAAGCGAATAGTATGGATGCATTTAAGGGGAGGCTCGACCAGCATATAAAGGAGAAGGGAATAGAGGGTTATGCTGATAGATTTAGATGAGGAAAGACGGGAGGAGGCTCGAGTGGAGCATAAACGCCGGCATGGACTGTTTCTGCGCCGTATATTCTATGTAATCCTAAGACAATAAATTACAGATCAGATTGCTACCATACAATCGATACTGCATGTCAGTGCTATAAGAGGACCTGGCAACACCAGGCAAGTCTTAGGTGCTGCCTTAATATCTCCTTATGTGGCTCGGGGTCAAATTTCTGTCTGCTAACGCCCCTGTGAAGCGCCGCGGGACATTTCACTACATCACAGGCGCTATATAAATGCAAGATGTTGTTGTTGAGAGTCGCCAGTGCCGGTAACTGTTGTGAATTTGTAAGCTTCTAACACCCTCTTGCCCGTTGAAAAGGTTTCCTCGTCTACTTTGGCTACGGAATCTGGCACAGCAAGGAGAACCTGAAGGAGCCGAAACCCCGGAACGTCACCGCCCGCTACGTGGTCCTTCCCAGCGGCAGCTTGCTGGAAACGGTCCAAACTGTGCAGCCAGACCCGCAGGACACCATGGGCATAGCGGAGGTGACCGGAGAGGAAGTGAGTAGATAGTAGCGAACTCGGCCAGTCACTCTTCGATGGAGGACTTCCTCACCCACCCAGACCCCCCCCCACCCAAACCCGCCACTTCCAAATGTCGATATTAGTCCAGGAGCAGTCAGCCAGAGCCATCTTCACCGGGTTGCTGACGCACAGCGGACATGTGTTGCATCTTTGCTTTTGTTTCACCCATGGAGCTTTTACGACGTCTGCTGATGTTAACTTTCTCTACCAAACTAAAAGGGAATGAGGTGTTTAACGTAAAGGGATATCATCTCCAGTAAAATAGCAGAGAGAGCAATTTAAGAACAGAAGAATTAGGAGCAGGAATAGGCCACACGGCCCCTTGAGCCTGCTCCACCATTCAATAAGATTACGACTGATCATTGACCTCAACTCCACTTTCCCGCACGATCTCCATATCCTTTGATTCTCCGATAGTCCAAAAATCTATAGATCTCTGTCTTGAATATACTCAAAGACTCAGCATCCACAGCCCTCCGGGGCAGAGAGTTCCAAAGATTCACCACCCTCTGAGTGAAGAAATTCCTCCTCATCTCAGTCCTAAATGGCCGACCCCTTGTCCCGAGTCTGTGCCCCCGAGTTCTAGACTCTCCAGCCCAGGGGAAACATCCTCTCAGCATCTACTCTGGCAATCCTCCTCAGAATCTTTCAGGTTTCAATTTCAGATGAATTCATTAAACACTCATACACTGGTATCCCAAAGGTGTCATTTCAGGGTCCAAATCTCCCATGTAACACTGAAATTATTCACCCTCCCCCCCACCATTCGATTCAATTGACCCAATCTCTCCCTCGCTCCCTTGTCTTGTTATCCGGTAGACTAGGGGAAAGATCGAGAAAGCAAACAAACACAAGCTTGGTCAAAAAATTCCTGTCCCCATGAGCTATATATCAAAGCTTGTGATGTCACTACTCTGGGCTTCTGCGAGAAATATTTAGTGATGGATTAATTCGGTGGGTCAGTATATATTGTAGGATAATTATCGATTCGTTGTAAGTTCAGGGATTTTAAATCCTTTACCCAAGAACTGTTTCTGTCCTGACTGCTGTTCACTGGCCCTTGACAAACTCACCCTCCATTAATGACCCATCCACCCTTGCAATGTTGGCATTAACTGCGGCCCCCTTTCATTATTTTGCTGTCAGCATCCTCCATTAGAGATTTCCAGCCTTCCCCCCTCCACACTGAGGTAATCTCATACACCTATTCTCATACACCTCCTCAACCCTCCCCTTCTCTACCCCTTCCTTTTCTCTGTCCTTCACTGTCCCCTCTCCTTTTCCTCCCTACCCACCTTCCTCATCCTCCTCTTCCCCGCTCCCTTCTCACCCCTCTCCCCCATTTGTTTCTTCTCTATCCCCTCTCTCTCTCTCTCTCTCTCTCTCTCTCCCCCCACCGCCTCTTCTCTTTACCCTTTCCTCTTCTCCCCCTCCCCCAACATCCCTTCCCTCCTCCCCTACACCCCCTTCACTCCTTTGGCTAGTTACAGCCACTTATCCTCCTGACCTCTAACCCTGCTTGACTTAATATCGCCCTACTTCTTGTTCCTGTTCACAGCCACAGGAATCAATCAGTAATATTGTTTAAAAAAAAAAATCATGCATTCCCTGTGCTTCACACATCTCTGTCACACTTTAACCATTGTACTCAAATGTCTGTGTCATAACTCAAAGAGAAGCAGAAGGACTCTTCAGGACCACACAATACCAGTAGCCTGAATGTCTACAGCCTCTTAATTGTCCTCTGTATGAACTCACCCAGTGTTTAATTAACAGCAATTGGACTTTATAGCCTTAAAGAGGCACACAACTACATTTTAGCACTCGAATAATACGTTATATTTTGCATTATATAGTGTTCCCATCCTTATAAAACAGCATATCCTCTGATTAGGGCCGCAGTAGATTTGCTGATCTTTCCAAAGCTTTGTGTATAATGTGTGTCACACGTCAGATGTGTCTGGAGCAGAGAACAAAGTTCTGGCCTGCTTTTGTGATTGGCTTAAATTTCTCAGGATCCAATCAAAACTATCTTACCGCTCACACCGATTGGTTCCGAATTGGAGCCAATCAAAACAACGTTGCACCATTCATCCAATTACCTCAATGTCTCTCATCACATCTCTCACAAGCCCCAAACATATCTTTCAACCCACTATGAGCAATAACATGGGCGGTCCTCGAGTAGTGGATTCATAATATTAATTGTAGCAAAAAAAAAAATTATAAGAAAGTTTCAAGTAAAAACGGCCCTTTGGCTGTTTTGAACTCACCCTTAAACAGTACCAAGGGATAAACTGTCAGCTTGCCTCTTTGGCATAAAATTGGCTCTGTGAATTGGCTGCACATGATTAAAAAAAAACACACATGGCATTATCAATATAATGGCCAACTGACAGACTAGCTGGACTTTATCTGCCTGTCACTTTTGTATGTTCGTACGATCCACAACAGGTTGGCAAGTTCAACACCTGACCCCTGAGTCTACCATCTTCCCATGACTACATCCGGCCTGTTGGTTTAACGAGCCTAAAGTCCTGGCCTCAACCACCCTTCCCAGTAACCCATCCCAGCTCTCGAACTCTGCTCAAGGGTATTTTGTTTCCAGTAAGTGCACATTAATCAGCGTGTTTCCGTAAGTGACTTCAGCGAGAAAGGGTCAAGAAACCAGTGATCGATTATACAAAGTGTGATCTATTCTTTACGACATCACAAACGCACACATATACAAGATGGCTCTGCAGGAACCTGTCATGTGACCTTGTCACGCGATCCTTTTATTATTATTATACATCGGCAGTTGCATTACCACAGTAGTCCACTAGGTGGAGCAGTAGTCCACTAGTGGGAGCTCTATATTACACTTATGGAGGGATTGGGGTGAGGGGGTTGGGGGAGAGGGGTGAGGGGGTTGGGGGGGGGGGTGGGTTGGGGGCGGAGGTGGGGGGGGTTGGGGGGAGGGGGTGTTGGGGTACAGTTGGGGGAAGGGGGGGTAGGCTGTATGTCACTTATCCTTAAATCTGAATGAGCGACTTATAAACTATGTGAGAAAGTAATGAGATCTCTGCGGTGAAAGGAACCAGGGAAGTAGATGATTCTTTTGGAAAGGGGCAGGATCCTTACAGTATAACGAGCCAAGCAATCACGCCTAAAAGTCACATTTGTGATTTTACTGCTCAAGTTAAAACTCTCTTTGGTCGTACTTGTACATAAGCCCTTCGGACCCCAAAAAGGGCAACATTTTCTTGCTGCACCAATTCCTGGAGGTGTATCTTCAAAACGTGCTGTCCTTCTACATAGAATGCTACAGCACCGAAGGAGGCCATTCAGCCCATCATGCTTGTTCTGGCTCTTTGAAAGAGCGATCCAATTAGTCGCAATACCTTGCTCTTTCCCCATAAGCCCTGCAAATTTCTGTTTTTTAACTCTATTTCCAATTCCCTGTTGAAAGTGACAATTGAGTCTGCCTCCTCCACCTTTTCAGGCAATGCATTCCAGATCCTAACAACTTGCTGCATAAGTAAATGTCTCCTCATCTCCCCCACCGTTCCCCTCCCTGGAGTATTTTGCCAAGGACTTTAAATCTGTGTCCTCTGGTAACCGACCCCCCCTGCCAATGGAAATGGTTTCTCCCGATCTGCTGTATCAAAATGCCTCATTTTTTTGCCTTGTTTCACGATTTGTACATTGAAATGATTTGTGATTGCCAGGTATCCCGCCCTGCCCGACCCCCTCCCCTCCCCTCCCCGCCCCCACGCAGCAAACAAGCAACTTATGCCAGGCCCAGTATGTGCCGGTCACATGTTAAGGAGCTGACCACGCAATGTTGCACTCGGCCAACATGTTGGCAAATCAGTGAATGCCGCAGTCACCCTGGGCTGGTTCATTGGGTACCGCACTGGGATGAAAGTGCGTACTCTGAGAGTCACTGCTGCTGCACTTAGCGGAGATGGAAGAGAACAAAATCAATCTCCATGGGCAACAGTGTGTGCCTGGCCCTCGCTGGCTGGCTCCTGTTACACCAGCCGCACACTTTATCCAGACAAGATCAGGAGTCGCTCAGCAGCAGATGCCAGTCAAATTTTACCTCGCGTGCACTCTAAAACCTTCTCCCATCTTACGTATTTACAATAACAGATGGATATCCCTGCACGCAACCCGGTGCAACTGACCCCTTTTAACTGGAACAAAACTAAACGCTTGAATCGCGGAGCGGATTACAGCAATGCCCGAGGAATGAGCAGAGTCCTGTGACAGGCTTCAGCCCGCCTTTAAATCGCCCTTTACACCCAGCAGTGGATGTGTTGCACACTGAGCTGTTCCACGTTAACCCTTTGCTATCAGGGGTATGGCAACATAATGGTTATGTAACTGGCCGAGTAATCCAGAGGCCCGGACTGATGATCTGGAGGCATGAGTTCATATCCCACCACAGGCAATGCATTCCAGTTCATAACTACATGCTGTGTAAAATAAACCTCTCTTCATCTTCCCCCCTGGCTTTTTTGGCAATTACATTCAGTTAATTAAATTCATCTGGAATAAAAAGCTAGTGACAGTAATGGTGACCATGAAACTATTGGATTGCTGTAAACACCCATCTGGTTCACTAATGTCCTTTAGGGAAGGAAATCCGCCGTCCTTACCCGGTCTGGGCCTATATGTGACTCCAGACCCACAGCAATGTGTTTGACTCTCAACTTCCCTCTGAAATGGCCTAGTAAGCTCACCACCACCTTCCCAAGGGCAATTAGGGATGGGCAATAAATCCTGACCTTGCCAGCGACACCCACATCACAAGAACAAATTTTTTAAACTTTCCATGTCATCTTTACACATTGCTCGAAAGTACACCTTCGTTCACATCTCCTTCAAGCGTACATACTGCACGTTACTAAAAAACTTCTTTCCCTACAAGCTTTTTTGTTATGAACTTATGAATGACTCCATGAGGCAATGTGTTGTACTCAAACTGCAGTGACCTTGGTCCTTTATTCGTAACCCCAGAGTGAGGCACAAGCATGGTGGGCAGCCATTTATACTGGGCCCTGCACACCTATGCAGGTAACCCTCAGGTCTCCCACTGCAGTGCCCCCTGGTGGACAGCCTCTGCCACAGGGGCAGGAAATCCCGGTCTCCATCAGTTGCACCCTCTAGTGGTGCCAGCATTGTATATACACAGTGTAAACCTTATTGATAGTACATCAGGTAAACAAGTCTCCATCTTATGCAACTATACAGTGACTACACAGAGAGTATATCTATAGTCTGCATATGTAACAGTTTATTCCTGTGTAACGGTTCACACATCCTGTGCCAATCCCTGATTGTGAGGGTGCACTATGATCCACTCGCCCATGATGCCAACCAAGCTGTGGGCAACCGTCGTGCTTTAAGAGACAAACCAGAGGCGCTTTGCTTTGCTTTTCCCTCTCGAATAGCTCAAGCTGAAGTCACGCAAGGTAGCTCAGATGTACGCCTGAGTTGGCTCAGTCCGTTAGTAGGACTGTTGCCTCTGGGCCCAGGAAGGTGTGCACTTGAGTCCCTGTTCATAAGCTTGCTTGTACAGTCAGTTCTGCAATGTTGGAGGTGCTGTCCTTTTGATGAGAGGTTAAACCAATGCCTTGACCACCTAGTCAACTGAACATAAAAGGAATACATTGTCAAACCATTATTTTCCAATATTAGTAACTACATGTACGATACTATATCGACAGCAAAAAGAATGGCTTGCTCCACTTCCATTAAGATCATGCTATGTGATATCAATCAGAGAGTAGCTTCATCTGCTTTGTAGCTTTGAGCTTGGCGAGCATCTCTTCCCATTGAATGAACCGCTGTGAAAGGAGCAGAATCATTTTGTTCCACTCTTATACTTCAAACGTAGTTCATTGGCGGTGAGCACTTTTGGGTCATTGTGACCAGGCATTACACGCATGGTAGTTCTTCCCGTCTTCTTTATTTCCTGGTGCAGGATACCAGTACACTGGCTTCCAGAGGCCTCCCGATATAACTTGTTTGCTGCCAGCTTCTAGCTGTTTGCAAACAGAATAATGACAAAAAGAAGCAAGCCCTTCTAATACAGCTGTGTGTTCAATCTTCAATCTGTCAGCTCCAATGGTAATCAAAACAGTTGCATTGCTCTCTCCGGTTGAAAAGTCATTTCTCCTCCCAGCTTTGACTCACTTTGGATGATGCGCTAATGGATACCTGAACGAACTAAATATCCACTTGATTCAATCTCCAATCTGTAAACCCCAATGACGTGGTGACTGAGATCACAAACTTGCTGGGTAGTGTAATGTATTTGCTTCATGGGTTCTTTGCTTAAGAATTCATAGCAACGCATTGCTATTAAGAACCAATTGGTTTATTAGCAAAAGGTTTAACAATCACACGACACATTACCAGTGCATCCACTAGGCTCACAACCACCTGTCTCATCGTGGATCCCCCGAACCCAACTGGCTGGGGTTTTATTGAGTCTTATCTGGGTTTTCCTTGCAACTAAGACAGAAGGTCTTGTGTTGGGGTCGCCAATTCTGATTGGATGGATTCCTGGAGGTTTCACCCCACGACCCCCTGCCTCCAACTGCCCCTCCCCCCACGCCTCCGCCATTGGCCGCCCAACACGCCCACCTTCACGGCGCACCGCTTTCTCCCTCCAATTGAAAATAGAAAAGACTTTTCATTGCCCAGTTGGATGATTTGTCAGTCAAAACAATCTGGAAATCAAAATCAAAACCGGGAGAGGTGTAAAGCGGGCTGCATTTTCGCTGTCACTTGTTTTACAGCATCGCACACAATTGAAATCTACCCTTATGATTGTAGAAGGGAACTTGGAGGCTGATGGTTGTGTGAAGGCCTGATTTGAAAGTGGCCTCTTTAATGAGTAGTTGTATATAAAAATTTGTTGAGTTTTACCAAATTTCAGACTTAACTCCATTGAATGGCGGGTCCTTTAGAATGCACTTTAATAACATGGCAATGGTATTTGCCATTTGCATTTCTTTATTTCATAGTCAGTTCCACTAAACTCAGCTCACCACACACATAGTTGTCACTTTCTACTACCCACACTGAGCATTGGGAGAGGCCACAAACTATCTTACTAGTATCAAGAGATACTGAGGGCAACGCTCTCACTATGAGCTGACAGAGACACACTGGGTCAGTTGGTCTCCTTCTGTGCTGTAAGTTTCCATGGTTCTTGCCTTAGGATCATTTGCCAGACCCCTTTCTCCCCAATAAGCCTCTCGCCTCGCACCTCCAACCTCCAACCTCTCTCTCCATTGTAGCCAGTCTTATTGTTCCTTGTTCATGAATAATAACACTCCTCTGAACCCTCCCTGCATTGACTGGTCATACTAACCCAGGGTGCTCATTCTTACCCAGGGCCCCAAGATCAGATCAGCTCATCTCCCTCCGTTTCCCTTCCTCATACAATCTGCAAGCTGGAGCTTGGTGTCATCCAACCATGACTTTTTTGGAATTACCTCCAATTTGTTATTTTCCAACTTGGTGGTTATGAGCACTGTGGACTTTAGCCCTTCACCCAAGTTTCCCAATAAAAACCTGGATTCTGTTTATATTCCTTTTTTTGTGAATGGTTTAATCAAGTCCTCGTTCATTTCACCCGATGACAATCCATTCGATAAGTTGTAAGCAACTTGGAAATGTGAAGATGATTACTTCTTAACCGTGATTGTATAAAGTGTCTGAATGGGGTGAAAAAAATGCTTTCTCACATTCTAACAACCAGGTACTGCATCTGTCAACTGTAGGATCCAACTTGCTCCTAGTGAATTAAAATTGGTTACAACCCAAATTCAAACCACAGATTTCTCCCATAAACTGAAACGCCCCAAGCCTCAGGCTTAAGAACATTAGAAATATAGGAGCTGGAGTAGGCCATTCGGCCCCTCGAGCCTGCTCCGCCATTCAATAAGGTCACGGCTGATCATTGACCTCAACTCCACTTTCCCGTCCGATCTCCATATCCCTTGATTCCCTTAGAGCCCCAAAATCTTATCTATCTCAGCCTTGAATATACTCAAAGAGTATAAAGGCTTCTGAGAGTACCTGGACATATGTGCACCAATTCATAGAATCATAGAAATTTACAGGGCGGAAGGGACCATTTCGGCCCATCGTGTCCGCCCCGGCCGACCAAGAGCTATCCAGCCTCATCCCACTTTCCACCTCTTGGTCCGCAGCTCGGTTACAGCACTTCAAGTGCACATCCAAGTATTTTTTTTATAGTGGTGAGGGTTTCTGCCTCTACCACTCTTTCAGGCAGTGAGTTCCAGACCCCCCACCACCCTCTGGGTGAAGAAATTGCTGAGCTCAGGCCCAGAACCATCGACATTTCTGAAGTAGAGGAAAAATTCAAATTGACGAAGGAGCTTCTTATGGGAGGAATGGGGAATGAGGAATGGAATGGATAATGGGCAAGCAAAATCTAAAGCAAATCAGAGGGGAGCTAAATTGGATAAAAGTAAACCAAATGGGAGTTAAAGATCACGTGGACATAGAGAACAAAAAGTAGAAAGCAGCGACAAAATGGAAAGTGAGGCAAGGGGTGACTGGGGATGTGAGAGCAGAGAGAGAGGGTAACAGGTTTGGAATGGGGAAGACAGAGAGTGCAGCGAGGTATCCTGTGACATGGCCATATAAACATCCAAAGCATTCTTTCTGAGTCTGACTAGACTCAGCATGAAGACTTTTGAGTCCCCCAACTCGACTTGAATTGGATATTAGCCATTCCCAACACCTCACTTTCCTCCCCCTCCAAAACAAAATGGGTGAGACCTTTCCAATGGTCTCTTTGCTTCTGTACCTCCTTAAATGATAAGTGCTGGCAAACTTGTATTTATATTTTTGTAGCATAGGATTTTTTAAAAGAAATGATTTGTCCCGCACTCTTGTAAAAACGATGCTACTATTTGCCTTTGGAAGATTGTAACCTGGGTTTTCCGTCGCAATTCTTGTCAATGTTGTATTTATTTTGGGGACAAGCTTCTAATTTGGTGAATAAATGTTCTGAAGCAGCAGGCTGGTATGTTTTGTGTGTTGGTGTTTACTGACTGTTCGTTCCTTTTCCAGTTGCCCCGCCCGCTTTCCTCCTGAGGCCGCTGATTCGTCTGTTTTAAGGTCGACTGGCCCCAGCGGCCATTTTCCACATGTGAGTCCAGACAATGAGTACCTCTGAGTCAGAAGGTTGTGGGCTCGAGTCCCACTCCAGGAACTTGAGCACAAAAATCTCGGCTGACGCTCCCAGTGCAGTGCTGAGGGAGCGCCGCACTGTCGGAGGTGCCGTCTTTCGGATGAGATGCTAAACCGAGGCCCCGTCTGCCCTCTCAGGTGGACGTAAAAGATCCAATGGCACTATTTTGAAGAAGAGCAGGGGAGTTTGCCCCGGTGTGTCGTGGCCAATATTTATCCCTCAATCAACATCACTAAAACAGATTATCTGGTCATTATCACATTGCTGTTTGTGGGAGTTTGCTGGACGCAAATTGGCTGCCGCGTTTCCTGCATTACAACAGTGACCACACTCCAAAAGTACTACATTGGCTGTAAAGCGCTTCGGGACATCCGGTGGTCATGAAAGGCGCTACATAAATGTAGATGTTTCGTTTCTTTCACCCACCTGCACAATTGGGCCTGATCCTGTTCTCAGTCGATGGCCAGATGTGGGCACTGACCACCACATATTTACCAAATAATGATCAGGAGCAGAAATCTTGAGTGTTTTTTTTTTGCCCCTTCTCCCCGACCAGCTCCTCCTTAGATCAAGAGCACCAACGCTAATTGTAGCTCCCACCACCCTCCCCCAACGGCAGTTACACCCAGGATCACATGACAGCGCAGTCCGAGGAGTTAACTTGGAGCATTGCAACAACAACTTGCGTACCAAAATGTCCCAAGGCACTTAACCAGAGCGATAACAATAAATCTTTCTTGACAACGAGCCACAGAAGGAGATATTAGGACAGGCAACCAAAAGCTTGGTCAAAGACATTGGGGTGCAAATTCCATCGCGTCTCTGTTGCGGCATTAACCCGGGCGGAGTGGTAAATTTTTGCGCCGAGAAATGGTTTGCGTCTGCAGCTGCAAAATTCACCAGCTGGGCCCTGAGTGTGGAGCTGAGCGCTAAGGGAGGCATTCCAAATCTCTCTCAGGGCGCTAGGCCGGCTGAGCAACTGAAACTCCTGAGCTGACCAGCTGATCTTGGAGCGCCCTAAGAGAGGCTTCCGTGCAAAAAAAGATCGGAAAAGAAATCACCGAAAACAATCCCAATACTTTCCTCTTGCCACCACAACATTCCCGATACTTGACTGACGCCACATCCACATGGATCGCAAGAATAAATAAATAAGAAGCAATCACACTTCCCTCAGGTCGACATTCCTTCCCTCACTGCGGCCGGTACAGCTCGGATCGCCCGCTTTCACAGGCGTGCCCACTAGGGGGCGCTGCGGGGGCGCTACTGATCGGGCGAGTTTCAAGTTTCAAGCCGGTGTCGGAACCAGGGGCGTTACCTCCATGCCCCACGCAAACCCAGCACCCAATGTACCGGCGGAGCGCTGGTAGCTGGCCGCCGGCCCGGAAATGCTCTCCGCCGCCAGAGGTGGCAACAAACCAAAAATCCAGCCCATTGGTTTTCAGGAGCGTCTTCAAGGAGGAGAGGGAGGTAGAGAGGTGGAGAGGTTTAGGGAGGGCATTCCAGAGCTTGGGGCCCAGGCAGCTGAAGGCTCGGCCACCGAAGGTGGAGTGATTAAATTCGGGTCGTGCAGGAGGCCAGAATTGGCCAGAATTCCTAGTCGACTCCTGCTGGGATGTGGTTTTGTGGGTGTTAGTCTCCAGTACCTTATCCATAAAACCATTCTTCATGTACGAGTCCCACTGCTGGCAAGTTATTCAACTCTAGGGGGCATCATAGCTGATTCTGATCCTGTTCTCGCCCGATATTCACACACTTTCCAGCAAGGGTCATTGGATAGCCATCAGGGGTGGCAGCCTTGGTTTACTGGTTCCTCCAAGCACAGGACGCTGAAGCCTAATTGCAATCCCTCATCAGCTGAGAGAACTGACTTCATACAGACTGCAGATCAATTGTAGGAACAGGAGGGACCCAGCGTAATGTAGCCAAATTTGCTGATGATACAAAGATAGGTGGGAAAGCAAGTTGTGAGGAGGATGCAAAGAATCTGCAAAGGGATATAGATAGGCTAAGTGAGTGGTAAAAATTTGGCAGATGGAGTATAATGTGTGAACATGTGCGGTTATCCACTTTGGTAGGAAAAATAAAAAACAAAGTATTATTTAAATGGGCAGAGATTACCAAATGCTGTGGTACAGAAGGATCTGGGGGGGTCCTTGTACATGAAACTTGTTGCGTATCTGCAAACCATGCACTTCCATGTTCCACCACCAGGGAGTGCATCCCCTGAAGTCCCAAGGGATCCCAGCATCCCTTGGGAGCACTGTATATAAGCCGGCCCATAAGGCCCGCTCCTCACTCTGGAGTGTCTTAATAAAGACTGAGGTCACTGTTACTTTAACCTCACTGTGTGCAGCCTCATCTGTGTTAGGAACACAATAAAACTCAAAAAGTTATTATGCTGGTACAGCAAGTAATTAGGAAGGCAAATGTAATGTTGGCCTTTATTGCAAGGAGGATGGAGTATAAAAGTAGGGAAGTCCTGCTACAACTGTACAGGGTATTGGTGAGACCACACTTGGAGTATTGTGTACAGTATTGGACTCCTTATATATGGGCTCAATTTTCCCAGAGCCCGTTTTCTGGCATACTTGCCCGAGTTGCGGCGCTTAATTACGATAATAGATGTGCCAGGAAAAATTCTTCATAGATTCCCCGATGTTTGGACTCTAATCTGTTGTGGTGCAGCATGGCCAGTCGCCTCAGGGTGTGGATCCTGCGGTCTGCGCTGGAAAAAGGAGACGGGCCTTCTGCGCATGCGCGCGGGGGGGAAAAGTGACGTTCTTGACGTCGCTGAAATGGCCGCGCATGTGCAGTCAAGCTCCGAGTCTGGGAGACTTCCTTCAGCTTCATATAGTGAGTAACCTTCGAGGTCTGTCAACAAGTAATGGTTAGGTGACAGTGCAATAGATTTCAAGAAGCTGTAGATTATGTCTTCCCCCCTCCGCCCCCCCCCCCCACCCCGAGCCCCTCCGGTGCCTTCCCGCCGCTCTGTGGCCCCCGATGCCGGCCAGTTCACTGTCTCCCCCCCACCCAGCCTCCCGGTCCGCTCTCCCGCCCCTAGCCCAGGCCGAGTGGCCTCCCGGTCCGCTCCCCCGCCCCTAGCCTCGGCCCAAGTGGTCTCCTCCCTCCCGGTCCCCGCACTTAACTACACTCGAAAGGCTTCCCCCCAACCCCTCTCCCTCCCCCCACCTCTCTCTTCCTCCCCCACCTCTCTCTCCCCCTCTCTCTTACTTTTCCTGCTCCTGCTGTCCGGGCATCTGCTGCACTTACCTGCGCCGATTTCCTTACCTGCGCCGATTTCCTTACCTGTGCCGATTTCCTTACCTGCGCCGATTTCCTTACCTGCGCCGATTTCCTTACCTGCGCCGATTTCCTTACCTGTGCCGATTTCTTTTAACTCTCCGCAAGAGTTTTCTCGAGTGGCCACATACGCTGGCCTAAGTAGAAATGGAGTAACTTTTGGCTGGCCAAAGTTGCCTAAATGGCCAGAATTGGCTTAGGTAGCTGGTAACAGCCCATTTTGAGGGGAAAAAAAGTACCTAAAAAAAAGTTACTAAGTACCTAAAAAAAAGTTACTAAGTCAGTTATACTGATGCAAATTGATTGGGGAAACTGGGGATTTTTAAGTTAGGCCAGAAAAAGCAGCCTACTCCAAAAAAAATGGAGCAAATACTGGGGAAAGTTGAGCCCTCAAGGAGGGATATACTTGCATTGGAGGCAGTTCAGAGAAGGTTCACGAGGTTGATTCCTGAGATGAAGGGGTTGTCATATGAGGAAAGGTTGAGCAGGTTGGGCCTACGCTGCTTGGAGTTTAGAAGGGATAGGGACACACCTTATTGAAATGTATAAGATTCTGAAGGGGCTGGACAGGGTAGATGCAGAGAGGATGTTTCCCCTCCTGGGGGAATCTAGAACTGGGGGGATAGTCTCAGCATAAGGGTTCGCCCATTTAAAACGGAAATGAGGAGGAATTTCTTCTCTCAGAGGGTCGTCAATCTTTGGAATTCTCTGCCCCAGAGAGCTGTGGAATTTGGGTCATTGAATATATTTAAGTTGGAGATAGACAGATTTTTGAAAGATAAGGAAGTCAAGGGTTATGAGGAGCGGGCAGGGAAGTGGAGTTGAGGCCAGAAATGGATCAGCCATGATCTTATTGAATGGCGGAGCAGGCTCAAGGGCCCAGATGGCCTACTCCTGCTCCTATTTCTTATGATTTTATGAGGCCATTCAGCCCCTCGAGCCAGTTCCGCCATTCAATGAGACGACAGCTGATTTGTACCTTAACTCCACCCACCTGCCTTGGCTCCATATCCCTTTATACCCCTGTCTGGCAAAATTTCAGCGATCCTGGGATCTTTATGCATCAGTGTGGCTCATTGGCAGGTGCATTCCACTCACAATTTGCTTGATGCATTGGAAGAGTTCTTTGTGCGATTGTCCCAGTGCAGAATGTGACACTACGAACTAAGTATGAGATCGTATCATGAAAACACCATTGTTTCTCTAGCAAGCGGCATCACTGTGGTTTGCTGCACTTCTCTCTGGCCAAGGCTCGCTTTTAAAACAGTGTAACAGGAATGTGCTTGCATTCTGGAATGGGAAGGGTTAAACTTGCCTTTCGGCTCAGTTGGCTCTAGGGTGTACTTGGAGCTTATGGGATTAAACAGTCACTTGTTAAAAAGCGAAGCAGAATGTGAAGGGAGAGGATTTACAGCTATTATGGAGTTAGAGAGGCCTTGAGGCTATTCGCAGCCTGATTCTCTTTAATGTACAAGCCTTAGAAGACTTGCTCCTCTTTGTACCTTTGTGCCATATTCATGGCCTGCACATCTGTGGCTTGTTGACTGACGTTCATTCCTATTCTTTGCCCTTTCCTTGATCATCAGCAATAATTAAAAACAAAGCCGAGATAATCCTATTTGGAAGCAGCATGCTTGCAGCTTTCATACAGAACATGAAAGAGTCGTGGTATGTATTTGCTTCATGGGCTTCATGGCTTAAGAATTCATAGCAACAGAACTAGTTGGTTTATTAACAAAGGTTTAACAATCACACTGCACATTACCAGTTCATCCACTAGGCTCACAACTGCATACCTCATCGTGGATGACCTAGACCCAACTGACTGGGGTTTTATTGAGTCTTGTCAACATCACGTGACTGGCTAAGCCACTCACAATGCAACAGCACCACAATTATTTTAAACATGCTATTAACCAAGTGCACCCCTTGTTAAAGGGACACAACAACGAGGAAACTGAATAAATCAAATTAAAATGTGTTCGCCGGGGGTGATGATGCACTCCAGTCCCTCTGTGGATTGGAAAGCAGCTAATGTAACGCCTCTGTTTAAAAAAGGGGGCAGACAAAAGACAGGTAACTATAGGCCGGTTAGTTTAACATCTGTAGTGGGGAAAATGCTTGAAGCTATCATTAAGGAAGAAATAGCGGGACATCTCGATAGGAATAGTGCAATCAAGCAGTCGCAACATGGATTCATGAAGGGGAAATCATTTTTAACTAATTTACTGGAATTCTTTGAGGATATAACGAGCATGGTGGATAGAGGTGTCCCGATGGATGTGGTGTATTTAGATTTCCAAAAGGCATTCGATAAGGTGCCACACAAAAGGTTACTGCAGAAGATAAAGATACGCGGAGTCAGAGGAAATGTATTAGCATGGATAGAGAATTGGCTGGCGAACAGAAAGCAGAGAGTCGGGATAAATGGGTCCTTTTCCGGTTGGAAATCGGTGGTTAGTGGTGTGCCACAGGGATCGGTGCTGGGACCACAACTGTTTACAATATACATAGATGACCTGGAAGAGGGGACAGAGAGTAGTGTAACAAAATTTGCAGATGACACAAAGATTAATGGGAAAGTGGGTTGTGTAGAGGACACAGAGAGGCTGCAAAGAGATTTAGATAGGTTAAGCGAATGGGCTAAGGTTTGGCAGATGGAATACAATGTCGGAAAATGTGAGGTCATCCACCTTGGAAAAAAAAACAGTAAAAGGGAATATTATTTGAATGGGGAGAAATTACAACATGCTGAGGTGCAGAGAGACCTGGGGGTCCTTGTGCATGAATCCCAAAAAGTTAGTTTGCAGGTGCAGCAGGTAATCAGGAAGGCGAATGGAATGTTGGCCTTCATTGCGAGAGGGATGGAGTACAAAAGCAGGGAGGTCCTGCTGCAACTGTATAGGGTATTGGTGAGGCCACACCTGGAGTACTGCGTGCAGTTTTGGTCACCTTACTTAAGGAAGGATATACTAGTTTTGGAGGGGGTACAGAGACGATTCAATAGGCTGATTCCGGAGATGAGAGGGTTACCTTATGATGATAGATTGAGTAGACTGGGTCTTTACTCATTGGAGTTCAGAAAGATGAGGGGTGATCTTATAGAAACATTTAAAATAATGAAAGGGATAGACAAGATAGAGGTAGAGAGGTTGTTTCCACTGGTTGGGAAGACTAGAACTAGGGGGCACAGCCTCAAAATACGGGGGAGCCAATTTAAAACCGAGTTGAGAAGGAATTTCTTCTCCCAGAGGGTTGTGAATCTGTGGAATTCTCTGCCCAAGGAAGCAGTTGAGGCTAGCTCATTGAATGTATTCAAATCACAGATAGATAGATTTTTAACCAATAAGGAAATTAAGGGTTACGGGGAGCGGGGGGATAAGTGGAGCCGAGTCCACGGCCAGATCAGCCATGATCTTGTTGAGTGGCGGAGCAGGCTCGAGGGGCTAGATGGCCTACTCCTGTTCCTAATTCTTATGTTCTTATATTCTCTGGTGCCCATCTCTCGCGGAAGGCCGCGAGCGTACCGGTGGACACTGAGTGCTCCAGCTCCAGGGACACCCTGGCTCAAATGTAGCCGCGGAAAAGAGGCAGGAGGTCAGGCTGAATGACCCCCTCAACCGCCCACTGCCTGGACTGGTTAATGGCCACCTTGGCCAATCCCAGGAGGCAACAGCTGTACAAACCCGTGAACGTACTCGCAGGCACATACATTACAGGCCGCATCTACGCAAAACTATCTAATACAAAAATTAGACCTGGTCCTTTCAACTTATGGCTCAGTTGGTGTGTACGCTGCCTAGTGTGGTACTGATCCACAGAGACTAGAGACATCAACCTGAAACGTTAACTCTGTTTCTCTCTCCACAGATGCTGCCTGATCTGTGAGTATTTCCAGCAGTCTCTGTTTATATTTATATTTCAGAATTTCCAGCATACGCAGTATGTTGCCTTTTGTATTAGACGAGGAAGATGTTGAATTTGATTGCTCCACTCTGTGCTGGGTAGTTGCTCTTGGCCTCAGAGACAACGGTATGAAATGGTTGGAGAAAATTGGCAACGCTTCTCACATCTGATCGCTGAAAAGTGCACACATGGGAACATGTGGAGGGGACAGGTTCAGGACGATGTTTCCTGCAGTGAACAAAGAAAGAAAGACTTGGATTTATATAGCGCCTTTCATGACCACCGGACATCTCAAAGCGCTTTACTGCCAAGGAAGTACTTTTGAAGTGTAGTCACTGTTGTAATGTAGGAAACGCTGCAGCCAATTTGCTCACAGCAAGCTCCCACAAACAGCGATGTGATAATGACCAGATAATCTGTTTTTTTGATAGGTTGATTGAGGGATAAATATTGGCCAGGACATCGGGGATAACTCCCCTGCTCTTCTTCAAAATAGTGCCATGGGATCGTATACGTCCACCTGAGAGGGCAGACGGGGCCTCGGTTTAACGTCTCATCTGAAAGACGGCACCTCTGACAGTGCAGCACTGCACTGGAATATCAGTGTTGATTTATGTGCTCAAGTTCCTGGAGTGGGACTTGAACCTGTCATGAGATAATCTATACCACCCTCTAGCTAGGAGGTATTGGTATACGGTATAGCGCCCTCTAGCTAGGAGGTTATAGGGAGCTGTATTGAGAGAAAAGGTCTGTGCAGGAATGCCATTTTAAAGCTACACATGGTTGTCTGAAATCTCCCAAAGAAATAGAGTTAAGTTGAACTAAGAGTGTCCAAGAGTATTCAAGAGACTATAAAATACATGATGTCAGAAGCGGAGACTTCCAATCTTTCGTCGAATGCATCTATGACCGAAATATTGGAACTGCAAGATTTTTCGAGCTGATCGAAATCGATAGTAAGCAGTGCAGTGCAGAGCATGCTTCCTACACATCGCTTGTGGATCCGTGAAGGACGATAAATAGTCATAAGCTTGTAAAATAATCCAGAGACATTAGTAAAGTAAATTTAAAGTGGCATAGGTTATTGTAGAGCCTCGGTTGAAAAAGTATTTCTACAATTCCATGGCCACGATATTTTACTATTAGACTTGTTCTCGTCCTCTGGGTATTTGAACTGTATACATGTATGTGACAAACACAAAGTCCTAAACTGTAGCGAGCTATCATGACCACCACGATGCCAATTTCCTCTCCCACCTCCATTGCAGATGACTGGCGATTGGAAAGCCAACTGGAAAAAATTCAAACAGCTGTGGGCCAGCTATGAAATTATCACAAATATTATGGAAAAAACAGATAGAGTTAGGGTTGCAACGTATATCCATTGGCAGCAATGCCCTAGATATCCACAATAATCTTCCCTGCAAATCAGAGAACGTCAAGCAGGAAATTGAGATTATTTTGAAACTCTGGGAAGAGCACTGTAAAGGTAAGACCAACATCGTCGATGAACGGTAGCAGTTTAACAACTGTGTACAAACAGACGAGCAGTTTGACAGATATCTCGGTGAAAGTGAGAGAGCTAGCATTGTCATGTGATTTCGGCAATTTGAGGGATGATTGCAGAGACCGTAAAGTCTGCAGAATATCTGATAACACTCTGTGTAAGAGGCTGTTGCAAGCATCAAGCCTAACACTCGATAAATGTGTGATGCTCTGTAAAGCTACAGAGGCCACAGTTGCGCAAATGAAATCCATGAAGCTCATTAAAACAGATTCTGAAGATGTCAAAGCTGTCAGACAGAAACCTCGACCCATAAAGAAAGAATTCACAGACAAACAGTTCACGAACAATTGCAGATATTGTGGCAAAAGGCATGAGCTGTCAAAAACTAAATGCCCAGCATATGGGAAGACTTGCACAAGTTGTGACAAACTAAATCACTTTTCTCAAAAGTGTAGGCAGAATGGATCGAGGCAGAAGTCTACACATAACCCTAAATATAAGGGCAAGCCAAAAGTTCATGCACTATATGAAGAGAGTTATGATTCTGATTTTGAAGTCATGACTGTAACGATCAAGACAATCAAGACTCAAGTCAAAGCTGACAGAAAGTATCCTAACTAGATTATGGCTACATTCTCCATTAAAGGTCAACTGGTAAAAATGCAAATAGATTGCGGGGCCACATGCAATGTGCTACCTCTTGGATTCTTACCTAAAGGCTTAAAGGTATAAGAATCTAAGACAACACTGTCACTAGATGACAACCATGCAACCATTCCAGTGGTAGGGACTTGTAATGTGCCACTGGAAAATACAAAGAACAAGCAAAAGTACGTTGGTCCCTTTGTGATCAGTGAGGGCCAAAGTGCCCCACTGATTGGCTCACGCACTGCTCAACAGCTACAACTGATAAAAGTGCAGCATCAGAATATCACGGTGGTAAATGAATCACGCGAATCGCAAACTACAAACAAGGCAGACCTCTTGCTAGCATCAAAAACTGATGTCAACAAAGCGTATCCGGATGTGTTTAATGCCAAGGACAATTCACCTTGAACTTAATGAATCAGCGACACCAGCTGCAATGCCACCCAGACGGGAGCCAATAGCGATCAAACAAACGCTAAAAACAGAACTCGATCGTTTGGAAAATTGACAAATCATCACGAAAGTTGTTGAACCGACGGACTGGGTATCCAGTCTAGTGACTGTACAAAAAACAAATGGAAAGATACGAGTATGTATCGACCCTCAACATCTGAACAATGCCCTGAAACGTGGACACCATCCACTTCCTGTGATCGATGATATCTTGCCATAGATTTCAAATATAAAGGTCTTCACCAAAGCAGACTGCAAGGAGGGTTTCTTGCAATGTGAACTAAACACAGAGTCCTCCTACCTCACGACTTTCCAGACTCCATGGGGACGATATCGATATAATAGAAAGCCATTTGGCATCAGTCCTGCCCCAAAAATCTACCAGCATAAGCTAGACCAGAACCTCGAGGGTCTAGATGGAATCTACAAGATTGCAGATGATGTGTTGATCACTGGATGCGGTGAGACACTTAAAGAGGCCAATCACGATCATGACGCAAACTTACACAAATTCATGCAAAGATGCAGAGAGTGAAACATCAAACTAAACTTCAATAAGCTCGAATACAAGAGCTCCCAAATGAAATACACGGGACACATACTGTCTAGTGATGGACTCAAAGCCGACCCAAGCAAAGTGGTCGCAATCAACGAAATGCAGAGACCACAGGATGTCGCAGGTGTACAACGATGTGTCGGCATGACAAAGTACCTCGTAAAAATTATTGCCAGATCTTTCAGACCTCAGCCAGCCTCTGCGATGGCTTACTCATAAAGACACGGTCTGGAAATGGACTGAAGAACAAAACAAAGCGTTTGAAACTATCAAACAACGCATGACAGATTCTCAGGTACTTTGACCACAAACTTGCAACCGAAGGTTGAGGAGATGCTTCGGCAACGGGGACAACCAATTGCATACGTGAGCCGAGCACTCCCTCCAGCAAAAACGCAAAACTCTCTAATCGAAAAGGAGCTGCTTGAGCAAGTCTTCGGAATGGAACAAAACCATCAATATGTACACGGTCACAAAATCACGCTATTGACAGACCATAAGCCTTTGGTTGCTATATGGCGCAAGCCGTTATCTGCAGCACCCAAGCGACTACAACGTCTGCTCATTCGGCTCAACCAATATGACCGGGAAATATCAACCAGGAAAAGAAATGTACCTAGCAGACACCCTCTCGCGCACACACCTCAAACGTGGAGAGATCACCGACAGAAATTGTGGTGGAATGCATCCACATGGACTTTCTCCCACTCTTCAAACAAGGGCTGACTACCATACAGCACGCAACTGCAAGCGACTCCACACTACAACTGGTCATGCAACAGATCACAACGGGGTGGCCAGAAACCACACATGAATGCCCGCCTGAATCGCATGCATACTTCAAAGTTCGTGACAAGCTCACAACACAGGATGGCATAGCCTTCAAAGGCTATCGCTGTGTCATATCAAAATCCCCGAGATCAGACATTGGTCAGCGACTTCATGCTGCTCACACTGGTGTTGAGAGCACACTTCGACGTGCCAGAGAATCTGTTTACTGGCCAGGACTGAACAGTGACATAAAAGACTATGTTTCAAAATGTTCAACACCTATCAATCGAGCCAACCAAAAGAACCATTGATAAGTCACACCCTCCCTCAGAGACCGTGGGAAAAGATTGGTTGTGACATATTCACACTCGATGGCCAAGACTACTTATGCACAGTGGACTACTGCCCGGACTATTTTGAGATAGACAATCTGCGCGGAAAGAAAGAAGCCACTGTCATCATCAAACTCCTCAAGAAACACTTCTCTAACCATGGTATTCCAGACAAGGTTCAATCCGACAATGGACCTCCCTTCAACTCAAAACAGTTCACAACCTTTGCCACAGAAAATGGATTCGATCACGCAACAAGCTCACCAGAATATCCACAAAGCAACAGAAAGATTGAGAACGCGATTAAGCTCGCAAAGCGGTTAATGAAGAAGACAAAGAAAGATTGTGGTGACTTCTACATGAACCTTCTCATCTGGTGAAACACACCAACTGAAGGCCTTGATAGTTCACCAGCGCAACACTTACTCGGTCGCCGCACAAAGACAAACATCCCAATCGCAAACGAACTACTCAAACCAAGAATCATACACGACGTCATCGTCAGCAAAGAAAGGAACCATGCCAAACAAGCACACTACTACAACAGAGGTGCTACAGCACTTCCGACACTGCAGGAAGGAGGAACAGTGAAACTCAAACAAACGCGAGAAAGCAAAGAGTGGCAAAAAGCTCAGGTTCAGAAACAAGTTGGCATTACAAAACATGGCCGTGAGTATCGCAGAAATAGGAAACATCAGAGAAAGAGCACTGAAACATTCATCGAAACTCCAGAGATCTCAGTGACACCCACACACGATCCGCTGACAACACGGCCAACTAACACGCCAAACAGCACTTTAACGGCAACACGTGAAAACAGGGATATGTTGCCTGATATTTCCCCTCAGAGCACTGATAAAGGGACTAAAGCCATCAGTGCACAGAACACCACTGAAACAACCAGTTTGAGGCAAAGCAACAGAATCTGCACAACACCAAAATACCTGGAACACTATGTACAGACAACAAGAAATCATGGACACTGGACACTTGGATAAAAAATTAATAAGACAAGAGTTTTGTTGTTGTTTGTTAAACTGCTTGTTGTTTGAGTTGTTTAATACATGTATTCATAAGAAGTTAACTACCCGTTTATATTGAGGCTAACTTTAATTCATTTTTGTTTCTTGTGAAAGGAAAGGTGTAATGAGATATTGTATAGCGCCCTCTAGCTAGGAGGTATCGATATACTGTATAGCGCCCTCTAGCTAGGAGGTATAGGGAGCTGTATTGAGAGAGAGGGTCTGTGAAGGAACGCCATTTTAAAGCTCTACATGGCTGTCTGAGATCTCCCAAATAAATAGAGTTAAGTTGAACTAAGAGTGCTCAAGAGACTATAAAATACAGAACCCACAACCTTCTGACTCAGAGGCAAGTGTGCTACCACCTGAGCCACAGCTGACACTCAGGCGAGAACAGGATCAGGACGGGCGGTGATGCTTACTGCAGTTGAATAGCTCGATACCATTCCCCGTTCAAACGCGCGTGTCAGTAATTACCGATCACACTTGGACCAGCAAATCCCTTTCCTTCTGGGGAGGAGTGAGGTAAGGGGAAAGATAACAGGGCGAAATAAAATGTTCCAAATCTTCTTTCGTCATTTTGCTATTTACCTTTGTCAGCTCCCCGCCCCCTCTGTACAACTCTTCCAGTCTCCCAGGCTGCGGGCGCATTGGACAGGTGTTCCTCCACTATCAATATTTCAGTAGCAATATTGCTGCCTGTCGATTAAAACCTTCAGCTGACCCACAGATCTGTTGATATGAACTCTGTTCACTGAGTGATGATACAGCCGCTCTGCTCATGAAAAATTTAAAAGAAGCGAATTAAAAGCATATATTTTTATTTATACATTATATATAATCTATTGAAGACCACAGGTCCTGTTATATTAAGGTTCCCTTCAGTTCAAATGCTATTCATGCCATTTAGACCTTTAAACCCGTGCACAAGTGCCCAGATGACACAGTTGCGTCAGAAGGTTGAGGATCAAGTCCCTCTCCAGAGACTTGAGCACATAATTCAGGCTGACACTCCAGTGCAGTGCTGAGGGAGTGCTGCACTGTCGGAGGTGCCGTCTTTCGGATTCTGCCCGCTCAGGTGGAGGTAAAAGATCCCATGGCACTATTGTGAAGAAGAGCAGGGGAGTTGAACCAATATTTATCCCTCAAACGACACCATTAAAAACAGATTATCTGGTCATTATCACATTGTTGTTTGTGGGAGTTTGCTGTGTGCAAATTGGCTGCCGCGTTTCCTACATTACAACAGTGACTACCCTTCATTGGCTTTAAAGTACTTTGGGATGTCCAGAGGTTGTGAAAGGCGCTATATAAATGCACGAGTCTCTTTTGAAGATGGGGCTGTGCTCAACCGTTTTGCGCCCCCTCCCCTACCCAACAGGCACACAGCAGATCCTCACCATCAAGTCTCATACATAAAGAATAATCCAATCGGAAGAGGTGTTGAAGGGCTGTTAGTGGCTATGGAATTGTGACAGCACAGAAGGTGGCCATTCGGCCCATCGAATCTGCGGCAGTTCTTTCGACGAGCGGTCAAGTTAGTCCCGCTCCCCCGCTCTTTCCCCATATCCCTGCTGTTTTTTCTCCGAGTATTTATCCAATTCATTTTTGAAGGCTACTATTGAATCTGCATCCACCGCCCTATCAGGCAGCGAATCCAAAATCCTAACCACTTGTTGTGTAAAATAGTTTTTCCTCAGATCACTTCTGATTCTTTTGCCAATCACCTTAAATCTGCCGTCTGGTTATCGACCCTTCAGCCATTGAAACAGTTTCTCGTTATTTACTCTATTTCAACCCTTCACACCGCGATCAAATCTCCTCTTAGCCTTCTCTGCTCCAAGGAGAACAGCCCCAGCTTCCCCAGTCTATCCACGTATCTGAAGTCCCTCGTCCCTGGAACCATTCGAGTAACTCTCTTCTGTACCCTCTCCAAACCCTTCACCTTCCTTCCTAAAGACTTATTGGAAGAGGCGTCAGAGGGCTAGTAGTGGCGGTGGATCCAGATTCATAAGTAGCCTTCAAAAGGGAATGGGATAAATACTCGAAGGAAGAGTAGGGGAGAGAAGAACTGAGGGGTGCAGGAGAGAAACAAAGGGTGGGAAGGAAACCATTCACAAGAAGCGATGGAAACAGAAAACAAATTCTGCCGTCAGAGGGTTAATGCAATGTGAATTCAGCGATGGAAAAGCTGGGCGTGAGCAGGGAGTCGGTTGCTCGGGGTAACGGCCGTACTGTGTTCCTGGCAGAAGGACATGGTGCTCATTAATTGGCGAGCGTGTGCTTGGTGAGCCGTTCCGCTTGTTATACTGTCCGAGCTCACAGACCTGTCAGTGATTAATAAGCAGGAGCTCTTTCTCATTGGGTTGAAACCGATTGCGTTTTGAAACCCAGCCAGCTGCTGTAATTTTCCGATCCATTTTACATATAGAATTATGAATCATTGCAAGGGAGCAACATGGCTGTAATTTAATTGAGACCTTCAGCTGACATTATATAACCCGGCGAAGCACAAGTGCTTTATGATTACTGTCTGATCCTCCATTATGGTTTTATTCTCTCTGTCTGCCGGTTATTAATTTTAATATTTTCCCCCCGACGTATTAAAAATGACAGTTTTTCATCTGGCAAACATCAGTCTCGCACCAGATGTCACATGTAATAGAATTAGGAGCAGGAGTAGGCCATACGGTCCCTCGAGCCTGCTCTGCCATTCAATAAGATCATGGCTGATCTTCTGCCTCAAAACTTTCCCGCACGATCTCCATATTCCTTGATTCCCCTAGAGTCCAAATATCTATCGATCTCAGCCTTGAATATACTCAACGACTCAGCATCCACAGCCCTCTGGGGCTGAGAATTCCAAAGATTCACCACCCTGTGAGTGAAGAAATCCCTCCTCATCTATCTAAACTGGCCGAGCCCTTATCCTGAGACTGTGCCCCCTAGTTCTAGACTCCCTAGCCAGGGGGAAACAACCTCTCAGCATCTACTCTGTCAAAACCCCCTCAGAATCTTATATGAATCTTATACCTTCTTAGGCAGGGCGGAAGGTGCCTGTGCATGAATTCTTTTAATGTGGGGTGGCCGTTGCACACCAGCTATCACACAGGCTTGACGGAGCAAGGTCTTGGTCCAATAGCAAGGGGATCCAAGACGATTGGAGACCAGGCTCCACTGCATGGGCCTAGTATACACACACACACACACACACACACACATATTCCTACTGTCCTCCTCCCTCCTTCCCACAGGTTCGCTCTCCCTGGGTTTCAGAGAACGCAGTGTAGGCCTCTCAACCTCACTGTCGGCCCGTGCTGCACCTTCCCTGGGCCCGACCTCTCTCCTGGGCCCCAACCTCGCTCCTGGGCCCCGACCTCACTCCTGGGCCATGACCTCACTCCTGGGCCCCGACTTCGCTCCTGGGCCACGACCTCACTCCTGGGCCCTGACCTCACTCCTGGGCCACGACCTCACTCCTGGGCCACGACCTCACTCCTGGGCCTCGACTTCACTGCTGGGCCCATAGAAACATAGAAAATAGGTGCAGGAGTAGGCCATTCGGCCCTTCTAGCCTGCACTGCCATTCAATGAGTTCATGGCTGAACATGCAACTTCAGTACCCCATTCCTGCTTTCTCACCATACCCCTTGATCCCCTTAGTAGTAAGGACTACATCTAACTCTTTTTTGAATATATTTAGTGAATTGGCCTCAACAACTTTCTGTGGTAGAGAATTCCACAGCTTCACCACTCTCTGGGTGAAGAAGTTCCTCCTCATCTTGGTCCTAAATGGCTTACCCCTTATCCTTAGACTGTGACCCCTGGTTCTGGACTTACCCAACATTGGGAACATTCTTCCTGCATCTAACCTGTCTAAACCCATCAGAATTTTAAACGTCCCCTCTCATTCTTCTGAACTCCAGTGAATACAAGCCCAGTTGATCCAGTCTTTCTTGATAGGTCAGTCCTGCCATCCCGGAAATCAGTCTGATGAACGTACGTTGCACTCCCTCAATAGCAAGAATGTCCTTCCTCAGGTTAGGAGACCAAAACTGTACACAATACTCCAGGTGTGGCCTCACCAATGCCCTGTACAACTGTAGCAACACCTCCCTGCCCCTGTACTCAAATCCCCTCGCTATGAAGGCCAACATGCCATTTGCTTTCTTAACCGCCTGCTGTACCTGCATGCCAACCTTCAATGACAGATGTACCATGACACCCAGGTCTCGTTGCACCGCCCCTTTTCCAAATCTGTCACCAGTCAGATAATAGGCTGTCTCTCAGTTTTTACCACCAAAGTGGATAACCTCACATTTATCCACATTATACTTCATCTGCCATGCATTTGCCCACTCACCTAACCTATCCAAGTTACTCTGCAGCCTCAAAGCATCCTCCTCGCAGCTCACACTGCCACCTAACTTAGTGTCATCCGCAAATTTGCAGATACTACATTTAATCCCCTCGTCTAAATCATTAATGTACAGTAAACAGCTGGGGCCCCAGCACAGAACCTTGCGGTACCCCACTAGTCACTGCCTGCCATTCTGAAAAGTCCCCATTTACTCCTACTCTTTGCTTCCTATCTGACAACCAGTTCTCAATCCATGTCAGCACACTACCCCCAATCCCATGTGCTTTAACTTTGCACATTAATCTCTTGTGTGGGACCTTGTCGAAAGCCTTCTGAAAGTCCAAATATACCACATCAACTGGTTCTCCCTTGTCCACTCTACTGGAAACATCCTCAAAAAATTCTAGAAGATTTGTCAAGCATGATTTCCCTTTCACAAATCCATGCTGACTTGGACCTATCATGTCACCTCTTTCCAAATGCGCTGCTACGACATCCTTAATAATTGATTCCATCATTTTACCCACTACTGAGGTCAGGCTTATAATTCCCTGTTTTCTCTCTCCCTCCTTTTTTAAAAAGTGGGGTTACATTGGCTACCTTCCACTCGATAGGAACTGATCCAGAGTCAAAGGAATGTTGGAAAATGACCGTCAATGCATCCGCTATTTCCAAGGCCACCTCCTTAAGTACTCTGGGATGCAGTCCATCAGGCCCTGGGGATTTATCGGCCTTCAATCCCATTAATTTCCCCAACACAATTTCCTGACTAATAAGGATTTCCCTCAGTTCCTCCTCCTTACTAGATCCTCTGACCCCTCTTATATCCGGAACGTTGTTAGTGTCCTCCTTAGTGAATACCGAACCAAAGTACTTGTTCAATTAGTCCGCCATTTCTTTGTTCCCCGTTATGACTTCCCCTGATTCTGACTGCAGGGGACCTACGTTTGTCTTTACTAACCTTTTTCTCTTTACATATCTATAGAAACTTTTGCAATCCGTCTTAATGTTCCCTGCAAGCTTCTTCTCGTACTCCATTTTCCCTGCCCTAATCAAACCCTTTGTCCTCCTCTGCTGAGTTCTAAATTGCTCCCAGTCCCCGGGTTCGCTGCTATTTCTGGCCAATTTGTATGCCACTTCCTTGGCTTTAATGCTATCCCTGATTTCCCTTGATAGCCACGGTTGATCCACCTTCCCTTTTTTATTTTTACGACAGACAGGAATGTACAATTGTTGTAGTTCATCCATGCGGTCTCTAAATGTCTGCCATTGCCCATCCACAGTCAACCCCTTAAGTATCATTCGCCAATCAATCCTAGCTAATTCACACCTCATACCTTCAAAGTTACCCTTCTTTAAGTTCTGGACCATGGTCTCTGAATTAACTGTTTCATTCTCCATCCTAATGCAGAATTCCATCATATTATGGTCACTCTTCCCCAAGGGGCCTCGCACAACGAGATTGCTAATTAATCCTCTCTCATTACACAACACCCAGTCTAAGATGGCCTCCCCCCTAGTTAGTTCCTCGACATATTGGTCTAGAAAACCATCCCTTATGCACTCCAGGAAATCCTCCTCCACCGTATTGCTTCCAGTTTGGTTAGCCCAATCTATGTGCATATTAAAGTCACCCATTATAACTGCTGCACCCTTATTGCATGCACCCCTAATTTCCTGTTTGATGCCCTCCCCAACATTACTACTACTGTTTGGAGGTCTGTACACAACTCCCACTAATGTTTTTTGCCCTTTGGTGTTCTGCAGTTCTACCCATATAGATTCCACATCATCTTAGCTAATGTCCATTCTAACTATTGCATTAATCTCTTCTTTAACCAGCAATGCTACCCCACCTCCTTTTCCTTTTATTCTATCCTTCCTGAATGTTGAATACCCCTGGATGTTGAGTTCTCAGCCCTGATCATCCTGGAGCCACGTCTCCGTAATCCCAATTACATCATATTTGTTAACATCTATTTGCACAGTTAATTCATCCACCTTATTACGGATACTCCTTGCATTAAGACACAAAGCCTTCAGGCTTGTTTTTTTAACACCCTTTTTCCTTTTAGAATTTTGCTGTACAGTGGCCCTTTTTGTTTTTTATCTTGGGTTTCTCTGCCCTCCACTTTTCCTCATCTCCTTTCTGTTTTTTGCTTTTGTCTCCTTTTTGTTTCCCTCTGTCTCCCTGCATTGATTCCCATCCCCCTGCCATATTAGTTTAACTCCTCCCCAACTAGCAAACACTACCCCAGGACATTGGTTCCGGACCTGCCCAGGTGCAGACCGTCCGCTTTGTACTGGTCCCACCTCCCCCAGAACCAGTTCCAATGCCCCAGGAATTTGAATCCCTCCCTGCTGCACCACTGCTCAAGCCATGTATTCATTTGTGCTATCCTGCGATTCCTACTCTGACTAGCACGTGGGACTGGTATAAATCCCGAGATTACTACTTTTGAGGTCCTACTTTTTAATTTAGCTCCTAGCTCCTTAAATTCATTTCGTAGGACCTCATCCCTTTTTTTACCTATGTCGTTGGTACCAATGTGCACCACGACAACTGGCTGTTCTCCCTCCTTTTTTCGAATGTCCTGCACCCGGTCAGAGACATCCTTGACCCTTGCACCAGGGAGGCAACATACCATCCTGGAGTCTCGGTTGCGGCCGCAGAAACGCCTATCTATTCCCCTTACAATTGAATCCCCTATCACAATAGCTCTCCCACTCTTTTTCCTCCCCTCCTGTTCAACAGAGCCAGCCATGGTGCCATGAACTTGGCTGCTGCTGCCCTCCCCTGATGAGTCATCCCCTTCAACAGTATTCAAAGCAGTGTATCTGTTTTGCAGGGGGATGACCACAGGGGACCCCTGCACTAACTTCCTTGCACTGCTCTTCCTGCAGGTCTTCCATTCCCTATCTGGCTGTGGACCCTTCACCTGCGGTAAGACCCACTCGCTACACGTGCTATTCACGTCATTCTCAGCATCGTGGATGCTCCAGAGTGAATCCACCCTCAGCTTCAATTCCGCAACGCGGTCTGTCAGGAGCTGGAGGCGGATACACTTCCCGCACATGTAGTCGTCATGAACACTGGAGTCGTCCCTGAGTTCCCACATGGTACAGGAGGAGCATAACACGTGACCGAGCTGTCCTGTCATGACTTAACCCTTAGATAGGCAACAACAATGCTAAAGTTTACTCTCTTATAGAAGAGAAGAAAGAAAAACTACTCACCAATCACCAGCCAATCACTTACCCCCTTGGCTGTGACGTCACCTTTCTGTTTGTTTCTACTTCTTTTTTGCCTTCTCCCTGTAGCTGCACAAGTACGCCTTTAATAGGCCTCCGACCGCGGACTCACGCCTCACCAATTGCTGCCGCCTCTCACTGCCGACCTCACTGCTGGGTCCCGACCTCACTGCTGTGCCCTGACCTCACTCCTGGGCCCCGACCTCACTGCTGGGCCCCGACCTCACTGCTGGGCCCCGACCTCACTCCTGGGCCTCGACCTCACTCCTGGGCCCTGACCTCACTCCTGGGCCCCGACCTCACTGCTGGGTCCCGACCTCACTCCTGGGTCCCGACCTCACTGCTGTGCCCCGACCTCACTGTTGGGCCCCGACCTCACTCCTGGGCCCTGACCTCACTCCTGGGCCCCGACCTCACTCCTGGGCCCTGACCTCACTCCTGGGCCCCGACCTCACTCCTGGGCCCCGACCTCACTCCTGGGCCCCGACCTCACTCCTGGGCCCCGACCTCACTCCTGGGCCCTGACCTCACTCCTGGGCCCCGACCTCACTGCTGGGCCCTGACCTCACTGCTGGGCCCCGACCTCACTCCTGGGCCTCGACCTCACTCCTGGGCCCTGACCTCACTCCTGGGCCCCGACCTCACTGCTGGGCCCTGACCTCACTCCTGGGTCCCGACCTCACTGCTGTGCCCCGACCTCACTGTTGGGCCCCGACCTCACTCCTGGGCCCTGACCTCACTCCTGGGCCCCGACCTCACTCCTGGGCCCTGACCTCACTCCTGGGCCCCGACCTCACTCCTGGGCCCCGACCTCACTCCTGGGCCCCGACCTCACTCCTGGGCCCCGACCTCACTCCTGGGCCCCGACCTCACTCCTGGGCCCCGACCTCACTCCTGGGCCTCGACCTCACTGTTGGGCCCCGACCTCACTGCTGGGCCCCGACCTCACTCCTGGGCCTCGACCTCACTCCTGGGCCTCGACCTCACTGCTGGGCCCCGACCTCACTGCTGGGCCATGACCTCGCTCCTGGGCCTTGACCTCACTGCTGGGCCCCGACCTCACTGCTGGGCCCCGACCTCACTGCTGGGCCCCGACCTCACTCCTGGACCCTGACCTCACTGCTGGGCCCTGACCTCACTCATGGGCCTCGACCTCACTCCTGGGCCTCGACCTCACTGTTGGGCCCCGACCTCACTCCTGGGCCCTGACCTCACTGCTGGGCCTCGACCTCACTCCTGGGCCTCGACCTCACTGCTGGGCCCCGACCTCACTGCTGGGCCCCGACCTCACTCCTGGGCCCCGACCTCGCTCCTGGGCCCTGACCTCACTCCTGGGCCTCGACCTCACTGCTGGGCCCTGACCTCACTCCTGGGCCCTGACCTCATTCCTGGGCCCTGACCTCACTCCTGGGCCCTGACCTCACTCCTGGGCCTCGACCTCACTGCTTGGCCCTGACCTCACTCCTGGGCCTCGACCTCACTGCTGGGCCCTGACCTCACTCCTGGGCCTCGACCTCACTGTTGGGCCCCGACCTCACTGCTGGGCCCCGACCTCACTCCTGGACCTCGACCTCACTCCTGGGCCTCGACCTCACTGCTGGGCCCCGACCTCACTGCTGGGCCATGACCTCGCTCCTGGGCCTTGACCTCACTGCTGGGCCCCGACCTCACTGCTGGGCCCCGACCTCACTGCTGGGCCCCGACCTCACTCCTGGACCCTGACCTCACTGCTGGGCCCTGACCTCACTCATGGGCCTCGACCTCACTCCTGGGCCTCGACCTCACTGCTGGGCCCCGACCTCACTCCTGGGCCCTGACCTCACTGCTGGGCCTCGACCTCACTCCTGGGCCTCGACCTCACTGCTGGGCCCCGACCTCACTGCTGGGCCCCGACCTCACTCCTGGGCCATGACCTCGCTCCTGGGCCTCGACCTCACTGCTGGGCCCCGACCTCACTGCTGGGCCCCGACCTCACTGCTGGGCCCCGACCTCACTCCTGGGCCCTGACCTCACTGCTGGGCCCTGACCTCACTGCTGGGCCATGACCTCACTCCTGGGCCTCGACCTCACAGCTGGGCCCTGACCTCACTCCTGGGCCTCGACCTCACTCCTGGGCCTCGACCTCACTGCTGGGCCCCGACCTCACTCCTGGGCCCCGACCTCACTCCTGGGCCCTGACCTCACTGCTGGGCCATGACCTCACTCCTGGGCCCCGATCTCACTCCTGGGCCCCGACCTCACTCCTGGGCCCTGACTTCACTCCTGGGCCCCGACCTCACTCCTGGGCCCTGACCTCACTGCTGGGCCCCGACCTCGCTCCTGGGCCCTGACCTCACTCCTGGGCCTCGACCTCACTGCTGGGCCCTGACCTCACTCCTGGGCTCTGACCTCATTCCTGGGCCCTGACCTCACTCCTGGGCCCTGACCTCACTCCTGGGCCTCGACCTCACTGCTGGGCCCTGACCTCACTCCTGGGCCTCGACCTCACTGCTGGGCCCTGACCTCACTCCTGGGCCTCGACCTCACTCCTGGGCCTCGACCTCACTGCTGGGCCCCGACCTCACTCCTGGGCCCTGACCTCACTGCTGGGCCTCGACCTCACTCCTGGGCCTCGACCTCACTGTTGGGCCCCGACCTCACTGCTGGGCCCCGACCTCACTCCTGGGCCTCGACCTCACTCCTGGGCCTCGACCTCACTGCTGGGCCCCGACCTCACTCCTCGGCGTCGACCTCACTCCTGGGCCATGACCTCGCTCCTGGGCCTCGACCTCACTGCTGGGCCCCGACCTCACTGCTGGGCCCCGACCTCACTCCTGGGCCTCGACCTCACTGCTGGGCCCCGATCTCACTGCTGGGCCCCGACCTCACTCCTGGGCCTCGACCTCACTCCTGGGCCTCGACCTCACTGCTGGGCCCCGACCTCACTGCTGGGCCATGACCTCGCTCCTGGGCCTTGACCTCACTGCTGGGCCCCGACCTCACTCCTCGGCGTCGACCTCACTCCTGGGCCATGACCTCGCTCCTGGGCCTCGACCTCACTGCTGGGCCCCGACCTCACTGCTGGGCCCCGACCTCACTCCTGGGCCCTGACCTCACTGCTGGGCCCTGACCTCACTGCTGGGCCCTGACCTCACTGCTGAGCCATGACCTCACTGCTGGGCCTCGACCTCACAGCTGGGCCCTGACCTCACTGCTGGGCCTCGACCTCACTCCTGGGCCTCGACCTCACTGCTGGGCCCCGACCTCACTCCTGGGCCCTGACCTCACTGCTGGGCCTCGACCTCACTCCTGGGCCTCGACCTCACTGCTGGGCCCCGACCTCACTGCTGGGCCTCGACCTCACTCCTGGGCCTCGACCTCACTCCTGGGCCTCGACCTCACTGCTGGGCCCCGACCTCACTGCTGGGCCACGACCTCGCTCCTGGGGCTTGACCACACTGCTGGGCCCCGACCTCACTCCTCGGCGTCGACCTCACTCCTGGGCCATGACCTCGCTCCTGGGCCTCGACCTCACTGCTGGGCCTCGACCTCACTGCTGGGCCCCGACCTCACTGCTGGGCCCCGACCTCACAGCTGGGCCCTGACCTCACTCCTGGGCCTCGACCTCACCCCTGGGCCTCGACCTCACTGCTGGGCCCCGACCTCACTCCTGGGCCCTGACCTCACTGCTGGGCCTCGACCTCACTCCTGGGCCTCGACCTCACTGCTGGGCCCCGACCTCACTGCTGGGCCTCGACCTCACTCCTGGGCCTCGACCTCACTCCTGGGCCTCGACCTCACTGCTGGGCCCCGACCTCACTGCTGGGCCACGACCTCGCTCCTGGGGCTTGACCACACTGCTGGGCCCCGACCTCACTCCTCGGCGTCGACCTCACTCCTGGGCCATGACCTCGCTCCTGGGCCCTGACCTCACTGCTGGGCCCTGACCTCACTGCTGGGCCATGACCTCACTGCTGGGCCTCGACCTCACAGCTGGGCCCTGACCTCACTCCTGGGCCTCGACCTCACTCCTGGGCCTCGACCTCACTGCTGGGCCCCGACCTCACTCCTGGGCCCTGACCTCACTGCTGGGCCTCGACCTCACTCCTGGGCCTCGACCTCACTGCTGGGCCCCGACCTCACTGCTGGGCCTCGACCTCACTCCTGGGCCTCGACCTCACTCCTGGGCCTCGACCTCACTGCTGGGCCCCGACCTCACTGCTGGGCCACGACCTCGCTCCTGGGGCTTGACCACACTGCTGGGCCCCGACCTCACTCCTCGGCGTCGACCTCACTCCTGGGCCATGACCTCGCTCCTGGGCCTCGACCTCACTGCTGGGCCTCGACCTCACTGCTGGGCCCCGACCTCACTGCTGGGCCCCGACCTCACTGCTGGGCCCCGACCACACTCCTGGGCCCTGACCTCACTGCTGGGCCCTGACCTCACTGCTGGGCCATGACCTCGCTCCTGGGCCTCGACCTCACTCCTGGGCCCCAACCTCACTCCTGGGCCCTGACCTCACTGCTGGGCCATGACCTCGCTCCTGGGCCTTGACCTCACTGCTGGGCCCTGACCTCACTCCTGGGCCCCGACCTCACTCCTGGGCCCTGACCTCACTGCTGGGCCCCGACCTCACTGCTGGGCCCTGACCTCACTGCTGGGCCCTGACCTCGCTCCTGGGCCGTGACCTCACTCCTGGGCCCTGACCTCACTGCTGGGCCCCGACCTCGCTCCTGGGCCCTGACCTCACTCCTGGGCCTCGACCTCACTGCTGGGCCCTGACCTCGCTCCTGGGCCCTGACCTCACTGCTGGGCCATGACCTCGCTACTGGGCCTCGACCTCACTGCTGGGCCCCGACCTCACTCCTGGGCCCCGACCTCACTCCTGGGCCGTGACCTCACTGCTGGGCCGTGACCTCACTGCTGGGCCCTGACCTCACTCCTGGGCCTCGACCTCACTGCTGGGCCCTGACTTCACTCCTGGGCCCCGACCTCACTGCTGGGCCCCAACCTCACTGCTGGGCCCCGACCTCACTCCTGGGCCCTGATTTCGCTCCTGGGCCCCGACCTCACTACTGGGCCCCAACCTCACTGCTGGGCCCCGACCTCACTCCTGGGCCCTGACTTCGCTCCTGGGCCCCGACCTCACTGCTGGGCCCGGGCCTCACTACTGGGCCCCAACCTCACTCCTGGGCCCCGACCTCACTCCTGGGCCCCGACCTCACTCCTGGGCCCCGACCTCATTCCTGGGCCCCGACCTCACTCCTGGGCCCCGACCTCACTCCTGGGCTCCGACCTCACTCCTGGGCCCCGACCTCACTGCTGGGCCCCGACCTCACTGCTGGGCCATGACCTCACTCCTGGGCCCCGACTCACTCCTGGGCCCCGACCTCACTCCTGGGCCCCGACTCACTCCTGGGCCCCGACCTCACTCCTGGGCCCTGACCTCACTCCTGGGCCCTGACCTCACTCCTGGGCCCCGACCTCACTCCTGGGCCCTGACCTCACTGCTGGGCCCCGACCTCGCTCCTGGGCCCCGACCTCACTCCTGGGACTCGACTTCACTGCTGGGCCCTGACCTCACTCCTGGGCCTCGACCTCACTCCTGGGCCTCGACCTCACTGCTGGGCCCCGACCTCACTCCTGGGCCCTGACCTCACTGCTGGGCCTCGACCTCACTCCTGGGCCTCGACCTCACTGCTGGACCCCGACCTCACTGCTGGGCCCCGACCTCACTCCTGGGCCTCGACCTCACTCCTGGGCCTCGACCTCACTGCTGGGCCCCGACCTCACTGCTGGGCCATGACCTCGCTCCTGGGCCTTGACCTCACTGCTGGGCCCCGACCTCACTGCTGGGCCTCGACCTCACTCCTGGGCCATGACCTTGCTCCTGGGCCTCGACCTCACTGCTGGGCCTCGACCTCACTGCTGGGCCCCGACCTCACTCCTGGGCCCCGACCTCACTGCTGTGCCCCGACCTCACTCCTGGACCCTGACCTCACTCCTGGGCCCTGACCTCACTCCTGGGCCTCGACCTCACTCCTGGGCCTCGACCTCACTGCTGGGCCCCGACCTCACTCCTGGGCCCTGACCTCACTGCTGGGCCTCGACCTCACTCCTGGGCCTCGACCTCACTGCTGGGCCCCGACCTCACTGCTGGGCCCCGACCTCACTCCTGGGCCTCGACCTCACTCCTGGGCCTCGACCTCACTGCTGGGCCCCGACCTCACTGCTGGGCCATGACCTCGCTCCTGGGCCTTGACCTCACTGCTGGGCCCCGACCTCACTCCTCGGCGTCGACCTCACTCCTGGGCCATGACCTCGCTCCTGGGCCTCGACCTCACTGCTGGGCCTCGACCTCACTGCTGGGCCCCGACCTCACTGCTGGGCCCCGACCTCACTGCTGGGCCCCGACCTCACTCCTGGGCCCTGACCTCACTGCTGGGCCCTGACCTCACTGCTGGGCCATGACCTCGCTCCTGGGCCTCGACCTCACTCCTGGGCCCCAACCTCACTCCTGGGCCCTAACCTCACTGCTGGGCCTCGACCTCACTACTGGGCCCTGACCTCACTCCTGGGCCCTGACCTCACTCCTGGGCCTCGACCTCACTGCTGGGCTCCGACCTCACTCCTGGGCCCTGACCTCACTCCTGGGCCTCGACCTCACTCCTGGGCCTCGACCTCACTGCTGGGCCCCGACCTCACTGCTGGGCCATGACCTCACTGCTGGGCCCCGACCTCACTCCTGGGCCCTGACCTCACTGCTGGGCCCTGACCTCACTGCTGGGCCATGACCTCGCTCCTGGGCCTCGACCTCACTCCTGGGCCCCAACCTCACTCCTGGGCCCTGACCTCACTGCTGGGCCTCGACCTCACTACTGGGCCCTGACCTCACTCCTGGGCCCTGACCTCACTCCTGGGCCTCGACCTCACTGCTGGGCCCCGACCTCACTGCTGGGCCCCGACCTCACTCCTGGGCCTCGACCTCACTCCTGGGCCTCGACCTCACTGCTGGGCCCCGACCTCACTGCTGGGCCATGACCTCGCTCCTGGGCCTTGACCTCACTGCTGGGCCCCAACCTCACTCCTCGGCGTCGACCTCACTCCTGGGCCATGACCTCGCTCCTGGGCCTCAACCTCACTGCTGGGCCTCGACCTCACTGCTGGGCCCCGACCTCACTGCTGGGCCCCGACCTCACTGCTGGGCCCCGACCACACTCCTGGGCCCTGACCTCACTGCTGGGCCCTGACCTCACTGCTGGGCCTCGACCTCACTCCTGGGCCTCGACCTAACTCCTGGGCCCCAACCTCACTCCTGGGCCCTGACCTCACTGCTGGGCCATGACCTCGCTCCTGGGCCTCGACCTCACTGCTGGGCCCTGACCTCACTCCTGGGGCCCGACCTCACTCCTGGGCCCTGACCTCACTGCTGGGCCCTGACCTCACTCCTGGGCCCTGACCTCACTGCTGGGCCTCGACCTCGCTCCTGGGCCCTGACCTCACTCCTGGGCCCTGACCTCACTGCTGGGCCCCGACCTCGCTCCTGGGCCCTGACCTCACTCCTGGGCCTCGACCTCACTGCTGGGCCCTGACCTCGCTCCTGGGCCCTGACCTCACTGCTGGGCCATGACCTCGCTACTGGGCCTCGACCTCACTGCTGGGCCCCGACCTCACTCCTGGGCCCCGACCTCACTGCTGGGCCGTGATCTCACTGCTGGGCCCTGACCTCACTCCTGGGCCTCGACCTCACTCCTGGGCCTCGACCTCACTGCTGGGCCCCGACCTCACTGCTGGGCCATGACCTCGCTCCTGGGCCTTGACCTCACTGCTGGGCCCCGACCTCACTCCTCGGCGTCGACCTCACTCCTGGGCCATGACCTCACTCCTGGGCCTCGACCTCACTGCTGGGCCTCGACCTCACTGCTGGGCCTCGACCTCACTGCTGGGCCCCGACCTCACTGCTGGGCCCCGACCTCACTGCTGGGCCCCGACCTCACTGCTGGGCCCTGACCTCACTGCTGGGCCCTGACCTCACTGCTGGGCCATGACCTCGCTCCTGGGCCTCGACCTCACTCCTGGGCCCCGACCTCACTCCTGGGCCCTGACCTCACTGCTGGGCCATGACCTCGCTCCTGGGCCTCGACCTCACTGCTGGGCCCTGACCTCACTCCTGGGCCCCGACCTCACTCCTGGGCCCTGACCTCACTCCTGGGCCTCGACCTCACTGCTGGGCCATGACCTCGCTCCTGGGCCCTGACCTCACTCCTGGGCCTCGACCTCACTGCTGGGCCCTGACTTCACTCCTGGGCCCCGACCTCATTCCTGGGCCCTGACCTCACTCCTGGGCCTCGACCTCACTGCTGGGCCCTGACCTCACTCCTGGTCCCTGACCTCGCTCCTAAGCCCCGACCTCGCTCCTCTGCCCTGAATCTTACACCAGAATGATACCCAGACCCCAAGGGTTAAATTGTGAGGCGAGATTATATAAATTAGGTTTATGTTCACTAGAATTTAGAAGGTTAAGGGATGATCTGATTGAAGTTTTCAGGATATTAAGGGGAACCGATAGGGTCGATAGAGAGAAACTATTCCCGCTGGTTGGGGAGTCCAGGACTAGGGGAGCACAGTCTAAAAATTAGAGTCAGACCTTTCAGGAGTGAAATTAGGAAACACCTCTACACACAAAGCGTGGTAGAAGTTTGGAGCTCTCTTTCGCAAATAGCAATTGATTCGAGATCAATTGTTAATTTTAAATCGGAGATTGCTAGCTTTTTGTTAACCAAAGGTATTAAGGGATATGGGGCAAGGGTGGGTGTATGCAGTTAGGTTTCAGATCGGGCATGTTCTCAATGAACGGCAGCACAGGCTCGAGGGCCTGAATGGCCTCCTCATGTTCCTATGTTTCAATAAGATCACCTCTCATTCTTCTAAACTCCAGAGAGTATAGGCCCAATTTACTCAATCGCTCCTCATAGGACAACCTTCTCATCCCAGGAATCAATCAGCGAACCTTCATCGCACCCCTTCTAAGCAAGTAGGTCCTTCTAAGGAGACCAAAACTGTGCACAGTACTCCAGGTGTGGTTTCACCAAAGCCCTATACAATTTTAGTAAAAGAAAGAAAGAAAGATTGCATTTATATAGCGCCTTTCACGACCATCGGACGTCTCAAAGCGCTTTACAGCCAATGAAGTACTTTTTGGAGTGTAGTCACTGTTGTAATGTAGGAAACGCGGCAGCCAACTTGCACACAGCAAGCTCCCACAAACAGCAATGTGATAGATAATGACCAGCTAATCTGTTTTAGTGATATTGATTGAGAGATAAATATTGGTCAGGACACTGGGGATAACTCTTCTTCGCAATAGTGCCGTGGGATCTTTTATATCCACTTAAGAGAGCAGATGGAGCATCAGGTTGACATCTCAACCGAAAGACAGCACCTCCGATCGTGCAGCACTCCCTCAGTACTGCCTGGATTTATGTGCTCAAGTCCCTGGAGTGGGACTTGAACCCATGACCTTCTGACTCAGAGGCGAGAGTGCTGCCCACTGAGGCACAGCTGACACTCGAGTAAGACTTCCTTATTCTTGTACTCCAACCCCCCATTGCCACGCCAAAATGATGCGGGTGTGCGGGGAGAGGGAACAGCTCAATGCATCGTGAATCTGATCAGTAGCAAACATGTTCCCCTTCTTTTCCCACCGACCCTCCATGGTTGCTGAAATGCCATGATTGCTGCAATCCAGGGAATGCAATGCTAAACATAGAAACATAGAAAATAGGTGCAGGAGTAGGCCATCTGGCCCTTCGAGCCTGCACCACCATTCAATAAGATCATGGCTGATCATTCCTTCAGTAGCCCGTTCCTGCTTTTTCTCCATACCCCTTGATCGAAACATTACCCCTTGATAAGCTAAGGCCTTACTTCGGCAGGAGTTAATCCCCTTCAGTTTTATATCACAGTTTTCTGCCTTGGATTAACAGACTAAACAGTCCGTGTAAACAGATGATACCTTTGTAAAACATTGAGTTGGGAGACAGCTATTGCATAATTAACGCCTCCCCAGCCCTATTCATCTCTGGAACCTCCATTCATCATTCCACAAGGCACAGCGACCTCATTAACCTTGCACATGTAAATGCTCCCCTGATGGGTCTTGGCTCACATGCCACTGTGTCCGACAGAGTAGGAACACCTTCATTCCACAGTCCGTGCGGCTGGGCGTGTCTCAGCCAAGTGACAGCAAGAGAGGCTCAGTGGTCCGGGTTAGCGATTGGAAAAATCATCCACATTCTTACTGCTGGTCCAGCGATTGGAGGCCCCGGCCTGCGTGAGAACACCAGAGGCAGGTCGGGGCCATAAAAGGAACAGCGGGCAGCGGCCTGGGAGCGGCGTGGAGGCCCCTTCCGGGAGCAGTATGAGCTGCGACGGCAGCGAAGAGTGACGTCATCAAGGTCCGGGTCGGTGATTGCAGCGTGGGCAGACACAGCAGGAGCGGCGAGAGACTGTAGAGGGATGTGATCAGGGCCCAGGAGAGGCGCGAGTTCGGGTCCAGGGGCCCAGGGGCAGCACAGGCCAGCCTACACTGCAATAGGTGTGCGTGCTAGGTCCGTGCAGTAGAGCAGGTCTCCAGTCATCTTGGGTAACCCTTGCCACTGGACCAAGACCTAGCTCTGTCAAGCCCGTGTGGTGGCTGGTGTGCAACGGTCACCACACGTTAAAAAAATCCACGCACAGGCATCTTCCACCCTTCAGGATATAGCTCAGGACCTGGAATTTTAGGTCCTTCATTGGAACACCTGTGAACTTATCCTTTTTTGGCGTGGAAGCACGTCATCCTCGCTTCGAGGGACTACCTATGATGATGATGATGAGGATGATCTCTGCTAGAAAATATATGTGTGTGAGTGACTGCTGGTGTGGGAACAGGATGATACCTGGCTGTAATACCCCCTCTCTCGTTGAATGGACTGCTACTACGAATTTCACTGCCTGGATCTTATCCTGTCTTGTTAGCCGTTGATTTTACCTCACAAATTCTTTTCGGTGTCAGCCGTGGCTCAGTGGGTAGCACTCTCGTCTGCATCACAAGGTTGTGAGTTCAAATCCCACTCCAGAGACTGGAGCACAAAAATCTCGGCTGACACCCCAGTGCAGTACCGAGGGAGCGTTGCACTGTCGGAGGTTTCGTCTTTCGATGAGACTTTAAACCAAGGCCCCATCTGCTCTCTCAGGTGGACGTAAAAGATCCCATGGCATAATTTTGAAGAAGAGCAGGGGAGTTATCCCTGGTGCCCTGGCCAATATGTATCTCTCAATCACTAAACAAAAACAGATTATTTGGTCATTATCACATTGTTGTTTGTGGAACCTTGCTGTGCGCAAATTGGCTGCCATGTTTCCTCACAACAATGACTTCACTGACTGTAAAGCACTTTGGGATGCCTAAAGTTGAGAAAGGTGCTATATAAATGCAAGTCCTTTTTCTTTCCGTACAACGCCCCTCTCACCTATCACCTTGATCCTTGATGGCCTCTACTGGCTCCTTGTCCTCTAGTGCATTAACTTCAAAATCGCCGTTCTTTTCTTCAAATCCCTTCATGGGGTCCTCACCTTTGTGACCTCCTTCAGACTGAAGTCTCTGCCCGCACCCTCTGCCCCTCCAACACTGGTCTGCTGTGTGTTCCATTCTTCCTCCAGTCTACCTGCATTCGGTGGCCAAGCTTTCATCCACTTTATCCCCACGCTCTGAAACTCTTTCCCTAAACCGCCTCCGTCTCACTACATCCTGCTCCACCTTCAAAGGCTTCCTGAAAATGGATCGTTTTTGATAGTCCCTTTCACCACCTCCATTTTGCCCCTTATTCCTGCTTGGTTACACCCACCAACTGTGAAATGGTTTGGGGCATTTTGCCATGTAAAGATGTCTTGTAAATGCTAACTGTCAGTAAAAGAAAAGACATGCATTTATATAGTGCCTTTCATGACCACCGGATGTCCCCAAAACTCTTTACAGCCAATGAAGTACTTTTTTAAGTGTTGTAATATAGGAAATGCGGCAGCCAATTTGTGCACAGCAAGCTCCCACAAAGAGCAATGTGATAATGACCAGATCATCTGGTTTAGTGATGTTGATTGAGGGATAAATATTGGCCAGGACGCCGGAGATTAACTTCTCTGCTCTTCTTCGAAATAGTGCCTTCGGATCTTTTATGTCCATCTGAGAGAGCAGACTGGGCCTCGGTTAAATGTCTCATCCTAAAGACGGCACCTCCGACAGTGCAGCACTCCCTCGGCACTGCACTGGGAGTTTCAGCCCAGATTTTTATGCTGAAGTCTCTGGAGTGGGACTTGAACCCACAACCTTCTGACTTTAAAAAAATGTTTTAATATTAATACTTATTGAACATTAAGAACATTTACAATATCGTGATCATTCCATTGTATCATACAAATCCATTCCTCCCCTCTGCACCGCCTCCAACGCATATTAACATCAAAACCTGAAGTTTACTTTGGCTCCTGTAACATATAATAATCTATTGTACTTTACAAATTGATCATAAAATACTATCTTTAAATTCTTTTCAGAATACAACATCCACAGAGCCTTATAATGATCTTTCGATTTAAATTTAAAATACTCTATCAGATTTATTCTCCTCCCCTTAAAAAAACAGTACATTCCTTCTTTGCACAATCATAAATCTAGCCAAACTGAACATGACATTAATTGCTGCTCCGCTCGACTCGGGCAGTCTCTCCTGCAATCTCCATCTCAAAATTGAGTCCCACGGGATTCCCATTCTTGCTCTTCGGTCCTCACCCAGCAAAAAAACCTCACACAACTGTCAAACATAGCACTTAAAATCCTTTAACTGCGGAGATAACACCAGCAAATGGGACAGAGTCGCATCCCGCGTCCCACACACTGGGCAAGTTGCCACCTCTCCTCGCCCAATCTTATATAAGACCATCACGGTAAAAATCCGGTTATGAGCCAATTTGAAATCCAGTTCAATCCACTCTGGACATTTAAAATTTGCCCACTCTCCTTTCCAAATCCTGTTGGAGTCCAGCTGTGAGTATACATCCCCAGTATTGAAGCACTGACCACACTCGATCAGCTTCGCTGGGCGGGCCACCTCGTACGCAAGCCAGATACGAGACTCCCGAAGCAAATGCTTTATGCGGAGTTCCTTCATGGTAAACAAACCAAAGGAGGACAGCGGAAACGTTATAAGGGCACCCTCAAAGCCTCCCTGGTAAAGTGCGACATCACCACTGACACCTGGGAGACCCTGGCCGCAGACCGCCCGAGGTGGAGAAAGTCCATCCGGGAGGGCGTTGAGCTCTTTGAGGCTCGACGTAAGGAGCATGAAGAGGCCAGGCGCAGGCAGCAGAAGGAGCGCCCGGCAAACCAGCCCCACCGACCCCTTCCCCCGACGAATGTCTGTCCTTCCTGTAGCAGGGTCTGTGGCTCTCGTATCGGACTGTTCAGCCACCAGAGAACTCACTTTGGGAGTGGAAGCAAGTCTTCCTCGATTCCGAGGGCTGCCTATGATGATGATGATATATTCTGCCAAAACTCCTGACCAGCAGGTGTCTTAAATCTCCATTCTCTAAATACCCCATAGAAACCTCGAGGATTACAGTTGCCAACTTGGACCAACTCCTCTTTCACCAGCAGAAAGTTTGGAAAAAGCAGGATGCATTATACCTCCTTTGGAGATCTGCGTATTTATTTCTTCCATCCAATCCTGTGGCATTGCCCTCACAATCTTCTCATGCATGATCTTAATTGGTTTTTCCTCTCACTCCTGATCCTCCTCCCTCACTACCGCTTCCGGCAACCAACCTGGAATTACTTCATGTAATGCATCTTCCACATATATAATACCCGCTTTTATAAAAGCTTGATTAAATAATATCTCTCCTTCAATGTTGATCCACTTGTTCAAAAATAAGGGCTGTTCTAAAAATTCCTCAGCACCTTTGAGCATAAACTGCACACTTTTAAAAAATTGGGCCCAAGTGTCTACAAACCCCTTATAAAACCAAGGGAAAGGTTTAATTGATTTCAAAAATTTATTGTTGTATTCTATCTAAAATATTCCCTGTCCTCCTATCCTACTTAATTAAAAAAATGCTGAAAACAACTCTTCCAAAAACTTATATTTGACTTCTGAAGAAATCTTTTCACCCATTTAATTCTAAAGGATTTTTTTCTTCAAATCAATATCTGGGAAATTGAGTCCTCCCTTATTTCGCTGTCCAATTATGGTATTATAAGCTGGTTTCCCTTCCCATAAAAACTTTACACAAGCCTCTCGGATAGACTTTTCCGCCCACTCAGGAATATTCTCCATCGTCAATAAGTGCCATGGTTTAGATAGCAGGAGAGCTGCCACCACTGTCACTCTTCCTTGCACTTTCAACTACCTTCTTTCCCATCTTCCCAAAATCTTTTTAATTTTCATTACCTTCGGTTCCTAATTTAGTCGATCCACTTCATCCCTATCCTTCTTGCACCCCATATGCACCCCCAGAACTTCTAAAACCTCCACCACCTTAAAAGGGCTTTCCTCCAACCACTGCCCCCTACTCCTTCCCACAACCAGGCATTGGGACTTACTATAATTTACTCTGGCTCCTGAAGCTCTACAATACTCCTCCACTACTCCCATAGCTTTCCTCACTGACTCCCCATCTCTCAACGTTAAGGTCATGTCATCTGCATATTGGTGTATCACTGACACCTGCCCGGAGCTGGGAACCGCAATCCCAACTATGCCTTGTTTCTTTCGCATCTTGTAACCTCATGGTTCTGCTACCAGTGTGTACAACAGGGGACAACCCTGTGTCACTGATCTCTGTATTTGAAAATACTTGGATAAAAAACCATTACATTTAACACAGCTAAAAGTGTTTGAATAAAAAATCCTTATCCACTCAATGAAATGGTTCCCAAAACCAAATGCTTCCAAAACCATCAATAAAAACTCATGAGAGACTCTATCAAAGGCTTTTCCTTGATCCATCTTCAGCACATAAACTTCCCTGCCCCTCTCTTCCATGAGTTCTGTCGCATCTTGGATTGAGACCACTGAGTCAGCGATGTCCCGCCCGATGACTCCATAGGACTGAGAGGGCGAAACTATCTGCAGCACCACCTCCTTCATACCAGTTGCCATAACCCTCACCAAGATCTTATAATCCACATTTAATAATGTGATGGGCCTCTAATTCTTCAGATCCCTTCTATCCCCTTTATTTTTATAAACTAAGCTTATGATACCTCTCCTCATGGATGGGGCCAGGCTTCCCTCAGTTTTAATCTCCTTAAAAACCTCAAAGATCAATGGACCTAAAATCTCTAAAAATTCTATATAAAATTCTATATAAAAGTCAATCCGACCCTGGGCTTCCCCCCTTCATTCCAGTTATTGCTACTTTTATTTCCGTTAATCCTATTTCTTTGTCACACAGGCTTCTCTCATCCTCCTTTAAACCCTCTTCAATAAAAGCACTAACCTTCTCCATCGCCAATTTAGAAATGTTTTCTTTTGTATATAACTTTTGATAAAAGCTACTAGTCGCCTCCATAACCTCCCCACTTTCATTAGTTTCCCCAACCTTCAACTCTCCAATTAATGATAACCTTTGTCGCAACTTCTATTGCTTTGGAAACTATCGAGTGCATCTTTCTCCCTCCAATGTATCTTTAGCCTTTGCATGGAGAATGGCCCCCTTGCATTTTTCAGCTTGCAATAATTACCACTCTTCCTTTAAAACCTTCCACTTAGTCTCTGCTCCCTTATCCCCTCCGTCAACTGCTTTACTTATATCTGTATAGTAAAAGCTTTTACAGATATATAAAACGGAAAAGAGTGACTAAAGTAAATGTTGGTCCCTTAGAAGATGAGAAGGGGGATTTAATAACGGGAAATGTGGAAATGGCTGAGACCTTGAACAATTATTTTGCTTCGGTCTTCACAGTGGAAGACACAGAAACCATGCCAGAAATTGCTGGTCACAGGAATGTGGGAAGGGAGGACCTTGAGACAATCACTATCACTAGGGGGGGTGGTGCTGGACAGGCTAATGGGACTCAAGGTAGACAAGTCCCCTGGTCCTGATGAAATGCATACTAGGGTATTAAAAGAGATGGCGGAAGTTATAGCAGATGCATTCGTTATAATCCACCAAAATTCTCTGGACTCTGGGGAGGTACCAGCGGATTGGGAAGCAGCTAATGTAACGCCTCTGTTTAAAAAAGAGAGCAGACAAAAGGCAGGTAACTATAGGCCGGTTAGTTTAACATCTGTAATGGGGAAAATGTTTGAAACTATCATTAAGGAAGAAATAGCGGGACATCTAGATAGGAATAGTGCAATCAAGCAGACGCAGCATGGATTCATGAAGGGGAAATCATGTTTAACTAATTTACTGGAATTCTTTGAGGATATAACGAGCATGGTGGATAGAAGTGTACCGATGGATGTGGTGTATTTAGATTTTCAAAATGCATTCGATAAGGTGCCACACAAAAGGTTACTGCAGAAGATAGAGGAAGCGGAGTCAGAGGAAATGTATTAGCATGGATAGAGAATTGGCTGGCTAACAGAAAGCAGAGAGTCGGGATAAATGGGTCCTTTTCGGGGTGGAAATCGGTGGTTAGTGGTGTGCCACAGGGATTGGTGCTGGGACCACAACTGTTTACAATATACATCGATGACCTGGAAGAGGGGACAGAGTGTAGTGTAACAAAATTTGCAGATGACACAAAGATTAGTGGGAAAGCGGGTTGTGTAGAGGACACAGAGAGGCTGCAAAGAGATTTGGATAGGTTAAGCGAATGGGCTAAGGTGTGGCAGATGGAATACGATGTCGGAAAGTGTGAGGTCATCCACCTTGGGAAAAAAAACAGTAAAAGGGAATATTATTTGAATGGGGAGAAATTACAACATGCTGAGGTGCAGAGGGACCTGGGGGTCCTTGTGCATGAATCCCAAAAAGTTAGTTTGCAGGTGCAGTAAGTAATCAGGAAGGCGAATGAAATGTTGGCCTTCATTGCGAGAGGGATGGAGTACAAAAGCAGGGAGGTCCTACTGTAACTGTATAGGGTATTGGTGAGGCCGCACCTGGAGTACTGCGTGCAGTTTTGGTCACCTTACTTAAGGAAGGATATACTGGCTTTGGAGGGGGTCGAGAGACGATTCACTCGGCTGATTCCGGAGATGAGGGGGTTACCTTATGATGATAGATTGAGTAGACTGGGTCTTTACTCATTGGAGTTCAGAAGGATGAGGGGTGATCTTATAGAAACATTTAAAATAATGAAAGAGATAGACAAGATAGAGGCGGAGAGGTTGTTTCCACTGGTCGGGGAGACTAGAACTAGGAGACACAGCCTCAAAATACGGGGGAGCCAATTTAAAACCGAGTTGAGAAGGAATTTCTTCTCCCAGAGGGTTGTGAATCTGTGGAATTATCTGCCTAAGGAAGCAGTTGAGGCTAGCTCATTGAATGTATTCACGTCACAGATAGATAGATTTTTAACCAATAAGGGAATTAAGGGTTATGGGGAGCGGGCGGGTAAGTGGAGCTGAGTCCACGGCCAGATCAGCCATGATCTTATTGAATGGCGGAGCAGGCTCGAGGGGCTAGATGGCCTACTCCTGTTCCTAATTCTTATGTTCTTATGTTCTGTTTATATTCTCTTCTTGATGCCGGTTAGCTCTTGCTCTTTCTTTCCCATAACGTATCGAAAAAACTATTACCTCATATTTGAAATTGTCCCACCAAACTCTTTTTTTCTTTAAAGAATAAAGGTAACTTCCGAGCATTCTTTATTATATTTAAAATCCCTTCTTTAAAATCAATTTCTTTCAGGTACTGATTGTTTAAAATCCACACACCTGGACCGATCTAAACTCTGCTGTTCCTAATTTTAAGAACCAAAGCCGAGTGGTCACTAAAAAATACTTTTTTATAATAAATCTCCATCACCTCAGAACTTAACCCTTCCTGCATTAACATAAAATCTATTCGGCTCTGTTTTAAAACATCACTCACACAACCTCTTCTGGAGAACTCCCTTTTTATGGGATTCCGATCCCTCCATAAGTCTCTCAAATTTAAATTTGCCATCAGTTTTACAATCATCTCTCTGGAGTTATCATCCTTAAGGGTCATCTGGGCTGAAATGTCCATCCGAGATAAAAATACATTAAAATCCCCCACTATACAAGGGTTTTCTGCCTCTGCCTCTTCTGTGAATAACCACCGAAAAAACTCACGACGTTTGCAATGGTCATTCGGTGCATAGATATTGAAGAGATCACAATTCAATTCATCCATTTGTACCTTTATCTGTAAAAGTCTCCCCTCAGTGTCTTTGTCCACCAATGCAACGTTCTCTTTTATGGACGAACTCGTTAAAACAGCCACCCCTCTATGGTTATTATTTGCGCAACTTGCAAATATTTCTCCCTTCCAAACTTTCTGAACTCTTTCTGGGCTATCCCTCATCTCAAAAGGTTTCTTGCAGACACAACAAGTCAGTGCCTTTAACACACTGCAACAACTGCTGCAATTTCTTCTCCCCCCCTCAGTCCATTCACATTAACTGAGACCAAAGTAATCATTGCTCCTAATAAAGAAAGTGCGCCTGATAATCCCCCCATCATCATTGAATCTCTAGCCCTTCCCTCCTTCCATGCTCCTTCCCAACCTTTTGGGCAGCTGTTACTGTCTCCTGCAGCCTCCGGCTCTTTTCCACCTCCTGTTTGAACTTCCCCTGCAGTTTCAGCCTCTTCCTTACATTAAAGTTAGGCCACGGAACTGCCCCTTCTCCCTCTTTTTGCCCCTCGCTAACCTTTCCCTTTCCACATGATGCTCCCTCAATATCTATGTCTCCATCCCCCTGACTCCTCACTCGAGCTCTTCTGTAATCTCCCGTCCCTGTTCCCCATCAGATACAGAATCTCCCTTAGAGAGTCCTCCTGCTAACCTGGTTTGTCCAACAGTGCCACTCCCTTCGGCCTCACCTCCACCGCTGACCCTCGCTCCCCGTTTCTTCTCTCTCTGGGACAATGGTGCGTCTCCACCCATCTTGCTCCCTTTTAACGTCTTTGTCTCCCCGCTCCCGTCCTGCTGTCCCTTTAAGGCTCCTGCCTCTTGCACCCTCTCCTGGTCTTGCCCCCTCCTGCTCCCCAAGATGTCTGACTCCCCGTCTCCCTTTGGACTACTTACACTTACCCCACACCCGCTTCTGCTCCCCCCACGGATACCTGAAGGCAAGCCATATTATGGCTCGACTCTGTCCCTGACCCGTGATGTCCTCCACTGACTTTGTCCTTTTCCACCGTACTTGGTGTGTTTTCCACCATCTCCATCCTGTTTCCTGCTCCGCAATTTTCTGCCTCTTCTTGCGCTCTTTCCTCATTTCGTTCGGCGGCTGTGTCCTCCGCCTGCTCCGCTCCTCCGGCCACTCCACTCGCACCTCCTGCTCCTTCTCCCATCTCCTCGTCACTCAAGGACCTTCCTTCTGCCTCACACTCACAGCGGGTGGGGCCTTTATGACAAACCGCACAGCTCTCTGTATTGCACTCCTTCTGTTATCTCGAATTTCATGCTGTAGGGCAATGACGTCACCCCCTCTGGGAACCGTACTTTTACATAATGGGTTCCATCGGCTACCCGCGTTTCTGGATAGTATCTTCTCTTTATTACTGAGCAAAATTTAATGTCCCACAACTCCAACTTTTTTATCAGCACATCGTCCTCAACATAAACCAGCAGATTTAAGAATGAAACTACCACCTCTTCAGAATACAGCAGAGATACATCCAAGTACTTCTCACCAACCTTCAGGCTCAGTAAAAGTCTTTCCACCTCCTCTCGGCCACTGACCGTCACCTCGAACCCAACATTCGGCTTTGGTCGGCAGGCAAAGCAACTTCCCTCACCGCAGTCCTCATGTACCCGCCTGGATAATATCCCAAGCTTGCATCTCCTTATCCTGGCAGTGAACCACCACCGTGTTTTTTTTTTCCAAACCACCCGGGGTCCCGGCCCAAATCTTTGGGCCTTTTCTTCTCCCTTCTCAAGACATTCTCTCCCCTGATTAAATTCACACTGGGAGCATTGTCCTCTGAGGGGCCCAGCACCCCAGGCCCCTCAGCAGCCATCTGGGTGATGTTTATGGGCCAAAAAGGTCCTAAAATGTGAAAAAAAAACAACCCACAAGCCCACCACTAACTTTTTACAAACTCACTCCAACTCTTGCCGTAATCAGCAGCACCTGCTCACTCCTAGCCCCTCCCACCGAGAGAGCGCTGCCCACTGAGCCACGGCTGACACAGGCATATACGGCAACTGACCACACTTGGGGAAGTGATGGAGGGCTGCTGTTCCCAATGAACAGTATCCCATCAAGAACTCGCCTCTTCAGGAGGGGAGAAGGGTGGAGGGGGCCGGGGAGTGGGGGGGGGGGTGGGCGGCATTCAATTGAGCCAGAGAAGATCCAATTGTACTTTAAGGTAACTGAGTCAAACTGTCAGACAAATACTCTCAAATAACATTTTTTTTTAAAGCAAAAAAATACTGCAGAAAAGCAGAAAATTCTGGAAAACAGGTCAGGCAGCATCTGTAGAGAGAGAAACAAGAGTTAGCGATTCAGGTCATAAGAACATAAGAACATAAGAAATAGGAACAGGAGTAGGCCATTTGGCCCCTCGAGCCTGCTCCGCCATTCAATAAGATCATGGCTGATCTGATCCTGGCCTCAACTCCACTTCCCTGCCCGCTCCCCATAACCCTTGACTCCCTTATCGCTCAAAGATCTGTCTATCTCCACCTTAAATATATTCAATGACCCAGCCTCCACAGCTCTCTGAGGAAGAGAATTCCAAAGATTCCCGACCCTCTGAGAGAAGAAATTCCTCCTCGTCGCTGTTTAAAATGGGCGGCCCCTTATTCTGAAACGATGCCCCCTAGTTCTAGATTTCCTCACGAGGGGAAACATCCTCTCTGCATCCACCTTGTCAATCCCCCTCAGAATCTTACATGTTTCAATAAGATCACCTCCCATTCTTCTGAACTCATAATGAGTACAGGCCCAACCTGCTCATAAGACAACCCCTTCATCTCAGGAATGAACCTAGTGAACCTTCTCTGAACTGCCTCCAATGCAAGGTTGATGCCATTTCTTCAGAACCCCGTTCTGATCTGTTCAAAAGACTGATGGGAGAGTGTGCATTTGGAGCCCTGTAACTGTGCTTTATGAAAAGTACTGCTGTTGCTAGTAGGAACATCGTCTGCCAATGGCACTTCTGCTCAGTGACAGATGCCTCGTTACAGTGGTGCTACTTTCTATTTGAATCCGACCTGCTCCTGCTGACGGTTGCTATGCCTACGTGCCTCTCTGTCACAGCTCCAGGTTGGTGATTCACACTCGCTGTGAATCTGGATGTGAGCGGCGCTGTTTCCTCTGTTCCAAGGTCGTCTCATTTCAGCTTGTCTCAGATATAAACGAGCGAGAAAGGCGTAGGAGAGGACTACAGACTGCAACACATCACCTGCAGGCATTTGGAATTATCACCGTGGACTGGAATTAAATACATGCCTACATAAAAGCGGAAACAATTCCGCCTACTTCTTCAAGGTGATCGATGCCTTTGGATGGCTCCAATTCTGTGATTGAGGAAATTGAAATCTCCATAGTCACCAGGCAGAGAAATACAATCACGGATCAAAAAAAAATAAATCACTACTGTCACGCAAATCCTGTTATATTTTAAGATAGAGCATTCAAAACAGAGTTTCCAGCATTTTTATAGTTAAGTCGACAAATCAAAATCATAGAATCATAGAATGGTTACAGCACCGAAGGAGGCCATTCGGCCCAGCGAGCCCGTGCCGGCTCTCTGCAAGAACACTTCAGCTAGTTCCACTCCCCCCGCCCTTTCCCCATAGCCCTGCAAATTATTTTACTTCAGGTACTTATCCAACTCCCTTTTGAAAGCCATGATTGAGTCTGCCTCCACCAATGAGGGGAAACATTTGGTTACAGACTAATGGAAATCATTGATCTTCAATACTGCAGTTTTCAAATCTTTTTGTGTGTCTTGTGCCTCTACAAACATTGACACATTCCCAGGTATATCTATAAACATTGATACACTCCCGTGTATATCTACAAGCATTGGCACACTCCTGGGTATATCTACAAACATTGGTACATTCCCGGGTATATCTACAAACATTGGTACATTCCCGGGTATATCTACAAACATTGACACACTCCCGGGTATATCTGCAAACCTTGGCACACTCCCGGATATATCTACAAATATTGGCACAATCCCGGGTATATCTATAAACATTGGCACACTGCCGGGTATATCTACAAACATTGTCACATTCCCGGGTATATCTACAAACATTGGCACACTCCCGGGTATATCTACAAACATTGACTCACTCCCGGGTATATCTACAAACATTGGCACACTCCCGGGTATATCAACAAACATTGGCACACTGCTGGGTATATCTATAAATATTGACACACTCCTGGGTATATCTACAAACATTGACACTCTCAGGACCTCCAGTCTGAAAACGGGTACTTTAAGTAAATAGATAGTAGTCATGTGTAGGATACCACAGAGGGAATGCTGACGTGTGAGGAATCAGAGGGTTGTGACGCATTAGAGGCTGTTCCTACCCATAGTGACTCTACAATTCTCTGCGTCGGAGATGTATTTGTGGAAGGCTAGAGCAGGTTGTCTACCTGTCCACTTGGCTGAAGTTGATCCATTGTCCATGGAGACCACGGGAGAGGGGAGAAGACAACTTGTAAACAGAGATGTTTGTATTCTAACAAAATGTTGGTTCAGAAGACATTATAAACCATGAAAAGTTTGCGAATGACATATACACCTTACTGAGTGCGTTGAAACTTAAACACTCCCAAACACTTTGTATACGTTGTAAAATAGTCATTCTTCCATTTTATGTGCGTTGTTCATTCAATTTTTGCAGTTGGATTTTCTAACCTTCGTTGTTGCTGCTAATTTTTCTCTCACTGCCAAATTGATTTTTGAGTGACAGTGTCAAGAGCAGTGGTGAATTGCAACCGATAACAGGCTCCTTGCAACCCATATCATTAAAACTGTAGTGCTATTTTACCGTGTGATTTGAACTAGAGTGATATCAGCTTTAATCTCACAGTGTGGGTAGGATATAGAGAATTCCTTGTACATCAATGGCATTTGTAATATGGCTGGGGCAGTAACCTTCCCTTCACCAAGCATAGGTCTCGGCCTCCATTCATGGCCTTCCTGGAAGTTGCATGAAGTGGAATTCAGCACAATAACTCTCTCATGCCGCCAGCAAAGGAAGGCAAGGGAGAGTTATTAAAGAAAGACTTGCATTTATATAGTGCCTTTCATGACCACCGGTAGTCTCAAAGCACTTTACAGCCAATGAAGTACTTTTGGAGTGTAGTAAACTTGCGCACAGCAAGCTCCCACAAACAGCAATGTGATAATGACCAGATAATATGTTTTTGTTATGTTAGTTGAGGGATAAATATTGGCCTAGGACACCGGGGATAACTCCCTGCTCTTCTTTGAAATAGTGCCGTGGGATCTTTTACGTCCAACTGAGAGGGCACATGCGCCTCAGTTTAACGTCTCATCTGAAAGACGGCATCTCCCACATTGCAGCACTCCCTCAGCACTGCGCTGGAGCGTCAGCCTAGATTTTTATGCTCAAGTCCGCTGGGGTGGAACGTGAACCCACAAATGTTGTATATGCTGACTATGGATGTACTCTATGTGTAGTCACTGTGAGATTGTGTAAAATGGAGACTTGTATACCTGATGCACTACCAATAAGCTTCACACCGTGTACACACATGCTGGCACCACTAGAGGGTGCAACTGGTGGAGACCGGGGGTGGGGGGGTTCCCTGCCCTGGTGGCAGGACCCTGTACAAAAAGGCTGCACACCATGTTTTCACAGCACTCTGGAATGAAGGACCAAGGTCACTACAACACATTGCCTTGTGGAGTCATTCACAAGTACACCACAGACATAACAACAACCTTCTGACTCGGAGGCAAGTGTATTGCCCACTGAGCCTAGGCTGACGCCCATCAGTAGGATACTTCCATGCAGCGATTGAATGGACTGCATTAAAACAAAATTCATTGGGTGAGATATTCGGTGATTTTGCGACTGGGTTTTTCGGCGATATTTCACCTTTTTTGGTGAAAACCCGGTCGGCGGGAAATTCGGAGCAGTCTTGTGGTGGCGCTTTTCAGACGCCGCTGGAGAGAGGAGTGCCGCCGTGCAAGACTCGAAATATCGCTTTCGCCAAAAACTTGGCTCTGAGCGCACCCGTATTTAGGGAGATAAAACCCCAGGGACAAAGCTGCGTTGTAGCCCTTGGATCAGCGGTAAGTATGGAGACCTGCAAATAAGGTAAGTTAAAGTTTTTATTTTTTAATTCTTTTGCAGCAATTCGCTAGTTAAGTGTCTTTTAATTTCAGGTGTTTTTCTGCCCCCACCTCCCTCGGCCCAACTTGCAGCGGTATCGGCCTTGGACTAAAGTAGGCAAGGATCGCGCTTTGTGCCACGAACCTTCGTGCAACGCCGATTTTTACCGCTGCGCAAATTAAAGCTTGAATTTACAGCCCCATAGCGATAGGGTTGCCATAACGATTATTTTGCCGAAAAAATAGCTATTGCCGAGAACCGAGAGTACTGCGTACAGTTTTGGTCTCCATATTTAAGGAAGGATATACTTGGATTGGAGGCTGTTCAGAGAAGGTTCACGAGGTTGATTCCGGAGATGAGGGGGTTGACTTATGAAGATAGGTTGAGTAGGTTGGGCCTCTACTCATTGGAGTTCAGAAGAATGAGAGGTGATCTTATCGAAACATAAAAGATAATGAGGGGGCTTGACAAGGTGGATGCAGAGAGGATATTTTCACTCATGGGGGAAACTAAAACTAGGGGACATAGTCTCAGAATAAGGGGCCGCCCATTTAAAACTGAGCTGAGGAGGAATTTCTTCTCTCAGAGGGTTGTAAATCTGTGGAATTCTCTGCCCCAGAGAACTGTGGGGGCTGGGTCATTGAATATATTTAAGGCGGAGATAGACAGATTTTTGAGTGATAAAGAAATAAAGGGGAATGGGGAACGGGCAGGGAAGTGGAGCTGAGTCCATGATCAGATCAGCCATGATCTTATTGAATGGCAGAGTAGGCTCGAGGGGCCAGGTGGCCTACTCCTGCTCCTATTTCTTATGTTCTTATTAACAAAATTTCTAGCCCATGGTCCTATAGTGCTAACGTATCTTTCCTTTCCTCTGGCGAAGACCCTCGCCTGATCCTGCCGGCTGCTCGGTGGCATGGTTGATCCCAGGAACACGGTGTGAAAGTAAGCACGGGCATAGGCCTCATTTGATCACTCCATGATACAGAGTATGGCAGCATTCGAGATAGTTGCCTCAAGCAAGACATTGGTTGGGCTATGAAACAAAAACAGAAACTGCTGGAAATACTCAGCGGGTCAGGCAGCATCTGCGGGGAGAGAAACAGAGTTAACGTTTTGGGTCAACGACCCTTTGTCAGAACAGTGTGAATGTTCGAAATGAACAGATTCTTAAGGAGCACTGAAAGGGTGAGGGGAGGAACGTGTTATGTCTTTAATACTCTTATGAATGACTCCACGAGGTCTAGTATTGTACTTGAGCTGTTGTGACCTTAGTCCCATTTATTGTAACTCCAGAGTGAGGCACAAGCATGGTGGGCAGCCTTTTATACTGGGCCCTGCACACCTATGCAGGTGATCCTCAGGCCTCCCACCGCAGTGCCCTCTGGTGGCACACCTTATGTGACTATACAGTTAGTATACATGGTCTACATACTTGACAGAAAGAACAAAAGGGAAGATCTGTGATAGGGTGGAAGACAGGAGAGATTAAGAGACAAAAGGGATGATGGGTCGACTTGAGATGGTAATGACAGAAGTTAGAAAAAGATTAGTCTGGATAGGGTATGAATGGCGGAATAATTACCAGTTGCCAGAGAAAAAAAATGACATAAGATCGGAGGAGAAGGGTTAAAAAAAGGAGGAAAGTGAGCAAAATATGGGAAGAGACTGTGGTCTGAAATTGTCGAACTCGAAGTTGAGTCCAAGTAAACGTTGCAGGTCTGAGACCCTTTGTCTCTAACTTTTCCAATTCTGACGAAGGATCTCAGACCTGAAACGTTAAACGTTTCTCTCACCACGGATGTCGCCTGGCCTGTTGAGTGTTTCCAGCATTTTCTGTTTTTGTTTCGGATTCCAGCATCCACGGTATTTCGATATTAGTTGGGCTACGGCCTTGTTGAACCATTAGAGAGTAACGCTGCTCTATATCCTACATTAGTAACACGATGCCATTAATATTTTATTTTTTATTAAAAAACAAAAAAAATCTTGAAAGCAATCAAGACAGTTTAATTTGGCTTATCTCCCAGTGTACTGATTCCCAGTTCTGCTTGTGCAGGTTCCAATAGAGGTGTGATAAGAGACTGCACGCGAGCCCTGCGTTGAACTAGCAATTACAGGCGGTGAATCCATCGGCATTAGCTACATTACTCAGCACTTTCTTTTTAAATAAACAATCGATTTTCTGAAACATGGACAGAAAGATCTGGGAAATGGGGATAATCAGTCAACATACAAGAGGACATTTTACAACTCAACTCTCTCAATATTCTGTGCAACTATTTCTCAGCAAAGATCAGTGAAGTTAAAGCTAAAAAGACATTGATGGGCACTCAGTTGTAGGAGGCCCATCTCTGTGGGTAGCCGTATTCTTGGAAGAGATCATTGGCCACCTGGTGATGCAGCAGCGGATTAAGACAATGATGGTATTTCTCCAGCGACTTGACGTGTCTACAGTACACGATCCTCGATCAGGCCAACATCCCCAGCATTGAAGCACTGATCAGCGCCGCTGGGCGGGGCCACATTGTCCGCATGCCCGACACGAGACTCCCAAAGCAAGCGCTCTACTCGGAACTCCTTCACGGCAAGCGAGCCCCGGGTGAGCAGAGGAAACGTTTCAAGGACACCCTCAAAGCCTCCCTGATAAAGCGCGACATCCCCACCGACGTCTGGGAGACCCTGGCCAAAGACCGCCCTAAGTGGAGGAAGAGCATCCGGGAGGGCGCTGAGCACCTCGAGTCTCGTCGCCGAGAACACGCAGAAATCAAGCGCAGGCAGCGGAAGGGGCGTGCGGCAAACCAGACTCCCCACCCACCCTTTCCTTCAACCACTGTCTGTCCCACCTGTGACAGAGACTGTAATTCCCGTATTGGACTGTTCAGCCACCCAAGGACTCATTTTTAGCGTGGAAGCGAGTCTCCCTCGATTCTGAGGGACTGCCTATGATGATGATGAAGACAATGAGGCTGAAATTGCCCTGCGCTGGGTTTGGGAGCGCATTATTCAGATTGGATGGTTTTTTTGCGCCGGTGTGGAATTGGCCTCTTTGAGGGGAAAAAAAAACGTCTCTTGCGCTAACGGAGCGTTTGCGGGCGCTGGCACGGCACGGCACTCGCGGGGCATGACACTCAGCGCACCAGCACAACGCAGGCATGCCGCGTCACGCTGACGCATCACAACGACTCTCCCCTTTTAGAGGGAAGGGCTGCTGCCAATTCTGCAGCCTCTTTAGTGACGCCCACCAGGGAGGGTGTCGGCTGGGCCAGTGGCCTGGCACCCGAGGGGGGGGGGGCGGGGGGGGGGGGGAAGGTGCCGGGCTGCACGTTGGCCACACCAGCGGCCGCCATTGTCGGGCCGATTGAACAAAGATGGCGGCTGCCGCGCTCCCACCTCCCGCTTATGGGCGGCCAGGGCGCCACAGCTTTTTGCACTGAGTAGCTGCCGGTGGCCTCGCCCCACGCTGGGGGGGGGGCGCAAAGGGCTCAGGGCGCACGGTGATGACGTAATCGCCGTGCATGCGCCGCGCCGGTGCGCCAATCGCCTTTTGCCGTCGGAGCCGCGGGGGGAAATTCCACACGAGTCGATGCGCCCGCGCGCTGACTCATTAGCGCCGGCTGGCAGCGCTAACTTGCCCTGCGCAAAAGGGCAGTTTTGGCCCTGATGGATCTGGTTTACAACGGTGTTGTGGCCCCTGATTCGGCATTGAGGTGATAGGAAGAGCAAATAGTCTGGGTGATAGGAACACAACAGTGAATACACTTCAACAAGGCTGTAAAGTGCTTTGAGATGTCCGGTGGTTATGAAAGGTGCTATATAAATGCAAGTCTTTCTTTTTTCTCTGTGGGTGTCAATGGCTGATTTGAAACGTGGTGCTCTTCCCTCAGGCCAGACAGCAACATTTGACATTCCGGGTAAATTGTTTGAACAGATATGTTATGATTATTCTAGTGAAAGTCAGTGCCAGTCGATGCTTCGGTGTCAAAGATAGGGAGGTTGTGGGTTTGTATTTGAGCTTCCCTGCACGGTAAGTTGTTGTGCTCTGTCGTCTTGTCAGAGGAAAACTCGGAACAGAAGGCAGGTGCTCCCCCACCGTGAGTGCAGCACAAAGTAGCACACATCAACCTACGACATTCCGCTGTTGGCTCGAGCTCAGCATTGGCCAAGGTCAGGTATCGGGCCAGCTACCTACTCGCTTGGCTGGGCAATGGCACACGTCACAGGTGCAGCTCAACAGGAAGAGGAAGGGAAGCCCAGGAGAGGGCTCGGTGTGCCTGCCAAAGCAAATGTTCACAAATTCGCGTCCCTTGTGCGAGCTGCCACTCGGATTTGCTGCTGCAGTTGAATTTTCAACCGTGACTTGGCCATGGGGTAAAGCGTCCAGGGGGAGTGGATACACCATCCTGAGAACAGCTGCCAAGCAGTGTTTCAATTAAGTACCACAAATATTGTTTCCAAACTGGGACTGTTTTTTTTAACCGAGAAACTTGCCCATAAGGAGCTCAGCGGCAGAACACTCTTCAATGTCAGCTCCCCTGTGGCGAGAGATGGTAACATAATAAATTGGATCTCGCCACATGGTTCACAAGACAGGGTCGAGCTGCTTGCTTGGGGATAAGCTACTTAAGTGTATCTGTGTTTTCCCCTTACAAGTACAGCTGAGTTGCCCGTGAATAACTCTTCCCCCCCCCCTATCAAGCTTCAATGTCACAGGGAGCTCCTAATGTGGAGCATCGCCCACAGCAGAACTTTACTCACGCAGAATTCCGTGACAGAACCATGCTACGGTTTACCAGGAGTAGTGCCGGCCCAAGGAAGGGCTGGCTGAGATAATAAGATCAGGGATTTATGGAGTACTGAGGCAGAACAAGTTTAAAAAAAAAAAGGTGGTTCAGGCTTAAGTTGAGAGCCTTTAGCAGTCATTATCAGGCATACAATTGACTTTCTTTTGCACCATTAAAGCAAACACAGAGATGTACAATGTACATCTCATGGTAAACTCCGCTCTGCCGTACATTCAGTCCATAAGCAAGGCTTGACACAGGACTTGCATTTATAATACGCCTTTATTAACCTCAGGATCTCCAATCCTTATTGAATGGCGGTGCAGGCTCGAAGGGCCGAATGGTCTACTCCTGCACCTATTTTCTATGTTCTAAAAGTGCTTTACAGCCAATCAAGTACTTTTTGAAGTGTAGTTACTATTGTGATGTAGGAAACACGGCAGACAATTTGGGCACAGCAAGCTCCCACAAAGAGCGGTGATTTTTCTTTTTCTTTATTCCTTCCGGGATGTGGGCGTCGCTGGCAAGGCCGGCATTTATTGCCCGTCCCTAATTGCCCTTGAGAAGGTGGTGGTGAGCCGCCTTCTTGAGCCGCTGCAGTCCGTGCGATGAAGGTGCTCCCACAGTGCTGTTCGGGAGGGAGTTCCAGGATTTTGACCCAGCGACGATGAAGGAACGGCCGATATATTTCCAAGTCGGGATGGTGTGTGACTTGGAGGGAAACTTGCAGGTGATGATGCTCCCATGCGCTTGCTGCCCTGGTCCTTCTAGTTAGAGGCCAAATAATCTGTTTTAGGCAATGATGGTTGAGGCATAAATATTAGCCAGGCCACCAGGTAGCAGTCCCATGCTCTTCATTGATAAAATGCCACGGGATCTTTTACATCCACCTGAGAGACGCAGGTTTGAGACTCTCGAGCAAGCTCTGTGGACAAAGGGTTCACTGTTTTGTCAAGTTTGCAAAACAACAACAACAACTTATATTTATATCGCACCTTTACGGACCGAAATAGCCCCTTCCCTTAAGGCCTGTTACCGCCGGAGGCGGCCACGCAGCAGAGTAGAACGGCCCCGATTTTTAGTGAAATGGCTGCAATTTTGAAAATTGCCCTGCTGTGGTATCCCAGTGGTGACCCGCGCCCCCCCCCCCCCACTACTGCCCCGCTGCTGCCAATCCGTCCTAAGTGCGTCACCAGAGCCCTCCCGAATGCAAAATTCCGCGCTGAAAATCTTGCTGCTGCCGCTCGGTGTCACCGATAGCTTTTTCAGTCGGTGCACTATGCTTGCAGTGCTTGTAAAATGGTGGCCCGGCCACCATTAAAGGGGGAGGGCGCACTGCCGCGGCCGCCATCTTACTTTTTGTTGTTGGCCGACTGCCAGGTCGGTCCGACAATTATGCCCCCCCCCCCCCCCCCGGGTTCGGCCGGGCTGCCTGGCACCCCGTAATGACGTCATCAGCGCTACACTGATGAGTGACAGCGGTGGAGACTATACCTGCCCCCCCCCCCCCACTTACGCCCCTCTACTTAACTAACTTCCGCTCACCGCCGCTCTTCAGTCCCCATTATGACCGACTTCCGGGCTGCTCAAAAAAAAAAGCCAAAGAGCGGAATTTCGCGTAAGAGGCCACCGCGGCAGTGACAACAGTCGAAACACGTTAGGCGAGCCGTGTTTTCGATCGGGGGGGGGGGCGGTCAATTTCGGCCCCTTAAAGTAGTAAAACGTCCCAAGGCACTTCACAGGAGCGTTATAAGACAAAAAAAATAACTTTGATACTGAGCCACATAAGAAGAATTTAGAGCCGATGACCAAAAGCTTGGTCAGAGAGGTTGGTTTTAAGGAGCGCCTTGAAGGAGGAAGGAGAGGCGGAGAGGTTTAGGCAGCGAGTTCCAGAGCCTGGGGCCCAGGCAGCCGAAAGCACGGATTTAAATTTAAGGAAAGACTGAAAATGTCATGGTCATGTGACTTTTGTATGCCTGTTACGATTAAACGATGTGTGTGTTTACTTCCTTTCACTGCTGTAGTTATTTATCGAGCTATCTATAATGTATTAAAAGTCTTGCATATGACACTCACTTGCTATCCACATGATTCTTACTTTCTGTAAGACTTGTACTGATACAGTGCCTTTCGTGACCTCAGGCCGTCCCAAAGCGGTTTACAGCCAATTAAGTACTTTTGGCGTGTGGTCACTGCTGTAATGCAGTAAACACGGCAGGCAATTTGTGCACAGAAAACTCCCACAAATAGGAATGTGATGACCAGATAATCCGTTTTCGTGATGTTGGTTGATTGCACACCAGGGATTAACCAATGTTATGGGCAGAGGAAACATTTCAAGGACACCCTCAAAGCCTCCTCGAAAAAATGCAACATCCCTACCGACACCTGGGAGTCCCTGGCCAAAGACCGCCCTAAGTGGGGGAAGAGCATCCGGGAGGGCGCTGAGCACCTCGAGTCTCGTCGCCGAGAGCATGCAGAAAGCAAGCGCAGGCAGCGGAAGGAGCGTGCGGCAAACCAGACTCACCCACCCACCCTTTCCTTCAACCACTGTCTGTCCCACCTGTGACAGAGACTGTAATTCCCGTATTGGACTGTTCCGTCACCTGAGAACTCACTTTTCGAGTGGAAACAAGTCTTGCTCAATTTCGAGCGACTGCCTGTGATGGTGATGATGATGACGGATTAACAATTTGGAATCACGTTGCTGGAGCTTAGAACCTCTGACTGTGAGGGAAGGTAGAAGATTTCCAGTGATCTCAGATGCCGTCAAAATTTCTTCTGCCACTCCAGCAATCTCTCTTGTACATTCTTTTTTAGGCCAAAGGCTTTGAAGTAAGGCATTTCCACCATATCAAGTAGGGAAGTCCTGCTCCAACTGTATAGGGCATTGGTGAGTCCACACTTGGAGTACTGCGTACTGTTTTGGTCTCCTTATTTAAGGAAGGATATACTTATACTGGAGGCAGTTCAGAGAAGGTTCACCAGGTTGATTCCTGAGATGAAGGGGATATATTCTATAGGTATGTGAAGAGAAAGAGATTAGTGAAAACAAACATAGGTTCCTGGCAGTCTGAATCAGGTGAATTTATAATGGGGAACAGAGAAATGACAGACCTATTGAACAAATACTTTGGTTCTGCCTTCATGAAGGAAGACACAAATAACCTTCCGGAAATACCAGGGGTCAGAGGATCTAGTGAGGAGGAACTGAAGGAAATCCTTATTAGGTCAGGAAATTGTGTTAGGGAAATTGATGGGATTGAAGGCCGATAAATCCTCAGGGCCTGATAGTCTGCATCCCAGAGTATTTAAGGAAGTGGCCCTAGAAATAGTGGATGCATTGGTGATCATTTTCCAACAGTCTATTGACTCTGGATCAATTCCTATGGACTGGAGAGTAGCTAATGTAACACCACTTTTTAAAAAAGGAGGAAGAAAGAAAACGGGTAATTATAGACCGACATCGGTAGTGGTGAAAATGTTGGAATCAATTATTAAAGATGAAATAGCAGCGCATTTGGAAAGCAGTGACAGGATCGGTCCAAGTCAGCATGGATTTATGAAAGGGAAATCATGCTTGACAAATTTTCTAGAATGTTTTGAGGATGTAACTAATAGAGTGTCAAGGGAGAACCAGTGGATGTGGTATAATTGGACTTTCAAAAAGCTTTCGACAAGGTCCCACACAAGAGATTGTTGTGCAAAATAAAAGCACATGGTATTGGGATAATGTATTGACGTGGATAGAGAACTGGTTGGCAGACAGGAAGCAGAGAGTCAGAATGGCAGGCAGTGACTAGTGGGGTCTCAGTGCTGGAATCCCAGCTATTTACAATATACATCAATGATTTAGATGAAGGAATTGAGTGTGATATCTCGATGTTTGCAGATGACACAAAGCTGGATGGGAGTGTAAGCTGTGAGGAGGATGCTAAGAGGCTGCAGGGTGACTTGGACAAATTAGGTGAGTGGGCAAATGCATGGCAGATGCAGTATAATGTGGATAAATGTGATGTTATCCACTTTGGTGGCAAAAACGTGAAGGCAGAATATTATCTGAATGGCGGCAGATTAGGGAAAGGGAAGGTGCAACGAGACCTGAATATCATGGTACATCAGTCATTGAAAGTTGGCATGCAGGTGCAGCAGGCGGTGAAGAAGGCAAATGGCATGGTGGCCTTCATAGCGAGGGGATTTGAGTTTAGGAGCAGGGAGGTGTTACTGCAGTTGTACAGGGCCTTGGTGAGGCCTCACCTGGAATATTGTGTTCAGTTTTGGTCTCCTAATCTGAGGAAGGACATTCTTGCTATTGAGGGAGTGCAGCGAAGGTTCACCAGACTGATTCCCGGAATGGCAGGACTGACATATGAGGAGAGACTGGATCGGCTGGGTCTGTATTCACTGGAGTTTAGAAGAATGAGAGGGGATCTCATAGAAACATATAAAATTCTGATGGGACTGGACAGGTTAGATGCAGGAAGAATGTTCCCGCTGTTGGGGATGTCCAGAACCAGGGGTCACAGTCTAAGGATAAGGGGTAAGCCATTTAGGACCAAGATGAGGAGAAACTTTTTCACTCAGAGAGTTGTGAACCTGTGGAATTCTCTACCGCAGAGAGTTGTTGATGCCGGTTCGTTAGGTATATTCAAGAGGGAGTTGGATATGGCCCTTATGGCTAAAGGGATCAAGGGGTATGGAGAAAGCAGGAAAGGGGTACTGAGGTGAATGATCAGCCATGATCTTATTGAATGGCGGTGCAGGCTCGAAGGGCTGAATGGCCTACTCCGGCACCTATTTTCTATGTTTCTATGTCTTATGAAGAAAGGTTGAGCAGCTTGGGCCTATACTCAATGGAGTTTAGAAGAATGAGAGGTGATCTTATTGAAAAATATAAAATTCTGAGGGAGCTTAATAGGGTAGATGAAGAGAGAATGTTTCCCCTTGTGGGGGAATCTAGAACTAGGGGGCATAGTTTCAGAATAAGGGGTCGGTCATTTAAAATGGAAATGAGGAGGAATTTCTTCTCAGAGGGTCGTGAATCTTTGGAATTCTCTGCCCCAGAGAGCTGTGGGGGCTGGGCCATTGAATATATCTAAGGTGTTGATAGACAGATTTTTGAACAATAAGTGAGTAAAGGGTTATGGGGAGAGGGCGGGGAAGTGGAGTTGAGGCCAAGATCGGATCAGCCATGATCTTCTTGAATGGCGGTGCAGGCTCGAGGGGCCAAATGGCCTACTCCTGTTCCTATTTCTTATGTTCTTATATCAGCTAATACTGGCTATACACATGCCTTTTTCATTTCATTCCGAGTTACCCTTGGTGCAATGTGAGCTCCAACCCCATTGCTGTTTGTTTTACTATATGGTAAACGCCCCCAGCAGCAGTGGTGCAACGGTAGAAGGCCTCAGTCCGAGCTGGGAGCGACAGCATAGCAATTATGGGATGCAAACCCAGAGGAAATGGGTCTTGCCCCAGAATCCACCGACGATGTTGCTGGTGACCAGATTTTACGCCTGTAAATCACAAAAAACATAAACAGCAGCAGGAGTAGGCCATAAGACGCCTCAAGCCTGCTCCGCCATTCAATAAGATCATGGTTGAACCTGTACATCAACTCCACTTTCCCGCCCAATCCCCATATCCCTTGATTCCCGTAGAGTGCAAAAATCTAGTGATCTCAACCTTGAATATACTCAACGACACAGCCCTCTGGGGTAGAGAATTCCAAAGATTCACAACCTTCAGTGGAAAAAATTCTCCTCATCTCAGTCCTAAATGGCCGACCCTTTATTCTGAGACTGTGACCCCTGGTTCTAGACTCCTCAGCCAGGGGAAACATCCTCCCTGCATCTACCCTGTCAAGGCCCCTAAAAGTATTCTATCTTTCAATGAGATCACCTCTCAATCTTCTGAACTCCAGAGAGTAGAGTCCCAATCTACTCAATCTCTCCTCACAGGACAACCCTCTCATCCCAGTGAGTATATTTGGGGAAAAGTATACGCAACACCCCAATTTTACTCCTTAACATACTTTTTTACATGGGCCCAGAAATTTGATTAGGCCAGAAAATGGACGGTGCCACCATGGGCCAAGGTTAACGGCCTCCCGCAAAAAGAGCATTGGCAGCACCGGTATTTGGGGGTCACCTGCTGATTTAAATGAGCGCAGTGCAGAAGCTCCCATGCAAAGTGCACGCTTTGCGGCGGTAACATCAGCAGGTGGCCAAAGGTCACGTCTAAAGGTTCGGTGCTGTCTTCTTGGGCGGTCAGGATGATGTCAGGATTATGGTTGTGAAGGAATTGTGGGGACGAAAATCCCCAGTGCTTCGACTGGGGGGTGCTAACCGACTGGGGGTGCTAACTGACTCGGGGCGGGACTTCTTGCACCCGGCGCGTAAGTCCCGCCCCCGCCGCAAAATTGCGCTTAGCGCCACTCACAGGAAGTGGAGACCAATCTCGCTGCTCCATTTCCTGTTGGGGCGTTACTGGAGCACGATTGGCTGCTCCACGCATTTCAACGCAGATCCCCTTCCGTTAGAGGGGAAGGCCACTGCGCACTCTGCCGGGCCTCTGATGGTCTCCACTGGGCCACCAGGGAGGTGTGGTGCTGAGGCCGTAGCCCGGCACCCAAACAGGGCGCTGGGCTGCATGATGGCGGCCCGGGACCACGGCAAAGAAACAAGAAGAGGATCGACCGGAGAGTCGGCCGGAAAATAAAATGGCGCCGCTCGGCGCTCCCGCCCTCCCCTTTACCTTCCGCTCTGCAAACGGACGTCGGCCTGCTTCGCGATCTACGAGGCTGGAGCTGACACCACTCACAGCAGCCTTGTGTGGCACTGGCCAGTTTCTGCTGCGGGGTGGAATGGGGCCGGTGCGCGGTGCTCATGGGTCGCCGCGCACGGCGATGATGTCATGGCCGGTAGCGCAGTGGCCTGGGGTGCTACTGCGACAGCACCTTCGCTAATGCCTGTGCAATTTTGTGGGAACCGATAGCGCTCCCCCGCTCCCGCCAAGGCGAAAACAGTTCTGTGCCCGGTATATGGGAGGTGGGGGGGAGAAATTGCGTATCATAGAAAACATAGAAACATAGAAAATAGGTGCAGGAGTAGGCCATTTGGCCCTTCGAGCCTGCACCGCCATTCAATGAGTCCATGGCTGAACATGCAACTTCAGTACCCCATTCCTGCTTTCTCGCCATACCCCTTGATCCCCCTAGTAGTAAGGACTACATCTAACTCCTTTTTGAATATATTTAGTGAATTGGCCTCAACAACTTTCTGCGGTAGGGAATTCCACAGGTTCACCACTCTCTGGGTGAAGAAGTTTCTCCTCATCTCGGTCCTAAATGGCTTACCCCTTATCCTTAGACTGTGACCCCTGGTTCTGGGCTTCCCCAACATTGGGAACATTCTTCCTGCATCTAACCTGTCTAACCCCGTCAGAATTGTAAACTTGGGGCAGGCGTGAACTTTTTGCGAGAGCGCAATAATATCGGCGGGCACTATCCAGACGTAAACTACTGGTTTAGCGCTTCAGAAGGGAAGAGAAGCACTAAATAAAGCACTACCACTTCCCTTGGAGCGTTAAACCACACAAGAGGGGCGGTAGCAGTGCAGCGTCGTCCAATGTCCCATGCAGCGTTGCCTGGATCGGCGGCTCCTTCCCTCTCTTAAAGGGGAGGGCCATTGCTGCAAGCTCTGCATTAAATATACTTCCATGGTGGCCAATGGCCAATGGCACTCGAACAGGAGTGCAGGGCTGATCGATCGCGGCCGAAGAAGAGGGAAAAAAAAAATGCTCAGAGGGTTGTTACAAGAGTTTTCACTTACCTGAGCGGCGATCCTGTGAAATACCGCTCCCCAAGCAGCCAACCTACCTTACAACGCCTCCTGCGGCTGCCGGTGTTGTCGCCTGGCGATGCTGCAGGGGGCGGAACTGAAGTTCTGATCCGGGGCGCTACCGGGGTGATGCGCAGCGCGATGACCTCATGGTCTCCGGGGCGCAGGAGATTGTGGCGCTCGGGGTTACCGCTGCCGCAAACCTCCACGGCAATCTCGCGGGCGTCGGTACTGTTGCCGCATCCGGTTGCAGAGCCTGTCACGCCCAGTTATCGCCCTCTGGAGGCGCTAACAGGAGGCACAAAGGAGGCCAATTTCTAGCCCCCATATTTTCAATAAGAACAAAAAAAACCGCCTATAAATCTTAATATTTCTTTGATTAGCGGGTTCATCAACATTTTATTAATTTAAACTTGATCTTGCCAAAAAAATCTAAAAAATAAATTAAATTAAGCAGCAATGCTAAAATAAGCCAGCTTGTTCCAGATCATATTGAAGAATTTTTGCAATAAAGACAACTGGAGTCAGTTATTTGGCTGTAACTTATTTAAAAGCAGCTCGGTAAATGTGAATTGAAATAAAATTAAATAAAAATGGAAACATGACCCTCTTGGTCATGACTTTGCGGTTGTAAATCATGCAGAAGAGAGTTCAATTATATTTTTAACAACAGATCTTTGAAGAACTCGTGGTGAGAATATGGATGTTAAATTTTCCTTAATTCCTGGCCTTTTAAAAACAGACTTCAAAACTTTGCATATTATTTTAGCAATTTCTAAACTAGAAAACCCAATTTATAAAATTTAAGGAAATGCAGCTTTGATTTTTTTCCTGAGATTCTGACAAAAGTCGTACAATATAGTTTATTTTGAAGGTATTTACATAGAAACATAGAAAATAGGTGCAGGAGTGGGCCATTCGGCCCTTTGAGCCTGCACCGCCATTCAATATGATCATGGCTGATCATGCAACTTCAGTACCCCATTCCTGCTTTCTCTCCATACCCCTTGATCCCTTTAGCTGTAAGGACCACATCTAACTCTCTTTTGAATATATCTAACGAACTGGCCTCAACAACTGTCTGTGGTAGAGAATTCCACAGATTCACAATTCTCTGAGTGAAGAAGTTTCTCCTCATCTCGGTTCTAAATGGCTTACCCCTTATCCTTAGACTGTGACCCCTGGTTCTGTACTTCCCCAACATCGGGAACATTCTTCCTGCATTTAACATGTCCAATCCCGTTAGAATTTTATATGTTTCTATGAGATCCCCTCTCATTCTTCTAAATTCCAGTAAATATAAGCCTAGTTGATCCAGTCCTGATATGTCAGTCCTGCCATCCCGGGAATCAGTCTGGTGAACCTTTGCTGCACTCCCTCAATAGCAAGAATGTCCTTCCTCAGATTAGGAGACCAAAACTGTACACAATATTCAAGGTGTGGCCTCACCAAGGCCCTGTACAACTGCAGTAAAACCTCCCTGCTCCTATACTCAAATCCTCTCGCTATGAAGGCCAACATGCCATTTGCCTTCTTCACGGCCTGCTGTACCAGCATGCCAACTTTCAATAACTGATGTACCATGATACCCAGGTCTCGTTGCACTTCCCCTTTTCCTATTCTGTCACCATTCAGATAATATTCTGCCTTCCTGTTTTTGCCACCAAAGTGGATAACCTCACATTTATCCACATTATACTGCATCGTACCACCTGTAATGTGGTGGGGTGGGGGGGGGCGGGGGAGATTTGATGCATCTCATTGGAAATAGTTTTCATGCTAATTACATAGTCTGAGGTCTCCATAGTCCATAGTTACTGGTTATGTCAGCAGCTGTTTACTGTACGGATTATAGCTCACAGCCGCTTTATCCTAGCTCTCATCATAGGCTTGCGTCCACTCTAAAAGTGAGTTTTCAGGTGACTGAACAGTCCAATACAGGAATTACAGTCGTTGTCATAGGTGGGACAGACAGATCCAAGACCGTTCCATCCTCTGTCGAACTACAGTATGCAGACGACGCTTGCGTCTGCGTACATTCGGAGGTTGAACTCCAAGTCATAGTCAACATCTTCATCGAGGCGTATGAAAACATGGGCCTTACACTAAACATCTGTAAGACAAAGGTCCTCCACCAACCTGACCCCGCCACACAGCACTGCCCCCCCAGTCATCCAGATCTACGGCGTGGCCTTGGACAACATGGACCACTTTCCATACCTCGGGAGCCTATTATCAGCAAGGGCGGCCATTGACGACGAGGTTCAACTCCGCCTCCAGTGCGCCAGTGCAGCCTTCGGCCGCCTGAGGTAGAGAGTGTTCGAAGATCAGGTCCTCAAATCTGGCACCTGGCTCTACGCGCTGTCAATGGCTGCACGCATGGGCCTGCTTTGGAAAGGGCGTGAAGGAGCGCCGATGACCAAATTCGCTAAGCATGCGTCAATTCGGCATTTGCACTCTGATTGACGTCGCGTTTCTATTAATTGAAATACTTGCAGCGATCGCATGCAACGGCAGCGCTGCCGTCCTGACCAATATGGCGTCCACCGCCATATTGTTCTGCGCCGGACAAGGGGAAGCGAGGTGGACACCATTCTTTCTTCCAACCTGGCCTAAACAGCCAGCGCTAAAGTTTTGAATTTCTATGCCACGGTTTCTAAAGGCAGAGTTATAAAGTAGATATGCAGCAATAATACCAAAATAGGTACTATAACATTTGGTTACAGAAAGCAAATCAATCTCAAAAGATCAGTGTCATGTGTGAACGTTTGGGATCACTAGCCACTAGATGGCGTCACTGTTGGAGGCCATTGGACTGCACGCACTGTGTGCAGCCCAAGTATAAAAGGCCAGCCATTTTGTATCTTAGTCACGTTGGGCCTTAATAAAGCAGAGTCAAGGTCATACCTCTTGGAGTTAAACAGTACTCAGTCTAACAGTTATTGCATACACAACATTTGGCGATGAGGCAACAAGAACCTTTGCATGCAAAAATGAGCACAATTGGATTGTTGGAGCGATTTGTGGAAGGAGAAGATTGGGCAGACTTGTGAGCCATTTGAGCCAGTTCTTCGTGGTCATCAAAATGGAGGAGGTCGGCGATGCAGATCGGCGCCAGGTGGTGTTCCTCACGGTTTGTGGTCCAAAAATTTATGGTCTGATGATGAATCTACTCCTGCCTGTGAGTCCAACAGAGAAGGCGTATGAAGAATTGTGTACATGGGTACAGGACCACCTTAAGCCAGCCGAAGGCATCATCAGCCCGAGATACAGATTTTACACGCACGTTCGCTCAGAGGGCCAGAATGCGGCGGAATTCGTTGCCGACCTGAGAAGTCTAGTGGGGCCATGTAAGTTCGGGGCTGTGTTGGCAGACATGCTGCAGGACTGCTTTGTAATCGGCATCAACCACGAGGTGATCCTGTGTAAACTACTGGCGGTGGAGACGTTAGACTTGAACAGGGCCATCACAATCGTTCAGTCATACATGACGACGGATAGGAGTCTAAAGCAGATATCAGTGAAAAATCAAAACTCGGCAAGTACTGTAAATATGATTGATTCGGTGTTCGGCAGAGCAGCACATGTCAGTGTCTACCCGACTGCATACGCGAAACTTGCGGCTGCCCAAAATCCGCCAGCGGGAATGCATCCGATTTCTCCGTGTTGGACTTGTGGGGGAAATCACCGGCACCAGCAGTGCCGATTTAAGCAAAATAGTTGCAAAGGCTTTCTGAGAGTGGGGCATCTCCTGCGCAAGTGTCCACAGATGAGCAAGCGTGCTGCGACACACCATGTGGAGAATGATGCTCAGACTAGCGTGGATCTGGATATACAATCCGGAAAGAGGAGGAAGTGTATGGACTGTACTCGTTCCTAACTAAGAGCAAACCGATAATGATCAAAGTGAAATTTAATGGGGTGCCGGTATCGATGGAACTGGACACGGGGGGTGAGTCAATCGATAATTAATCAGAGGGCATTCGACAAGCTGTGGGATACTAAGGCTGTGAGATCCAGGCTGAGTCCAGTCAATGCCAAGTTGCGCACATACACCAAAGAACTCATAATGGTGATTGGCAGTGCCACAATTAAAGTGTCATATGACGGTGCGATTCACGAGTTACCGCTTTGAATTGTCCCAGGCAATGGCCCAACGTTGTTCGGCAGGAACTGGCTTGAAAAAAATCAGATGCGATTGGAACGACATCAAGGCGTTGTCGTCGGAGAAAGATACATGCGCCCAAGTACTGAGCAAGTTCCCCTCGCTGTTCGAACCAGGCATCGGCAACTTCACGGGAGCCAAGGTGCAGATCCATGTGGACTCGGATACAAGACCCGTCCATCATAAAGCTCGGGCAGTTCCGTATGTGATGAGGGAGAAGGTCGAAATCGAACTGGACAAACTCCAGCGTGAAGAGATCATACCACCGGTTGAATTTAATGAATGGGCCAAGCCCCATTGTTCCTGTGCTGAAAAGTGATGGCACAGTCAGAACCTGTGGAGACTACAAAGCTACGATCAACAGGGTTTCAAAACAGGATCAGTACCCATTACCGAAGGCTGATGACTTGTTTGCAACGCTAGCCGGGGGGAAGTTGTTCACCAAACTGGACTTGACTTCGGCCTACATGAAGAGACTTACGTGCATTAACACGCTTAAAGGACTGTTTATTTATCACGGGTGCCCTTTTGGAATTCGCTCAGCTGCAGCAATATTTCAGAGGAACATGGATAGTCTACTGAAGTCCGTTCACAGAACCATCGTGTTCCAAGATGACATCCTGATCACAGGTCGTGACTCCGAGGAACATCTGAACAACCTGGAAGAGGTTCTACATTGTCTGGACAAAGTGGGGCTCGGATTGAAACGCTTGAAGTGCATCTTCGTGGCACCAGAGGTCGAATTCCTGGGGAGGAAAATTGCTGCTTGACGGCATCAGGCCCACGGACACGAAAACCAAGGCCATCAAGAATGCACCCAAGCCGCAGAATGTGATGGAGTTGCGTTCATTCCTGGGTCTACTCAGCTACTTTGGTAACTTCCTACCTAAATTGAGCACCTTATTAGAACCACTGCACATGATGCTAAGAAAAGGCGACAACTGGGTGTGGGGTGCGTCTCAAGACAGAGCTTTTGAGAAAGCCACTAATCTGCTTTGCTCTAACAAGCTGCTGGTACATTATGACCCATGTAAACGTTTAGTATTGGCCTGTGATGCTTCGTCATATGGAATTGGTTGCGTATTCCAACAAGCTAATGAGCCGGGTAAACTTCAACCAGTCGCATATGCTTCAAAAAGTTTGTTTAAAGCGGAAAGAGCCTACAGCATGGTAGAGAAAGAAGCACTAGCCTGTGTGTATGGGGTTAAAAAGATGCATCAGTACTTGTTTGGTCTTCGGTTTGAACTGGAGACGGATCACAAGCTGCTCATTTCACTGTTCTCTGAAAACAAAGCTATCAATACCAATACTTCATCCCATATCCAGAGGTGAGTGCTGACATTATCCGCTTATGATTATGTCATTTGCCGTAGTCCTGGCACCGAGAATTGTGCCGATGCTTTGAGCTGTCTGCTGTTGCCCACACCAGAGGTAGAAACGCCACAACCGGCGGACCTATTGTTAGTTATGGATGCTTTTGAGAGTGAAGGGACCACTGTCACGGCTCAACAAGTTAAGACCTGGACCAGCCAGGACCCGATTTTATCAGTGGTGAAGAGTTGCATCCTCAAAGGTGATTAGTCTGCCATACCCAAGTAAATGTGCGAGGAGACCAAACGTTACATTCACCACAACTAAAAAGACGAACTGTCTATTCAGTCGGATTGTATACTGTGGGGCAATCGTGTTGTTATGCCTAAGAAAGGGAGAGAGAAATTTGTACGTGAGCTACATAGCACACATCCCGACATTGTAATGATAAAAGCCATCGCCAGGTCTCATAGATGGTGGCCGGGAATTGACTCTGATCTGGAATCATGTGTGCATCAGTGCAACACTTGCATGCAGCTCAGCAAAGCACCATAGAATCGCCGCTGAGTCCATAGTCGTGGCCGTCCAAACCATGGTCCAGGATCCACATCGACTTTGCAGGTCCCTTCGTTGTAATGGATGCATATTCGAAGTGGATAGAGTGTATAATCATGTCATCCAGCACATCCATAGCTACCATTGAGAATCTCAGTGTCATGTTCGTGACACATGGTCTGCCTGACATCGTTGTTAGCGACAACAGATCGTGCTTCACCAGTCAGGAGTTTCAGGAGTTCATGAAACTCAATGGTATCAAACATGTAAGGTCAGCACCGTTCAAACCTGCATCCAATGGGCAGGCAGAATGTGCTGTCCAAATCATAAAGCAGAGTATGAAGCGAGTAACCCAAGGATCACTGCAGACCCGCCTGTCATGCCTACTGCTTAGTTACAGGACAAGACCACACATGTTTACTGGGGTCTCACCTGATGAACTAATTATGAAGAGAGGTCGTAAGACCAAGCTATCTCTTGAACATGCTGACTTGAATAATCATGTTGAATACAGAAGACAAAGTCAGCAAGGGTATCACGATTGCGCAGCTGTGTCACGCGATATTTCTGTAAATGATCCTGATGTTCTGAATTATGGTCAGGATTCCAGTGGATCACTGGCCAAGAAGGGCAACAGAGTATTTATTATCAAGCTCAAAAATGGGCAAATATGCAGGAAACATATGGATCAAAGCTGCGGCACACAGGCGAACCAGAACAGTCGGAGGAAGAGACAATCGACAACTAACCAACCTACCCCCAGTCATCAGTGAATCGGGACTTTCAATCACTGACATGTTCAATGAAAATGAACTTTCAATCCCTGACATGGTCATTGCCACTCCCACCAGGTCAGCCACCCAGCCACTAGTCACAGCAGACTCTGAACACTCACCCAAGGGCTGGAGTTGAACTGAGACGGAAAACCCAGGAGTGTAAAACATCGGACCGTCTTGTAAAAGACTGTGTTAATATCTCAGAGGGGCGTATTGTAATGTATGTACTTTTGAGATCACTAGCCACTAGATGGCGTCACTGTTGGAGGCCATTGGGCTGCACGCACGTGTGTGCAGCCCAAGTATAAAAGGCCAGCCATTTTGTATATTAGTCACTTGGGTCTTAATAAAGCAGAGCCAAGGTCATACCTCTTGGAGTTAAACAGTACTCAGTCTAAAAGCTATTGCATACACAACAGTCAGAACTAAATCCAGAATACATGAAAGTAGTTTTTGAAGGAGTGAGGTGTTAGATGTGCATCACTAAAGGCTTGAAAAACACATCTGCAAAGTCGGATTCAGCTTTGAGCCAGGATTTTTTGCTGGTGACAGTAAAAGTTTACTCCAACATTGGATTAAGTCCCACACAAAAGACCAAAATTTACTCGCTGTCCAAATTTATGTTTCTGATCTATATTAAAATAATTGAAATTTAAGGGTTTTTTTATACTTCCCACAGTTAATATAGTCAATGTAGTCAATATTTGTATTTATGTTGTGAGTCATGTAAAGATAAATTTAGTGAGCATCCACTTGAGCAGAGCCTCGCTCGATAGGAATGTAGATCAGAGGATGGTGTGCAGAGGTTAGTGCATTTGATCTGATTTTCCAGTCACTGAAATTAATTGCCGAACATTGAGAGCGCCCTGTAGCGAGTGCGCTGACCTCGGTATACAATTCTCCAAACTGTGACCCCACTGAGCCTCGCCTTGCAAAATCTGCCTTAAAATGTACAGAGTGAAAGTTCTAAAAGTTAGAGAGAAAATGATAGTGGAAATGGTGGAGATCAAAGTGTAGAAGTAAATTAGTTTACATGACACGGTATACTTGAGCTCCATATGTAAAGGGCCTAATGCCTAGTTTAGTTGGTCGCCAGGGCTGCCTAAAAAATGGCCAATGTTGGGTCAAGAGAAACAGAGTTAACGTTTCAGGTCGATAACCCACGTCAGAACACTGCGCCAGTTCTGATGAAGGGTTATCGAACTGAAACGTTAACTCTATTTCTCTCCACAGATGCTGCCTGACCCGCTGAGAGTTCCAGCATTTTCTGTTTTTATTTCAGATTCCAGCATCCGCAGTATTTTGCTTTTGCAATATTGGGTCGGATAAGAACATAAGAAATAGGAGCAGGAGTAGGCCATTTGGCCGCCCATTTAAAACTGAGATGAGGAGGAATTTCTTCTCTCAGAAGGTGTAAATCTGCGGAATTCTCTGCCTCAGAGAGCTGTGGAGGCTGGGTCATTGAATATATTTAAGGCGGAGATGGACAAATCTTTGAGAGATAAGTGAATAAAGGATTATGGGGAGTGGGCAGGGAAGTGGAACTGAGTCCATGATCAGATCAGCCAGGCTCCACCATTCAATAAGATCATGGCTGATCTGATCATGGACTCAGCTCCACTTCACTGCCCGCTCCCCATAACCCTTGACTCCCTTATCGTTCAAAAATCTGTCTATCTCAACCTTAAATATATTCAATGACCCAGCCTCCACAGCTCTCTGGGTTAGAGAATTCCAAACATTCACGACCCACTGAAAGTAGAAATTCCTCATTTCCATTTTAAATGAGCGACCCCTTATTCTGAAACTATGCCCCCTAATTCTAGATTCCCCCATGAGGGGAAACATTCTCTCTGCATCTACCCTGTCAAGCCCTCAGAATCTTATACGTTTCAATAAGATCACCTCTCAGTCTTCTAAACTCCAATGTGTATAAGAACATAAGAAAAAGGAGCAGGAGTAGGCCATAAGGCCCCTCGAGCCTGCTCCACCATCTAATAAGATCATGGTTGATCTGATCATGGACTCAGTTCCACTTCCCTGCCCACTCCCCATAACCTTTTATTCACTTATCTCTCAAAGATTTGTTTATCTCCGCCTTAAATATATTCAATGACCCAGCCTCCACAGCTCTCTGGGGCAGAGAATTCCACAGATTTGCAACCCTCTGAGAGAAGAAATTCCTTCTCATCTCAGTTTTAAATGGGCGGTCCCTTATTCTAAGATCATGCCCTCTAGTTCTAGTCTCCCCTATCAGTGGAAACATCCTCTCTGCATCCACCTTGTCAAACCCCCTCATAATCTTATATGTTTCGATAAGATCACCTCTCATTCTTCTGAAATCCAATGAGTATAGGCCCAACCAACTCAACTTATCTTCATGTCAACCTCCTCATCTCCGAAATCGACCTAGTGAACCTTCTCTGAACAGCCTCCAATGCAAGTATATCCTTCCTTAAATACGGAGACCAAAACTGTATGCAGTACTCTAGGTGTGGCCTTACCAATACCCTGTAGCAGAACTTCTCTGCTTTTATACTCTATCCCCCTTGCAATAAAGGCCAATATTCCATTGGCCTTCCTGATTACTTGCTGTACCTGCATACTAACCTTTTGTGTTTCATGCACAAGGACCCCCAGGTTCCTCTGTACTGCAGCACTTTGCAATTTTTCTTCATTTAAATTATAATTTGCTTTTTTATTTTTCCTACCAAAGTGGATAACTTCACATTTTCCTATATTATACTCCATCTGACAAATTTTTGCCCACTCACTTAGCCTGTCTATATCCCTTTGTAGATTTTTTGCGTCCTCTTCACAATTTGCTTTCCCACCCATCTTTGTATCATCAGCAAATTTGCCTACATTACACTCGGTCCCTTCATCCAAGACATTAATATAGATTGTAAATAGTTGAGGCACCAGCATTGATCCCTGTGGAACTCCACTAGTTACCATTTGCCAACCTGAAAGTGACCCATTTATCATGACCCTTTGTTTTCTGTTGGTTAGCCAATCCTCTATCCACGCTAATATATTACCCCCAACCCCGTGAGCTCTTATCTTGTGCAGTAACCTTTTACGTGGCACCTTAGGAAGTGGATCCCTGAGAAACGGGCACAAATTTCTCCCCTCCATGACTCTTATGGTTATGAAGTCATTCTTGTTTCGCATTAAATTAAGGCAGGCTTACTTGCAATGAGATTAGTTGCTTAGTAGCAATTTGTTTAATTCACCGAAATAAAAAATAAAATTGTTAAACATTATTAGACAGACGAATCTCTTGGATAACTAATTTCCCAGGAGTGATAACATTGTGCCTCGTCTACAATTCAATAGATGCATCTCTACTGACGGTAATTAATCACCTGAAACAGGAATTTTATAGGCACAGTCTATCATGTCAGAAAAAAAATTCCCAGTCTCAACCATTCCAATTAGGGGAGGGTGAATTTTATTTCTTAACCCTGTCTTTTTTCCAAAGCCGCTCTTGGTAGGATCCAGTTCAGCGGGTGGCAGGCGCTATCTGTTGCCTCGTCCAAGTTTTCATGGGTGAGGCTAGACACCGAGCATCAGCAGGCTATTCCACCATGGGGAGAATCCAGTCAAGCCCGACCTTGTTCACAACTCTGCTACTGCCACACAAGTGTATTTTCCAGCAGGAGTCAATGGTTAACAGACAGGAGTAGCCCTGGGCTGTTGAGGTCAGTTATAGTGCCCCAAATATTGCTTCAGCTGAGAGCAACAAACTCAGCAGAGAACAACAACAACTTGTATTTATATAGGGCCTTTAACATAGTGAAACAGCCCAAGCCGCTTCACAGGAGTATTATGCGATAAGAAGTTGACACCGAGCCGCAGAAGTAGAAATTAGCGCAGGTGACCAAAAGCTTGGTCAAAGTGGGAGGCGTTAAGGAGCGTCTTGAAAGAGGAAAGAGAGGTAGAGAGGTTTAGGCAGGGAGTTTCAGAGCTTGGAGCCCAGGCAACAAAAATCACGGCCACCAATGGTTGAGCGATTATAATCAGGGATGCTTAAGAGCGCAGAATTAGAGGAGCGCAGACATTTTGGGGGGAGGTGGGGGGTTGTGAGACTGGAGGAGATTGGAGATAGGAAGGGGGCGGGGCCATGGAGGGATTTGAAAATAAGGATGAGAATTTTGAAATCGAGGAGTTGCTTAACCGGGAGCCAATGTAGGTCAGCGAGCACAGGGTTGATGGGTGAGTGGGACTTGGTGCGAGTTAGGACATGGGCAGCCGAGTTTTGGATCACCTCTAGTTTACATAAGGTAGAATGTGGGAGGCCAGACAGGAGTGCGGGAGGAAAGGAGCGGAAGAACTTGCACCTTCTGATCTGCAGTGTTTAGTATTATGTTAGGTGATGCTTTTAGATACAAGGTCGTTGGTGCAGCTTCTAGATACAACTTTTCCTTTGGTGGGGGGGGGGCAACCCAGTATATATTTCAGTAAATTTAAACAGTTACACTATTGAGGTACGTTTTTTTTTTTCTTTTTGACTTCTGTGTATGAAAGAAAAGTAAAAATCATTGTTACGGTGTCTGTCGATTCAGTGCGAGGACTGAGGAAGTGACTAATGCAGGGCTAATGCTACAATAAAACATCCATTTGCTTTGATATCCATGCAGGTGAATTCTTAAGATTCCAAGGCTCCTCTGGTTATGAAGTCATTCTTTTTGGCATCTAATTAAGAGAGGCTTTACTTGCAATGAGATTAGTTGTTTAGCAGGAATTCATTCAATACGCTGAAATAAAAAAATAAAATTGTTAACATTATTGAAGATATTAGACAACGAAGCTCTTGAATATATTGGGCCAAAAATTGCGGCCTCGCCGGGTGCGTGTGATCTGCGCGCGTACCTGAAGAGGCTTTGCAAATGACACTTCTCGGGGCGCAATGCGCATGCACCGAGAACCGGCTTTTGCGGTCTGTCAAATCACACGCATCCCCGCAGGAAGGACATCTGCGGGGCAGAGATTTGGGCTATTTGCCCAACTTTTGCCCAGCGAGTTCCCTTCACTCTTACGCCTGGTAAAAGCAGCTGCACAGCCTACTTTTAAAACGTAATAAGAGTTTTAAAATATAGAAAAGTTAAATTTTATCAATAATGTTTGTATTAAAAACCCTGTCCATTAAGGTAAGTTTATTTTTAACCCTATTAAAACACATTTAATTAAATTCAATTTCAATTAATTTTAAGTATGCGAAGTGTTTTGAAAATTTATTGGCCCTGAAATTCTGGCCTCCCCGGGTCCGCACTGGGAAGGCGTCGCAAAAGCCGGTTTTCGGCACGCGATGGCGCATGCGGCAAAAACCGGCTTTTCCGATCTGTCAAGTTTCTTGGGGAGATGGACATTCCCACGGCAGTGATGGGTCTATCTGCCCATCTCTTGCCCTGCAAATGTTCTTAAAACTCTGGCGCCTGGTAAAAGCAGGCGCATAGACTACTTTTACCTGCGTGAGTTTTAAAACATATCAAAAACATATAAAAATAAATGTTAAAAATACATTATTTATGTTAAAAACCCTGCCCACTTAGTTAAGTTTATTTTAAACCATAATTAAAACTTAAAAAAAAAATCTACAATTTTTTTTTTCAAAAACATTTCTGTCAATTTTAATTTCTATAATGTATTATGTGGGGTGTTTAAAAAAAATGTTTTACGTAGTGTTTGGGTGTGTTTCTCATTCATAGTAATAGGAGTTTCGGACTTACGAAACTCCTATTACTATGAATGAGAAAATACTTTACCGTGATTGGATATCCAGGCCCACGTGACTCCTACTGACGTCCCAACGTGAACACGCTCTGCTGCGCAAGAAGACGAGGCCTCGAGTCTGGAATCTCTGGTGAGCGTTCAACCAAAAGGTAAGTATGTATCTTTAGTCAAATGCCCGCGGGAAGAGACCGGAATTTCAGGCCCATTTGTGTTGTGTTTCTTGTTTTTGGGGGGTATTCTCATTGATAGTAACGGAAGCTCGTACAAACGGAGTTCTCATTATTATCAATGAGAATACTAGATGTTCATTGGTAGTCCAGGCCCACATGATCCCAGGATACGAATACATACTTGGAAGACATGCTCCCTTACGCTGGACTGAGAAACTAGGTCTCTGACCGCAATCCTACGTTCCTCCGGGACCACCAGGTATTTTCGTAAAAGAATTTCCGGTCGGAGGCATATGCCCGAAGGAAGCCTCCGACCACAATTTCCCCCCCAATATTTAGCAAGACTGATAGCAGTGTGCTTCAACTCCAATTCAGTTGTTGCATCACCAGCTCATGCAATTGCCCCTTTACATCTACACTGACGTTAATAAAAATATATTTTCCAAAAGTGTTTGAGGGGAAATAGAATATCAACATTGCATTAGCAATTTATTGATTTTTGTACACTGTTCATAGGGATAAGGGTAAAGAAAAAAACACACACACATCTTCCTTGCTATCTTGCTCCCTTCTATCGCCATGAAATCTGGCCATTAAAATAATATTGCTAAGTCAATAAATTGTCAATGAAAATGCAAATGTTGGCAGCACCAGTTTCAGAACCACTGATCTAGAACACATGGCTAGACAGCAGAACCTCCATTATTCAGCATAGTGGTCCGAGAACATAACAATTAGGAGCAGGAGTTGGCCATTCGGCCCATCGAGCCTGCTCCGCCATTTAATGAGATCATGGCTGATCTTCTCTCTCAACTCCACTTTCCTGCCTGATCCCCATATCCCTTGATTCCCTTAATATCCAGAAATCTATCGATCTCTATAATGAATATGCTCAAAGACTGAGCCATCACAGCCCACTGGGGTAGAGAATTAAAAAGATTCACCACCCTCTGAGTGAAGAAATTTCTCCTCATCTCAGTCCTAAATGGCCGACCCCTTATTTTGAGATTGTGACCCCTGGTTCTAGACTCCCCAACCAGAGGAAACATCCTCCCCTGCATCCATCATGTCAAGCCCTGTAAGAATTTTGTATGTTTCAATGACATCACCTCTCATTTTTCTAAACTCGAGAGAATATAGGCCTAGTCTACTCAATCTCTCCTCATAGGACAACCTTCCCCCCCCCTCCCAGGAATCAGTCTGGTGAACCTTTATTGCAGTCCCTCAACGGCAAGTATATCCTTCCTTAGGTAAGGTCCTTCATTATGGCAGATAATGGAGGTTCCACTGACTCATTTGTGCACATTTATATGTACTGTGGCTGCAAAAGGATGAAAACAGCTCTGATGATAGTTTTTTTATCAGCACTGAAATTATATTGATTACAGACTTTTGAGAGGTTATTGTGATGGCACCATGTGGGATAATATCAGAGTATAACAGGATTTAATTATCAGCCTGAAAGCAATATTACTGGGGAATGGATCCTTGGTATGGGATATAATAACTATCATTATTGGGCTCTACTGCCAATCAGCTGTCTGCTATTCACACAATGGTGACCAATACAGGATTTTGTTCCGTAAATAATTAGAATCTTTTACCTGAAATAAATCTCACCATTCTTTTCTTTGTCCACTACATCTATCAGCTTTTGCTGTTCGACCTCATTTAAAGGGACTTTAGCATTCTGAAAAAGACAGGAGTTGTCACTATATAACCAAGCAAACATTATCGTTGGTTGCACATAATTCTTTGCGGTAAAACAATCAGATTTCATTGAAAGGAAGAAAGAAAGACTTGCATTTATATAGCGCCTTTCATGACCACCGGACGTCTCAAAGCGCTTTACAGCCAATGAAGTAATTTTTGGAGTGTGGTCACTGTCGTAATGTAGAAAACGCAGCAGCCAATTTGCGCACAGCAAGCTCCCACAAACAGCAATGTGATAATGACCAGATAATCTGTTTTTTTGTTATCTTGTTTGAGGGATAAATATTGGCCAGGGATAACTCCCCTGCTCTTCTTCAAAATAGTGCCATGGGATCTTTTACGTCCACCTGAGACAGCAGTCGGGGCCTCATCTGAAAGGCAGCACCCCCGACAGTGCAGAACTCCCTCAGCACTGCACTGGAGTGTCAGCCTAGATTTTTTGAGTTCAAGTCGCTGGAATGGGACTCCACATTGGCTTTATATTTCATATAGATAACATAGAAACATAGAAAATAGGTGCAGGAGCAGGCCATTCGGTCCTTCGAGCCTGCACCACCATTCAATATGATCATGGCTGACCATGCAACTTCAGTACCCCATTCCTGCTTTCTCTCTATACCCCTTGATCCCTTTAGCCGTAAGGGCCACATCTAACTCCCTTTTGAATATATCTAACGAACTGGATTCAACAACTTTCTGTGGTAGAGAATTCCACAGGTTCACAATTCTCCTCATCTCGGTCCTAAATGGCTTACCCCTTATCCTTAGACTGTGACCCCTGGTTCTGGACTTCCCCAACATCGGGAACATATAGGCCTGTGTTTGTGGCACTCGCTCCCAATGCACTTGTCTTGCTCAGCCGGCTGCAAGGAAACTGTGTCAAAACAGATACACACCCAACACTTAAACGATTACTCACACTAACGGCGGGGAATTATGTCTATACTAGGTGGGAAATTGTTAGGTCGAACTTGTCACTACTTGAATGTTTAAAAAGTATTTTTTTTTTAAATTCACTTATACAAGGGCAATTTTATGAGAGGGAAATGGAGCCGGGAGCGGGGGGAAATGGACACTTTCCTTTTGCTGTCCCTCGGAAAAATAATCCCCTACACATCTTGCTCAAGGTACCAGCCTCAGCAGCAAGCAAATCGGAAATTTTGGGGAAAATTGCACCAAAAGTTCCCCTATCAGTGGAAACATCCTCTCTGGCTAAGATCAAGTGTAGTCTCGGTTGATCGGGCATTCATATGCAAATTGACTGATTGCAGAAACTCGTTTTTCCAGTTTTGCTGACTCTGGCCTTTTGGCTCGGGCCAAGCGGCAATTGGAGAGAAGAGGAAAATCTGCATGTCGACTGACCATTGGGTGGGCCCGGAGGCCCACCAAGGTGCCGGACTGGCACCACAACAGATTGAAGGCTTCGGCCAAAATACACATCGAAAGGACGAATCTGCGACCCGGATGGCGGCGAACCAGGGCGTTCGAAACACCATCCGAGTGACGGTAAAGAAAGTGGATGGACAGACAACGATCAACCGGGATCTTTTCGTGAAGAAAATCCTGCTGGGACATGTGGCATGATATAGGCTTCGAACACCCACCTTTGCGGACCCAGCGGGAATCACTGCCTGTCTGTGGCTTCTCGGCCTTTTGGCTAAGATCATGCGTAACTGACCTGACAGGGGAGTAACCACCATAACCCCAAGGTGGTTCTCCCTGGATCAGGAAGGTATATGCTTGCTTTTTTGGAAATAGGAGGTGGGTGGGGTGACTTGACCCATCCACCTCCACGGAGGTGTGTGGGGGGCCTGACCCATCCATCTCCATGGCACGAACCTGGTATTGCAGTACTTCCAGGAACGGTGCAGCGGCTCTCGGCCTTTTGGCTAAGAGCATTGGCGCAGAGTGATCCTTGATGTGTGCGAGGTGACCTCTGGCGTTTGTGATTTGACAAAGAATTGGAAAGATTGGCAACGAAAAAAAAAAAAAAAATGTGGCATGATAGTTGCAGGACCTCCCGAAGAGAGGTTACTTTGATGTGACCTTCAGAACCGTTGCCCTATGCCTGAAGTTCCTGAAGGGACTGAAGGAGGCGAGTGAACCGCTGCGCTCAGTGCTGACTTGGGAGCCACTGTTCACCCTCCCGTCGCAGAGAAGACGCACTATCACAGTGCAGATGTACAACCCCCACATCCCGGTCATTGATGTGCTGACTTTCCTCGCCAGGTATGTCGATGGGGCAGGAAACAGCAGCGACTTGAAAGACTTGCATGGGATATGGACCAGCAAGCGCCAGATCCAGGTCACCATGAAGGTGGACGCCAGCGGAACCATCTTGCACCCTCCCTCCAGCTTCGCCATCGGAGGAACTCGGGGCTACATGGTGTACGCCGGACAACCCAACGTGTACCGGACCTGCGGGAAGGCAGGCCATGTGGCGGCAAGCTGCAAAACTGTCATCTGCTGAAACTGCAAGAACGAAGGCCACCAGACAAAGGACTGTAAGGAGACCAAGTGCTGCAACCTCTGTGGTCTGGCTGGGCACCTTTACAAAAACTGCCCCAAACGCAACTTCAGCTATGCGCAGGCAGCAAAGAACATTGCACCAGAGGAGGAGGAAGCTGAGGAACACAACGCTCCAGAGGAGACCCACACCCTCCCCCCGACCAACGCCCTGGGCAAAGAAGCAACCGCCCTTGTGGACTCGGAACGAGTCGGCGAGGAAGAGAAGCCTGCCATGGCGAGCTGCGAGACACCAGCAGCCAGCAGAGAAGCTCTCCCCCATCGCACCGAGTCCAGGAACGAGGAGACAGCAGACGATGAAGCGGGATGGGAGACCGTCAAGAAAAAGGCCCGCAAGCGTAAGGAGAACAGGCGAGCAAGGGCCCCTGCGGAAAGGACAGGGAAGAGGCGGCTAACAACCACGACAGACAGCAGCGACGGCAGTTCGTCTGATGAGGAAAGGCGAGACAAAGCCCCTCACTACCGCCACCAAAACAAGAGTCAATACGCCAACCCACAGCCACAGGCGACCGGGAGCAGTGAAGCGACCAGCGCAGCCCCGCTCCAGGAACCCGGGAGCAGCGAAGCGCCCAGCGCACACGAGCTCCGGAACACCGGGAGCGAAGAAGCGACCAACGCAGACCAGCTCCGGGAGAACGGGAGCAGCGAAGTGCCCAGCACACCCCACCTCCGGAATACCGGGAGCAACGCAGCGATCGAAGCACACCAGCCCGAGACCGCCGCAACTGATGAAAAGAGGGAACCACCAACACCAGGCGAGGACAGTGCAGAGGACATATCGGACCTTATAATAGCATTGCAGCAGTCCCCTAGTCCAAACACTCCCACGGCAAAGGATGACGACCACGCCAGCCCAGGTGCAGTAGACTTGTATAGTTTAAACCTATGCATGATGGAACTGGCCACTGGGCAGACCTCGGACTTAAAGGACGATTTATTTGAAGTCTAATGTTTGTAACTTTAAAATGGATTTAAAAATAGCTACTATTAACGTGCGTAGCGTAAAACCCACTACGCGATGTGTTTCCACCTTGGGGTACCTCGCCAAGGTCAAAGCGGACCTGCTGTTCTTGCAGGAGTGCGGTCTGCCGCACTCCAGCAGTTACCGGCAGTGGTCACGATGGTGGGCCCATGGACCATCCGTCTGTCAGGAGGCAACGACAGCCGGTCTTCCGGCCTGGGCATTCTGCTGCGGGGAGGCCACTTCACCATCACCGAAGTTAAGGAGTTGGTGGGCGGCCGCCTCCTCGTAGCAGATGTAATGTACAAAAATTCCCCTCTAAGGCTAATTAACATGTATGCCTCGCCTCTCAGAAGCGAGCGGCTGGCCCTCTTCCAGCAGCTCCCACTGCTGCTGGCAATGTCCAGGCCGATCATTCTGGGCAGTGACTTCAACTGCATCATCGATGCGGCTGGACGATCCAGCAGAGCCGACAGCAAACTGGGCACCACGTCCAGACTCCTGATGGACGCGGTAAAAGATGCCAAGCTGTGCGACGTCTTCAGCAACCCTGCAGACGGAGCACCGCTCAGATACACCTGGTCGAGACCAGACAGGTCCGTCCGTTCCAGAATAGGCTTCCTGTTTGTGTCCCACACGCTCAAGGTCAGATACACCGACGTCACGCCGGTGTTCTTCTCTGACCACTGCCTTCTACTGGCCGACTGTCGCCCACAGGAAAACCAGAAAGTTGGCAGAGGGATATGGAAGCTGAACGTGAAACTATTGACTCCGGAAAACGTTGAGGAACTCAAGAGGGATTACAAAGGTTGGAGAACCGTAAAACCCCTCTGCGATTCCCCGATGCACTGGTGGGAAACAATCAAGACAAACATCAAGAGGTTCTTCATCCTCAATGGTGTTCAGGAGGCGAGAGGGAAACAGAGGGAATTGTCCCAACTCCAGACGAATATGTAAAACCTGCTCCTGCTGCAGTCGATGGGGGTCGATGTCGTGGAGGAACTCGAAGAGGTAAAGGGCCAGCAAGCCTCGCTCTTTGCCTCAGAGTCCTCCAAGATCATCTTCCGCTCCAGAGTCCGCTCCGTCGAGCAGGATGAGACGTGTTCGTGCTTCTTCTTCCAAAAGGTACACAGGGGGAGCTCTGTGATCACCAGCCTAAAGGAAGAAGACAGTTCTGTGACGTCTTCGCAGCCTGACATGCAGAGGATCAGCAAATTCTTCTATGCCGGGCTGTACGACATCAAGCCCACAGACCGCGCGGCCTCCCTGTCTTTCCTGTCGTCTATTTCGGAGGTGTTAGACAACAGCGAGCGGGAGAGTCTGGACCACCCGCTAACTCTGGACGAGCTGACAAAGGCCGTCTGGTCCTTCGAGATGAATAAAACTCCCAGAAGCAATGGCTTACCTGTTGAGTTGTATTGGGCTCTGTGGGACTGGATGGGCCCAGACCTGCTGGAAGTGTACGGAGGTATGCTTCTGGCCGGCAGCATGTCAGAATCGATGAGGAAAGGCATCATCACCCTCATCTACAAGCGGAAGAGGGCGAGGGAGGAAATCAAAAACTGGCGGCCCATTTCGCTGCTCAATGTGGACTACAAGATCCTGTCAAATGTCATCGTCAACAGGGTCAAGTCTGCTCTTGAGCTGGTGATTCACCCGGACCAGACATGCGCTGTCCCAGGCAGGAAGATCTCTGATAGCCTCGCGCTACTCAGGGATACGATCGCCTACGTGCGGGACAGGAGGGTGGACACCTGCTTAATCAGCTTAGACCAGGAGAAAGCCTTTGACAGGATATCGCACACGTACCTGACGGACGTGCTCTCCAAAATGGGGTTTGGGGAGGGTATCCGCAATTGGGTCCAACTGCTCTATACAGACATCAGTAGTGCAAATCAACTGAAAGCTTTCCAATTAGATCTGGAGTCAGGCAAGGCTGTCCTCTCTCCTCTGTCTTGTTTGTGTGTTGTATCGAGCCCTTTGCCGAGTCCATCAGGAAGGATGCGGGCATTAGGGGGGTGACGATCCCAGGCAACGGAGGCGCTCAGGTCAAGACCTCCCTGTACATGGACGATGTCGCCGTCTTTTGCTCGGATCCGCAGTCGGTCCGCAGATTGCTCGCAATCTGTGACCAGTTTGAACTGGCCTCGGGAGCAAAGGTCAATCGCAGCAAAAGCGAGGCCATGCTCTTTAGCAACTGGACCGACCGATCCTTTATTCCCTTCACCGTTAAACCAGATTACCTGAAGGTGTTGGAAATATGGTTCGGAGCGGACGGGGCGTGCGCCAAAAACTGGGAAGAGCGTATCGCCAAAGTGAAACAAAAACTTGGATGGTGGAAGCTGCACTTCCTCTCCATGGCAGGAAAGAACCTGGTCATCAGGAGTGAGGTGCTCTCGGGGTTGCTGCACGTGGCACAGGTCTGGCCCATCCCTCGCTCCTGTGCTGCGGCAGTCACCCGGGCCGTCTTCCACTTTGTCTGCAGGTCCAAAACGGAACGTGTCCGCAGAGACACAATGTACAAATCTCTGGACAGTGGAGGAAAGGATGTTCCGAATGTGGCCCTCATCCTGATGGCCACCTTTGTGTGCGGCTGCATCATGCTGTGCACAGACCCCCAGTATGCAAACACCAAGTGTCACTACGTGCTGAGGTTCTACCTGTCCCCGGCGTTGCGAAGGATGGGCCAAGCCACGCTGCCGCGAAATGCCCCCACCAGTTGGACCATGCCTGTCCACCTGTCCTTCGTGGAAAAGCTTTTCACAAAAAACCCCTTTGACCACAAGGCCATAAAACAGTGGTCAGCACGTAATGTCCTGGACGCCCTACGAAAGAAGGAGAGGGTGGACCCTGTCGGGTGGTTCCCTGAGCAGACTGTCAAACTCGTTTGGCAGAACGTCTCATCGCCAGAGCTTTCACACAAGCACCAAGACGTAGCTTGGTTGGCGGTGAGGAGGGCCCTACCCGTCAGAGCGTTCATGCACAGCCGGCGTCTCAGCAGCACGGCACGGTGCCCCCGAGTCGGCTGCGGGGCGGACGAGACTGTCACCCATCTCCTTCAGAATTGCGCCTTCGTAAGGCAGATTTGGAAAGAGATGCAGTGGTTGCTGTCGAGGTTCATCCCGAGCAGCTCCGTAACACAGGACTCTGTGCTCTACGGGCTGTTCCCAGGGACACACACCGAGACAGACATCACCTGCTGCTGGAGGGCCATCAACTCGGTCAAAGACGCTCTTTGGTCTTGCCGAATCTTGCTGGTCTTCCAGAGCAAGGAGATGTCCACGTCTGTGTGTTGCAGACTGGCGCAATCCAAGATCCAGGATTACGTGCTGAGGGATGCACTTAAAATTGGCGCAGTCACCGCAAAGGCACGGTGGGGAAGGGCCACAGTTTAAAGCCCTTCTGCCACGGAAAACCCAGGGGCAGGAATCAGTACAAAACTCCCCCCGGGCCGTACTTGTAACTTCTTTTTTGTGTACATGGAGCACCATGATCTGTAAACACCCATGTAGTGCCATGTACAATGCAAGCTCTGTTTCGTGATGCATGTTGGAAAGGAAAAGTGTAAATGTACCGCCACCCATTCCGTGTACTGTAATGTAATTTGTTGAATGTACTACCATGTATCTCGTATTGTACCGAATTGTACTTGGAACTGAAAAGCAAGGAAATGTATCGAACGGAACTGCCGTCAGCACCCAAATGTAGTGTATGGGATTGCTGACCGCAGCTAAACGTACTGAATTGCTTTTGAATGTACTGTACAAATTTTTATATGAATAAAGTATATTTTGAAATTTAAAAAAAAGTTCGTTTGTAGAATGAATGAATGTCAGAAAAGAATTCAGCGTAACAATTAAAAAATAATTGAGATATTTAAGGGAATGGAAAATCATGGAGATAAAGAGCATGTTTTTCCTCTTTTTCTCAACTTAGGGAATGATCCGCTCAAAAGTTGTGTGCACATTGCACCCTCTTGTGGTTCAAATTATGTACAACACGTGGGTTTGAAACTGCGTCAGCTTTTTTTTTACACCAGGCGCAAGATTTCCTTGTATTTTGTAGTTTCTATAACCACTTTACTTTTGAAAAATTTGGAGAGTTTCCAGTATTTTTTACTCTGAAACACAATTCTGTTCCATCTTAACTCATAAAGGAGGGATTAGAAAGGACAACATTCAGTTGATTTGTTTGTTGCCCTCGGTCAGATGAAAGGAACAGCAGTGGCCATTTACGCTAGCTGGCATTGCTGCTTTGCGTATGGAGGCATAGAATGAGAGCATCACACAAGATGACGCTTCCAGCCTCCAGCGACATGCACACGAGCTCATTTACACTGCAGTGCGGTCTGCAAAGGCAGGGCAATGACATAAATGAGATATCAGACAGTGAAACCTGTAAATTGTGGAAACCCAGCGACTAGCATTAGCTGTCCCTTTGTTTGCAGGTGTCCTTATTTTCAGAATGGTCACTGTATGTACAATTTTTCAGTAGAATGGAGAGTTTTTTACTCAGAGCCATGCGAGCATTCAATTCCAGCGATAGAGGGGTTTCTCTGCTGCTGTGGATGCTGGGTAACCAGCTCCCCATTCTGTTATATATGTAAACTTGTATTTGCTCTGTACAGCCACCAGAGGGATCATCCCCTGGAGTCCCAAGGGATCCCATAATCCATTGGGAGAGCAGGTATTTAAAAGGCCTCACAGGTTGGAGAGGCACTCTGGAGACCTGCAATAAAAGGCTAAAGTCACATATTACTTTGAGCTCATCGTGTTCAGTCGGACTCTTTCTCCAAACACAACACATTCCACAAAAGCCGTTTCTTTCACAAAACCTGCTGCTGCCTCACGCTGACCTGCGCATCCCGTCTTTTAAGCTATAAAAGGGCTCGGTGCATTGAAGGCTGTCGGTAGCTTGGAATTTGCAAGTGTCCGTGGTTTCAGAGTGCCTTCAGTGTATGTTGAAACATAAGGGGTTGGATTTTCCGATCCTTTGCGCTCCGGGTTTCGCCCCGGAGCGGCGTGAAGGGCGTCGTTCGGGTCTCCTGCGTCCTGTCGCGATTCTCCGGTCCGGTTTTGCGGTGGCGCTGAGCAGCACGGCCGGGAAGAGCTGCGCTGGGTGTGCAATGCCTCTGGTTACGACACTGGTAATAGTTTGGACTTTTGCCTGGTCTGGCCGCCCAGACATGTGCCTGCAATGACCGCCTGGGAAATCAGAGCAGTCCAGTCATGCCGGCGGCGGTGAGGAATTTAAAGTACTCCGAAGGTAAGTGCGAGTGTTCGTTCTTGTAATTGTTTTAGCGATTTGTGTTGTGGTGGCGTGGGCAATGTTTTGGGAATGTTTCTGTGGGTTTTTTTTAAGGTTGCCCCCCCCTCCCCCTCCCCATGGCCTCTCTTGGAGCGCACACGGCCCAGCACTTTCGTTCGCGAGTTTCCCATCCTTGCAACACGAAACGTGTACGCCTTCCTTATGCAGGGCCCGGATGCCGAAACTTCCTTACCAAAGCAAACTCTTCCCAGACATAACTTTCCCACCCCGCCTCCGTTTTCGCCCCGAAAACAGAAAAGCCTGAAATCCAGCCCAAGATTCTGAGGAGGATTGACAGGGTAGCTGCTGAGAGGCTGTTTCCACCCCGGGCTGGAGAGTCTAGAACCAGGGCTCTCACAGTCTCAGGATAAGGGATCGGCCATTTAAGACTGAGATGAGGAGGAATTCCTTCACTCGGAGGGTTGTGAATCTTTGGAATTCTCTATCCCAGAGGTCTGTGGATAATGAATCACTGAGTATATACAAGGCTGAGATCGATAGGTTTTTGGACACTGAGGGAATCAAGGGATATGGGGATCGGGCGGGAAAGTGGAATTGATGTAGAAGTTCAGCCATGATCTTATTGAATGGTGGAACAGGCTCGAGGGGCCGAATGGCCTACTCCTGCTCCGAATTCTTATGATCTTTATATTTTACAATGTAAGTTATCTCGATAAGAGTCCGTTTTTTGGGAGTGTCCGTTTGTACAGCTTTCACTGTACTTGCGTTATAAAGAATGCAATGACATACTGACCGTCAGTCCCTCCAGGAACTCTCTCACGCTGATACACCTGGTCTCAGCTGTATCGAACGACTCAAAGAAATGCTCCAACTGGAGGTGGTTCTCCTTCATGTATTCCTTCAGTTTAGTAAGAGGATCAGCCTGTGACAAATGAAAAAGAACGACATTAGTCAGCATCACTGGGAATGTGGCACATTTCCCTTGACCCTAATTGACCAATAAAACTCCATCTCAGATTTTCCATTTCGAGGCTGACACTCCAGTGCAGTGCTGAGAGCGCGCTGCACTGTCGGAGGTGCCGTCTTTCGGATGAGACGTTAAACCGAGGCCCCATCTGCCCTCTCAGCTGGACGTACAAGATCCCATGGCACTATTTCGAAGAAGAGCAGGGGAGTTATCCCCAGTGTCCTGGCCAATATTTATCCCTCAATCAACAGAACAAAAAAACAGATTATCTGGTCATTGCTGTTTGTGGGAGCTTGCTGTGCGCTAATTGTCTGCAATGTTTCCCACAATACAACAGTGATGACCTCCAAAAGTACTTCATTGGCTGTAAAGCGCTTTGAGACATCCAGTGGTCGTGAAAGGCGGTACATAAATCCACGTCTTTCTTTCTTTGTCTTTTTTGGTGGGCATTTATTTTTTATCCCTTGCCAATTTTCTCCCCTCCTTTTCTCTGCTGAAGATGCTGACTCCTTTCTGCAGTAAGGGTCACTGGTCACTCACCGTTATTCACGTGTGAGCTTGGACAATAGGTTTTGGCAGAATAACCGCTGGGACATTATAACTAAACCTGACCTCGTCCTTATCTGCCATCCACACACCTCGACTTCTAGTAACGGGGGTCACTGGAGGGCAACCAGGAGCATGATTTTCTCCTCCCTAACCAAGGCTCCCCCCACCCCCCCCTGCCCAAATGGCGTTAGCTCACTCAGCACAGATTAGAAATTAAAGGTGGGACCTTCCTTGTTTATAATACCAAGCTGTCATGAGATAAACTTAATGACACATGTGGGAGCACAAAAATGGACTTTCAAAACTGTAGCTGCAGGCATTGCTGCAAATTCTTAAAATATTTTCACTAAATGTCACCATCTTCACAAAGCATCCATTTAGGGTTTGTGTAGAGTGGCTTACGGTTACAGCCATTTTGGTAATGACAGATTTCTGGGACATTTAATAACCTAAAAACAAACATTTTATGTGAGTGAAATGAAAAGGAGCAAAATGCGGATGGAAGTTGCAAATCCTGTACAGAGCTACCGGGAGAAAGCAGAGCTGTGGGGATTTGTATTGGACCGTTCTCGTTCGAGCTCACATGGACAAAATGGGGAGAATGGCTGTAATGAATTTGGTTCACGGGTTCTTTGCTTAAGAATTCATAGCAACACATAGCTATTAAGAACTAGCTGGTTTACTAGCAAAGGTTTAACAATCACACTACATATTGCCAGTTCATCCACTCTTCAACATCATAGGCAGTCCCTCGGAATCGAGGAAGACTTGCTTCCACTCTTAAAATGAGTCCTTAGGTGGCTGAACAGTCCAATACGAGAACTGCAGTCCCTGTCACAGATAATCGTTGAGGGAAAGGGTGGGTGGGGAGTCTGGTTTGCTGCACGATCTTTCCACTGCCTTCGCTTGATTTCTGCATGCTCGCGGCGTTGAGACTCGAGGTTCTCAGCGCCCTCCTGGATGCACTTCCTCCATTTAGAGCGGTCTTTGGTCAGGGACTCCCAGGTGTCAGTGGGGATGTTGCACTTTATCAGGGAGGCTTTGAGGGTGTCCTTGCAATGTTTCCTCAGTCCACCTTTGGCTCGTTTGCCGTTTGGGAGTTCTGAGTAGAGCGCTTGCTTTAGCAGTCTCATGTCTGGCATGTGAACTATGTGGCCTACCCAGCGGAGCTGATCAAGTGTGGTCAGTGCTTCAATGCTGGGGATGTTGGCCTGATCGAGGACGCTAATGTTGGTGCGTCTGTCCTCCCAGGGGATTTGTAGGATCTTGCTGCGACATCGTTGGTGGTATTTCTCTAGCGACTTGAGGTGCCTACTGTGCATGATCCATGTATCTGAGCCATACAGGAGGGCGGGTATGACTACAGCCCTGTAGACCATGAGCTTGGTGGCAGTTTTGAGGGCTCAGTCTTCAAACACTCTTTTCCTCAAACGGCCGAAGGCTGCACTGATGCACTGGAGATGGTGTTGAATCTCGTCATCAATGCCTGTTCTTGTCCGAGGTATGGAAAATGGTCCACGTTGTCCAGGGCCGCGCTGTGCGGTGAGGACAGGCTGGTGGAGGACCTTTGTCTTACGATGTTTAGCATAAGGCCCATGCTTTTGTACACCTCAGTAAATACGTCGATTATGTCCTGGAGTTCAGCCTCTGTATGTGCGCAGACGCAGGCATCGTCCGCGTAATGTAGCTCGACGACAGAGGTTGGAGTGGTCTTGGACCTGGCCTGGAGACAGTAAAGGTTGAACAGCTTCCCACTGGTTCTGTAGTTTAGTTCCATTCTAGCGGGGAGCTTATTGACTGTGAGGTGGAGCATGGCAGCGAGGAAGATTGAGAAGAGGATTGGGGCGATGACGCAGTCCTGTTTGACCCCGGTCCGGATGTGGATTGGGTCTGTAATGAATCCGTTGCTAAGGATCACGGCCTGCATGTCATCGTGGAGTAGGCTCACAACTGCATACCTCATTGTGGATGACCGAGACCCAACTGACTGGGGTTTTATTGAGTCTTGTGAACATCACGTGACTGGCTCAGCCACTCACAATGCAATAGCTATACAACTATTTGAGTAGAAACTTTAAATCAAGTGCCTGGAACAGCTCCACAATTATTTTTGTGAACCTATAAATCAAGTGCCCCCTTTTTAAAGGGGCATTAAAACCGGCAAATCAAAACAAATTACACTTTAAACATTAAGTGATCAAATTAAAATTTGGTTGCCGGAGGTGATGATGCACTCCAGTCCCTCCGGTGCCCACCTCTTGCGGAAGGCCGCAAGCGTACCGGTGGACACCGCGTGCTCCATCTCCAGGGATGTAACCGCGGAAAAGAGGCAGCAATCAGGCTGAACGACCCCCTCGACCGCCCGCTGCCGGGACCGGCTGATGGCCCCCTTGGCCATGCCCAGGAGCAGTCCTGTGAGGAGGCCTTCTGACCTGCCCACTTCCCTCCGCACAGGGTGCCCAAAGATCAGGGGTGTGGGACTGAAGATCAACCAGAATTTGAGGAGCAGCTCCTTCAAATATTGGAAGAGGGGCTGCAACCTCGCACATTTCATAAAAATGTGGAACACGGACTCCTCTAGACCGCAGAACTTACAGGCGGCCTCGGAGCCCGTGAAGCAACTTAAAAACTTATTGCATAGGACTACTCTGTGCAACACCCTCCAGGCCAAGTCCACAATAAATAGAGAGAGGACTCCGGCGTAGAGTGCACTCCACTGGGGAACCCCGCCTCCTCCGGATGGCATGATGGTGCGCCATGGCGTGTCCGGACGGCAGACGAGGATGGCAACGTGGAGAGTATGCAAGAGCAGCCCATACAGGAATCCCCTTCGTGCGGAACTGAAAGGCACAGAGGGGATTTCCCCGAGGCGGCTCAAGTTGTGAGGCGCCGGCTCCCGAGGGAGGTTTCGGGGTTTGGCGCCGATGAGGAATTCCGTCCAGATGGAGCTCAGTTTGGACGGGATCTCCCCACGTGCTTGAGCCTCCTCGACACGCCTAACGGAGTCAGGGCCCAGCGCTGTTTTTAGCGACTCGATGGCATCGGCCGCGCGGCGCCGTGCCAGCACGTTTGCCGCCATCCAGCCCGCTCCTCCGCCATCGAGCAGGTCCCTGACCCTGGTCACCTCGCCAGCCACAGCCCTCTCATCTGCCTGGCACCTTAAACCTCGGTTGTGGAGGTACGGATTTCTGAGCAGCGGCTCCCGAAGGACAGCCGCCACTCCAGATGGGGGAGAATGCAACAGCTCTACAACTCTTTCTGGTTGGAAACAAAATAAACATTAAATCAAGTGCCCCCCCCCGATCTGGGGGACACTCCAAACACTTGTCATGGTCGTTTTTATATTTTTTTTGTATTTTTTTGTGTTTTTTTTGTGGGGTTTTTGTGGGGGGTTTTTTGGGCCCTAAAACTGTAAATTTACAAGTGCCCCCTATAAAAAGGGAGGGGGACAATAAAACCGGCAATTTAAAACATATAAAATCAAATTAAAATTTGGTTGCCGGGGGTAATAATGCACCCCAGTCCCTCCGGTGCCCACCTCTCACGGAAGGCCGCGAGCGTACCGGTGGACACCGCGTGCTCCATCTCCAGGGACACCTTGGCGCGGATGTACACATGGAAGAGAGGCAGGCAGTCAGGCTGAACGACCCCCTCGACCGCCCACTGTCTGGACCGGCTGATGGCACCCTTGGCCGTGCCCAGGAGCAGTCCTACGAGGAGACCCTCGGACCTACCTGCTCTCCTCCGCACAGGATGCCCGAAGATCAGGAGTGTGGGACTGAAGTGCAACCAGAAATTGAGGAGCAGCCCCTTTAAATAATGAAACAGGGGCTGCAACCTCGCACACTGCATAAAAACATGGAACATGGGCTCTTCCAGACGGCAGAAATTGCGGGCGGCCTGGGAGCCCATGAACCGGCGTAAAAATTTATTGCACGGGACTGCTCCGTGCACCACCCTCCAGGCCAAGTCCCCGACAAACAGTGGGAGGACTCCCGCGTAGAGTGCACTCCATCGGGGACCCCCGCCTCCTCCGGACGGCAAGGTGTTGCGCCATGGTGTGTCCGGACGGCAGACGAGGATGGCAAGGTTGAGAGTGTGCAGGAGCAGCCCGTACAGGAAACCCCTCCGCGCAGAACTGAAAGGCACGGAGGGGATTTCCCCGAGGCGGCTCAAGTTGTGAGGCACCGGCTCCCGAGGGAGGTTTCGGGGCTTGGCGCCGATGAGGAATTCTGTCAGGATGGGGGTCAGTTCGGACGGGATCTCCCTACATGCTTGAGCCTCCTCGACACACCTAACGGAGTCAGGTCCTAGCGCTGTTTTTAGCGACTCGATGGCATCGGCCGCGCGGCGGACGTCGGCCCAGTTTAGGCGCCGTGCCAGCCATCTGGCAACATCCAGCCCGCTCCTCCGCCATCGAGCAGGTCCCTGACCCTGGTCACCTTGCCAGCCACAGCCCTCTTGTCTGCCTGCCACCTAAAACCACGGTCGTGGAGATACGGATTCCTGAGCAGTGGCTCCCGAAAGACAGCCGCCACTCCAGACGGGGGGAGAACGCAACAGCTCTACAAACCTGTGCGCATACTCACAGATGCATACATTACAATGGCCTTCTTTAGTAGGTCTAAGAAGCTCTTGCACACAGCTGAGCCACAGCGGATGCTCACCAAACGGAGATGAGATGCTTCTCCACGTAAAAGGAGAATTAGTCTGAGTAGCTCTCCGGCACTTCCGAGTTATAGAACAGCATTGCCAGTGCTCAGAGAGCAGATCGCCTGCTTGCCCTCAAAAGGTCGGGCCTTTGTACTCACATTAGTAATTAGTTTGCCTCCCTATCCCCATCCCGCAACATTCTGTATATACAATTAAAACTGTAAATTACACATTAAATGAATCTTCTGCTGATTTTGCTTATTTCACTAGCTTCTCCATCCTGCAAATGTAGCCTTTAAAGGGGAAAAAGAACTTATTAAAAAAAACTCATTTTGGATTAAAATATATCAAGATTGTCCTCAGGGCAGAGCTACGTGTACCTCATCTCTGTTGTCAATTTTATTACCATATACAGGGAACTAAGAAACTGCTTTACCAGAACTAATGGCCTATCCTGAAGGATTGGTGCTCCATGGCGGGATAGGAGGGAAGGAGTCATTTTGTTTTGAATGATGTTGCACTTTGATGACACATTGAAGTGGAAGACTGATGCTTTCAGTGGACCTGAACTTCATCACGTTACTGGGAAGAGGGCAGAAGACTGACTGCACAATTGTAAGCTGCTTCTCAGCAACAATTATAAAGCATTCTATGCAGAGGTGAGATATGCCCGAGTAACGGAAGAACATAAGAAATAGGAGCAGGAGTAGACATTCGGCCCCTCGAGCCTGCTCCACCATTCAATGAAATCATGACTGATCTTCTATCCCAACTCCACCTTCATGCAGTGTCCCCATATCCCTTGATTTTTTTAGTATCCAAAAATCTATCCATCTATGTCTTGAATATACTCAACGACTGAGCATCCAAAGCCCTCTGAGGGTAGAGAATTCCAACATCAGTATGTGGATGAATAGATTTTATAACATGTCGGGTTATATGCAAATTTAGATCATTACAATTCTTCTTTAAGATTATTAATTCAGATGACCAGAGGAATTTATAATAATATATAATCAAACAATATGGTATTGCATATTAAGTGATCCACATCAAACAACTGAAAATATAAATTTTCTGTCAGGCAAAAAAGAGAATGTAATTTTTTACCTTGGATCTTGCTTTTTTGAACTGATCTGCATTCCTCTCATGCTTCACTTGAAGATTTGGTATCTGTTCCTTCACTTCACTGAACAAGTCTTCAAAATCCTCATTAACTATGATATCCTGAACAGAATTATAAAGATTCAAAGCTATAGTGCTACGGGGATCCACAAAGGCAGCTTAAGTGGCACACAGTGATTTCGATGGTAAAAGAGCTCATGACACTAAATAATGTAAAAGTCTGCCGTACATTTGCTGCATCTTGCCTTGTAAAGCACTAAATCATGGCATCGGGGTGGCACTCCTCAAGGTGTCATCATAGGGCAAAGGTTACTGGTTAGCTGGCCCATTCCAATCTGCCCAGAGTCCTCACCACCCAACCCGACCCACTTCTTCGGTTTCTGCTACCTCCAAGTATGGAATTGGTAGCTTTGAAAAATAGTTGCGCAAACTGACTGCTCGGTTTTCTAAACTTCCCTCATTTTGTACCAACTGAACAAATCAGAGACAATTTGTTTTAATCCACATTTAATTAAATGCATACCTGGGTTGGCTGAAAGAATCACTTATGCTTAGCAACAAATCAGAATTTTTTGCCTTATGGACATGTGACATTTTTGAGACGTGACACCACTCTGATCGCTCTCTCAAAATGACGCCTTTGAAAATTGATAAGGGGATGAATACAATCTTTTCATTGTATGTGCTAAATTATGTGCTCAAGTCCTACGATCTTCTTGGAGGTGGCAGAAACCGAAGAATTGGGTCGGGTTAGGCGTTGAGGACTCTGGGCAGATTGGAACGGGCCAGCTAACCAGTAACCTTTGCCCTATGATGACACCTTGAGAGTGCTACCACTGAACCAAGGCTGACATCCCTCTCTTGCCTCTGATTCAGAAGGTTGCTGGTTCAAGCCCTGGTCTCGAAACTAGGGGGGGCGAAATTGCCCTCAGCGGGAAATTGAGGAGAGCACTTCCATTTATCCGAAGATTTTATTGGGCGGGTTTGGGTCGGGAGCGGGGTGGTGTCTCAGCGCGGCGGTGATGACGTCAGAGTGACACGGATGTGTCACTTAAAGGGGAGGGACTCTGCGAAGCATACGTGGAGCCCACTGGGCCAACAGGGAGGGGATTGGCCGGGCCAGCAACCCGGCACCCAAGAGGGGATGTCGGGCTGCCTGTTGGCGGCCCGGCCGACCCAGCGGCCACCATTGTTGGGCCGACTCAGGAGTCGGCTGACAATTAAAACAAAATGGCGACCGCGGTGGTGCGCCCGAACTTTAAGGGCGGCCACACCGCCCAGCCACTGGCAGCTTCCCGTCGTGCGAAGCTGTCAGGGGCACCAACTGGCAGTGGCTGCGCTCCCGCAGGGCAATTCACTTTTCGGGGCGGAAAAGGGGTCGCCATCGGGCGGTAAGGGGTTGGCATGCCCAGCGGGGAGGAAACACGGGTCGTGGCAGAAACCCATTCCTGCCATCCCCGGCCCAGGGGCAATTGCGGATGGGTTGGCCCCGCCGCCTGCCCCCGGTTGGAGGCGCTATGGGTCTTAAAGAAGGAGGCAATTTCCCCCTCCTAGAGTACATAATCTAGGCTGATACTTCAGTACTGCACTGTCAGACATGCCGTCTTTCAGTTAAGGCCCCTGTCAGTCCACTCAGGCATACGTAAAAGATCTCTTGATCCCATTTATCCCTCAACCAACACTATTAAAATAGATTATCTGCTCATTTATCTCATTGCTGTTTGTGGGACCTTGCTGTGTGTATATTGGCTGCCATGTTTCCCTACATTATAACAGTGAATACACTTTAAAGTACTTAATTGGTTGTACAGCACTTTGGGACATCCTGAGAGTGTGAAAGGCAGCAAGAACACAAATCTAAGATAATCACAAAAATTTGAAGAGACAGTTAGAAAAAAAAATTCTTCACTCAGAGAGCCATTACAAAGTGGAATTCTCTGTCACAAACTGTTCCAGCAGAGTCCATCAATTATTTTATGAGAGTAGCAAAATACTGCGGATGCTGGAATCTGAAATAAAAACAGAAACTGATGGAAATACTCAGCACGTCTGAGGAAAGAGAAACGGAGTTCATGTTTCAGCTCTGTCACCCTTTGTCAGAACTGGAAAAAGTTAGAGAGATAACAGATTTTAACCAGGTGCAGAGGCAGGGACCGAGGACGGAGAGGATGAAAGAACAAAAGGGATGGTCTGTGATAAGGTGGAAGGCAAGATTGGTTAAATTCTGCAAATGGGAATAGCAGAAGCGCAGGGGATGCAACACCTGCCCTTTTACCTCCTCTTGTCCCACCGTCCAGGTGAAACTGCAATTTATTTGTACTTCTTGCAATTTAGTATTCGCTGCTCACGATGCGGTCTCCTCTACATTGGGGAGACCAAACGCTTTGCGGAACACCCCCATTCAGTGTGTAAGCGTGACCCCGAGCTTCCGGTCGCCTGTCACTTTAATTCTCCGCTCCACTCCCACTCCGACCTCTCCGTCCTCGGTCTCCTACTCTGTTCGAACGAAGCTCAACGTAAGCTCGAGGAACAGCACCTCATGTTCCGATCAGGCACTTTACAGCCTTCCGGACTCAACATCGAGTTCAACAATTTCAGACCATAACCTCTGCCCTTATCTTTGCCAACGGTAGCAGTTGCTGATTCTGCCATTCCCATTTGCGACATTTAATCTCTCCTGCCTTCCACCCTATCACAGACCGTCCCTTTTGTTCTTTCCTCCCCTCCCCCTTTCCCTGCCTCTGCACCTGCTTAAAATCTGTTACATCTCTAACTTTTTCCAGTTCTGACCAAGGGTCACAGACCTGGAACGCCAATTATGTTTCTCTCCCCAAAGATGCTGTCTGACCTGCTGAATGTTTCCAGCGTTTTCTGCTTTTATTTCTTTTAAGAGGGTTTAGTTAGTTGCTTGAAACAGAGGAATAAAAAGGGTTAGGGTTAGGGTTAGTACAAGTAGAAGAGTAGAATTACAGGAGTGTTCCTCCCAGCTCGACAGCAATCCTGACTGCCATAGTCGGCCGTGATTGGCAAACTCCCCCCAACCATCCGCTGTTGTTCCTCCTCCTTCCTGGGACTTACCACTGCTGGCAAGGTACGTGTAATAGATTTGCTTCATGGGCTCTTTGCTCAAGAATTCATAGCAACACATTAAGATCTAGTTGGTTTATTAACAAAGCTTTAACAATCACACGACACATTACCAGTTCATCCACTAGGCTCACAACTGCATACCTCATCGTGGATGACCTAAACCCAACTGACTGGGGTTTTATTGAGTCTTGTCAACATCACCTAACTGGCTAAGCCACTCACAGTACAACAGCTCGACAAACCTGTGAGCATACCCACAGGTGCATATATTACAGTAAGCGGCCCAATATTCAAGCTTCCTGAAGGGCGAACTGCCTGTGGCAGCATGGTACACAGGGGCAGCTGGCCTGGAAGATTTACATGAGGCCCAAGGCCCAATTTCAGGCCAGCCTCAGGCCTCTTGGTTCGAGGGTGTGCTGCTCTACACATTTTCTTTTTTAACATTTCTATGCATTCTTCAGTCTCTTCACCAGCTTTTCACCTAAGGAATCCACAAAGCATCATCATCACCATAGGCGGTCCCTCGAAACGAGGATGACTTGCTTCCAGGCCAAAAAAAGGGGGTTTCGAATGAAGAAACTGAACTACATCCTCAAGGGTGGAAGATGCCTATGTGTGGATTTTTTTAACGTGTGATGGCCGATGCACACCAGCCACCACATGGGCTTGGCAGAGCTAGGTCTTGGTCCAGTGGCAAGGATTACCCAAGACAACAGGAGAACTGCTCTGCTGCATGGACCTAGTGCACACACATATCGCAGTGTTGGCTGGCCCGTGCTGCCCCTGGGCCCCTGACCCCGAACTCACGTCTCCCCTAGGCCCCAGTCACATTCCACCACAGTCTCTTGCCGCTCCTTGACACTTAATTGACACTTACGCAATGGCGGTGTATAATATTTGGAAAATACATCGTCTTTGGGTCTGTCTGGATACAAGTACAACAAATGATTCAGATCGCTGATACGATCTGCCAGTGATTGAATTGAAAAATTTTTGGTTGTGTATGCATGAGATTCCAAACCATTCTTTCTCCTGCTTTGTTGGTGCTAGCTACCATTTTTCCCTCCAGAGGCTGCAAGCCAGGATACAGCGTTTGCACATTGCTGAAGAACAAGGACAAGCAGTTCCCTCTACCTCTGGTAAAACTGACGACTATTTGCCCACCCTGTCATTGCCAAGCAGCAGCTCACAGAGTAGAGATAGTGCAGATAATGCATTGACAGCTGGTGAGATAGTGCACAGGAAGGTGTGGAAGTGAGACATGACGTACTTGACCGGAGGTGACAGACATGCCCGCAACTCCCTGAAGGGCAAAAGGACAATGATCTCAGGAGTCCTGTTATGAAGATAGCTATGCGAACAGAGCATCAGACACATATGGCGGTTCTGAATTTCCTCTCTCAAGATGTGCAGCAAATAGCTGGGATCATGCTGGAATCCACTGCCCTGCTGTGTGCATCCTACGGGACATCAACCATTAGGGATAAGAACATAAGAAATAGGAGCAGGAGTAGGCCATTTGGCCCCTCGGGCCTGCTCCGCCATTCAATAAGATCATGGCTGATCTGATTTTCTTTCCTGATTGCCAAATTGTGCAGCGTATAACTACCACAATTCACAAGGCGGTACTGGGCGTGTACTGCAAGGCATCCCTGGACCTAGGCAGACAATGAGACCTGCCTCTGAGCATCCAAGGTTTGTTTAAATTGCATCCTCGTGTTCATGTAGCACTCCTCTGCAGCACTTTCCCAGAAGAGGTGTCATGAGCCATGGGAGTAGCAGGTATCTTTTGTCACCCAGCAGCCAGCCTGGCCCTTGTCTCTGTTGTTGAAACAGAGCTGAGACACTGGGACCAATGAGGCATCATGTAAGCTCCCAGCGTGTTGTGAGTGCGTGTGTAAGAAGCTGTGTCTGTCACTGCAAAGGAGCTACACATTTAGGGAACGGAAGCCCATGTAGTTTACAGGGGCACGCATTACCACATGTAGACAATCAATCAACAGCTCTGACAACTCTGGGGCATCCAAAAATATTACATGGTATTTACAGCACAGAAAAAGGCCATTCGGCCCAACCGGTCTATCCCGGGGTTTATGCTCCACACGAGCCTACTCACACTCTACTTAATCGAACCCCATCAGCATATCCCGCTATTCCTTTCTCTGTCATGTACTTATCAAGCTTCCCCTTACTTCTGCCTTGCTGAACGGGACCTGGAAAACTGCAGCTTTTAAACACTGGTGCAAATTATCAAGAGTTGATGGGAAGGCAGAAGTCCTAGGAGCCGAAATTCAGGGTCTCAGAAAGCCCCGTTACTGTCCGTTAGCGGCAGCCATGCGTCGAAATCCCATGGCCGCCGCTTTGGGGTTAACTGGCCGACCCGACCCAAATTCAGGTCGGGGATTTCCGGCCTGGACCCGATACCGCCCGATTCTGATGACTGCCGCAAGCACGTCACCAGAGTGCGCACCGCCGCTTTCCATCGCCGTAAAAATGTACCGACCGAAATTCCGGTCGAAAAATCGACCCTCCGCTGCGCGGTGCCCTCGGCAGCTTTCCGTGTCGGTGCACCTTCTCCCCAGTGAGTGCGGCCCGGCAGCGCGGCGGCCCTTCAAGACGGCCCACTGCCGCAGCCGCCATGTATTTAATTTTGCCGGACGACTTCCCGATCGACTGGCAAAATAGTGCCCCCAGGTTCGGCCGGACCGCCAACGGGCAGCCTGGCAACCCCTCTTGGGTACCAGGTTGCTGGCCCGGCCGAAACCCTCCCTGATCTAAGATGACAGATTCTCTCCCCCTTAACGGAGGGGAGAGAGCGTGGTGACACACACACGCTGGGACGTCACCACTACTCCACTGCTGATTGACAGCGGCCGAGTCCCGGTCCGACCCATATTCAGCTCCTCAGCCTGCCTTACAGTCTATGTCCCACCCCCACTGTGACAGATTTCCTGTGGGACTTTAAAAAAATGTCAAAGTCCTAAAAATTGGTCTTCCCGACCGCATCATGGACCCGTGCGGTTACAGAAAAACAATCATAGGTGCGCCAGCTTGCTTGTACTACTGAATTTCAGCCCCCTAGAATTTAGATGGATGAGGGCATCCATTCCAAGCTCTGCCATTTGCATGTGGATGCCACTAGGGGGAGGACGCTTCTTCAGCCTGCCCTGGCACTAAACTAAATTACTGCATTAGTCAGATGTGCAATAATATTATTTTGAGTGAGATATATGGAGGAAAATTGCAGTTGGAGGCTTCCTTCGTACGAATGTCTCCGGCCAGAAAAAAATCTATGAAAGTATCTGGTGGTCCCGGATGATCGTGGGTTCCAGGTTGGTGGCGTAGATTCGCTGCTCAGCGCAGGGGAACATGTCTTTCCAGTACGTACCTGCTGGAGTCACATGGGCCTGGACCACCAATCACTATGTAGTATTCTTATCGATAAAAATGGGAACTCCGTTTGTATTTGTTCTCATTACTATCAATGAGAAAAATCCCTAAAACACCGAAACACAGCATAATAAATAAATGAAACACCTCACGTGTTTAAAATTAATTGAAATTAAATGTAATTAAATGTTATAGAAAAAAAAATGTTGGGTAATTTTTATTAATGTGTTTTAAAAGTGTTAAAAATAAACTTACCATAATGGACAAGGTTTTTAATATAAAAATTAGTGTTTAAATTTAATTTATATATGTTTTAAAAATCTTATGCTGGTAAAAGTAAGCTATGTGCCTGCTTTTACCAGGCGTAAAAGTTTGAAGGACATTCGCTGGGCTTGAGTTGGGCAAATAGCCCAATCTCTCCCGCACGGATGTCCTTCTCCCGAGGATGCAGAGGATCTGTGTAGAGAAATCTTGACAGATCGGAAAAGCCGGTTTTCGGTGCATGCGCACTGCGCCCCGATAACCAGTTTTTGCGAGGCCTCGCTGGGTCCGTGCGCACTCCATATGGACCCGGCGAGGCCGGAATTTTCAGCCCATATAACTGAGTGGGACCAATTGGACAGCTCTTTCTAAGAGCTGGCACAGGCATGATGTGCTGAACCATTCTATAACTTCAGTAAATTTTCCATAATTGTACTATAGCAATGTGTAAACAGCTATTGACTTTAAGACTGCTGTGGTACAACAGTAAAAATCAAAAATGTTCTCTCATGTCCTGTGAGCAATGCTATGGGAGATTAGAATAAAAAGATAAAACTACAGATACTGGAAATCTGAAGTGAAAACAGAATATACCAAATTCAGCCAGAATTTGTGGAGGAAACAGACAAGTTAACAATTCAGGTACAGATCCTTCATCAGAACTGATCAAGAAGCTTGGGAAATGTGCTAGTTTTATTTTTAGAGTAGGACTATTTAATGAGAATAATAATACTTACAGAGAAATCCAATGATACTATGGCACTTTTGGGATTTTCTTTTATGGCTTTCAATATCCCATAACATCCAGCACTCCGCATAGGATTTCGGGCCATCTGTGAACACAGATCACAAAATCTTAAAACGTGTTAGCCGTGGCTAGGTGGGTGGCACCCTTGCCTCTGCGTCAGAAGGTTGGGGGTTCAAGTCCCCCAGGGACTTGAGCACAAAAATCTAGACTGACACTCCAGTGCAGTAGGGAGGGAGTGTTGCACTGTTCGAGGTGCGGTCTTTTGGATGGGCCTACTGAAATGGACGTAAAAGATCCCATGGCGCTGCTTGAAGAAGAGTAGGGGAGTTCTCCCAGTTTCCTGGCCAACATTCATCCCTCAACCAACACCACTGAAACATAATGGGCCAGAAGGTACTGACAAAATAACGGTGAAGCTAATGGCGCTCGCTGCTATTTATGAGGAAATCCCACAGAAACTTCAGACGAGGATTCACTATTCAAATGCATTGAATGACACGAGGTCCTTGTACTTGCACGGTAGATACAAACTAAACTCGCCACAGAAAGTTAGGGCGTGTCCATTTCAGCCTAAGTTCCCTTTTATGGTATGATAGGTCTTAATTACTGCTAAACAACCACCCTGGCACTAAAAATTAACTATTACAAGTATGGTGTCTCATTCCTTCAGCTTCTAAGTGTTAGAGATTTAAAAAAGAAATGAAATTACTTTTTAAAAAACTTTTCCTTTCTGTCTCTTTTCTCTCTCTCTTAATCCAATCTTTATTTCCTTTCTTTGGGCTCAATTTTCCCCAATGCCGTTTTTTGCCGTATTTCAAGAGTTCCGCCTGTTTTTTTTTGCGCCCGACTACGCCCGACAAAAAAATTTGAAAGTTTCCCCTTTCTAATTTTTAAATTGCACTAGAAAGGGTGCAGAAGAGATTTACGAGGATGTTGCCAGGACTTAAAAACTTTAGCTATGAGGAAATATTGAATAGGCTGGGGTTGTTTTTCTTGGAACAAAGGAGGCTGAGGGGAGATTTAATTGAGCTGTCTAAAATTATGAGGGGCCTAGATAGAATGGATAGGAAGGACCTATTTCCTTTAGCAGAGGGGTCAATAAGAAGGGGCATAGATTTAAAGTAGTTGATAGAAGGATTAGAGTGGAGTTGAGGAAACATTGCTTCACTCAGAGGGTGGTGGGAGTGTGGAAACCTCATCACATTTAAAAAGGACTTGGATGTGCATTTAAAGAACTGTAATCCACAGGGCTACGGACCTAGTGCTGGAAGGTGGGATTAGGCCGGGTAGCTGTTTTTTGACTGGCACAGACACGATGGCCTCCTTCTGTGTCGTAACTTTTCTATGATTCTATGAATGTTTTGTGAAGTGTGGTGCACTGATTGCAGAATAGTGCAGGGTTGTGGGGGAGTGAAGTGCTGTGAGTGGTGCAGCTGCAATGAGAAAGAATTTCAGCAGCATTCTTACCTTAACAACGCTAGTCAAATCATTAATTTCTTTCCTACATTGCAGCCATGTTCTTGGGGCAATGCTCCTGGTACTGATGACCTGAGCAAGGGCCTCCCACTGCCTCCTCATCACATGTCTGAAGGGCTTCCTTCCCCCAAGGGAGAAAGGATGTCCCATCTCCTGACCAATACCTGCACTAAGGCCTCCAGTACAGCATCAGAGAACCTTGATGCCCGCTCTCAGCCATTTCCTTCAGAAGTTGCTGCAGTACCAGTTTTGCAGCCAGAATGCACCTCCCCTTCAAGAGGTGCTGGCTGCCTTTAAGTAGCGTCCTGGTCTCCTGATATCGACAGCCCCGCCCTAGAGGCGTGCATGCAGGAATCATTACAATGTGTAGGCGGCATGGATTTTACGTGATGCCAGCATGGGTTCTAACTGGCTTTATTACAATGAGCTATTTGATAAGAGTGTATCTGTTCGGTAGTGTACTTACATTAAGAACAGTTAGTGTGCTATTGCTTCTCAGTCCGATGGATAACCACACAGCTCCTTCTGGAGAAATACGATTGTTACTACAAGACCAAAACAAAATAAAAATCTCAAAGCTTTATAATCTCAAATCCACACATTGATCAGGGGGTTGGATATCTAAAACAGTATGGCATATTTTTTTGGACCAACCTAGAAGTTAAGCGTTTAATAGTTCTAATTCTGCATGTTAATTATTGTTTCTTCACAATCACAAAAATTAATCACATCTTTGTTTTATCTTTTACAGATTATCTCAGTGGCTAGCACTGTTGCCTCTGCATCGCAAGGTTATGAATTCAAAGCCCACTCCAGGGTTTGAGCACATAATGCAGGTTGACACTTCAGTGCAGTATTGAGGGAGTGCTCCATTGCCAGAAATGCACTTCTTCGAGTGAGATGTCATCTGCCTGTTCCGGTGGATGTTAAAAATCCCATTAGCATTATTCAAATAGGAAAGAGTTCTCCTAATTTCTGAGGCAATATTCTCCCTCAACCAACATGATCAAAAACAGATTCATTTATTTCCTGTTTGTGGGATTATGCTATGGGCAAAATGGCTGCCCCACTTGCCCACATAGTAGTCACCGCTTTCCAAAGAAATTCATTGTATGTGTAGCATTTTAAAAGATACGATAAGATGCTATTTAAATGTAAATAAAGACATTTTCTCTTACAAAAACATTTTGTAAGAATTTGAAGGATATTTGCTGGGCAGCAGTTGCTCTCTGCCCGCGGAGGCCCTTTAGTTTCGGTGGCATGCGATCTCTCAAGAGTTTTCTTGTCTGATCGCAAGTTCCGGGTTTAGGCACCCGTGAGGAGCGCGAATTCAGGCCCATTGTCTTCAGTCCAGTCACAATTACTCAGATTTTAAAAATATTCCTCAGCATTTTCCAAGTATACCTTCTGCAACCAGTGAAATGGTTTATGGGATGCAGGTTTTTTCATTTGAATAATGAGGAATAAAGTGCTGCTTGTTTACTCCTTTGTTCTTTTGCAAATTAAATCTTAAAATTCAATATTTTAGTAAATCACTAGAGAGCCAAGTGGGTAAATCTACCACCTATTGTAGTATTGAGTCATACAGGCCAAGAAAGTCCCAAGTTCCACTCTGGTCTGTGCTGAGTTAAGGATTGAAGTGTGTGGTGGGGTGGGAAATCCACTCCCAATTGCTGTCCAGTAACATCTGCCTGAGAGTGCATGTGTATCAATGTTGAGCGAGATCAGTCTCAGCTATGATGTCTCAATGACTGAATGACCTACCGACACTCGTTGTCTGGATTCACGCATGAAGAATGATGTCTTGGGTGAGGTAGCAGAAGACTATTGGCACCCAGCATGAATTAGTGCCCTCAGAAAGATGGACAGAACATGGAGGGTGAACATAAGAAATAGGAGCAGGAATAGGCCATTTGGCCTCTCGAGCCTGCTCTGCCATTCAATGAGATCATGGCTGATCTTCAACCTCAACTCCACTTGCCTGCACTATCCCCATATCCCTTGATTCCCTTAATATCCAGGATGTAATGTATGCACCTGTGAACATGCTCACAGGTTTATTGAGTTGGGAGTAGGGAGGGCGGTCAGCCGTTGGTGTGCGTCAGCGCCCAGCTAGCGACTTTCCGTCTTCAGACCCTGCAGAGATATCTTTACGTCGAGCCCCCTCCTAGGTGGCGTGCGCTGGTGACGTATTTCTTCCGCCAGCAGCACGGCCTCAACTACGACACGCAGCTCCTGTTTGTGAGCTTGGGGGGCGTCAGGACCGCCGTCCAGGAGCTGCCTGTCTTTTACAAGGAACTCACCAGGGTCTGGAACAAAGTCTCCACCAAGCGCAGCTCTCCACCGGCTGGAGTGGCGGCTGTCCTGCAGGAGCCGCTGCTCGGGAATCCGTACCTCCACGACCGAGGTTTTAGGTGGCAGTCGGACGAGAGGGCTGTGGCTGGTGAGGTGACCAGGGTCAGGGACCTGCTCGATGGCGGAGGAGCGGGCTGGATGGCGCCAGACACGCTGGCGCGGCGCCTAAATTCAGCCGACGTCCGCCGTGCGGCCGATGCCATCAAGTCACTAAAAACAGCTCTGGGCTCTGACTCCGTTAGGTGCATCGAAGAGGCTCAAGCACGTGGGGAGATCCCGTCCGAACTGACCCCCGTCCAGACGGAATTCCTCATCGGCGCCAATACCTGGAACCTCCCTCGGGAGCCGGCGCCTCACAACTTGAGCCGCCTCGGGGAAATCCCCTCCGTATTTTCAGTTCTGCGCGGAAGGGTTTCCTGTATGGGCTGCTCCTGCACACTCTCAACTTTGCCATCCTCGCCTGCCGTCCGGACACGCCATGGCATACCATCTTGCTGTCCGGAGGAGGCGGGGGTCCCCGATGGAGGGCACTCTACGCGGGAGTCCTCCCATTATTTATTGGGGACTTGGCCTGGAGGGTGGTGCACGGAGCAGTGCCGTGCAATAAATTTTTAAGCCGGTTCACGGGCTCCCAGGCCGCCTGCAATTTCTGCGGTCTGGAAGAGTCCGTGTTCCATGTTTTTACAGAATGTACGAGGTTGCAGCCCCTGTTCCATTATTTAAAGGGGCTGCTCCTCAATTTCTGGTTGCACTTCAGTCCCACACTCCTGATCTTTGGGCACCCTGTGCGGAGGGGAGTGGATAGGTCCGAGAGCCTCTTCGTAGGACTGCTCCTGGGCACGGCCAAGGGTGCCATCATCCGGTCCAGGCAGCGGGCGGTCGTTCAGCCCGACTGCCTGCCTCTCTTCCGTGCGTACATCTGGGCCAGGGTGTCCTTGGAGATGGAGCATGCGGTGTCCACCGGTACGCTCGCGACCTTCCGTGAAAGGTGGGCGCCGGAGGGACTGGAATGCATCATCACCCCCGGCAACTAAATTTTAATTTGATTTTACATGTTTTAAAGTTTAATTTGTTTATTGCCGGATTTTTAGTGCCCCCCTCCCCTTTTATAGGGGGAACTTGTAATATTTATGATTTTATTGCCCCCAAAAAAATCAAAAAAAAAAATCAAAAAAAAAAGTTAAAAAAAACACAAAAAAAGGGCAGTTGAAAAATGTTTGGAGTGTCCCCCAGATTGGAGGGCACTTGACTTAACTGTTTTGTTTTCCAACCAAAAGAGTTGTTGAGTTGGGAGTGGCTTAGCCAGTCACGTGATGTTCACAAGATTCAATAAAACTCCAGCCAGTTGGATTCGGGAATCCACGATGAGGCAGATGATTGTGAGCCTGGTGGATGAACTGGTAATGTGTAGTGTGATTGTTAAACCTTTTACTAATAAACTAACTAGATCTTAATAGCAATATGTTGCTATGAATTCTTAAGCAAAGAACCCATGAAGCAAATACATTACACAAGAGCAACATTTTTTTTTTTAAAGTCGTTAAACTTCTAGTTGAGTTCGTTTTAATGTCATGTTAATGGAAGAAGCCTCTGCTCCACACTCACTGATACTATCACTGTGCAGAGGCATTCATCGCTGTCCAAATCTGGTTCTTCTGTCCAGAAAACGGACTTCCTTCTCAGACGTATCTTTTTCCTAGGCTCCGATGCCAGCTGAGTGTGGTGCTTGTTTTCTGGAGGCCCTATGGTAATAGACTGTGCCTCCCACCGGCACTATTTATGGCCAGCCGGTGTGCTTTTCAAACATTGTGAAAAGAAATTGAATTCAATCTGTGCAAACTGCAAATTTTTATTTGAATAATCTATTCCAATCAACAACATGAAAGATAATCTGCATTGAAACCACCTTATACAGTCAGAAAAATGGTACCCAGTCTGTAAGAAAAGAATGTAGATGTTGATGTACCTGACATTCAGTTGTTCAAGCACATTATTAACTTTAAGAGCTTCACCAAGGGCTTTTGCTCCCTCATTCCCAAATCCATTATAGGACAAATCCAGTACTTTCAGAGAAAAATTATCCTGTGGAAAAGAAAATAGACTACATTCAACTGCTTTTCTAATGGAAGGATGTGCAAATCATGGACACTTTAGAGTCCTGGACCAGACATCAGATTTAATGTATGTTCACCTCATAGCCTAAAGCTGAACACCGTGCATGGAGTGTTTACAATTCAAATGCAGGTTTTAAGAATCAATTCTATTTTTGCTTCTTCAAAACAGCTGTGTATGAATAACATTGAGAGCAGCAATAGGAAGCTGAGGCACCTTAAATGGCTGATGATGGAAATGTTTGCCTTGAAAATATAAACATCCCATGAAAAAACATTTTAAAATTGAAATAAAGATCAAAAAATGCAAGAAATACATAGCATTTGCAATCCCTTTTTTTCATTTTACCTTAAAACCATTACAAGTTACACATTCGACTTCTGCACATTGTGGAATAGCGCAGCTCTCCCGACGGATCTTTGGGTGCTGATGCACAACCAACCACCAGGACGCAGTCTGTAATTACGACTCATAGAGGGAGAAATTTATCTTACTTCGATTTTCTGCCCATAAAATGGGCGTTGGGCCTTCGAATTAAGAGTTGCAATTTATCATGCCTGATCTGGATCAGAAGTGTGACGGACACTATATTGGCGTCACTCTGGGCTGATGACTGGCTCTGTGCAAGCCAACCCATTTACCACCCTCCCTGACCTCTTAGCTGCAATGGAAGCCTGCTTTGCACCCCACAACTCACCGGTAGCATCTAAGTGAGCGTCAAAGCCGAATTCAGTTTGGGGCTCAGCCCAGCATGGACTGGCACAAAGAGCAGTCGCTCCGCCGACTTTACACCCATTTTGAGCATAGTGGGGATCATTTTAACCTTGTGCGGCAGTGTAAAATGGGTGATAGCGAGTTGGCAGCCTGTTTTACATCTCTTACTTTTTTAATTTCAATTTTTATTTCCATTTGAAGTCAGGGAAGGGTCGCTGATTCTATATATAATGACCCTTCCCTGACTGTGAGGATAGGCCAGAGACTTCAGGGCTTTGACTTTCCTCAGATTTTCTGCTGCTACACTGCTGTAACACAGGCGCAGGTGCAGTGGAAACCCTGTAGACACACGTAAATGCTGTTTCCGCCGCACCTCCAGCAAAGTTGCGGCGGTACAGCGGCGGAGATCCGAGGAGAACTACACTCAGGCCTTCGTTAATGCTGCTGTTTAATTAGTGGCCAGAGGAGTGATTGTGCCTCTGATTTTCCCTCTTTCTTTGTACGGAAGCTTTGCTTTGTCTCTTTCTGTTGCAGCACGTTTAAGGTCAAGAACTCATGGGAAATTACAGGTACAAACTCACATCTGACCTCTGTGTGACATAGCATGTTGGTGCTCCACGATGCTGCAATTTATTTTTTTCATTCGTTCACGGGATGTGGGCGTCACTGGCAAGGCCCGCATTTATTGCCCATCCCTAATTGCCCTTGAACAACTGAATGGATTGCTAGGCCATTTCAGAGGGCAGTTAAGAGTCAACCATATCGCTGTGGGGTCTGGAGTCACATATAGGCCAGACTAATATGCAAGATTAATTTGTTAAAGAGGGCCACTTGACAGTGTACACCTCATCTTTAGAATTGAGGCTCATAAAAAGGAATTGGGGCCTGCTTTGACTGCATTGATCAAAAGCAGTGCTATATAGTTGCTTATTCAAGGGCATAGCAATTCAGGGAATATCCAATTCAATTTAACAGAGCATTAAACATGGGATAATAGATATTCAAGACTGTTTTGCAAGGTAGTAACATATGGAAAGATTTACATGACAGTATAAATCACGAGAATGAAGCTTGATCAGTTTGCCAAATTCATCTGATATTTTGAAATATGCCCCATCATATTATTTAAGAACATAAGAACATAAGAAATAGAAGCAGGTGTAGTCCATTTGACCCCTCGAGCCCTGCTCCGCCATTTACTAAGATCATAGCTGATCTGATCATGGACTCAGCTCCACTTCCCTGCCCACTCCCCATAACCCTTTATTCCCTGATCTCTCAAAAATCTGTCTATCTCTATATTCAATAAACCAGCCTCCATAGAGCTCTGGGGCAGAGAATTCCACAGATTTACAACCCTCTGAGAGAAGGAACTCCTCCTCATCTCAGTTTTAAATGGACGACCCCTTATTATGAGACTATGCCCCCTAGTTTTAGTTTCCCCTATGAGTGGAAATATCATCTCTGCATCCACCTTGTCGAGCCCCCTCATTATCTTATATGTTTCGATAAGATCACCTCTCATTCTTCTGAATTCCAATGTGTATAGGCCCAACCTACTCAACCTTTCTTCATTCCAATGTATATGGGCCCAACCTACTCAACCTTTCTTCATAAGTCAACCCTCTCATCTCCGGAATCAACCTAGTGAACCTTCTCTGAACAGCCTCCAATGCAAGTATATCCTTCCTTAAATATGGAGACCAAAACTGTACGCAGTACTCCAGGTGTGACCTCACCAATACCCTGTACAGTTGTAGCAGGACTTCTCTGCTTTTATACTCCAACCCCCTTACAATAAAGGCCAGCATGCCATTTGCCTTCCTGATTACTTGCTGTACCTGCATACTAACGTTTTGTGTTTCATGCACAAGGACCCCCAGGTCACTCTGTACTGCAGCACTTTGCAATTTTTCTCCATTTAAATTATAATTTGCTTTTCTATTTTTTCTGCCAAAGTGGATAACCTCACAGTTTCCCACATTGTACTCCAGCTGCCAAATTTTTGCCCACTCACTTAGCCTGTCTATATCCCTTTGCAGATTTCTTGTGTCCTCCTCACGATTTGCTTTCCCACACATCTTTGTATCATCAGCAAACTTGGCTACATTACACTCGGTCCCTTCTCCCAAGTCATTAATATAGATTGTAAATAGTTGAGGCCCCAGCACCAATCCCTGTGGCACTCCACTAGTTACTGTTTGCCAACCAGAATATGACCCGACTCTCTGTTTTCTGTTAGTTAGCCAATCCTCTATCCATTCTAATATATTACCTCCATCCCAAATTTCTCCTTTAATTCATTCGAGTTCAAAATTCCAAAGCAAGAAATTTGTACGTATAAAAGGTGCTAAATGATGATAAAAGAGAGTTACAAGTATACTTGTGATCTAAGTTGATACAATATAAATACACAGTTTAAACTAAAGTGATGGTGGGGTAGATTTTCCTCTGCCCTGCTCTGAAATAGCACCCAAAAACAATGCAGAAAAAAAAAATCAAAGGTAATCCTTTGCTGCCATTTTGCGCCTGAATTGCACTGCACCTGAACTTTCTCAAAGGCCTTCCTGGGGTCTGCACCTCACTGTGCCTGAAGATGGGCAAATGGGTGTCAAATGGCCTGCACACCAATTTCCATTAATAGCACTCAATACAGATTGGGGTCAGACTGCCCACATAAAAGACTAGATTTATATAGCGCCTTTCACGACCACCGGACATCAAAGCGCTTTACAGCCAACGAAATACATAAAAACCTGGTACTACCATTTCCTGAGCTGCTATTAAGTGCTGTCTATCTTAAAGAGATAGGCTGGGTATTATCAGGAAATGTCTTTACTTTTGCTTTTCTGACATTCAAAGCGGTGTCGCAACTTCAGAATTTTGCTGTAAGTCTTTTCCAGTTAGATATGGAGGCCATGTTCAGTAATGCACCCCCACCCACCTCCCCCCTCCCCACCCACCTTTGTGATATGGCTTATTTGGAGGCAGACGAGGAGAAAAAAACTGTAAGCTCCTTGGCAACTGTTGTAGAAATTGGCCTGAGCCATTAACACCAGTTTCCCTGCCACAAATTAAGAATTCACCCCCTCCCACTGACCATACAATTATTCTATCGGGCCTTAAAATAAAAAGAGAAACTTCACAGTCAAACCTGTATCCTTCTCTGATTCCGGCAACATCATTCTTCATACCCTCATGAGCTTCCCTGCTCCTTCACTCAGAGCTAGATGAAGAATTCTTGGGGCCAAGAACATTTGGAGGCCTCTCTGCATCCTCTGCACAATCTCCCCTCCCCTGATCCATTAAAACACGAATGTGAATGGCAGGTGTCAGTATTTATATTGTAACAAATCTGCCGAGTGTGGGTCACCCGCCTCTGCTGGTATTTTCACTGCTAAAATCGTTTGATCCAGTAGTTGTATGCAGTTTCTCTACGCTTTACCAGGAGTCCCGTTTATGCATGGCTGGGGATCCTTGGCTCAGGCCCCATAGGCCCATGCATTAATCCATCCCTGCCTTCACCTACTGCTCATCCGTGCCTTTGTTACCTCGAGACTTGACTACTCCAACGCACTCCTGGCTGGCCTCCCACATTCTACCCTACGTAAACTTGAGGTCATCCAAAACTCGGCAGCCCGATGTCCTAACTCGCACCAAGTCATGTTCACCCATCACCCCTGTGCTCGCTGACCTACATTGGCTCCCGGTTAAGCAACGCCTCGATTTCACAATTCTCATCCTTGTTTACAAATCCCTACATGGCCTCAGCCCCTCACTCCCCCATCTCTGTAATCTCCTTCAGCCTCACAACCGCACCCCCTCCCTCCCCCGCGTTCCCCCCCCCCCCATCCCACGGCCCTGAGACGTCAGCGCTCCTCAAATTTTGCCCTCTTGAGCACTCCTGATAATAATCGCTCACCCATTGGTGGCTGTGCCTTCAGCTGCTTGGGCCCCAAGCGCTAGAACTCCCTCCCTAAACCTCTCCGCCTCTCTTTCCTCCTTTAAGACACTTCTTAAAACCTACCTCTTTGACCGAGCTTTTGGTCATCTGCCGTAATATCTTCTTATGTCACTCGCCGTCAAATTTTTTTTTGTTTTTCTAAAGCATTCCTGTGAAGCGCCTTGGGACATTTTACTATGTTAAAGGCGCTATATAAATACAAGTTGTTGCTTGGCACTACTCCGCGGACATTTTAGCAGCTCCCACCAGGGCAGACTGCAGAGGCGCCTGCTTGGGATACTGCAGCCACCCCAGCCCAGAACCGAAGCAAGGTACATTGACAGCGGTAGGCATATTAAATTAAACAAGAGCAGCATTGACGTGCAAATGATAGCTTTTGACTGGCGAAAATGGAGTCCGATACTTTTAAATATTAAGGAATTGCTGATGTGTTGACATCCCTGCTGCCCCGAAACACTGGACTGCACCTAAATCAGCATCTGATGGGGCTTCTACTGTCCAGTGTGCACGCTGTATGTTTTCAATCCTTTGACAAAAGCTTTTTCTATGAAACTGCTGTAATTATTCCAAATTAAATTGAGAAGTTGCTAGAACTAACAACACACTATTACGTTGCCTTGAAGGTCCCAGGAATACCTGGATATCCTCTTCCCTTTGGCCTGTGCCCAGGAGTGTATCACCACTCGCACTTTTCTGCGGACCAGCAATATTTCAATTAGGCCTGAGTTTGGGCTCTGGGGTTATACTCCTGGCCCAGCACTCTGCAAACAACTTGCTCGCAGAACAGCTCCAGGAGAGGAAAATTGGCCCTGTTAAGTTTCACTTGATACCATGTCCTGCATGTATTATCGTGATGCACAACTATAATTTGTTTTTTTATTCCACTGCAAACAGTCACAGGAATCCCCATAGCTTTGCAGTACTCACCTTGAGGCCGTCTGCTACTGCTATACATGCCTTGCCACGCAGATAGTTCCAGCTTAGGTTCAGTTCATGCAGCCCACTGTTTTCCGCTAGAGCATTTCCAAGCTCTTCGCCTTTAGAAAGTAACAAATAAGTTCGTGAAGCCTGAACATTTTAGTAAAATGTAATAAACTGTGTGAAACTTGCTAAGTACCTGAGGGCAGTCAGCATCCAGGGAAGTGAGAAAATTGGAGAAGATGGGAAAATGAGGCAAACAGAAAGTCAGACATTTATCAATGGGATATTTGTGTGGTCAACCTATATGAATATATGAACAATGATGGACAGGAAAAGATCCTTATGTCCATCCACCGTCCCACACAATTGTGTATTACACTATCATAGAATCATAGAATAGAACAGCATAGAGGGCCCTGGTGAGACCACACATGGAGTATTGTGTACCGTTTTGGTCTCTTTACCTAAGGAAGGATATACTTGCCATTGAAGGAGTGCAAATAAGGTTCCTGAGGTGGGAGGATTGACCTGTAAGGTGAGATTGAGTAGACTGGGCCTATATTCGCTAGAGTTTAGAAGAATGAGAGGTGATCTCATTGAAACATACAAAATTCTTACAGGGCTTGACAGGGTAGATGCAGAGAGAATGTTTCCTCTGGCTGGGGAGTCTAGAACCAGGGGTCACAATCTCAGAATAAAGGGTCGTCCATTTAAGACTGAGATGAAGAGACATTTCTTCACTCAGAGGGTGGTGAATCTTTGGAATTCTCTACTCCGAAGGGCTGTGGAGGCTCAGTCTTTGAGTATATTTAAGACAGAGATCGATACATTTTTGGATATTAAGGGAGTCAAGAGATATGGAGATTGGGCGGGAAAGTGGAGTTGAGGTTGAAGATCAGCCATGATCTTATTGAATGGCGGAGCAGGCTCGGGGGGCCGAATGGCCGACTCCTGCTCCTAATTCTTATGTTCTTATGTAAAAGGAGGCCATTCGACTCATCAAGTGTGCACCGGCTCTTTCGAACAGCAATCCAGTTAGTCACACTTTTCCCATATCCCTGCAATTCTTTCTCCTTCAAATATTTATCCAAATCCCTTTTGAAAGCTGCTATTGAATCTGTTTCCTCCACCCTATCAGGCAGTGCATTCCAAATCTGAACCACTCGTTCCATTAATAAGTTTTTCATGTTGCTTCTGGTTCCTATGCCAATCATGTTAAATCTGTGACCTCTAATTATCGGTCTACTCGGAACTCGTCCACGGCAAATGAGCCAAAGGCGGGCAGAGGAAACGTTACAAGGACACCCACAAAGCCTCCCTGATAAAGTACGACATCCTCACTGACACCTGGGAGTCCTTGGCCATAGACTGCCCTAAGTGGAGGAAGTGCATTCGGGAGGGCGCTGAGCTCCTTGAGTATCGTCGCCGAGAGAATGCAGAAATCAAGTGCAAGCAGCGGAAGGAGCATGTGGCAAACCAGGCTCCCTGCCCACCCTTTCCCTCAATGACTATCTGTCCCACCTGTTACAGAGACTGTGGTTCTCGTATTGGACTGTACAGCCACCTAAGAACTCATGCTAAGAGTGGAAGCAAATCTTCCTCGATTCCGAGGGACTGCCTATGATGATGATGCTGATGAATTATCGACCCTTCAGCCTTTGGAAACAGTTTCTCTCTATCTACTCTATCTAATTCATGATTTTAAAGACCTCTATCAAATCACTTCTTAGCATTCTCTGCTCTAAAGAGAACAATCTCAGCTTCTCCAGTCTATCCATGTAACTGTTACCTTTCATCCCTGGAACCTTTCTCGTAAATCTCTTCTATACATTCATCAAAACTTCGCACCTTCCTAAAGTGTGGTGCCCGGAATTGGGTACAATACTCCAGCTGGGGCCAAACTAGTATTTTAACATAGAAACATAGAAATTCGGCCCTTCGAGCCAGCACCACCATTCAATAAGATCATGGCTGATCATTCACCTCAGTACCTCTTTCCTGCTTTCTCTCCATACCCCTTGATCCCCTTAGCCGTAAGAACCATATCTAACTCCCTCTTGAATATATCCAACGCACTGGTATCAAAAACTCTCTGCGGTAAAGAATTCCACAGGTTAACAACTCTTTGAGTGAAGAAGTTTCTCCTCATCTCGGTCCTAAATGGCTTACCCCTTATCCTTAGACTGTGTCCCCTGGTTCTGGACTTCCCCAACATCGGGAACATTCTTCCTGCATCTAACCTGTCCAGTCCCGTCAGATTTCTATGAGATCCCCTCTCATCCTTCTAAACTCCAGTGAATACAGGCCCAATTGATGCAGTCACTCCTCATATGTCAGTCCTACCATCCCGGGAATTATATCGGTTAAGTATAACCCCCTGGCTTTTGTACTCTATGCCTCTATTTATAAAGCCCAGTATTCCATATGCTTTATTAACTGCTTTGTTAACTTGTCCTGCTATCTTTGAAGATTCAAAGACCCCCAGGTCTCTCTGTTCTTGCACCCCTTTAAAATTGTACTATTTAGCTTGTACTTTCTCTCCTTATTCTTCCTACCAAACTCCAATCACCACACACTTTCCTGCATTGAATTTCATCTGTCATGTTTCTGCCATTCCACCAGCCTGTCTGTGTCCTCTTGAAGTCTATTACTATCTTCCAAGTTTCGTGTCATCTGCAAATTTTGAAATTGTGACCTGTACCTCCAAATCCAAGGCAATGGGCCAGAAATCACGACTCCTCTGAGGAGGATGCTAAGAGGCTGCAGGGTGATTTGGACAGGTTAGGCGAGTGGGCAAATACATGGCAGATGCAGTATAATGTGGATAAATGTGAGGTTATCCACTTTGGTGGCAAAAACACGAAGGCAGAATATTATCTGAATGGCGGAAGATTGGAGAAAGGGGAGGTGCATCGAGACCTGGGTGTCATGGTACATCAGTCATTGAAAGCAGGTACAGCAGGCGGTGAAGAAGGCAAATGGTATGTTGGCCTTCATAGCTGGGGGATTTGAGTATAGGAGCAGGGAGGTCTTACTGCAGTTAAACAGGGCTTTGGTGAGGCCTCACCTGGAATATTGTATTCAGTATTGGTCTCCTAATCTGAGGAAGGACGTTCTTGCTATTGAGGGAGTGCAGCGAAGGTTCACCAGACTGATTCCAGGGATGGCAGGACTGACATACGAAGAGAGACTGGGTCGTCTGGGCCTGTATTCACTGGAGTTTAGAAGGATGAGAGGTGATCTCATAGAAACATATAAAATTCTGATGGGACTGGACAGGTTAGATGCGGGAAGAATGTTCCCGATGTTGGGGAAGTCCAGAACCAGGGGACACAGTCTAAGGATAAGGGGTAAGCCATTTAGGACCGAGATGAGGAGAAACTTCTTCACTCAGAAAGTTGTTAACCTGTGGAATTCTCTACCGCAGGGAGTTGTTGATGCCAGCTCATTGGATATGTTCAAGAGGGAGTTAGATATGGCCCTTACGGCTAAAGGGATCAAGAGGTATGGAGAGAAAGCAGGAAAGGGGTACTGAGGTTGCATGTTCAGCCATGATCTCATTGAATGGTGGTGCAGGCTCAAAGGGCCGAATGGCCTACTCCTGCACCTATTTTCTATGTTTCTATGTAAAAGATCTTTTGAAAGATTGCACGCATGCGAAGGAAAAGGGTCTCTGCGGGCGGCGGGTTGGGATATTTGCCCAACTCCTGCCCAGCGAATGTCCTTCAAATTCTTATGCTGATAATAGCAGGCACAAGGCCTGCTTTTACCAGCGTAAGATTTTTTTTAAATAGAAAAATAAAATATTATCACTCATTTATATATTAAAAAGCTTGTCCATTAAGGTAAATTTACTTTTAGCCCTGTCAAAACAGATTTATAAAATTTCAAACAAATACATTTTTGTATAAAATATTGAATTAAATTGCATTTTAATTAATTTTAAATATATAACGTGTTTTTAAAATGTATTATCAGTGCTTGTGTGTTTTTGGGGGTATTCCCAGTCATACTAATGTGAGCTCTGTACATACGGAACTCACATTCGTATGAATGGGAATCTCCCTACTCTGATAGGTTCGGCCGTGACCCTCAGAGATCCGTACGAAACCCATATGATCCTGGGATATGTGGGCCCCTACGCTGGCCCTTTGTGCAGAGCCCCAGGACTGCAAGTGGCCCAACCTCCAGGTATTTTCATAGAAATAATTGCGGTTGGAGGTGTCCGCCCGTAGGAAGCCTCTGACCGCAATTTCTGGGCCATTAAAGTATATCAAAAACAGCAGTGGTTCTAGTACTGAATCCTGGGGAACACCACTGCATACCTCCCTCCGGTCCGTAAAACACAACTCTTTATTTTCTATCCCTTAGCCATTTTGTAACCATGCTGTTACTGCCCCTTTTATCCCATGGGCCTCAATTTTGCAAAACAAGCCTATCATGTGGTGCTTTATCAAATGCCTTTTGAAAGTCCACATACACAACATCAACTGCACTGCCCTCATCCACCCTGTCTGTTACCTCATCAAAAACTCATCAAGTTAGTCAAACACTGTGGGTGAGAAATTCCGTGGGATAGCGCCCCTCGTGAGGGTCGGAACAGCGGCGCAAAGGGTTTTCAGTCGCGAGCGGCGGCATTGCTTGTCAAACTCAGTATGTCAGTACCAGTGGCGCAAAGGAGTATCGCCTGGGAGTGCAGTGCCAGTGCACAACCTGCCCGGTAAAGACACGGATGAAAAGTTTGGTTTGCGCTGCACTCGTAGCGCCCCGCAGTGACCCCGCCAGAGAAAGTGGGCAATCAGAGCTGACCCGGGTACTAAGGGAAAGAATGACTGCATGAAGTAAGTGTGATTGATTATTTTTCTTTGCGATTTAACCTTATTTAGCGGAGGGAGGGGGTTGTGTTTTTTGTTTTGCATGGAGGCCTCTCTCAGGGCGCTACAAAGCCGGCTCCTTAGCACGTGATACTCAGTTGCTCACCCGGCCTAGCGCCCTAAGAGAAGTGTGGGCCGCCTCCCTTAGCGCGCCACTCCACTGTCAGGGCGCAACCACTGAATTTTTTGGCTGCCATTGCAAACCATTTTCCGGCGTTAAATTTAGCGACCGCCCGATATTAGCGCCTTAAAACCCTTCCAGCTCAGTATGTCCCTAACAAATCTGTGCTGGCTCTCCTTTATTAGTCCATGCTTGTCCAAGTGCCTGTTCATTTTCTCTCGGATTATTGGGCCCAAGTTTCCGCCCCCTGTTAAACGGTACACCTCCATGAGTTTTGCCGACTTTCTAGAATAAAAAGGGTGCCGAAAAATTACCTTCTAATTCTCCGAGCTCCTCAGGACATCTTCGGCCTCGGCGTAGCGCAGCACAAGGGGTGGGGGGGGGGGCGGAGCCAGGTACCGGCGCTGAAAACAGTGCCGGGACCTCTGCACATGCGCGCTAGAGTGTGCGTGCATGTGCAGTAGCTCCTCGCAGCCCGACGCTCTGCAGGCTGTGTGGGAGGGGCCCGAAGCACGCCGGCCCTCGCCCTGGCCGAATGGGCTCAGTCATCAACAGCCCGCTGCCGCGTTCAGATTCTCCCAGAGAAGCCACATCAAGTGACAGTATAAAGGACCAGTCACGATCCACACAAAGTCTTAAACTACAGCATGATTTACAAAAACTCTGTCGAGTACCAAAAGTGAGTTACTCCGACACACTTGGGTATCTTTTACTTTATTACACAATATGCACATTACCCATTTCCTTCATTTGCCGTGCCAAGCTGGCAGCAACATGGTTTGCACAGGTACTTCCAGAAATGATAAAATAGTACTCGGACCAATATAGCAGAAGAATGACAGATTAGAGCAGACAAACCACGTTAAACAATTGCATGTTGTGGACACTGTGCTCTTTCCGCTGCAACATTGTATGAATTAACAAAACACGAATCCCATTTGAAATGAATGAAATCCGTCTATTTGCAGCAATACAAATGAGGAAGGAGAATTACTGGATAATGAACGCTTCCTTTACCTGCATTATATATTAGAATGTAAAATATAAAGCCAGCTTGTAGAGTGGATTAGTCCCTCAGAAGCATAGCAACTTTTAAGCTGCTGTGTACCATTAGCAGTGCCCAGTGCTATTTCAATGAGTTTGAACCAGTGCTATCACAAACAACCCAACACATAGCACAGCTGTTCACCTCCAGCTTTTAATCCCAATTCGTCCCACAGAAAATCAGGCTCGGAGATGCATGCATTTCCCTGGAGCTGAATTTCAATGCAAAAAAAAAAAATTCCGATTTAAAAAAATAATTATAGTGGCCCGGAATCTGCGGTCAGTGGCAAAGCAAAGGCCTTTGCCGCTGGCCCCAGAGAAAGCTGCCCACAAAAATCTCAATCGCTGTGGCAAGACGTCTGCCTTTCCAGATGTTCAGTTGAGATCAGTGTAGTTAATGGACAACCCCCGACACGAACTCCGTTCACCCCCCCTCCCCTCCGCGTTCAGCCTGCGTTCACCCCCACTCCTCCCCCCCCTCCGCCTTCAGCCTCCGTTCACACCCCCCTCCCCACCCCCCGCGTTCAGCCTCTGCTCGGCCTCCCCCCTCCCTCCCGATCAGCCCCTCCCTCTCCCCTCCTCCTCCCGCTTCCTCCTCCCTCCCTCCCTCCACTTCCTCCTCTTCCCCCCCTCCCCCCCCACCCCTCATCTCAGAAACACAGAGAGACACTGACAGAGACAGAGAGAGACACTTACAGAAACACCTTCCCTTCACATAAAGGTAGGATTTCTATTTTTTATTTGTTATTGATTGGTTGCTTATTACTTTGGTCTTGGTACTTTAGGTGCAGGGTTCCTTCTAATTTTTATTTGTTAATTAATTGCTTATTACTTTTTCTGCTTCATTTAGTGCTTGGTGGTTTAAATGTACTTATGCTTCTTTAATGTTGTTGTGAAGGTGTTTAGTGCTTTGGAAAATCCTCTAACTTCCCTTCTTCCCGACCCCCGCTGATGTTGATGTGCAGCCGGGAGCCTACATTTGCTTATTTATAAAAAGAGAAACAATTGTCCTCACTCAGCAGATATAAGGCAAAATATCATCGCAAGAGGTTTTAGGCCATTTTAAGTGATATGTTTAATGCTTTAGTCCTTTGTGTTTAATGCTTCCCACCCCGCTGTCTCCGGCTGTGCCTGCACTGAACTTAACTCGAGGTAAGGTTTTTCAGAACTTACAAAAGTGGACACTTACTTCGTTCTAAGTTAGTTTAGAGTAAATTTTCACTGCCTAAACTTGCAAAACAGGCCTAAGTGGCTGGACATACCCGCTTTTGAAGAAAAAAAAGGAACTAAAACGAAACTAAACTAACTCACTAGAACTGGAGCAAACTAAATGCTGAGAATTGCGATTTCTAAGATACTCCAAGCTAAACTAGTAAACTCCATCCGAAACTTGGGCCCATGTTTCTAAAAGCTTTCTCACCACTGACGTTAAACTGACTGGCCTGTAATTGCCAGGTTTGTCCTTCTCCCTTTTTTGAACAAGGATGTAACATTTGCAATCTTCCAGTCCTTTGACACTACCCCTGTATCTGAGGAGGACTGGAAGTTTCTCGTCTTGCTTCCCTCAGCATCCTAGGATGCATTCCCATCTGGTCCTGGTGACTTACCCACTTTAAATACTGCCAGCCTTTCTAGTACCTCTTCTTTATCTATTTTTATCTCATGTAGTACCCCGACAACCTCCTCGTTTACTGCAGCTTTGGCAAAATCTTCTTCCTTGCTAAACTCCGATGCAAAATACTCATTTAATACCTCAGCTGTGCTTACTGTCTCCACTTCATTTTGGTTCCTAATCAGCTCCACTGCTCCTTTAACAACCCTTTAACCAGGTAAAAAACCCCAGCCAATTTGGGGGAAATAATCTGGAAAAGTCCTCGCCTAATCCTCTAGGCAATCGAAAACAGTCCAGGAAATCCCTCTGGCCCTGATAATTCCCTGCAGTACCTACCTTCTGTAAGAGGTGATCTCCGCCCCAGCCAGAAACAGGTCCAGCTCTCGCTTGAAGGAATTCAGCGAATCAGCGTCCACCACACGAGCTGACAGCCTGTTTCAGGGGCCCACTGTTCTCTGGGAACAGAACCTCCCCCTGACATCTAACCTCGATCTGGCCCTAAGACAACTTAAAATTGTGACCTCTGGTCCTCTCTTAACTATCAAATTGGAACAAATTGTCAACTCGAACACAATCTATTCCGTTCATCTTCTTATAAACTTCGATCAGCTCTTCCCAAAGTCTACACTTCTCTAAAATGTAGTGTCCCAGTGTTTTTTGCCGATCTTGATAACTTTGTTTACAATCTATTGCTTTGTAAATGCAGGATGATGTATTTGTATGCAAATAAAAATTGTGAAGCATGCACTGTCCAACCATACCTAAAGTATTGCCGATCTTGTTGTGGCTCAGGTTTAAGATCTGCAACTTGAGTATGCTGCCTATAGCCTTGGCCAGGTACTCAGCAGCGTGATCATCAAAATAATTTCCAGAAAGGACAATCTTTAGCAGCGTTACATTTTCTACGAGCATGGCAGTGATTGCTCTGGCCCCCTCAACTCCCAGTTGATTGTCTGACAAGTCAATTTCTACAAGTAAATAAAAGACATTATTAGGAAAGAGTCTCACAACCGGACCCCTTTTTCTCAAAGAAAAAGGCACAGAAATTCTCATTAACAATTGTCGGGCTGGATTTTAGGTTTTGCTGATTTTGGCGGTAATGGCGGCAGGGCGGTAAAGTTTGGGCCCGGGAACAGTTTGCGCTTCAGTCAGCAAAATTGGGCAGATGGGCCCTGAGTGTGGGGCGAAGTGCTAAGGGAGGCGTTGCACACCTCTCTTAGGGTGCTAGGCCGGCTGAGCATGGGAATATCCCGAGCTAAAGTACCGGCCCGGGAGTGTTCTGAGAGAGGCCTGGGGAGAAAGAAAAATACCAAAAACATTCCCAATCCATAGCCCACGCCACCACAACATAAATCGCAACCCAAAAACAATAAAAACAATCACACTTACCTGAGGTGGACATTACTTACCTCACCGCAGCCGGTAAAGGTTGAACCGCCCGTTTTTTCAGGTGGTCCCATCAGGGGGCGCTGCGGGGCGTACGGGTCAGGCGGGAGTCCAATAGCGAGCCGGTGTAGCAACCAGGGGCGTTGTACATCGGCTCAACTCTTCCGGGCGGTAATGCTCAGTGCCCCTGCAAAACCGTCCCGGAAAACCCCCGCGGGCGCTGGAAGCTGACCATCCGCCAGAAGAGCTCACCGCCGCCATTGCCGCCTCTCCGGGGTAAAAACAGAGGCGGTCATCACCGGAAAATCCAGCCTAGTAGTTTTCCATCTATGTTAAAAATAAAAACAGTAAGACTTCAAAGTAATTAATTTTTTTTTTTTACTTTCTAATTCCTAATTTGAGGCTCAGGACTGAACCTGTCTTCATCAGACATCTTTAGCAGATGTCCATGCAAGTGCAGCTTTCAGCAAACAGGAGCCAAAACCCTAGTTAACATCTACATTTCCCAGGCGAGGATGCAGAAGCCAATTGTAGCACACCTAATTGCCGCCTCATCTGAAATCACAGACAAAGTTGGGATCTTCTGGTCTGCAAAGCTTAGTGTGACAATAGTAAGCCATGAGAGAGGGGAACTACTAAAGTCAGGATGAAGATTATTTCATAGTTAGGATGAGTACTGGAAAGTAATGAAAAGTCTAGGCAGAACTCGTAATCAGGTGGATCATAAACCCAGCTGCAAAGATTATATGGTTTATAATAGTTATCTGCACCCAGGATTAAACATAAGAACATAAGAAATAGGAGCCATACGGCCCCTCGAGCCTGCTCCGCCATTTAATACAATCATGGCTGATCTGATCAAGGATTCAGGTCCACTTCCCTGCCCGCTCTCCATAACCCCTTATTCCCTTATCGTTTAAGAAACTGTCTATTTCTGTCTTAAATTTATTCAATGTCCCAGCTTCCACAGCTCTCTGAGGCAGCGAATTCTGCAGATGTACAACCCTCTGAGAGAAGAAATTTCTCCTCATCTCAATTTTAAATGGGCGGTCCCCTTATTCTAAGATTGTGCCCTCTAGTTCTAGTCTCCCCTTTCAGTGGAAACGTCCTCTCTGCATCCACCCTGTCAAGCTCCCTCATAATCTTATACGTTTCGATAAGATCACCTCTCATTTTTCTAATTTCAATGAGTGGAGGCCCAACCTACTCAACCTTTCCTCATAAGTCAACCCCCTCATCTCCGGAATCAACCTTGTGAACCTTCGCTGAACTGCCTCCAAATCAAGTATATCCTTTCTTAAATATGGACACAGTATTCCAGGTGTGGCCTCATCAATACCCTGTATAACTGTAGCAAGACTTCCCTGCTTTTATACTCCATCCCTATTGCAATAAAGGCCAAGATTCCATTGGCCTCCTAATCACTTGCTGTATCTGCATACTAACCTTTTGTGTTTTATGTACAAGTACCCCCAGGTCCCGCTGTACTGCAGCACTTTGCAATCTTTCTCCATTTAAATAATAACTTGCTCTTTGATTTTTTTCTGCCAAAGTGCATGACCTCATACTTTCCAACATTATAATCCATCTGCCAAATTTTTGTCCACGCACTTAGCCTGTCTATGTCCTTTTGCAGATTTTTTGTGTCCTCACACATTGCTTTTCCTCCCATCTTTGTATCGTCAGTAAACTTGGCTACGTTACACTCGCTCCCTTCCTTCAAGTCGTTAATATATTGTAAATAGTTGGGGTCCCAGCACTGATCCCTGCGGCACCCCACTGGTTACTGGTTGCCAACCCGAGAATGAACCATTTATCCCAACTCTCTGTTTTCTGTTAGTTAGCCAATCCTCTATCCATGCTAATATATTACCCCCAACCCCGTGAACTTTTATCTTGTGCAGTTCCCTTTTATGTGGCACCTTGTCAAATGCCTTCTGGAAGTCCAAATACACCACATCCACTGGTTCCCCTTTATCCGCCCTGTTCGTTACATCCTCAAAGAATTCCAGCAAATTTGTCAAACATGACTTCCCCTTCATAAATCCATGCTGACTCTGCCTGACCGAATTTTGCTTTTCCAAATGTCCTGCTACAGCTTCTTTAATAATGGACTCCAACATCTTCCCAACCACAGATGTTAGGCTAACTGATCTATAGTTTCCTGCTTTTTGTCAGCTTGTTAGATTGCTGTATTATTCCCTGATGTCTTTAAATATCTTTATTATTAAAAATGTTCCGCTCAACTTCTCTCTGGCCATCTGATTGTCTTGTTTAGTCTGTGTCCCACTCAGTCGTGTCACCTTCTAATGATCTGATTGTTTTTTTAGGAATCACACAAGCTACATTTCCATTATGCGAGCAATTTGACTGGTCTATGGTAGCCACTTGACTGTTAGTACCATTGGCCATATGATTACCATTGACCAAATGTCACTTTCCCACGGTGTAAGCAGTGTACGAGGGCAGCGGCATAAACTAGTATAAAATTGGTCCATGCCAGCAGCACGAAACAAGCTCACAGCTAATTGGCAGCCATATCACACCAAGCCCGATTTTGTTTTCTATTAAAGTCAATGAAGTGAGATTACCAATTTAGCTTTTTTGAAATTTTCCAATATTCCCTTTTTTTTCTCTTCTTCCCTCCTGAAAAATACAACTCTTACTGGGAAACCATGGCTGCGATTTCCCCTATGGCACATCATGTGGGAGCCAGGGTGTACAGCATCAAGTGAAGTAAATGTGACTATGGTGAAGCCATCCCTGGCCTCCCGGACAGCAATATAGTTGGGTGCCGATGCCCTGTGTCCTGTGCAGCATCAGATAATTGCGGAGGTTGGTTTTATTGTTGGTGATGCTGGTGTGCCCAGTGATGTTGGTGTTGGGGCTGATCGTGATGGGATTCTGAGAACCAGGTGAGATTTTTTTCGAGAGCATCAATGCTGCTAGAAAGATGGCAGCTGAAGTTGAGATGACAGAAGCGATCTGTCAATGGTGAGAGAGGTTGCTCCAAGGAGGTGACACTGGATATAGAGTTTAATCCAAACACTTCCAATCTTCCTAAAGCTGAAAAGTGTATTCTAAATCCTGAAGGCTCCAGCTTCTAACATTGGAAAGTGAACATCTGTGAAATGGTAGCTATTATACCACTTTTGCAGCTGTCACCTATTCAAAGCAATGCATAGTTCTTGAAAACTAAGTTGGCAGATGGACTATAAGTTGGAAAGTGTGAGGTTATACACTTTGGCAGAAAATGATCATAGAGCAAGTTATTATTTAAATTGAGAAAAATTGCATAGTGCTGCAGTACAGCGGGACCTGGGGGGTCCTGGTGCATGAAACACAAAAGGTTAGCATGCAGGTACAGCAAGCGATCAGGGCCTTTATTGCAAAGGGGCTGGAATATAATAGCAGGGAAGTCTTGAAACAGTTATACAGGGTATTGGTGAGGCCACACCTGGAATACTGAGTACAGTTTTGGTTTCCGTATTAAACATAGAAAATAGGTGCAGGAGTAGGCCATTCGGTCCTTCTAGCCTGCACCACCGTATTGAAGAAAGGATATACTTGCTTTGGACGCAGTTCAGAGAATGTTCACTAGATTGATTCCAGAGATGAGGGGGTGACTTATGAGAAAAGGTTGAGTAGGTTGGACCCTACTATTGGAATTCAGAAGAATGAGAGGTGATCTTATCGAAACATATAAGATTATGAGGGGACTTGACAAGGTCGATGCAGAGAGGATGTTCCCACTGATAGGGGAGACTAGAACTAGGGGGCATAATCTTATAATAATGGGCTGCCCATTTAAAACTGAGATGAGGAGAAATTTTTTCTCTCAGAGGGTTGTAAATCTGTGGAATTCGCTACCTCAGAGAGCTGTGGAAGCTGGGTCATTGAATAAATTTAATTCACAGATAGACAGTTTCTTAACCGATGAGAGAATAAGGAGTTATGGGGAACGGGCAGAGAAGTGGACCTGAGTCCATGATCGGATCAGCCATGATCTTATTAAATAGTGGAACAGCCTCGAGGGGCCATATGGCCTACTCCAGCTTCTATTTCTTATGTTCTTATGTTTCTTATGTTCTTAAAACCTGACCAATTTACTTTATGTGATCCCTGAACGACGCGAATCTCGTGAAAAAGTGGGAAAAATGGTTTATTAGGTGGTAAAATGCTGTTCAACTACCTTTAAACGCCCTCTTAACTATTTCAATTTGTTCACCGCTACGTGGTGCTGCATCTTTAAAGTGCAGGCAGACCCGGCACTTGGGAAACTTACACAGAGGCGGGTTCAGAGCGAGATCCAACCCCACTGTCAATCTTTTGGATTTTGACAGCGGACCTGCCTCCGAACCCGCCCTCCGAGCGCTGGTAAAATCCAGCCCCGTGTCACGGGTGATCAAAAGTGGACCTGTGTGATGAAAAGCAGCATCAGACTGTTCTGCGGACTAAAGTCAATATATAAAGATGGTACACAGATGTTTGAACCTGTAATGTAACAGTTCTCCTTCAGCATCTCCGCAATCGCTTGGGCACCTTCTGCCTCCAGCCAGTTATCCTTCAGATTTAATTTTGTGATCGATGTGTTGGTTACCAGGGACACAGAAATTGCCTTGGTACCCTGAAAATAAATGTAAAAATATTATTAGAATTTCCCTGCTTTAGAGATTTAAAAAAAATGCAGAGTCTGAAATTGTCAGGAAGAGACCATTGGAAACTGCACACTACTTGCTTCAATGAATAGAGGTGAGCAATGTTGCATAGCCACGCAGTCATGGTCCCGTGCAGGTCGCTCACTGGCTTTTATAGAAACATAGAAAATAGGTGCAGTAGTAGGCCATTCGGCCCTTCGAGCCTGCACTGCCATTCAATAAGATCATGGCTGATCATTCCCTCAGTACCTCGTACCTGCTTTCTCTCCATACCCCTTGATCCCTTTAACCGTAAGGGCCATATCTAACTCCCTCTTGAATATATCTAATGAACTAGCATCAACAACTCTCTGCGGCAGGGAATTCCATAGGTTAACAACTCTCTGAGTGAAGAAGTTTCTCCTCATCTCAGTCCTAAATGGCCTACCCCTTATCCTAAGACTATGTCCCCTGGTTCTGGACTTCCCCAACATCGGGAACATTCTTCCCGCATCTAACCTGTCCCGTCCAGTCAGAATCTTATACGTTTCTATAACATCCCCTCTCATCCTTCTAAACTCCAGTGAATAAAGGCCCAGTTGATCCAGTCTCTCCTCATGACAGTCCTGCCATCCCTGGAATCAGTCTGGTGAACCTTCGCTGCACTTCCTCAATAGGAAGAACGTCCTTCTTCAGATTAGGAGACCAAAACTGAACACAATATTCCAGGTGAGGCCTCACTAAGGCCCTGTACAAATGCAGTAATACCTCCCTGCTCCTATACTCAAATCCCCTAGCTATGAAGGCCAACATACCATTTGCCTTCTTCACCGCCTGCTGTACCTGCATGCACACTTTCAGTGACTGATGAACCATGACACCCAGGTCTCGTTGCACCTCCCCTTTTCTTAATCTGCCGCCTTTCAGATAATATTCTGCCTTCGTGTTTTTGTCCCCAAAATGGATAACCTCACATTTATCCACATTATACTGGATCTGCCATGCATTTGCCCACTCACCTAACCTGTCCAAGTCACCCTGCAGCCTCTTAGCATCCTCCTCACAGCTCACACCACCACCCAGTTTAGTGTCATCTGCAAACTTGGAGATATTACACTCAATTCCTTCATCTAAATTGTTAATGTATATTGTAAAGAGCTGGGGTCCCAGCACTGAGCCCTACGGCACTCCACTAGTCACTGCCTACCATTCTGAAAAGGACTCGTTTATCCAGACTCTCTGCTTCCTGTCTGCCAACCAGTTATCTATCCACGTCAGTACATTACCCCCAATACCATGCGCTTTGATTTTGCACACCAATCTCTTGTGCGGGACCTTGTCAAAGGCCTTTTGAAAGTCCAAATACACCACATCTACTGGTTCTCCCTTGTCCACTCTGCTAGTTACATCCTCAAAAAATTCCAGAAAATTCGTCAAGCATGATTTCCCTTTCATAAATCCATGCTGACTTGGTCCGATCCTGTCACTGCTTTCCAAATGCGCTGCTATTTCATTCTTAATGATTGATTCCAACATTTTCCTCACTACTGATGTCTGCCAAACCAGTCTATAATTACCCATTTTCTTTCTCCCTCCTTTTTTAGAAAGTGGTGTTACATTAGCTACCCTCCAGTCCATAGAAACTGATCCAGAGTCGATAGACTGTTGGAAAATGATCACCAATGCATCCACTATTTCTAGGGCTACTTCCTTAAGTAGTCTGTGAGGCCCCGGGGATTTATCAGCCCTCAATCTCATCAATTTCCCTAACACAATTTCCAGCCTAATAAGGATATCCTTCAGTTCCTCCTTCTCACTAGACCCACTGTCCCCTAGTACATTCGGAAGGTTATTTGTGTCTTCCTTCGTGAAGACAGAACCGAAGTATTTGTTCAATTGGTCTGCCATTTCTTTGTTCCCCATTATAAATTCACCTGAATACGACTGCAAGGGATCTACGTCTTCACTAATCTTTTTCTCTTCACATATTTATAGAAGCTTTTGCAGTCAGTTTTTATTTTCTCTGCAAGCTTCCTCTCGTAATCTATTTTCCCCCTCTTAATTAAACCCTTAGTCTTCCTCTGTTGAATTCTAAATTTCTTCCAGTCCTCAGGTTTGTAGCTTTTTCTAGCCAAATTATATGCCTCTTCCTTGGCTTTAACATTATCCTTAATTTCTCTTGTTAGCCATGGTTGAGCCACCTTCCCAGTTTTATTTTTACTCCAGACAGGGATGTACAATTGCTGAAGTTCATCCATGTGATCTTTAAATGTTTGCCATTGCTTATCCACCGTCAACCCTTTAAGTATCATTTGCCAGTCTATTCTAGCCAATTCACACCTCATACCGTCGAAGTTACCTTTCCTTAAGTTCAGGATCCTAGTTTCCGAATTAACTGTGTCACTCTCCATCTTAATAAAGAATTCTATCATGTTATGGTCACTCTTCCCCAAGGGGCCTCGCACAACAAGATTACTTACTAGTCCCTTCTCATTACACATCACCCAGTCTATGATGGCCAGCTCTCTAGTTGGTTCCTCGACATATTGGTCTAGAAAACCATCCCTAATACACTCCTTGTAGATGCGGCGTATGCGCAAAAACTTGAATGGGCCGCGCATTGGGGGAGGCAGGCTGCGCAGCAGGCAGCGCGACTTACAGGGAGACGTTGGAGGTGAGGTTATTTTTATCCAGTGAGGCACAGAATTTTAGTTTGTTCTCTTTGTCTTTTGGATGAGATGTTAAATCGACTTCCTTCTCAGGTGGACGTAAAAGTTCCCATGGCGCTATTTCTAAGAGGAGCAGGGGAGTTATCCCCGGGGTCCTGGTTAATATTTATCCCTCAACCAACATCACTAAAAGCAGATAATCTGGACATTATCACAATGCTGTTTGTGTGAGCTTGTTGTGCGCAAATTGGCTCCCGCCTTTCCTACATTACAACAGTGACTATACTTCAGAAAGTACTTCATTGGCTGTAAAGTGATCTGGGGGAGGTGCTACAGTCGTGAAAGATGCTATGTAAATCCAAGTCAGTCTTTCTTTCTTCGACTGGTAGTGCAATATAACCTTAGCCTGAGCGACCCAGGTAGAAAAATGCAATTTGTTAAAGAACATTTCTTCATTACTTTTCTTCTGTATGTAATAGCCCAGTAGTAAATGGAGTAATTAAAAAAAATATTGGTTGCACATATATTTCCCAGTATTTGCTGCTCCCAGGTGATTAAGCGTACCTAGGCACAGATCTCACATTTATATCCAATTTATATTACAGTATTGTCTATAAACACAAAACTGAAAGATAAATGAGGTTCAGACACGGGAGGAAGAGAGAATTGCAATCACGGGGAAGAGGGAGAAGAGAAAGAGAGAAAGGGAGAGCTGTGTCCATTTTTGCACACCATTTATGACAAAAATAAAAACTCAGCAGGTCAGGCAGCATCTGTGGGGAAAGAAACACAGTTAACGTTTCAGGTCGATGACCTTTTCGAACAGAAAATGCTGCAAACACTCCGCAGGTTAGCCGTTTATTACAAAATGCTTTCAGTTATGAAGGGTGCCACTTTTCTCCCACAAGCAAATCGCAATGTAATTGATATTTATTGCTTGTAATGATTTTCCAGGGCAGTAAGCAACAGAAAGTGACTCCTTAGTGACACCAGGAAACCAGTGCGGAGAAACTTGTTCTAAAATGTTACGCAATGATAAGAATGTGAGTGGGTTTGTGATAACAGTCCCTGGGTACAATCTCCTCGGAGAAAACGAATTAAATATGAAAACCAATTAGAATTTTTTTTTTTTTTTAAAGAGTGTAAATGAATTGTAAACACGCTGATTTTTCATTGGAGATGGGAAGTGTTCTGCAGTTAGGCCATCTGCCTGAACCCAACGACAGGAACTCAGTACAATTCAAAATGCTGGAAAATGCACAAAAAATGTCAAAAGTCAAAATTTCCAGAAATGGGAAGGTCTGGCCGTTGACCTCGCCTTGTCTCCCCCTGAATAAATTTAACACTAGAACTTATTTCCCTCTTCAAAAAATTCTAAATCTAGCACTACAGAAATTACAATTTTGCGTACTTCAGTACTTTATTTTACCCTGTATAATGCAACTAATTTGGTGTAGCTAATTATTTCTACATCATCATCATAGACAGTCCCTCGGAATCGAGGAAGACTTGCTTCCACTCCCAAAGTAAGTCCTTTGGTGGCTGAACAGTCCAATGCGAGAGCCACAGACCCTGTCACAGGTGGGACAGACATTCGTCGGGGGAAGGGGAGGTGAGACTGATTTGTCGCACGCTCCTACCGCTGCCTGCGCCTGACCTCTTCACGTTCGCGGCGTTGAAATTTGAAGAGCTCAATGCCCTCCTGGATGCACTTTCTCCACCTAGGGCGGTCTTCGGCAAGGGTCTCCCAGGTGTCAGTGGTGATGTCGCACTTTACCAGAGAGGCTTTGTGGGTGTCCTTGTAACGTTTCCGCTGCCCACCTTTGGCTCGTTTGCCGTGAAGGAGCTCTGCATAGAGCAATTGCTTAGGGAGCCTCGTGTCTGGCAATCAAACTTCGTGGCCTGCTTAGCGAAGCTGATCGAGTGTGGTCAGTACTTCAAGACTGAGGATGTTAGCCTGGGCGAGGACGTTGGTGCGCCTATCCTCCCAGGGGATTTGCAGGATTTTGCGGAGACATCGTTGGTGATATATCTCCAGAGACTTGAGGTGTCTTCTGTACATCGTCCATGCCTCTGATCCATACATGATGGCGGGTATTACTACAGCCCTGTATACCATGAGTTTGGTAGTAGATTTGAGGGCCTGGTTTTCGAACACTCTTTTCCTCAGGCGACCAAAGGCTGCACTGGCCCACTGGAGGCGATGTTGAATCTCCGCATCAATGTCTGCCTTGGTTGATAAAAGGCTCCCGAGGAATGGGAAGTGGTCCACGTTGTCGAGGGCTGCACCATGAATCTTGATGACTGGGGGGCAGTGCTGTGCAGTGAGGACAGGCTGGTGGAGGACCTTTGTCTTACGGATGTTAAGCGTAAGGCCCATGCTTTCGTATGCCTCAGTGAATACATCGACTATATCCTGGAGTTCAGCCTCAGAGTGTGCGCAGACGCAGGCGTCGTCCGCGTACTGCAGCTCAACGACAGAGGTTGGGGAGATCTTAGACCTGGTCTGGAGGCAGCGTAGGTTAAACAGCTTTCCACTGGTTCTGTAGTTTAGTTCCACTCCAGCGGGAAGCTGTTGACTGTGAGGTGGAGCATAGCAGCGAGGAAGATTGAGAAGAGGGTTGGAGCAATGGCGCAACCCTGTTTGACCCCGGTCCGGACGTGGATTGGGTCTGTAATGGAACCGCTGGTAAGGATCACGGCCTGCATGTCATCGTGGAGCAGACGAAGGATGTTGACAAACGTTTGGGGGCATCCAAAACAGAGGAGGACACTCCATAAGCCCTCACGGTTGACAGTGTCACAGGCCTTTGTAAGATCGAAAAAGGCCATGTATAAGGGCTGGTGCTGCGTCCTGCATTTTTCTTGCAGCTGTCGCGCTGCAAAGATCATGTCCGTTGTGCTCCATAGGGGATACAATCCACACTGTGATTCCGGGAGGAGCTCCTCGGCCACAGGGAGAAAACGGTTGAGGAGAACTCTAGCGACAATCTTCACAGTGGCTGATAGCAGGGAGATTTCACCGTAGTTGCCACAGTCGGACTTGTCCCCCTTTTTAAAGATGGTCACGATCACTGCATCTCTGAGATCTCCCGGCATGCTCTCCTGCCTCCAAATGAGAGAGATGAGGTCATGTAACCGCGCCAACAGCGCCTCTCCGGCATACTTTAGGGCCTCAGCAGGAATTCCATCTGCACCCGTAGCCTTGTTATTCTTGAGCTGTTTCATAGCTTTGCCTAGCTCGTGCAGCGTTGGGGTTTCACTGAGGTGGTGGCGGGTCACATGCTGCGGGATGGAGTCGAGAACACTCGAGTCAAAGGCAGAGTCTCGATTGAGGAGATCTTCAAAATGCTCCTTCCAGCGGGCCCTGACAGCCTCGGTGTCCTTGATGAGTGTTTCCCTGTTCTTGGCCAGGAGTGGGGTGGGGCCTTGGAAGTTTGGACCGTAGGTGGCATTGACTGTAATGAAGAATCCTCGCATATTGTGGCTGTCGGCTAGTTGTTGTATCTCCTGTGCTTTCTCCATCCACCACCTGTTCTTTAGGTCCCGGGTTTTTTGTTGGACTTCAGCCTTGAGCCGTCTGTAACATTGCTTTGCAGCTCCCGAGTTGGGTTGTTGCTTGAGGCTCAGAAATGCTCTGTGCTTACGATCTATTAGTTCTTGGATCTCCTGATCATTTTCATCAAACCAGTCCTGGTGTTTTCTGGTTGAGTAACCAAGTGTCTCTTCACAGGCACTGGTTATGGAGACCTGGAGGGCAGACCAAGCGCTGTGGGCATTCAGCATCTCAGGGTCATCAAGGCACGCCAGATTAGCTGTGAGGCGCTGACTGTATAGGGCTCTCTTAGCTGGGTCTCTAAGTGCCCCGGCATTAACTTTTTTGCGGCACTGCTTCTGCTGTCCCCTCTGCTTTGGCGCTATGTTTATATTGATGATGGATCGGATTAGGCGATGGTCCGTCCAGCAGTCGTCAGCTCCTGTCATGGCGCGGGTGATGCGCACATCCTTGCGATCCCTGGCTTGTACGATGACATAGTCGAGCAGGTGCCAGTGTTTGGAGCGCGGGTGTTGCCACGGTGCCTTGTATTTGTCCCTCTGGCGTAACAGAGTGTTGGTGATGAGGAGTTCGTGTTCTAGACATTTTGTCAGGAGTAGGGTACCGCTGGAGTTGGCTTTCCCTACCCCCTCTCTGCCAATCACGCCTCCCTAGAGGGCTGTGTTTTTGCCGACCCTGGCATTAAAGTCACCTAGGAGGATCAATTTGTCGCCCGTGGGGACGTAGGACAGGGATGGCTTGAGGTTGGAATAAAAACTCTCTTTAGCCTCATCCGTTGCATCGAGTGTTGGGACGTACGCACTGATGACTGTGGCGCATTGGTTCCGGGATATGGTAAGGCGAAGAGTTATGAGGCGTTCGTTAACCCCGCAGGGGGAGTTTTTGAGGCGGTCGACCAGTTCATTTTTGGTGGCAAAGCTGACTCCATGAAGGCGGCGTTCTTTCTCTAGTTTTCCTTTCCAGGAAAAGGTGTAACCTCCACCATGTTCCTTGAGCTGGCCTTCCCCTGCCCACGAGATCTCACTTAGGGCGACGATGTCAATGTCAAAACATCTAAGTTCCCGGGCAACTATGGAGGTGTGGCGTTCCAGCCTGTTGCTTTTGGAATTGTCCATGAGGGTCCTGACGTTCCAGGTCCAGAACTTCATATTAGCGAAGTGGAAGATGCCTGTGGGTGAGTTCTTTTAACTTGGGGTCGCCGCTACACACCGGCAACCACACGGGCTTAGCTGAGCAAGGTCTTGGTCCAGTGGCAAGGGGGTCCAAGATGACTGGAGACCAGGCACTGCTGTATAAGCCTAATTGCCTACGGCGAGATGTTGGCCTCAAACTCGGCACCGAGTAGCGCCACTAATGGTAGATGGCCCGAGGCTTGATTGGGGTCAGGCATTGGGAAGGTCAGCTGTATGCTGGGGTAGATTTTTTTAAAGTTTAAGGGTTAGACTTTCCACTAGGTGGCTAAGGCCCCAAAAAATGGGCCTTGTTCCAGCGATGTGGGACGTCTCGCCCGTGCTGATCGCCGGCATAAGGCCCATTTTCTTTGCAATTTTCCACTCGGCCTTACCCCGACGATGTCAAATGTGCGATCTGATTTTTCGGCGATCTCATGATCGCCAAAAAAAACAGAAGTCAAACAGAAGTAAAAAAAAAGCTTTCCTAACAATGCTATTGTGCGCATGTGTGGGATGTTTTCTTTGGGTTGATTTTTTTTGCCGTGTTTGGTGAGTTCATGGGTCATCGCACATGCTCAGAAACACAGGGAGGGTCAGAGAGAGTGGGAGAGAGAGAAGGAGAGAGAAGGAGAGAAGGAGAGAAGCAGTGAGGAAGAAATCTTTGAAACTTTGACAAATCTATTAAATATCTTTATTAAATTTGATTGAAGTGATAGCTAGTAATAGCTAGTAGAGTAGCTGTTATCTATTTTATATTAGCTATCTGTTATCTTTTATTTATCAGCAATGCAAGCGCAAAAGCAAAGGGAGATGGAGAGGCAAAGGCCAAAAGCTTTTAGTGAGGAGGCCAATGTAAATGTGGTCTCAACGAGGTGGGAGGACTTGACGCAAGGTGGCCATGGGAAACCTCCACCCCGTGCATATAGGAGAATTTGGCTGGAGATTGCCGATGTCGTGACATCAGCATCGAATGAGGTGCGGACTGCTGACATGTGCTGCAAGAGATGGAACAGCCTGCTGGCAGTTGCCAGAGTAAGTTGGAAAATATATTCTATATTTAAAACATATTTAAAAGTCATATTTAAAATCACGCATATATATTATTTACTTGATGTTTATAAATTATTATTATTATTATTTACTTGATATTTATAAATTGCAAATAAAATCCTCAATGTAATTTATTTATAATGTAAAGTAATTACATTAATTTAAAAATTACATTAAATTAAAAATTACATTTATTCACCCTATTAGTAAGTTGAATGTTATAGTTATACTATTAAAAATTATTCATATGTAGCTACCAGAGTAAGTTGCATTTTAATATTTAAAACATATTGAAAAGTCATATTTTAAATCATACGTATGTATTATTTACTTGCTGTTTATAAATTGTAATTAGGATAATATTAAAAATTATTCATATGCACTACAAAGTTATGTAATAATTGAACATTTAAATCTGTCAGTCTTCAATGTTTATTGTCAAGTACATTAGCTTATGCCATGCAATGTTAAATTATCATTTACAGAAAAAGATAAGTATCAACCGCGCGGAGCAAAGGAGCACGGGTGGCGGCTCCGTGACAGTGCACATTCTTAATCCATACGAGGTGCTTGCGGTGGCCTTGGTGGGCCTGAAAGCCGTTCGGTCATGGCCCGTGGCGTGGACGAGCCCACCCTTCAGTCTCGTGAGTAATGGGAAATGTGCAATGTGTCAAACATTACTAAATACATAGGAAAAATATCGCAGTTACACATGTAATGTTATGCAATTATAATTCAATAATTTCGATGTAGAAACATAGAAACATAGAAAATAGGTGCAAGTGTCGGCCATTTGGCCCTTCGAGCCTGCACCGCCATTCAATGAGTTCATGGCTGAACATGCAACTTCAGTACCCTATTCCTGCTTTCTCGCCATACCCCTTGATCCCCCTAGTTGTAAGGACTACATCTAACTCCTTTTTGAATATATTTAGTGAATTGGCCTCAACAACTTTCTGTGGTAGCGAATTCCACAGGTCTACCACTCTCTGGGTGAAGAAGTTTCTCCTCATCTCGGTCCTAAATGACTTACCCCTTATCCTTAGACTGTGACCCCTGGTTCTGGACTTCCCCATCATTGGGAACATTCTTCCTGCATCTAACCTGTCTAAACCCGTCAGAATTTTAAACGTTTCTATGAGATCCCCTCTCATTCTTCTGAACTCCAGTGAATACAAGCCCAGTTGATCCAGTCTTTCTTGATATGTCAGTCCCGCCATCCCGGGAATCAGTCTGGTGAATCTTCGCTGCACTCCCTCAATAGCAAGAATGTCCTTCCTCAAGTTAGGAGACCAAAACTGTACACAATACTCCAGGTGTGGCCTCACCAAGGCCCTGTACAACTGTAGTAACACCTCCCTGCCCCTGTACTCAAATCCCCTCGCTATGAAGGCCAACATGCCATTTGCTTTCTTAACCGCCTGCTCTACCTGCATGCCAACTTGCAATGACTGATGTACCATGACACCCAGGTCTCGATGCACCTCCCCTTTTCCTAATCTGTCACCATTCAGATAATAGTCTGTCTCTCTGTTTTTACCACCAAAGTGGATAACCTCACATTTATCCACATTATACTTCATCTGCCACGCATTTGCCCACTCACCTAACCGATCCAAGTCACTCTGTAGCCTCATAGCATCCTCCTCGCAGCTCACACCGCCACCCAACTTAGTGTCATCCGCAAATTTGGAGATACTACATTTAATCCCCTCGTCTAAATTGTTAATGTACAGTGTAAACAGCTGGGGCCACAGCACAGAACCTTGCAGTACCCCACTAGTCACTGCCTGCCATTCTGAAAAGTACCCATTTACTCCTACTCTTTGCTTCCTGTCTGCCAACCAGCTCTCAATCCACGTCAGCACACTACCCCCAATCCCATGTGCTTTAACTTTGCATATTAATCTCTTGTGTGGGACCTTGTCGAAAGCCTTCCGAAAGTCCAAATACACCACATCAACTGGCTTTCCCTTGTCCACTCTACTGGAAACATCCTCAAAAAATTCCAGAAGATTTGTCAAGCATGATTTTCCTTTCACAAATCCATGCTGACTTGGACCTATCATGTCACCTCTTTCCAATAATTGATTCCATCATTTTACCCAGTACGGATGTCAGGCTGACTGGTCTATAATTCCCTGCTTTCTCTCTCCCTCATTTTTTAAAAAGTGGGGTTACATTGGCTACCCTCCACTCTATAGAAACTGATCCAGAGTCTATGGAATGTTGTAAAATGACTGTCAATGCATCCGCTATTTCCAAGGTCACCTCCTTAAGTACTCTGGGATGCAGACCATCAGGCCCTGGGGATTTATCGGCCTTCAATCCCATCAATTTCCCCAACACAATTTCCCGACTAATAAGGATTTCCCTCAGTTCCTCCTGCTTACTAGACCCTCTGACCCCTTTTATATCCGGAAGGTTGTTTGTGTCCTCCTTAGTGAATACCGAACCAAAGTACTTGTTCAATTGGTCTGCCATTTCTTTGTTCCCGTTATGACTTCCCCTGATTCTGACTGCAAGGGACCTATGTTTATCTTTACTAACCTTTTTCTCTTTACATATCTATAGAAGCTTTTGCAGTCCGTTTTAATGTTCCCTGCAAGCTTCCTATCGAACTCTATTTTCTCTGCCCTAATCAAACCCTTTGTCCTCCTCTGCTGAGTTCTAAATTTTTCCCAGTCCCCGGGGTCATTGCTATTTCTGGCCAATTTGTATGCCACTTCCTTGGCCTTAATATTATCCCTTATTTCCCTTGATAGCCAAGGTTGAGCCACCTTCCCTTTTTTATTTTTACGCCAGACAGAGATGTACAATTGTTGAAGTTCATCCATGCGGTCTCTAAATGTCTGCCATTGCCCATCCACTGTCAACCCCTTAAGTATCATTCGCCAATCTATCCTAGCCAATTCACGCCTCATACCTTCAAAGTTACCCTTCTTTAAGTTCTGGACCATGGTCTCTGAATTAACTGTTTCATTCTCCATCCTAATGTAGAATTCCACCATATTATGGTCACTCTTCCCACCAAGGGGCCTTGCACAACGAGATTGCTAATTAATCCTCTCTCATTACACAAAACCCAGTCTAAGATGGCCTCCCCCCTAGTTGGTTTCTCGACATATTGGTCTAGAAAACCATCCTTATGCACTCCAGGAAATCCTCCTCCACCGTATTGCTTCCAGTTTGGTTAGCCCAATCTATATGCATTTTAAAGTCACCCATGATAACTGCTGCACCTTTATTGCATGCACCCCTAATTTCCTGTTTGATGCCTTCCCCAACATCACTCCTACTGTTTGGAGGTCTGTACACAACTCCCACTAACGTTTTTTGCCCTTTGGTGTTCTGCAGCTCTTCCCATACAGATTCCACATCATCCAAGCTAATGTCCTTCCTAACTATTGCATTAATCTCCTCTTTAACCAGCAATGCTACTCCACCTCCTTTTCCTTTTATTCTATCCTGCCTGAATGTTGAGTTCTCAGCCCTGATCATCCTGGAGCCACGTCTCTGTAATCCCAATCACATCATATCTGTTAACATCTATTTGCATAGTTAATTCATCCACCTTATTACGGATACTCCTTGCATTAAGACACAGAGCCTTCAGGCTTGTCTTTTTAACACACCTTGTCCTTTTAGAATTTTGCTGTAATGTGGCCCTTTTTGTTTTTTGCCTTGGGATTCTCTGCCCTCCACTTTTACTATTCTCCTTTCTATCTTTTGCCTCTGTCTCCCTTTTATTTCCCTCTGCCTCCCTGCATAGGTTCTCATCCCCCTGCCATATTAGTTTAACTCCTCCCCAACAGCACTAGCAAACACTCCTCCTCGGACATTGGTTCCGGTCCTGGCCAGGTGTAGACCGTCCGGATTGTACTGGTCCCACCTCCTCCAGAACCGGTTCCAATGCCCCAGGAATTTGAATCGCTCCCTTCTGCACCACTCCTCAAGCCACGTATTCATCTGAGCTATCCTGCGATTCCTACTCTGACTAGCACGTGGCACTGGTAGCAATCCTGAGATTACTATTTTTGAGGTCCTACTTTTTAATTTAGCTCCTAGCTCCCTAAATTCGTCTCAGGATCTCATCCTGAGTTTTACCTATATCGTTGTTACCTATGTGTACAACGACAATTGGCTGTTCACCCTCCCTTTTCAGAATGTCCTGCACCCGCTTCGAGACATCCTTGGTCCTTGCACCAGGAAGCATACCATCCTGGAGTCTCGGTTGCGGCCGCAGAAACGCCTATCTATTCCCCTTACAATCGAATCCCCTATCACTATAGCTCTCCCACTCTTTTTCCTGCCCTCCTGTGCAGCAGAGCCACCCACAGTGCCATGAACTTGGCTGCTGCTGCCCTCCCCTGATGAGTATTCCCCCTCAACAGTACCCAAAGCGGTGTATCTGTTTTGCAGGGGGATGACCGCAGGGGACCCCTGGCCTACCTTCCTTACACTGCTCTTCCTGTTGGTCACCCATTTACTATCTGGCTGAGTACCCTTTACTTGCGGTGCGGCCAACTCGCTAAACATGCTATTCACATCATTCTCAGCATCGTCGATGCTCCAGAGTGAATCCACCCGCAGCTCCAGTGCCACAATGCGGTCCATCAGGAGCTGCAGGCGGATGCACTTCCCGCACACGTAGTCGTCAGGGACACTAGAAGCGTCCCTGACTTCCCACATAGTATAAGACGTGTCCGAGCTCTCCTTCCATGACTTAACTCTTAGATACACTTAAGTTGGCAACAACAATGCTAAATGTTACTTACTGATAAAGAAAGAAAAAGAAAAGTTACTCACCAATCACCAGCCAATCACTTACCCCCTTGGCTGTGACGTCACCTTTCGATTTCTTTCTACTTCTTTTTTGCCTTCTCCCTGTAGCTGCACAAGCACGCCTCAGCGACACACCTCCCGACTCTCTTCACGCCCCTGGAACTCTCGAGCCTCTAGGACGCGTTGGGCCTTTTTATAGGCCTCAGCGACACACCTCCCGACTCTCTCCACGCACCTGGAACTCCCGAGCCTCTAGGACGCGTTGGGCCTTTTTATAGGCCTCAGCGACACACCTCCCGACTCTCTTCACGCCCCTGGAACTCTCGAGCCTCTAGGACGCGTTGGGCCTTTTTATAGGCCTCAGCGACACACCTCCCGACTCTCTCCACGCACCTGGAACTCCCGAGCCTCTAGGACGCGTTGGGCCTTTTTATAGGCCTCAGCGACACACCTCCCGACTCTCTGCATGCACCTGGAACTCCCGAGCCTCTTGGATGCGTTGGGCCTTTTTATAGGCCTCAGCGACGCACCTCCCGACTCTCTCCACGCACCTGGAACTCCCGAGCCTCTTGGATGCGTTGGGCCTTTTTATAGGCCTCAGCGACACACCTCCCGACTCTACCTCCATGCACCTGGAACTCCCGTAGTCTTGATCTACGAATGAGGCCATGTTAACCCTGATGAACCCTTGTGCATATGGGGGTTTTGAAAAGTTTTGTAATGTTTTGGGTTATTCAAATATTGATATTGATATTGAAATATTAATATATTGATATGTATTGTTGAGTTGTTTAGAAATTTCATTCATCTTTCTAAGGTCAAGTGTCCGTTGAGCAATATGAGGTAGCGGAGACATCCACATATATAGACCCCTCAAACAGCTCGCAGGAGGAAGAGATGGAGAGATGTGACAACGCAGTCCGTCAGTTTACTTGAGGCGGAGCAAGAGGAGGAGCAGGATGAGATTTTTTTTGTGGAGGGGGTAAACAACTTGCGGCCATCTTGATTGAGATGGAAGAGGCACCAGGACGAAGCAGTGTGCAGGTGTCGACGCCAAGGCGCGTCATTTTGCAAACGCCGACCCCACGGAGGTCCGGTCACCGTGATGAGCAATCGCCCACCATGGAGGGCCAGACAGAGAGTTTAATATCTCTGTGCAGGGAGACGGTCGCGATTGGTCGCGACCTTATTCAGGATTTCGCGGGATTCTCTGCGAACTGGAGCTAGTTCTCCGCAAACTGGAGCCAGTTTCCAGCATCCTGGAGTGAGATCTGCACGAACTTCTCCGACTGGTCTTCTGAGCAAGCACAGACTGCAAGGGAGACGTTGGAGGCCATTCGGCAACAGACAGCCGCAACCAATGCCCTATGGCATGCGTTGCTGGCTGGACACGGCGCTGCACCCCAAGGTGTCGTGTCTGCTCGCAGCGAGACCCCGAGCAAGCAAGCCAGTACGGAGGACACGGTTCCTCCTGACTCGGAAGTGGAGCTTCAGGCTTCCGCTTCCCCTCCACCACGGCAGGAAGTCTTGCCGTCCCACTCTTGGTGTCGGTTTGTGTAGACCAAAACGGGCGGGTGGGGTACGAACACGGGGTGGGACTGGACCTGGACGGAAACGTGGCCGCAGGTAGGGAGGGGGGAGTGTTTTTCACAAATTTTTGATAACTTTTAACTTGTTCACATGTTTAATTGTTCTTGTTTTGTTAGTTGTTATTTGTTAATGGTTCATTGTTAATTGTTTGAGGGAAAGGTGGGTTGGTGTGGGGGGAGGGGGTGGAGGGATAGTTTATCAAATTTTTTTCTTATATTTGTGAAAATTAAAAAAATTATCTTTGATTCAATAAATTGTGTGTGTCTTCTCTCTATTAGTTACATTAGTTATCAACTATGCAGTTGTTAATCCATATTTGTTTATTTTTTTTTTTATACAAGTACTTTAGTAACAACTTCACTATGTAAAAGCTATTTAATGAATTCAATATTTACCAAAAATAATGTAATAATACCTATTTATATACCCTGTCCCAATATTCTGAGTACAATCAACTCTCTAAATAACTCACAACTAATGCTCCACCCTTCCTCTGAAGTCAAAATGGTGTCGGTAGTGCCATTTCCCTTCTCTTAGGCCCAGAAAAAGCAACTATTTCTCAGCACTCTTTTGGGCCTTACATCGGCCCAGCGAAGTGCATGCTAGGTGCTGAAACTTGGGATGGGCCTTGTGTGGGCTATAATTTCGGCAATCTTCTCGGCGATCAAAGTGGAAACTTAGCCACCTGTTTTTCGGGCGATACTTTGGGCCTAGTTTCCACTTTTTGCTCAAAATGGGCGATAAAGGTCCGTTTTGGGCCATAGATGGGCCTTGTGAAGTGGAAAATCTAGCCCTAAGAGTTTAGAAGTATTTAACCTTCCAAATTATTTTTTTTAAAGTTACGCAGGTTGATTGAATGTTTAATAAATAGATTAAGAGTTGATTAAAAGTCACACACAAGATCTCCGAGTTTCATTTTCCACAGAAAAATAAACTAAATTACAGAATGTGAACCCAAAACAGGAATAAAAATCCTGAACTACAATGTAATAAATAGTAACTAAAAGCATTCAGTCACCTTGAAGTAATGGCCTTGCTTATGAGCCGATATTCAATGTTTTTCTTCAGCTGTACATTGTTATTCAAGTGGGCAGCTTTTTGTGGGCTGCGTCAGCTTTTTCAAAACTGTTCATTAGCTTTTCTGAGTTTTGTACGTTACCATGTATGTACCTACTGAAATTATACGTTGGGTGTCATGTATCCAAACATGTTTACTGCTTGTACTATTACATATGATGTGCCACCAGAGGGCACTACTATGGGAAACTTGTACACCAGCTATATGGTCACTAAGGTGTGTCACCAGAGGACACTGCAGTGGGAGACTTGTAGGTTACCTGTACAGGTGTGCCAGAACAGGTATAAAAGGCAGGCCACCATGTGTGATCATCACTTTGGAGTTATATTAAATGGACTAAGGTCACTACAGTTCAAGTGCAATACTTTGCCTCGTGGAGTCATTATCAGAGCATCTAAAGGCATAACAATTGGCGACGAGATTACGGACTTTCATGCAAAAATGGCTAACCTTGGTATGTTGCAGCAGTTTGCTGATGGTGATGACTGGGACACCTTTGCGGAGAGGATCGACCATTTCTTCACAGCAAATGACCTGGCAGGCAATGATCCGGCCACACTGACTGATAAGCGCAGAACTGTCCTGCTAACCAGTTGTGGGCCCACTGTCTATGGCCTCGTTAGGGACTTGCTGGCACCAGCGAAGACAACGACCAAGACGTACGAGGAGCTTGTAACGCTGATCCAAGAACATCTCAAGCCCAAAGAGAGCATCCTCACAGCCAGACACCGGTTTTACATCCACCGACGGCCCGAAGGCCAGGAAATCGCAAAATATGCTGCAGACCTCAGGAGGCTGGCGGCACTGTGCGATTTCGGCAAACACGTCACTGAAACGCTCTGGGATATCTTTGTCATCGGAATCAGCCACGAGGGCCTTCTTCACAGGCTACTATCTGCCAATACAACAGTCACACTACAGTAGGCCATCACCATGAGCCAGGCATTCATGACCTCGACCTGCGGCTCTAGGCGGATGACTCATCCTCAGGACTCAAAACCGGCAAGTACTGTACATAGACTGGCGTCTTTTAGAGGCTGGACTGTAGAACGTGAATCTCCTCAGGGGAGAGAGAACAGGTCCCGAGTCCCTTAACTCTGAATCCGCTAGGGGGGGCTAATCAGTTAGCACCATGCTGGCGTTGCGGAGGAAATCACCGGGCTCACCAGTGCCGTTTTAAGGATTATGTGTGCAAAGGGTGCAGCACAAATGGCCGCCTCCAGCGAATGTGTAAAAGAAATAGGACTCACCGTGTTGATGAAGAATCTGCAGAGGGCCATCAATCCAGCGCGGATTATGAAGAGGCAGCTGAGCCCCACGATGAGGTGTACAGAATGTTTACCTGCACCACAGAATGTTCCCCATTGAGAATGGAAGTCGACATATACGGCGCTCCAGTCTTCATGGAGGTAGACACGGGGGCAAGCCAGTCAGTAATGAATCAAGAAGCTTTTGAGAGGCTATGGGACAATCAAGCTGAACAACCCAAGTTGGTCCCGGTTCAGGCAAAGCTTATCCCAGTCGTTGGTAGTGCGGATGTAAAGGTACTCCATGATGGCACGGTGCACAAGTTACCACTGTGGATTGCTGCAGGTGATGGACCTTCGGAAGAAGGTGGATGGAGAAGATCCATTGGAGCTGGGAAGATTTCATCCCTACAACGATCGACGTCAGAGGCAAAGCAAGCCCCCACCTGAGGTTGGATCCAGCACCAGAAAGCAGAACAGCACAGCACCCGAGGCACAGACCGCTCAGCACAACTGCGTGGAAATGATCCAGCTGAGGCAACCCGAACGCACCTTCCGGAGGAAGAAAATCGGATCCAAATGCGACTTCCCAACTTCGGTGGCAGAACCCGGGGAGAAGAGGATCACAGCAGTCGACATCGTGGATGGGAGAAAGGTGGCGCCCAAACCACGAGGTGAAGCGCTGAAGAAAAAGATGGTGGTGGCCAGACCACGAGGTGCAGCGCTGATGGAGCAACACGTGGTACCAAGTGAAGAACATGGTTGGGGTAAAGAAATCAAGGCTCTTAAAGGAGGCCAGCAATCCACCACACTTAAAGGGACAGTTCCACATTCTCAATCAATGTAATAGCAACTGTGAGTTAAATGTAAAGCTTGTAATTGATGATCAGAGTTTTATACATGTAATAAGCAAAGAAAAGTCGTGCAATTGCGATCGGAGCTACATTTATCTACAATGAGTAATGAAATGTTGTGCGATGCAGGATTTCAACTGTATTCAGATAATGTAGCGGGCAAACACCCATCGGGAGCACACAGGTCCAGCGGGCTATCGAATGCTGTAGCCTGCATCCCTGGGACCAGAGTGATGCACCACCGAGTGTGGCCACAAGCAGCTAATATAGACAAGCTGCAGAGCAAGCGATCTCAGGAGGGCAATGGCACCGATATCAATACCCTACCCCTGATTGGCTCCACCTCTCAGGCACCCGATGGCACCAACCGCCATGAGCCTGAAAGAGCAAACTGTGCTTAGGTGCAGCCCCCAGACCCTATCGCCACCAAGGCTACACTCGGGAACGAAGGGTCACCCGCAACGGTTCTCCCAAATGGGACTGGGATCAGCCAGGATCCCAAACCAAATAACGCCCAGGCAAGCGAGTCAGCAGTTCCCTGCGCACTGCTAGACGACTGCTCCTGAGGGAGCAGCAGCGATCCGGGGCATAAGAAAAGGACAGGGAGGTCACAGGCAACTGTGAACCTGCCCGACGCTAGGAACAACGGCAAAGGCCCCGAGAGCAGGCAACTTGAGCCAACGAGGTTCCCACTGTCAGCACTGGACATCCACTGCCAGACTACCTGGACACCATCCAGCAGTTCTGGAACTAGCTTGTCCTCACGTACCGGTGCTGATACCAGTTCTGATTCCAAGTCTGTGTCAATATTGTATCTCACCAGTCAAAAACTGTACCAGAAATGTAATGATGTAAATGCAAATTTTTTTTCTGGACTTGAATGTATATGAATGTAATGAGTCACCGGCATAATCTATATGTGGGGTAGAGAGAATGGAATGGTCATGGACTCACAAACAGAAACCACCAGCACCTCTACTGCCAACGATACACCACCTACTCACCCAAGATGGAAACGACCCTCCAAGGGTCAACCAGATAGAGCTAAGCCCAGAGCAGTCAATGTATGCAGGCGATTTGCACTAAGGGCTTGGGGGAGAGTGATGTCATGTATCCAGACATGTTTACTGCTTGTACTATTACATATGATGTGCCACCAGAGGGCACTACTATGGGAAACTTGTACACCAGCTGCATGGTCACTAAGGTGTGCCACCAGAGGGCACTGCAGTGGAAGACTTGTAGGTTACCTGTACAGGTGTGCCAGGCCTGGTATAAAAGACAGGCCACCATGTGTGATCATCACTCTGGGGTTATATTAAATGGACTAAGGTCACTACAGTTCAAGTGCAATACTTTGCCTCGTGGCATCATTATCAGAGCATCTAAAGACATAACATTGGGGATGTTGGGTGAGGACAAGGTTGGCTTGACTATTTCGTCTTCTTCCTGTAGTTGAATAGCTTGCTAACTGGAGGGCATTGTACCTTATCACAGCAAGGAGTCAATGCATTCAGGAGAGAAGGGGGGGCGATGAAAAAATTGATGAGGGTAAAAAAAAATACTTAAAAATCTGTAATAAAAACAGGAAATGCTGGAAATACATAAACGGTCATCAGCGTATGTAAAGAAAAAAAAAGACAGGTCAACGTTTTGGGCTGAGACACCCTCTTTGTTTCACATAGCATGTCAGCTGTGTCTCCGTTGGTAGTTCCCTTGCCTCTGAGTCAGAATGGTTGTGGGTTCAAGTCCCCTTCCAAAGACTTGTGCACAAAAATCTGTCTGACACTGAAGGAGTGCTGCACTGTTGGAGGTGCCGACTTTCGGTCCCTTTTGCTCTCTCAGGTGGAAGTACAAGATCCCATGGCACTATTTCGAAGAAGAGCGGGGGAGTTATCTCCGGTATTCTGGCCAATATTTATCCCACAATCAACATAACAAAAACAGATTATCTGGTCATTATCACATTGCTGTTTGTGGGAGCTTGCTGTGCACAAATTGGCTGCCGCGTTTCCCACATTACAACAGTGACTACACTTCAAAAAGTACTTCATTGGATGTAAAATGCTTTTGGACATCCGTTGGCCATGAAAGGCGCTATAGAAATGCAAATCTTTATTTTTTACTAATGAATCTGCTGTGTATTTCCAGCATTTTTTGTTTTCATGGTTATTTCAGAAATCCAGCTGGCACATTAAGATCCATAATGCAGGACAATGCCAAGTTGAAGAGATTAAGAGACAAGATGAGGTCAATCTAGAAGTAGCGGTTAGGCGGTGCCATATTTAAAACCCTGAAGACTGTACAAAGAGAAGAATACTCAGGAAGGTAGGGTTTTCCATAGTGTTGAATTCCCTGGGAAAGAATGATTTAGAGTAGAACAAGGTGGATGAATCTCGATTGCAGCATAGTGAGGATACTGGGAGGAGGGCCAGCATGCAAGAATGTTTATTTCTACTTTAGGAGGAACAAGATGGGGCTATAAAAGAGCAGGTGCGGCAGGCCCTGGAACATCGTGGCCCCCCGACCTGCGAGAGAACACCTCCGCAGTTCGGGCCATAAAAGAGCTGGAGCAGTATACCACTATAACTTCCAGCGCGAGCTGCTCCAAGTTTGTGACGATTTTGAGGTGGGCGACTGGGTGACATCATCAAGACCCAGGTCGCTGTTAGGAGCGTGGGCAGGAACACCGGCGGGGCCCAGGTACAGTGGAGGAGCGGGAAAGTCGGGGCGGATGAGCAGCGAGAGATTATGGTGGAGGTGAGGCGAGTGATTGAGGCGGAGAAGCGGTGAGGGATCGTGGCTAAGATTCGGCAAGTGATTGGTGGTGTAGGTGCAGCGAATGTTTGATGCGGAGGTGCGGTGAGAGATCGTGGCTGAGATTCGGCGAGTGATCGTGGCGGAGGTGCGGCGAATGTTTGGTGCAGGGGTGCGGTGAAAGATTGTGGCGGAGGAGCGGCGAATGTTTGGCGGAGGAGCGGCAAGAGATCGTGGCGGAGGAGCGGTGAGACATCGTGGTGGAGGTGCGGTGAATGTTTGTGGCGGAGAAGCGGCGAGAGATCGTGGCGGAGGTGCAACAAATGAGGGTACGGGGCCCAGAAGAGCCGAGGGCCCATAGAGCAACACGGGCCAGCCCACACTGCGATATGTGTGTGTACTAGATCCGTGCAGCAGAGTAGGTCTCCAGTCGTCCTGGTTAACTCTTGCCACTGGATAAAGGCCGAGCTCTGTTAAGCCCGTGTGGTGGCTTGTGTGCAACGGTCACCACACATTGAAAAAATCCATGCACAGGCATCTTCCACCCTTCAATTGGAGTTCAGGACTGGAACATCGGTCCTTTATTGAAACATCTGTGAACTCATGTGGAAGCAAGTCATCCTCGTTCGAGGGACCGCCTATGATGATGACGATGACTACCAATAAGAATAGTGTAAAAGTTCTTCCAAATAAATGTACTCAATAAAATCAATTGCCTTACCTGGGATCCAAGCCCATAATGCATCATGGACAGTTCTGTACTATTCATGTTACGCAGGAAGCAGGAGATTGGTACCACACCATACATTTCACAAGCCTCTTTATATTTGGACTTCCCTGTGACATCATAGACCTTTAATCCTTCTGAAATAAAACCGTACCAGATGAGCAAGTTTTATATTACAATATTGATGTGTGTTCTGGCCTTACTTCAGCTAATGTTTAAGCCTGGTATAATCTCTCACAACGTACAGTGTGTTCTTGTTGTGAAAACTCTTCACCCTTCAAATAGAGCTTAAACTTACCTTGCTGCTGTATGGTACTGATTGCCTTCTGGCATATCGCCCAAGTGAGCCTTCTCTATGTACCTGACTCGCTATTTGACTGAGGGAGGCATCACAGCCGAGGCCAAATGAGTTTTCATTTGACCCCGGCAAATGCACACTTTACCGTAGGGGTCCCTGGACAGTGATAAGTTATTGGAACCCTGCCTGACCTTCCCCACCCTTTCCAGGGGCTTCAAGGCCAATTGTAGCACTTCAACTGCTACCCTGTCTCAGATCAATTAATTCAGACCATGAATCAAATCGAACTGAAGAATTTATGGTCTGTACAGTTCAGTTACAGGTGCTTTTACTCATTGGATCAATCAGAGAATTAGAGACTGCTATTTTAAAGGCATTTTTCTCCTCTTTCCTTGGTTTCCTGTTGCTGCTGACTACCAATCCTCCTACAATAGTGATGTGTACATACAATTGCTGAAGTAAGGTACAAAAAAAACCCATAATGATTAAAGAGTACCTGAACAGGTGAAAGTTTATGTAACCATGGCAGCAACTGCATGGGCTATTCGTCTAGTTAATTGCTCTAATCAGGAAGGATACCTGGGGTAGATATTCAGCGCCCCCCGAAACTGGCCGCACCTAACGATTCTACAGGTACATAAAAAGGAAAAGAGTGGCTAAAGTAAATGTTGGTCCTCTGGAGGATGAGACTGGGGAATTAATAATGGAGAACAGAGAAGTGGCAGGGACATTGAACAAATATTTTGTATCGGTCTTCATGGTAGAAGACACTAAAAACATCCCAAATAGTGGATAATCAAGGGGCTATAGGGAGGGAGGAACTTAATACAATCACGATCACTAATGAAGTAGTACTCAGTAAAATAATGGGAATAAAGGCAGACAACTCCCCTGGACCTGATGGCTTATTAAGGAAGCAGTCGTGGGATATTTGGAAAAGCATGATTCAATCAATCAGAGTCAGCATGGTTTTATGAAAGGGAAATCATGTTAGACAAATTTGCTGGAGTTCTTTCAGGGTGGATAAGGGGGAACCAGTGGATGTGGTGTATTTGGATTTGCAGAAGGCCTTCGATAAGTGCCACATAAGAGGTTATTGCACAAGATAAAAGTTCACTGGGTTGGGGATAATATATTAGCATGGATAGAGGATTGGCTAACTAACAAAAAACAGAGAGTCGGAATAAATGGGTCATTTTCCGGTTGGCAAACAGTAACTAGTGGGGTACCGCAGAGATCGGTGCTGGATCCTCAACTATTTACAATATATATTAATGACTTGGATGAAGGGACCGAGTGTAATGTAGCCAAGTTTGTTGATGATACAAAGATGGGTGGGAAAGCAAATTGTGAGGAGGACAAAAAAAATCTGCAAAGGGATATAGACAGGCTAAGTGATTGGGCAAAAATATGGCAAATGGAGTATAATGTGGGAAAATGTGAGGTTATCCACTTTGGCAGAAATAATAGAAAAACAAATGATTATTTAAATGGAGAAAAATGACAAAGTACTGCAGTATAGAGGAACCTGGGAACCTTGTGCATGAAACACAAAAAGTTGGTATGTAGGTACAGCAAATAATCAGGAATAAAATGGAATGTTGGCCTTTATTGCAAGGGGGATAGAGTATAAAAGCAGAGAAGTCCTGCTGCAACTGTACAGGGTATTGGTAAAGCCACACCTGGAATACTGCGTACAGTTTTCGTCTCCGTATTTAAGGAAGAATATACTTGCATTGGAGGCAGTTCAGAGAAGGTTCACTAGGTTGATTTCGGAGATGAGGGGGTTGACTTATAAGGATAGGTTGAGTAGGTTGGGCCTATACACATTGGATTTAAGAAGCATGAGAGGTGATCTTATTGAAACATATAAAATAATGAGGGGGTTCGACAAGCTGGATGCAGAGAGGATATTTCCACTCATAGGGGAAACTAAAACTAGGGGACATAGTCACAGAATAAGGGGCTGCCCATTTAAAACTGAGATGATGAGGAATTTCTTCTCGCAGAGGGTTGTAAATCTCTGGAATTCCCTGCCCCAGAGAGCTGTGGAGGTTGGGTCATTGAATATATTTAAGGCGGGGATAGACAGATTTTTGAGCAATAAGGGAGTCAAGGGTTATGGGGAGCGGGCAGGGAAGTGGAGCTGAGTCCATGATATCAGCCATGATATTATTGAATGGCGGAGCAGACTTGAGGGGCCAAATGACTTACTCCTGCTCCTATTTCTTATGTTCTTATGTACCCACTAAGGCATAGGGCTAGAATTTCCCCAAAGCCTGCCAGCACCCGATTGATTGCCGCCCAAAAAAACGCTAAGGCTGGGAAGATAATCGCCGGCGAAAACTTCCCGAAATTTTTTTTAAATCCGCCCAGCGAAAAATAGAAGCCTTGTACCCCCAATCTGGGCACAAAAGTGCAATTTCGCCTAGATTGGACGGTGCCTAAAGAAAATGGGGGAAAAAATTAAAAAATCTATAAAAATTTACACCGAGGCTGCGGGTTGGTCCTAACACCAAAAAAGGAATAAAGATAATTTTTCAAAAAAACCTAACTAAAAAATCCCCAAAATATTCCCAAGACATTTTTAAATTAAATCGCCCCAACAGATTTTTTAAATAGTAAAAAAACAATTACTTACCTTTTTCTTGCAGTGCTACTTACCTACCGCCCAGCTCCGCTGATCCTCGTTTAAAAATGTTTTTTTTGATACTTACCTACAGGTCCTCGTACAGCCAAAGATCGCGCCAGGGTGATCTGTGGACGTTGCACGCCGGCGGTCCTCTCCCTAGCGGTACTTCGAAACAGCCGGCGTGCCTCGGGTAGGGAATTATTTGCTGACCCGGTTCTCGCCCAAAATGGCCAATATCGGCTCCCGGTTTCTCACCGATATTGGCTGTTTTGAGCGAGAACCGGGTCAGAGAAAAATTCTCTACCTGAGGCAAATTCTAACCCATAGAAACTAGCACTTGAGTACTACTAAGCTTTCAGATTGTATTGAGCTTGGATGTCTTCTGGATGAAGTTTCAATCTCTTCCTTTGTACATCCAATTGTAAAAAAAAAAGGGAGCACATCTTGGGCTTCACATACATCAAGAGGTATTGTTAGTTTCTCTTACCATCCTGCTGTGTATCCAGTTCTCCCTCTGTTAGCATGTCATCATCAGAGAGCTCCTCCAATGATTCCTCAGATGTTTCAATGATAGGTATTGTAATTTGGCATATTTCTGCTTTATACTCCTTTACATCACTGCCATGTAGTCGAACAATTGTCTGGAAAGTTTAAATTAGGAATGAGATCAGATCAATAACCCCACACTAGCCCGTTATTGGAAAAAATACCAGCAAATCACAAGTCCTTTCTCATCTTAATTTTTGAAAGGGACAACGATTCTGAATAATGATACAGCAGTTTCACTTTATGGAAAATTAACATAAAACAACTATGTAGCATGTTCCTGGTTTTAGCTTGACCATCGGGAGGAGGCACTGAGAGGAAACATGGCAGTTGTCCTCTATTCTCTCCTGAAAACCTTGATTCCTTGATAGGATACAGGATCGTTGGCACCAATGTGGGCATTATTTATGTGTGAACCTTGACAGGTATTGGCAGGTTATTTAATTACAGGAAGAATACAGGCGCTGGACTACAAACGGGTGGAAGTTATGTTACAGTTGTATAAAGCTCTGGTTAGACTGCATATGGAGTGCTGCGTTCAGTTCTGGGCATTGCACCTAAGGAAGCATATAATGGCCTTGAAGGGAGTGCAGAATGATACCAGGGCGAAAAGGGTTAAATAAGAACATCGTAAATAGGAGCAGAAGTAGGCTATTCAGCCGTTTGAACCTGCTCCGACGTTCAATAAGATCATGGCTGATCTTGTACCTCAATTCCACCTTCCAGCCCTATCCCCATATTGGGCCCAAATTTACGATATCCGCTAAAACGGCACACCTCCGAGAGGCCCGTCTATTTTGTGGAATGAAAAGCGTGCCAAAAACTTACCTCGCGATTCTCCGAGTGCAGCAGGCCTGTTCAGCAGTCAGCGCAACGCAGCACAACAGCCGGGGGGAGGGAGGGGGGGGTGGAGTTACAGCCCTGGGCCAAAAAGAGTGCCGGCAGCTGCGCACATGCGCAGCGGAGTCTGCACGTGTGCGCAGTAGCTCCTGGCCCCAGATTCTGTGTGCGTGTGCTGCTGGCTGTGTGGGAGGGGCCCGAGGCATGCAGCCCCTAGCCCTGGTCGAATGGGCTCCTGGAGCGGGCAGAGTGTTGATTTCCAACCTGCAGCACGCAGCCCCTAGTACTGGCCGGACTCCCGGTGCTCCCGAACGGGTAGATGAGGTAGGAACTTTTAATTTTTTATTTATTGATTTATTGAATGAATTTTTTAATTTTTTTATTTATTGATTTATTTATCATTTATTATTGATGATGGTTCTTTATTTTTAAAAGTGAAGTGTTGAATGCTTTGGAAAATCCCCGAACTTCCCTTCCCCCCTCCCCCGCCCCTATCTCTGGCTTATCTGCGCCTAATTCTAAAGTGTACGCAAGATTTTTCTGAGCGTACAAAAGTCGACACTTACTCTTTCTAAATTAGTTTGGAGTAACTTTTCGGTGCCTAAACTTGCAAAACAGGCATAAGTGGCTGGTAACGCCCCCTTTTGAAAAAAAAACTGAACTAAAACGAAACTAAGCTAACTCACTAGAACTAGAGCAAACTAAATGCCGAGATTTGCGATTTCTAAGATACTCCATACTAAACTAGATGCTCCAAAAAAATAAAAGCAACTCAAGCCAAAACTTGGGCCCATTGTTTGGTTCCCTTTGTATCCAAAAATCTATCGATCTCAGCCTTGCATATAGTCAATGACAGAACATTCACAGATAGAGATTTCCAAAGATTCACAGCCCTTTGAGTGAAGAAACTTCACCTCAAAGGAGCAGGAATAGGCCATACAGCCCCTCGACCCTCCGTCATTCAATGAGATCATGGTAGATCATCATCCTCAACTCCAATTTCACGCCTGATCTCCATATGCCTTGATTCTCCAAAAGTCCAAAAATTGATCTATCTCAGCCTTGAATGTACTCAATGACTCCACAGCCCTCTGGGGCAGAGAATTCCAAAGATTCACAATCCTCTGAGAGAAGAAATTCCTCCTTATCTCAGTCTTAAATGACCTACCCCTTATCCTGAGACTATGCCCCCTAGTTCTAGACACTCCAGCCAGGGGAAACAACCTCCCAGCATCTACCCTGTCAATCCCCTTCAGAATCTTTTATGTTTCACTGAGATCACCTCTCATTTTTCTAAGCTCCAGACAGCATTAGCTCATTCTACGCCATCTCTCATCATAGAACAGCCCTCTCATCCCAGAGATCAATCTAGTGAACCTTTGTTGCACCGCCTCCAAGACAAGTATGTCCTTTCTCAGACAAGACCAAAACTGTACACAGTACTTCAGGTGTGGTCTCACCAAAGCCCTGTATAATTGTAGTATGACTTCCTTACTCTTGTACTCCAACCCCTTTGCAATAAAGGCCAACATGCCATTTGCCTTCCTAATTGCTTGCTGTACTTGCATGCTAACTTTCTGTGTTTCCTGTATTATTTTAGTATTCTTCACACAATATGGTACCATCAAATCTTACTGATACAGGGGTGAACCTCTCTTGTCCGGCACCCTCGGGATCTGACCGGAACAGAGAATTTTCTGAACCACGGGAGGTCAGTGCTGGTGATCGCTGAGTGAGGAAGGAGGGGCGGGGAATGTTGGCGATTGGTCATTTCTCTGTCTGTCTCAGGTCTGACGCCCCTTCATTGCACCGTCAAGTCCCACAATGACGAAGCAGAGTGAGATGCTAAGTGTCACGGGAGCGCTTAACAGTGAGCTCCAAGGCCAGGCCCAGGAAAGCGGCAGTTCCACCATGGATGCCGAACCACGGATGTTTCTGGACCAGAGAGTCCCAGACCAGAGAGGTTTAACCTGTAACTTTAAGTCTTGCGGTGCTCCAGCAAATGGATACACATACCTTACACAGGAAACAAACTCAATAGAATCTCAAACTTTGCAGCAGCCTATGGAAGACTAAGTATGTTAGCCCAGTTGGTATGTGAGGCTGTGGTTATCGCAGTTCCACCCTTGAATCAATGTATTAAAAATAAAATTAAAATGTAAAGAGCTCACAGCATTTCGTTTTATTTCCTGTTGATCAAATATAAATTTTAAAAACAACTATTGGTGGTCTAAGCAGAACAATATGAATTGAAAAATGTGTTCATATAAAGACAAAATTCATCTTTAAATCATAGTCCACAACAGTGACTAATTGCAGCTTATTCAGTGTCAGCCGTGGCTCAGAGTCGCGAGTCATCATCATAGGCAGTCCCTCGAAGCGAGGATGACTAGCTTCCATGCCTAAAAGGAATGAGTTCAATGAAGGACCCAATATTCCAGGTCCTGAACTACATTTTGGAGGGTGGAAGATGCCTGTGCGTGGATTTTTTTAACGTGTGGTTGCCGTTGCATACCAGCTACCACACAGAGCTCGGTCTCGACAGAGCTAGGTCTTGGTCCAGTGGCAAGGATTACCCAAGACGACTGGAGACCAGCTCTGCTGCACGGACCGAGCACGCACACATATAACAGTGTGGGCTGGCCCGTGCTGCCCCTGGGCCCTCACCTCTTCTGGGCCCCAGACTCACGCTTCCCCTTGGCCCCGGTCACTTCCTTCTACAAACTCTCGCCGCTCCTTCGCCCCTCCTGCTGTGCCTGCCCGCACTGCAATCTGACCTGACTTCGCAGCCGTCGCCCTCCTGCAGTGGTATGCCGCCGCACACTGCTCCCTCTGATGGCCCCGGCCTGCTGATGGTCTTGCAGGCCGGGACCGCGCTGATTTCCGGGCCGGACCGCTGAACGCTACTCCCTCTAATGCAGCCTTTCAATCACAGTAAATCCTGTTCAATTCACTAACATAGCCTTTTGACTCACCAACCAATCACTGTCCTGCAACCCTGTGATGTAATTACCCCCTCAGCAGATTCTGCCTCAAGATGGTGGCCGTTGCCCCGGGGCCTGTCACCGGGAGAAAGCCCCACAGCTGCCGGGGGTCCTGCTCGGGGCAAATGCCGGATCCGCAGGTTCTTGTTCGGGGCTTGAGGCCTACCCCGGCTGTTTAGAAAGCTTCCCCGCCGGTTCCATGGCACCTCCTCCCCGCTCCGGAATCTTCTCTCCGTCTCCGGCCGTCACGAGTAATACCCACTGAGCCACGGCTGACACTGAATAAGCTGCAATTAGTCACTGTTGTGGACTATGATTTAAAGATGAATTTTGTCTTTCTATGAACACATTTTTCAATTCATATTGATCTCACAAACCTTCTGGCTCAGAGTCGCGAGTAATACCCACTGAGTCAGAAGGTTTGTGAGTTCAAGTCCTGCTCCGCCGACTTGAGCCCATAATCTAGGCTGACACCCCAGTGCAGTACTGAGGGAGTGTTGCACTGTTGGAGGTGCTGCCTTTCAGATGAGATATTAAATCAAGGCCCTATCTGCCCTCCCAAGTGGATATAAAGGATCCCATGGTATATTTGAAGAAGGGGAGTTCCCCCTGGTGTCCTGGCCATTCTTTATCCCTTAGCTAACGTCATTAAAAAAAGATTATCCGGTCGTGTATTTATTTGCGGGACCTTGTTGTGCGCCACATTTCATAGAATGAAACAGCACGGAAGGAGACCATTCGACCCATCGTGCCTGTGCCAGCTCTTTGAAAGAGCTATCCAATTAATCCCACTCCCCTGCTCTTTCCCCATAGCCCTGCAAAATTTTCCCAGTCAAGTATATATCCAATTCCCTTTTGAAAGGTACCATTAGAATCTGCTTCCACCACCCTTTCAGGCATAGTGTTCAATATCACAGTCTCAGAATAAGGGGTCGGCCATTTAGGACTGAGTTGAGGAGAAATTTCTTCACTCAAAGAGTTGTGAATCTTTGGAATTCTTTACACCAGAGGGCTGTGGATGCACACTTATTGAGTATATTCAAGGCTGAGAGCGATAGATTTTTGGATACTAAGGGTCATGGGGATAGTGCGGGAAGGGGCCGTATGGCCGACTCCTGCTCCTATGTCTTATGTTCACTGAGGCTTCATCTGCCCAGGTGGATGTTAAACTGCTACATTAGAAGTGTCAGCCTAGATTTTGGTGCTCAAGTCTCTGGAGTGGTGACTTGAACCCACAAACTTCTGACTCAGAGGCGAGGGTGCTACCCACTGAGCCACCAGCTAACAAATGACATGTGCATGATAGTTTTCTATTGTACTTACTTTGGGGTTGACGCTGCCCCTGCTATAGGAGTTGCGGGGCCTGTTGGGGGGCCTGCTGCTGACGCCCCCGAGGTACTGGGTGCTGGTGGGGGTGCTGATCCTGTTCAATGGGTTGACGGCAGAGGCAGAGATGGAGGCAGAGGTGGCGGTGGAGGCAGAGGCGGCGGTGGAGGTAGTGTCCGCATTTTCGGAACTCACCTTTTCCTCCTCCTCTTTGTCGACCAGAGGGATCAATAACTTATTTGGTGTGAGCACCTTCTTACGGTGTACCATGTCTTCGACTGAAAGCAGAAAACAATCCCGTCACACTTATTTTTTCATAGGATTACATAGGATTGTACAGGACAAAAACAGGCCATTCGGCCCAACCAGTCCATGCTGCTGTTTATGCTCCACTCGAGCCTCCTCCCGTCTTCCCCCATCTAAATCTATCAGCATAACCCTCTATTCCCTTCTCCCTCATATGCTTATCTAGTCCCCCATTAAATTCATCTGTGTTATTCACCTCAACCACTCCCTGTGGTAGCGAGTTCCACATTCTCACCACTCTCTGGGTAAAGAAGTTTCTTCTGAATTTCCAATTGGATTTCTTGGTGACTATCGTATATTGATGGCCTCTAGTTATGCTCTTCCCCACTATTGGAAACATTCTCTGTGTGTCCACTCTATCAAAACCTTTCATAATTTTAAAGTCCTCCACCCCTCAGCCTTTCCTTTTCAAGAGAAAAGAGACGCATCCTGTTCATCCTTTCCTGATAGGTAATTGCTCGCATTTCTGGTAGCATCCTTATAAATATTCCCTGCATCTCCTCCAGTGCCTCTAAATACTTTTTATAATGTCAGCTGTGCTTCAGTGGGCAGCACTCTCGCCTCTGAGTCAGAAGGTTGTGGGTTCAAGCCCCACTCGAGAATCTAGACTGACACTCCAGTGCAGTGCTGAGGGAGTGCAGCTCTGTTGCCGATATTGAACCGAGGTCCCATCTGCTCTCTGAGGTGGATGTGAAAGATCCCATAGCACTATTTCAAAGAGTAGAAGAGTTATCTCTGGTGTCTTGGTCAATAGCTATCCCTCAATTAACATCACTAAAACAGATAATCTGGTCATTATCACTTTGCTGCTTGTGGGAGCTTGCTGTATGCAAATTAGCTGCTGCGATTCCTACATTTCAAAAAGTACTCCATTGGCTGTGAGCTTTGGGAAGTCGTGAAAGGCGCTATATAAATGTAAGTCTTTCTTTTCTCCACAGTTGGAAACGTTCTCTCTGTATCCACTCTATCAAAACCTTTCATAATTTTAAAGACCTCAATTAGGTCACCCCTCTGCCTTCTCTTTTCAAGAGAAATGAGACCCAGCCTGTTCATCCTTTCCTGGTGCTTAACCTCACATTTCTGGTATCATCGTCGCAGAGGGGTCAACAACCAGGAGGCATCAATTTAAAATAACTGGTAGAAGGTTTAGAGGGGATTTGAGGGGAAATTTCTTCATGCAGAGGGTTGTGGGGGTCTGGAACTCACTGAAAGGGTGGTGGAGGCAGAAACCCTCACCACATTTAAAAAGTACTTGGATGTACACTTGAAGTGCCGTAACCTGCAGGGTTATGGGTCTAGAGCTGGAAAGTGGGATTAAGCTGGATAGCCTCTTGTTGGTCGGCACAGATACGATGGGCCAAAATGGCCTCATTCTGTGCTGTAAACTTCTATGATTCTAAATCTTTTATTTTAGAAACATAGAAAATAGGTGCAGGAGTAGGCCATTCGGCCCTTCTAGCCTGAACCGCCATTCAATGAGTTCATGGCTGAACATGCAACTTCAGTACCCCATTCCTGCTTTCTCACCATACCCCTTGATCCCCATAGTAGTAAGGACTACATCTAACTCTTCTTTGAATATATTTAGTGAATTGGCCTCAACAACTTTCTGTGGTAGAGAATTCCACAGGGTCACCACTCTCTGGGTGAAGAAGTTCCTCCTCATCTCGGTCCTAAATGGCTTACCCCTTAACCTTAGACTGTGAACCCTGGTTCTGGACTTCCCCAACATTAAGAACATTCTTCCTGCATCTAACCTGTCTAAACCCATCAGAATTTTAAACGTTTCTATGAGGTCCCCTCTCATTCTTCTGAACTCCAGTGAATACAAGCCCAGTTGATCCAGTCTTTCTTGATAGGTCAGTCCCGCCATCCTGGGAATCAGTCTGGTGAACATTCGCTGCACTCCCTCAATAGCAAGAATGTCCTTTCTCAGGTTAGGAGACCAAAACTGTACACAATACTCCAGGTGTGGCCTCACCAATGCCCTTTACAACTGTAGCAACACCTCCCTGCCCCTGTACTCAAATCCCCTCGCTATGAAGGCCAAATGCCATTTGCTTTCTTAACCGCCTGCTGTACCTGCATGCCAACCTTCAATGATTGATGTACCATGACACCCAGGTCTCGTTGCACCTCCCCTTTTCCTAATCTGTCACCATTCAGATAATAGTCTGTCTCTCTGTTTTTACCACCAAAGTGAATAACCTCACATTTATCCACATTATACTTCATCTGCCATGCATTTGCCCACTCACCTAACCTATCCAAGTCGCTCTGCAGCCTCATAGCATCCTCCTCGCAAATCACACTGCCACCTAACTTAGTGTCATCCGCAAATTTGGAGATACTACATTTAATCCCCTCGTCTAAATCATTAATGTACAGTGTAAGCAGCTGGGGCCCCAGCACAGAACCTTGTGGTACCCCACTAGTCACCGCCTGCCATTCTGAAAAGTCTCCATTTACTCCTATTCTTTGCTTCCTGTCTGACAACCAGTTCTCAATCCATGTCAGCACACTACCCCCAATCCCATGTGCTTTAACTTTGCACATTAATCTCTTGTGTGGGACCTTGTCGAAAACCTTCTGAAAGTCCAAATATACCACATCAACTGGTTCTCCCTTGTCCACTCTACTGGAAACATCCTCAAAAAATTCTAGAAGATTTGTCAAGCATGATTTCCCTTTCACAAATCCATGCTGACTTGGACCTATCATGTCACCTCTTTCCAAATGCGCTGCTATGACATCCTTAATAATTGATTCCATCATCTTACCCACTACCGATGTCAGGCTGACCGGTCTATAATTCCGTTTTCTCTCTCCCTCCTTTTTTAAAAAGTGGGGTTACATTGGCTACCCTCCACTCGATAGGAACTGATCCAGAGTCAATGGAATGTTGGAAAATGACTGTCAATGCATCCGCTATTTCCAAGGCCACCTCCTTAAGTACTCTGGGATGCAGTCCATCAGGCCCTGGGATTTATCGGCCTTCAATCCCATTAAATTCCCCAACACAATTTCCAGACGAATAAGGATTTCCCTCAGTTCCTCCTCCTTACTAGACCCTCTGACTCCTCTTATATCCGGAAGGTTGTTAGTGTCCTCCTTAGTGTCCACCGAACCAAAGTACTTGTTCAATTGGTCCGCCATTTCTTTGTTCCCCGTTATGACTTCCCCTGATTCTGACTGCAGGGGACCTACGTTTGTCTTTACTAACCTTTTTCTCTTTACATATCTATAGAAACTTTTGCAATCCGTCTTAATGTTCCCTGCAAGCTTCTTCTCATACTCCATTTTCCATGCCCTAATCAAACCCTTTGTCCTCCTCTGCTGAGTTCTAAATTTCTCCCAGTCTCCGGGTTCACTGCTATTTCTGGCCAATTTGTATGCCACTTCCTTGGCTTTAATACTATCCCTGATTTCCCTTGATAGCCACGGTTGATCCACCTTCCCCTTTTTATTTTTACGACAGACAGGGATGTACAATTGTTGTAGTTCATCCATGCGGTCTCTAAATGTCTGCCATTGCCCATCCACAGTCAACCCCTTAAGTATCATTCGCCAATCAATCCTAGCTAATTCACGCCTCATACCTTCAAAGTTACCCTTCTTTAAGTTCTGGACCATGGTCTCTGAATTAACTGTTTCATTCTCCATCCTAATGCAGAATTCCACCATATTATGGTCACTCTTCCCCAAGGGGCCTCGCACAACGAGATTGCTAATTAATCCTCTCTCAGTACACAACACCCAGTCTAAGATGGCCTTCCCCCTAGTTAGTTCCTCGACATATTGGTCTAGAAAACCATCCCTTATGCACTCCAGGAAATCCTCCTCCACCGTATTGCTTCCAGTTTGGTTAGCCCAATCTATGTGCATATTAAAGTCACCCATTATAACTGCTGCACCCTTATTGCATGCACCCCTAATTTCCTGTTTGATGCCCTCCCCAACATTACTACTACTGTTTGTAGGTCTGTACACAACTCCCACTAATGTTTTTTGCCCTTTGGTGTTCTGCAGTTCTACCCATATAGGTTCCACATCATCCAAGCTAATGTCCATTCTAACTATTGCATTAATCTCTTCTTTAACCAGCAATGCTACCCCACCTCCTTTTCCTTTTATTCTATCCTTCCTAAATGTTGAATACCCCTGGATGTTGAGTTCTCAGCCCTGATCATCCTGGAGCCACGTCTCCGTAATCCCAATCACATCATATTTGTTAACATCTATTTGCACAGTTAATTCATCCATCTTATTACGGATACTCCTTGCATTAAGACACGAAGCCTTCCCCAGTGCCTCGATATTCTTTTTTGGATTTATATAGCACCTTTCACGACCACCGGACACCTCAAAGCACTTTACAGCCAATTAACTTCTGACGCGTAGTCACTGTTGTAATGTGGGAAACGCGGCAGCCAATTTGCGCACAAGCAAGCTTCCACAAACTGCAATGTGATAATGACCAGTTAATCTGTTTTAGTGATGTTGATTGAGGGATAAATATTGGCCAGGACACCGGGGACAACTCCCCTGCTCTTCTTCAAAATAGTGCCAAGGGATCTTTTACATCCACCTGAGAGAGCAGCTTCGGTTTAACGTGTCATCCGAAAGACGGCACCTCCGACAGTGCGGCAGTCCCTCAGCACTGCACTGGGAGCGTCAGACTAGATTTATGTGCACAAGTCCCTGGAGTGGGACTTAAACCCACAACCTTCTGGCTCAGATGCAAGAGAGAGTGCTACCCACTGGGCCACAGCTGATACTCCAAGTGTGGTCTAACCAAGGTTCGACAGAGGTTTAGCACAACTGTATCCCCCTCCTCCCTACACAAAAAAATTAGATTATTTTGGGGGGGGGGGGGGGTAAAAATCTTACTGCAATTTCCTTTCACCAGCACCTCAACCTACCTGGATTGTCCTTCAGCCAGCAGGAGCCTAATGATTGACATCGGAAGCAACCAATAGCGGCTCCAGGACGAGCGGTCGGGGAGGCTGCTGGCCAATGAGAATAGCGGTGGGCGGGTTCCGCCACACCACCAGGTTGGGTCGACTTGTTCTGTTGCTATGGCGACCGAAAACATTTCACATTTTGGTGCACATACGACCAAAATGCTTTTCCCCCCCCTCCAGCAACAACTTCCAACGCCACATGAACCCGGTACTAAATTCTCTAGCGGGATGTTTACCCGAATCAATTTTTTTAAAAAAAAGAAAAAACGGTCAAAAAAAACCCCGCGAAATTCCCTTCTTCTTCCCCAGAATCCCTCGCGGCAGAAGACAATTACATATTTTTTTTTTAAATTGACGAATTAAACTTTGCTGAAGAGTAAAGGCGGCTTTCACCCTTTTTCGAATTCAGAGCTTCTTTGCGCGCGATGCTGTAAATTATTTGGTTGGTTGAACGGGCAGCTGTGGGAGGTGAAAGGTGAAAGGTGAAAAGTTGGCGCGGTTGCCGCGACCTCCAGAGAGTCGAAAGGAGCAGCGAAGTCAGGAAGGGAACGGTTGACGCAGCTTTAGTGATAGGAATTCGTTGTATATGTAGATAAAATGAGATTACTACACACGTAAAAAGATTAGATAGTGTGAAAAGAGATTAGGAGGCTGAAGGTGTATGGTGTTTTAGGAGAGTGTGTGGTGGGGGAGGGGACATCTTTCTCGCTCCATTGCCCTTCAAGGGTTGTTGTGCTGGCAGACACAATTGGGGGATTTGTGCTGCTTTCCCCCTCCTATTTAGAGCTTTTTTTTAACAATAAGAATTGTAGGTATACAGTTCCTGCATATTTGCCACTTGCAAGTGATTCCAAGCTAATCCATGCTTGTCTTTTACAGATGGGGGGAAAAAGTCAGCCACTCAAGTTGCAATGGGTTGATTTTTAAGCATCAGGTGATTGGATTTTAGCACCAATCATTTGCTTGGAGGGGTGGGGAGGGTGACAATAAATCATGACCAGTCTCCCCGCCAATCTATAGTTTACAGAAGTCTGTGCCAAACTTTTAATTTATATTTGAAGTGGGGGGTTTACACTTTTCCCACCCCCCTTTTTTTTTAAAATAAAAATATTTACCACGTTAGTGGAGGATTTTTTTTGTTTGTTTTTGTTTTAATTCCCACTTTTTCCTCAAAGTTCTCTCTCAATAATCGGATGTAAAGCAACGATGTCGAAAGAGAGTGTTGCCGGCACATCCCAGTCTCAGTCTCAGTCCGCCTCGTCCTCTAGCGCCACGGGATCGAGCAGCCTCTCCTCCGCAGGTAGCAGCACTGTCATCCTGGAATCCGTCCATTCCCAGGATCTTGCTGCTATCCCCGAAGTCGAGGAGCCGCCCAAGCCCTGGGGTCGCCTCTGGGCGCTGGAAAACGGATTTTGGAACTTGGGTAAACCCTCTTTTTTTTTTCCATATAAAGTCTTTTACATATTGTAGAACTGTACATCACTCAGTGTGGCTGTCGGAAGTCTGGGACATGCATGTAATGCTGCAGGTGCTGATTTGAGAGCCTGCAACACTTAAACTTGATTTTATACTGCATATTTTGAGCGCTCAAAACTGTTGAGTTGACCTGGAGGTCTTTCGGGCTTGAGTGAACTGGGTGAGCTTCTGAGTTACTACTGATGGCTAGACTTGTTGCTCGCCCAACCTTTTTTGCATTGACACAAAAGTGGCGCAAAGTCAGCAAATCAACGCTCCTGTTAGGGAAACATATGCTCTGCATCCTTGCAAAATGCATCTACAAAGTACTGGAAGTTTTTATTAACTAAATAAATTAGAAGTTTAAATTAACTTTTTCCCAATGGTTGCAGTTATACTGTAACCACTCTGAAGTTGATTCTTGTACTTTTGTCATTTTGACAAAAGAAAAAGTACATTTTTCAAGCATTTAAAGAAACAATTGCAGAATACAGTATTAACTGCTTGTGCCAAATTATAAATGTGCTAAATAAATGCAACATTGCTGATAGTTTTACTTTTGATACAAATACAGCATAAAATCAGGCTAAATGGCACTGTCCTAGTCTAAATTGTAAATGTACTGCAAGAGTACTTTTGCTTCTTCTGGCTTTACACTCGGGTAAGTTTTTATTTAAAGATCGTCTTGCTGATCGAGGTAAACAGGTTGCCCCGCATGTTCGGCCGCATGTTGACCTGGTTGACCTGAGTGTAGCCAGCGTGGTCTCTGGGCCAACCATTCTTGCAGTGGGGACCTCACAGCCGTTAAGCTTTTCGAATGTGAAAATAAGGGGCTTAAAGTCTGTTCCAGGTATGGAGACTGCACAATATTTTTGGCCTTTACCAATATGTTGGGTGGTGCACTTTTGGCTCGTAATGCACGTCCTTCATATCATATTGGCTTTGGTTGTGCAGCATCCAAACCTCCAGGCCAGACACACTCTAATTTGAGGCTTCATGTTACAATATGTGGCTCAGTGCAACAAACTGAAATTGGTTGTTGGGCAAAAGGCATAAAGATTGAGGGAAAGTAGGTTGTGGCAGTGGATGGGAGAATGGAATGAAATATGAACAATGTTGATTCAGAATTGACTTGCTGTGTTGGGGAAAGCTCTGTATTTTGCTGTTGTACAAAACACATTAGGTTATTTGGATCTTGAAATCCTGTTTAGGAGTTTGGCTGTGGATTGAATTCTGGGCATGACTGGAATAACTTTTGAGCTGTGTGTGTTACTGTTGGCATGGCACGAATGGTCGATTAGAGTGACAACTAGTGTGTTTATTTTCCTGAGAGAGAAATAATGCTGCAGGTCTGAAGTTATAAATATCAAATGCTGTAAATGTGCAGCATGTCAGTCAATATCTGAAAGCGAAAGTAAGGTTAATGTTTTGAGAATAATCCTTTATCAGGCCCCATGAACATGAGAACATAAGAAATAGGAGCAAGAGCAGGCTCGATAGTCATTCAATAAGATCATGGCTAATCTACCTTCACTCCACCTCCCTGCACTATCTCCATATCCCTTGATTCCCTTAATATCCAAAAATCTGCCCATCTCAGTCTTGAATATAAACTACTGAGCATCCACAGTCTTCATGAGTAGAGAATTCTAAAGATTAACAGCCCTTTGAATGAAGAAATTTCTCCATCTCAGTCCTAAGTGGCCGACCCCTTATACTAAGATACCTTATCCTGAGATTATGAAGACTGTCCAGCCAGGGGAAAACATCCTCCCAGCATCTACTCTGTCGAGCCCTGTAAGAATTTTATGTTTCAATGAGATCACCTCTCATTCTTCTAAATTCTAGGTAATATAGGTCTGGTTTCCACAAGCTATCCTCATAGGACTATCCCTGCCCCATTCCAGGAATCAGTCTGGTGAACCTCAGTTGTGCTCCCTCTAAGGCAAGTGTATCTTTTCTCTGGTAAGATCATCAGCATTCCAGGTGTGGTCTCACCAAGGCCCTATATAATTGCAGTACCATTTGCTTTCCTGATTGCTTGCTGTACCTGCATGTTAACTTTCAGTGATTTTGTCTACAAGGACATCCGGGTCCCTCTGAATACCAACATTTCCCAATCACTTACCATTTAAAAAAAAAAAAATAAATCTGCTTTTCTGTTCTTCCAACCAAAATGGATAACTTCACATTTCTTCACACTATATTCCGTCTACTTTGTATTTGCAGCCTTTTTGCATTCTCCTCACAACTTATCTTCCCACCTAGTTTTGTATCAGCAGCACATTTGGATAAGTTCCATTTAGCCCCTCATCTATGCTTTCTTCTGAACTCCCCGAAGGTAAATAACAAAAGAAAGTGGTGTGGTGACCAATGTTCCCTTTTAGGTTGTGCAGCTCCTGCGTAGCCGGCTCACTGACTTTTAAATAGGATAAACTGCGCATGCGCAGTATTTTGAATAGGCCGCGCAGTGCCTTTTTTAAAGGGGCCGCACACCCCAAAAAAATTTAAGTGGACATAGGTAGTGACTCGCTGTCACTGTGTCCTGAGCCATGCAACTACAAGCTCTAATGTCTGCAATAATGTAAATATTTTAGTAACATTTTTATGGTAATGCTTAAACAGAGTTGTACCTTTTTTGAAGGTTGTTGGATAAACCTCCAAGTGCAAGTTAAGAAGCATGAAATGGAACTGTTGCTTTTTGTAATTTGCGATTTAAAAAATTTTTTGAATGGGGGCTGGTAAAGAACCACTCGTATATCATATTGGAAGCAGGAGGGGATGCATACTGGTATGTTTTAAATTTTTAGATTAAGAAGCTCAGGAAGTAATGAGCAGTTTTGGAAATTTTCTTGACATTGTGTAACCGTTTCTGGTAATAAATGACCATGGTTTATGTAGGTTGGTTTCAGAGCCACAAACCATTGACACTTTCAACCTTTATTGTGTGTAGAGCTCTTGTTTTCTTGGAGGAGTTCTACAGGCAAATAAATTCTTTGCAAAGTTTTTAATTGCCTGATCCTGTTTAATGAGACTTGTCAGATTGTCAGACAGATGGAATCATATGTTTGTTAGAAATATGAAATAGCAGCTTGTCTCTGAATAAACAATGAGCGGAACCTAAAATCAACTTTCTGTTTAAGAGCAGAAACTGGTCCCAAAAAAAAGTTGTTTAGTGAATTCATTATCTAGAAATCCATCTAATTTTTAAAAAAGCCACGCTTTATTGAGGAGACTGGAAGTCTAATTCTTTTGAGCCGGACATCGTAGTGCTCTGTTTCCTGTTTGTGTTTTTATGTTTGATGTTTGAAGGCCATCTGATGTTCATTGGCAGCTTGAAGACAAAATGCCTGTTTTTAACTCCTTATGGGAGCGGGGACAGACCAGGACAATGCTCTAGCTATTTGGCCCAATGCTGAGTTTGCACAGAAATATTATCCCATAAATCTACCAGTTTAATCCACTCAGTGATAGTTCATGTGTGAGAAATTATTCCAAACCTGGGTGATTTGTTGGGTCTGTGCTAACATGTGGTTCCATGTGCACCATTCACCCTGCAGCACCTCGCTCAAGTGGTCTGTATTGGTGTGTGAGCCTTAAAATTATAGAATGGTTCCAGCACGGAAGAAGGCCATTCAGCCCGTCAAGCCCGTGCTGATTCTCAGCTAATCCCACTCTCCTGCCCTTTCCCTGTAGCCTTGCAAATATTTTTCCTTCAGATACTTATCCCTTTTTGAAAGATAAAATGGAGTCTGCCTCCACCACCCTTTCAGGCAGTGCATTCCAGATCTTAACCACTTGCCGTGTTTTTAAAAAAAAAAGTTTTGCGTCGCCTTTGGTTCTTTTGCCAATCACCTTAAATCTGAGTCCTCTGGTTCTCGACCCTTCTGCCAATGGGAACAGTTTCTCTCTCTTTACCCTGGCCAGACCCCCTCAGGATTTTGAACACCTCTATCAAATCCCTGCTCCAAGGAGAACAACCCCAGCTTCTCCAGTCTATCCACATAACTGAAGTCCCTCATTCCTGGAATCATTCTCGTAAATCTTTTCTGCACCTTCTCTAAGGTCGTCTTATCCCTTTTAAAGTGTGGTGCTCAGAATTGGACAGAATACTCCAGTTGGGGCCGAACCAGTGTTTTCTACAGGTTGTTCTTAATTTCCACACTTTTTTGTACTCCACTACTATGAAGCCCAGGATCCCGTAAGCCCTTTAACTGCTTTCTCATTCTGCCCTGCCACCTTTAACGATTTATGCACATCTTCCCCCAAGTCTCCCTGTTCCCTTCAGGATTGTCCTCTCCTTGTTCTTTCTACTAAAATGCATCATTTCACACTTTTCTGCGTTAAATTTCATCTGCCATGATGACTAACATTGGCAAGCTACAAGAGAGTCTGATCTGTCCTCTACCAGTGCCCACGCATGCGCGCTTCCAGCGGGAATAGTGGAATATTGATCAGGAGTACAACCCCTGGCTGACTTTGCCCTCCCCTTTCCTGTGGTGCTCATGCCTCTATCACCACCCCAGATCAACAAGTTCAGCACAGACCGTGCGCAGATTGAAGCTGGGACCTTCTTTGGATTGAAGCTGGGATGCTTCCTGTATGCTTCAGCCATTCACTGGTTAAGCTAGCTGAGACACTGGAAACTTCTTATTCCATTTTAGGTCTATTTTTGCTCATGAGTGGCAGTCCTGTTGAATACTGACATTTGGTATCATCATTGATGTGTGAAGACATCATTTTGGAAAGATTGCAATATGATCATTCCATGTCTATGAAGTGAAGAGCAACAGTGAGGTGTTGAAGTGTGTCAGTTTATATTAGACGGAATTTGAACATCTTATTTTGCGGACACTCCTCTTTATGTCCAGGCCTTGGTATTTTTTCTTTACTGCTCACCTTGTATGTGTAATACGTTTTGCTTTATAAGGAAAAAATGGAAGTCGCTGCGACTTTGGCCAGTGCATGGAGCTGTGATTGGTTAAATTTAGGTAGGGAACTGGCCAGTAGGAGCATGGCTTTGAAAAGTTTACAGCAGTGGATAGGAGGCTTCCTATTCCAATGCACTCCTCGCTGGCCTCTCATTCTACCCTACGGAAACTAGAGCTGATCCAAAACTCGCCTGTCTGTGTCCTGCTCGCTCATCACCCCTGTGCTACATTGGCTTCCGGTTAAGTAACGTCTCAATTTCAAAATTCTCATCCTTATTATCAAATCCCTCCATGTCCTCTCCCCTTCCTATCTCCTGTAATCTCCTCCAGTCTCAGAACCGCCCCCACCCCTGCCCCCAGGCCAGGATGTCTGCACTTCTCTAATTCTGCCCTCTTGAGCATCCCTGATTATAATCGTTCAACCATCGGTGGCCGTGCCTTCTGTTGCCTAGGCCCCAAGCTCTGGAACTCCCTGCATAAACCCCTCTGCCTCGCTACCTCTCTTTCATCCAAGACGCTCCTTAAAACCTACCTCTTTGACCAAGCCTGAGCTAATTTCGATATGCGGCTCGGTGTCAAATTCTTTTATCTCGTAATACTCCTGTGAAAGCGCCTTTGGGAAGTTTCACTACATTAAAGGCACTATATAAATACAAGTTGTTGTTGCTTAGTGGCACATAGGGATACATTTACACTTTGCTCAGGCACTGTTCCTCTCTTTCAAAACTGTTGTCCTCCCCTTTTTTAAAAAAAAAAATGTCCACCCATGATCCGTCCATCCTCCAACATCCACTTCCTCTCCAAGGTCCTTGAATGTGTCACCTTCTCTGAACTCTGCCGCTCTCCCCCTCTCCCTCAACTCTATCTTCATATCTTCCACCTTGTTCACCCAAGATTACTCTGATAAAATTCAGACATCATATCCTCTGACTGTGGATATGGTGCATTATCCCTCCTGCTATCCTCGGCTTCTCCCGTGTTCGACACTGACAATAGCATTCTTCTCTGGTGCCTCTCCAGTGCCCAGCTTCAGGTGACTACTATGATCCCTCTCCTTGCGCCCACTCTTGCCTGTCCAATGTAGCCAGCACATGTCCAGCAACGGATTCTCTTTCTGCTCCTGCACAGTCTCTTCAGAGTTCCCTAAGGATCTATCCTTAGTCCTTTCCTGTTCCTCAACTACATGCTATCTTTTGTTACATGGCCTGCAGCCTTGGGGTCAACTTCCTTGTGTATACTAATGACATCAAGCCGTATTTTCCTTGCCCCAACGACCATCTCTGTGCTGTCAGACTGCCTGTCTGACGCCATCATGAATGAGCTATAATTGCCTCCAATTCAGAAGCATTGTTTTGCTCCAGCCATAAAACTCTCTTGTCACTGACTTCATCCTGCTCCTTGGCCCCTGTTTTAGGCTGAATGAAGCAGTACAAAATCTTGGTGTTCTGTTTGACCTATCAGCGAGCTTCAAAATCCATGTCCTACCAATTGCAAAAACTGCTTGTTTTCACCCGTGCAGTGATGCCCGCTGCTGACCTCACTTGACTCCAACTGCTACTGAATCCCTTATTTACACTTTTATCACCTCCAGACTTGCTTTCTCCAACACCTTCCTTGCTGGCCTGTCATCCTCCACCCTCTATAAACTCTGCTACCTGTTCCAATATCCTGTCCATTCGTGCATCATCCCCATTCACTTCGCCAACAATGTTTTACTGTATATTGAATTTAAAATCCTTGTCTTCTTCCGATCTCTTCACACTACTTTTGCAACCACAGCCAGCGTGGTGTTCACGCCTGTGTTCTTCAGTTCTGACTCTGGCTTTCTGGGAGTCCTCCCCTCCCCATCATTGGGAGCAGGGTCTTCTGCTGCCTTCTGACATCTTGGCTTAGTTAGTAGCACTCCCAACCTCTCATCAGCACGTTGTGGGTTCAAGTTCCACTCCAAAGACTTGAGTGCATAATATCCAGGCTGACACTAGTGCAGTGCTGAGGGGAACGCTGCACTGTTGAAGGTGCTGTCTTTCGGATGAGATGTTAAATCGAGGCCCTTTTATGTCCCCTCAAGTGATGGTAAATGATCCCATGGCTCTATTCGAAGAAGAGGCGAGTTCTCCTGGTTTTCTGGCCAATATTTATCCCAAAACCAACATCACAAACAGATTATCTGGCCCATGACAGCACTGCTGTTTGTGGGAGTTTGCTGTATGCAAATTTGCAGCTGTTTCCTACATTACAACAGTGACTACACTTCAAAAGTACTTCATTGGCTGTATAGTGCTTTGGGACGTCCTGAGATCGTGAAAGGTACTTTATAATTGCAAGTCCTTTTCCTTTCCTTGCCTTGCATACTTTCTGACACTCCTTTTCTGCTTCTTTCTCCGCCTGTTAAATACTTTCTTAAAACTCATCCCTTCCCCATCTCCCACAAGGCTCAGCATCTATTCCTTTTTGTTTTTCCTCTAAAATGCCGTGGGTGTTTTTTCTACATTTAAAGCACTATATAAATGAAATTGCTGTTGCATTTTTTTTGTTGAAATCCTTTCTGAAATACTGCATTCCAACTGCACCACAGTGATGGTCTGTATCTCCACTGTCTCACGTGGATGGCATATTTGTCTTTTGAACAAATATGCCATCCTAGGCAATTGTCAGGAACTTTATCAGAAAGGGGGAGAAATTCTAAATGATCAATAACTCCATGAAAATGAGGCTTTAATAGACCCCTTCACTTATTCTGTGTTTGCTGGGATACCCCCTGCTTCCTAATTCCTTTGCCTTTGCTCACTGGAAAGCAAAGCCAAATGAACATTATGGAATGCCAGCATCCTACTTCCACGAATGGAGGCCAAGAGATGCATGGAGTAGCAGGTGTACTGAGCACCAGAGATGAAGGAAAGGTAGGCTGTCAGTGGTCACATTGACCATCGTGCGAAAGCCAGTAATGTGAAACCCAATCTTCAAGTGAAGAGAATTACTGGTTGTATTGCGCTTATATTTAAAACAGCACCTTGTGTCCCATTTAAGTAAGACCTACCAAAATATACTTGGATTTATTTTCAAAGGGATTTTGAGAGCATTCGCGAGATGGATTCACCCAACCGCATGTCTTTTCTGTCACAGATTGCTTAAATAATGAATACTGGTTCGGGAGGGATAAGTCGTGCCATTATAGTTTCGATCACCCAGTATTGAAGAGGAAGGAACACTTCAAATCATACAGCAAGAAGCACTGCAGAATAATCCGAGTAAGTAATGGCAACACTTCAGCTAGGGCCATAATGGAACATTCAATGCTTTTTGTGTTTTTGGTTGGGCAGGGTCTGGGTATCAATTCAAATGACACTTCACCCTGTTTGTTATTCCACATCTTGCAATGAACGTGGAAACTGGGAAATATATTTAATACCTGATTTATTAGAACAAAACTGATTTGACTGCTTTTTAAATGTATGTGCACACCAGGTTAAAACATTTTTAAAATTCGTTCACGGGATGAGCATTGCCGGCAAGGCCAGCATTTATTGTCCATCCCTAATTGCCCTTGAGAAGGAGGTGGTGAGCTGCCATTTCCGACGGAAGTTAAGAGTCAACCACATTGCTGTGGGTCTGGAGTCACATGTAGGCCAGACCGGGTAAGGACGGCAGATTTCCTTCCCTAATTCCAGATTTATTTATTAACTGAGTTTAAATTCCCCAGCAACCGTGGTGGGATTTGACCTTGTGTCTCCGGATCATTAGTCCAGTGACATAACCACTGTGCTACTGTACCCATATCAAATGCCTGATTGTGCTCAGCTGTGATGCCCTACACAGTTGAATAACCTTTCAAGACTTGCTATCGAGGCACATGAATGAAGATTTAAAACAGGAGGAGATTTTCTTCTCTCGGTTGTAAATCTGTAGAATTCACTGCCTCAGAGCTGTGGAAGCTGGGACATTCAATAAATTTAAGGCAGAAATAGATAAGGGGTTATGGGGAGCAGGCGGGGAAGTGGAGCTGAGTCCATGATCAGATCAGCCATGATCAGATCGGCCATGATCTTATTGAATGGCGGAGCAGACTCGAGGGGCCGTATGTCCTACTCCTGTTCCTATTTCTTATGTTCTCATGTAAGATTGGCCAACTGGTACCAGAGGCTGTTAGGGCTGGTGAAACTACCCCTGCAAGAGCTAACTACTTCTTGCCAATCTTCTCCCCTCACCCCCAAGATGCTTTTTAAAAAATAACACTTGGGATATTGAAAACAATAGTCAATTAGATACACAGGTATTGGAGAGCCTTTTATTGTAATCCGAGTACATTTCTAAGACCAATTCTGTCAACTGATTTTTAAATAATTCTCTTTAAACATAAGAACATAAGAAATAGGAGCAGGCCATTTGGTCCCTTGAGCCTGCTGCGCCATTCAGTATCATGGCTGATCTGATCTTGGCCTCAAATCCACTTCCCTGCCCGCTCCCCATAACCCTCGACTCCCTTATCGTTCAAAAATCTCTGTCTTTACACCTTAAATATATACAATGACCCAGCCTCCAACATTGTGGAACCAGCCAGGGAGCAGGCTATTTTAGATCTGGTAACATGTACTGAGATGGGATTAATTTAAAATAAAGGATGCTCCAGGGATCCTTTCCTCCCAGTTTCCTGACATTTTGGGAAACTCCTTGTCTTAAAGTGGGAGGTAACAGCCCAAGACGCCTTGAAGTATGGCTTCCCTCATTGTTCAGAAAATAGTTTACTTGGTGTAGTGGAGTATTTCTTGCAAGGGAGAGACAAGTCTGCAGTCAACCTGTTGCTGAGCCGTTCTCTCTCTTGCTCTCTCTGAACAAAGAAAACACAGGGTTTTTATACAGTTCCTCGGCCTATAATGGCCAGACATTCAATACATGAGACATACATTGATTTGAATGGTCAAAACCCTTGTCACTCAAAGGTACAATCCTGACCACGCCCATCTCCAGTACTTTTCTATAAACCTCACTATCCCAAAAATTCATTAGCACATTGGAATGTTATCTTATCTCTCTTGCCTTGACCAGATGGAGCTCCTCCATTGTGTCACCTTTGAACCCCTTCCCTGTTAATCTGCCCCTCTGGGCTTCCTGTGGTTCAACAGTTGGGACAGCTTGTAACAGTTGATCATTCTGACATGCCATTTCCCTCAACGCCTTCATAAAGTGACCACCACAAAAGCCCATGTCAAATTCCGAGATCCATTTTTAACCCTTTAAGTATAACAGCGCTCGATAGCTCCACTTCACTTGGTGCAACCTTATAGGTCAAGTTTAACATCTTAGTAAATTATGTAATTTCAAGGTGATGGGTGCCCTGTGGATGAAGGCCTCTTTTGCACCTTAAATGAAAGGTTGAGCTTCCTACTGAAGCCATTAATGTAATTTGTAATTTTTGATAACAATGCCCTCTTTAAGGTATGGTTATAGTTTTTGTAATAGAAAGTTTGCTATGGTAATGCACCACTGTTGGCATTTCCAATTGCACTATCAGTTTGCTTTTAAATTCCAAACTAAATTTCAAGATTAATTAGTACAACACCTTTTTCCCTATTTAATGGTTCAATTGTTGCCTTGCTTCCTATGCTTCCATCTACCCCAGTCTGGAATAACCAATATAAACATTGCTGACATTAAGTGGACAGAAACATGCAGCTGCAGTCAGTTTAGCCCACCCACGTACAAAATGGCAAGCGAGGAATTGGGACTGCTCATCAATTTCCACAAACCTTTATTTGAGATTGGGGAAAATGTGAGGTAATTCCACCACCTGTTATGTCAAATTAAGGCAGTTACAGCTCCTTTTTTCATGTTTTATGTGGTCTTCATTAGGAAAAGGGTCCTGGAAGCACATTTGTAGTATATATTGAAGACCACAGTTCGAATGGTACCTTCCTAAACGGGCAGATAATTGGAAAAGATCGGCGATTACCATTGTACAACAATGCGGAAATAGCAATTAATCATGAATTGCACAAAGGTAAGAATGTGCTCTTAAAACCCTTGGCAGCTGATCCAATTCATTCAGTTTTATAGACCAGATCAGCACCATCTTGCCATCTGGAGGAGGCGGGGGTCCCCAGTGGAGTGCTCTCTACACGGAGGGAGTCCTCTTATTTATTAGGGACTTGGCCTGGAGGGTGTTGCACGGAGCAGTCCTGTGCAATAAGTTTTTTAATTGGTTCACAGGCTCCCAGGCCGCCTGCAATTTCTGCAGTCTGGAAGAGTCTGTGTTCCATGTCTTTGTTGAATCAGTGAGGTTGCAGCCCCTCTTCCAGTATTTGAAGGGGCTGCTCCTCATTCTGGTTGCACTTCAGTTCCACACTCCTGATCTTTGGGCACCCTGTGTGGAGGGGAGCGGGTAGGTCCGAGGGCCTCCTCGTAGGACTGCTCCTGGGCACGGCCAAGGGGGCCAGCGGGCAGTCGAGGGCATCGTTCAGCCCGATTGCCTGCCTCTCTTCCACGGTTACATGCGAGCCAGTGTGTCCCTGGAGATGGAGCACGCGGTGTCCACCGGTACGCTCGCGGCCTTCCGCGAGAGATGGGCGCCGGAGGGACTGGAGTGCCTCATCACCCCCGGCAACCAAATTTTGATTTGAATTGAATTGATGTCCAAAATTGAATTTGTTTAATGTCGGTTTTAGTGCCCCCTACCCCTTTTTAGCCAGGGGGCACTTGTATAATTTGTGTGTTGGTGCCCTCAAAAAAAAAAAAACACAAAAAAAAACAAGCGGGCACTTGTTTGAAAGTTTCTGTTTTAGTGCCCCCCCCCCCCCCCCCTTTTAATCAGGGGGCACTTGAGTTAACGATTTATGTTTTACAGGTTACAACAAAATAGTTGTAGACCAAATCGAACATCAATCTTGGAAATATTGTTCCAAGTAAATCTCCAGTATTAGTTTGTGGTTTGGACTGGTGCCTAATTTCACTTTCCCTATTAATGTGGCTCTTATCTTGTTAAAGGGGTATTATGGGGTGGGCATTTTTTGCCCATTGCATAATGGAGCTGTAATTTTGGTTTGCTCTTCTGGACCTGATTGGCCAAGTACTAGAATGTGGTTCGCTAATCTTTGGTACAATGCTAGTTGGGTCCTAATATGAGCCTGTATCCTGTGAATAAGCAGTCCAGAGTCTACACACACCACATTTTTTGAATTTTCATTTTTATTGGGAATCATGTCACGCATGCACCTGACTGGCTCAAACAACAGCAAGAAACCACCATTGAGCACGAAGGATGGCCAAGTGGTCTAAAGCACCAGACACGAGGACTGTAATCCTTACCTTATCAAAGGTTGGTGTATTCTGGTCCCTTTCTCAGGCCGTAGGTTCGAATCCTACTTCTGACATTACAGAAGATCTACTTATAGGAAAATAGGTGCATAAACTAATAATCAAGTATTGGAAGTTAGCAAACTGCTTTCAATGGAACGACCAGAAAGGAGATGAACCAATTGATTCGCTCAAAATATTTCTTGAAAATTAGTCTGGAGGTCTTGTACTAGCTCTTTCTGAACCCCCTTCTGTCCTCTCTGACATAAAAGATCCCATGGAACTACTTGAAAGAAGAGCAGGGTAGGTTTCCTGGTGTCTTGGCCAGCGTTTATCCCTCAACCAAGATCACTCAAACAGATTATCTGGTTATTCATCTAATTGGCTGTATGCAAATTACCTGGTGCATTTGTCTACATTACAACAGTGACTGCACTTCAAAAGTACTTCATTGCTGGTGAAGCACTTTGCGATGTCCTGAGGTCACGACAGACAATATATAAATCCAAGTTCATTCTTCCTTTTCTGCGTTTGAAATCTAATTCTGCACCACTTCACTTCAGAGACTTGTGCCTCTTTTAGGCATCTGAGATTTAAGTTCATGGAGCTTTTAATGAAGAGGTTCCACCGAGTAGCAGACTAGAACTTCAGAATATATGCAGTGTTACTGTAGAAACAATCTGGGCAAAACTCCCACAGTATAGCTTAAAGCTGTCTCCTTCGGAGTCCAGTGAATTCCACATTTTGGCACGGGTAGGTGTACAATATATCAGAATTTTGTGACATCGAGCAATGTTTCCCCTGCTTGGGTGCGGGGTCTCTTTAATGAGCTGTGCGGCCTATTCAAAGTTTTGCGCATGTGCCGAATTTTACATTGGAAAAGCCGTTCCCAGGCTGTGCAGGACCAGTAAACAGCTGCGCATCAGAGGGGGACCATTGAGCAAGAGCTTGCTGCAGCTTGCTCTACTTGACACAGCAATAAAAAGGCCAAACAGTATATAAAAAAAAATGATAAAATCATAAACGTTTGAACAATATCTGGGGGAATTGCAACTGTTGTGTACAATGGCTTGTATCATATATAATAATGCAAGCCTCCTAATATGTTATACAGAGCAGGGCCATGCCACACTCTCTCAGGTTCAAGCCTGGGAATGTTTCTGCCATTTCAGCCTCGATAAACTTGCTGCTTGCTGTCGCTAGATCATTGGAAACCAACCCTGCTCCGTTTGTGCTTCAACTTGGCTTTGGTGTTGCCTGGCCCCCATGTTGCACTCCCTGCCTGATTGCTCCAGTCCCTGGCCTATGTTCCAAACTGATTAAGGCTGTGGGAGCCACTGTAATGGCACTGAGTGGTTCCTAGCATTTGAACTATAATTTTTTAAAAGATTTCTTTAAAATGTTTCCCCGTGTTTTAAATATCTGTGTTAAAATTGTGTGCTTTGTGGTTTGACGTATCTGGATATTTATTGAGATGAAACTTGGCTCTAGAGAAGAATGATATCAACGGAATATTTAGATGCATGGCACACCAAGTTTAAAAAAAAATCGCCTTTAAAGACCACTGGACAGTACTGGAATCCACAGACAATGCAGTAACACTTTCTGCATGTAATTAAAAAAAAAAAAAAATTGTATTGTGGTCTCATCAACCCAACTGTAGGCTTTCCGATTGATACACTGGGAAGAAGTACTATTGCTTTTTAGATAATGCAGATGATTTAATGTCCTCCTATGTTGCTATTTTCTAGTTTTTGTCTTTTCTGATCTCACGACGGATGATCAGTTGAATCTCCCAAAAGGGTTCCGGGATAAATACATCATCTCAAAAACTCTTGGCTCGTAAGTACAAGTTGTCTTTTTTTTTTCTTTTAAGCTTATTCAAAGTCCTTAGTTTATATTGTAATGTTCTGAGTAACAACTGTGCAGTTGTTTAGGAAAACATTATACAGTAACTAACCAGCTGGAAGAGAAAAGTATCCCTTTTCAGGACCTGCTATAAATTCTTGCATTTTCTGCGTTCATTTGAGATTTCCGCCATCTGCAGGTTTTGCTGTGCTATGGTCTCCTAGGTGCTGGGACCCCTCTCCTACTTTACCCAAATTGTCGGCCATCTTGTGGGAGCCAAATCGGCGCGGGTGAGCTATTAGATTTTTGGGGAAGAGGCCTTTCAACTGAGCCCAATCCCAGCCCCAGTTGATCACACTTCCATTACTATCCACTTCCTGGATAGTAATCAGGGACAAAATTAAGGTGGTTTCTTCTTATTCCTTTCTTTCTCTTTCCCCCCCCCCCCACCTTCCTATTCCTTTCTTTCTCTTTCTCTTTTCCCCCCCGACCCCAGAAGAAAAATCTAGCCTGGGGACAATTAGAAAATTGTACTGGCTGAAATCACTTGACTTTGCATAAACCAGAATGCTGTTGTATAAGTTACAAGCCGCATAATGCAATCTATGTTTCTGTCTTTAAACTGCTCAATTCAAATGACGATTGAGCAGTTTATTATTCTTTAATCTGTTTGGTAACCCAACTGATCAGTAACAATTCATGAATGCTGTAACTCCTTGGTTCAGTTTAATGCTTCATATATCAAAGACCCTGGATGAGAGGCTTGTCCTATGAGGAGAGATTGGGCCTATACGCCCTGGAATTTAGAAGAATGAGAAGTGATCTCATTGAAACATACAAGATTCTGAGGGGTATTGACAGGGTAGATGTGGAGAGGTTTCCCCTGGCTGGAGAGTCTAGAATTAGGGGGCATAGTCTCAGCATAAGGGGTGGGCCATTTAGGACAGGGAGGAATTTCTTGAGGGTGGTGAATCTTTGGAATTCTGTACCCCAGAGGGCTGTGGATGCTGAACCGTTGAATATATTCAAGGCTGAGATCGATAGATTTCTGGACTCCAGGGAAATCGAGAAATATGGGGATGGGGCGGGAAAGTGGAGTTGAGCTAGATCAGCCATGATCTTATTGAATGGCAGAGCAGGCTTGAGGGGCCATATCCTGCTCATAACATAATGAGGTTCTCCCATTTACACAAGTCTCCACTCTAAACATGCAGTCAAGGAGCACCAGTACTGTACTAGTAAATGACCATCATAATACCAACCGGAATTATCTTCACAGCACATATAAACAAAGTCTCTCGTGTAGTTTGAATTAATTCCTGATTTAAAAAAAACAATATGTTGCAGGGGTGTCTGTGGAGAAGTGAAACTGGCATTTGAGAAGGCAAACTGCAAGAAGGTAGCTGTGAAGATTGTACATAAACCAAAATTTGCACAACTTGTAACTGAGCGAGGGGTAAGTATGACCAACTCAATTGCACAGTATCTGTAGTAAAGCTGTTTGTTTTTTAAAAAAAAACTGAATGAGCTTAATATCTGCAAGGCTAGAAAGGAGATGATCTTCAAGTTATTCAAGATATTAAACTGTATAGAAATCTGGAGCAGTAATTCAGAGTATGCCTTGAAACTAGTAATGGGGTCACAGGTTCCAAATGGGCGATGGGCAAATTTAGGACTGAAATCAGAAAGTTGTTTTCTAACAGGAATTGCTTGTATGGATTTCCTGGTAAGGTAATAAGACAGAACCTTGCAGTTATTTAAGAGCTAGTTGGATTCTGTGATTGGGATGATTTTCTGGATAGCTGAGCTTGGATGGGCCAAATATCTGTAAATATCAGTATTTATCTTGACATTTAAGGTAACTACCATTTCCTTAACTAGAACCTCTGAACTGAGAGCCAAATCTGCAAAATCTCATTTTAGTAACCTTTGTATTCAAGGGGAGCCCGATGGTCTGGCACTTTAGGGTGCTGAAGTGCTGTTCTACGGAATGGTAGGGCTCATGTTCATTGCTGTTACTCCATGTGGCAAGTGCCAAATCTCTGCCTGAAGGAGATACAGATAAGGAGATGGACATAAGAACATAAGAAATAGGAGCAGGAGTAGGCCATTTGGCCCCTTGAGCCTGCTCTGCCATTTAATAAGATCATGGTTGATCTGATCATGGACTTGACTCCACTTCCCTGCTCGCTCCCCATAACCCTTTATTCCCTTATCGCTCAAATCTGTCTATCACCGCCTTAAATATATTCAATGACCAGTCTCTACAGCACTCTGGGGCAGAGAATTCCACAGATTTACAACCCTTTGAGAGAAGAAATTCCTTCTCATCTCAGTTTTAAATGGGTGGACCCTTATTCTGAGACTATGCCTCCTAGCTTTAGTTTCTCCTGAGTGGAAATATCCTCTCTGCATCCACCTTGTCGAGCCCCTTCATTATCTTGTATGTCTCGATAAGATCACCTCTTATTCTTCTGAACTCCAATAAGATAACTTTTATTTAAATAGTGCCTTTAACATAGTGAAACTTACCAAGGCGCTTCACAACAATTTTGCAACGCATTAGATATTGACTGTTGAGGCCCCGTGGCCTCTCTTTAACAGGCTGCACGACCCATTCAAAAATGTGAAGTGTAAAAAGAGGAGAAAGGCTTGGGTCCGATTTACTCAACCTATCTTCATAAGTCAACCCCCTCATCTCTGGAATCAACCTAGTGAACCTTCTCTGAACAACCTCCAATGCAAGTACTGTATATCCTTCCTTAAATACGGAGACCTAAACTGTACGCAGTACTCCAGGTGTGGCCTCACCAATAAGCTGTACAGTTGTAGCAGGACTTCTCTGCTTTAAAACTCTAACCCCTTGCAATAAAAGCCAACATTCCATTTGCCTCCCTGATTACTTTTTGTACCTTCCCACCAACTTTTTAAGTTTCATGCACAGGGACCCCCAGGTCCCTCTGTACTGCAGCACTTTGCAATTTTTCTCCATTTAAATTATAATTTGCTTTTCTATATTTTTTACTGCCAAAGTGGATAATCTCACATTTTTCCCACATACTCCTTCTGCCAAATTTTTGCCCACTCACTTAGCTTGTCTATATTCCCTTTGCAGATTTCTCATGTCCTCCTCGCAATTTGCTCTCCCACATCTTTGTATCATCAGCAAACTTGGCTACATTACACTCGATCCCTTCATCCAAGTCATTAATATAGATTGTAAATAGTTGAGGCCCCAGGGTACCTGGCTTCAATTTTTTTTGGCCCCGTGGCCTCTTTAACAGGCTGCATGACCCATTCAAAATTGCGCACTTGCACGGTTTTTTCATTTGTAAGCCGGCTGAGCGGGACCTCGAGCGCTGCGCGTCTGCGCAGCTTAAAGGGAACATTGCCTGCCTTCCATGATTTTCAGTTGAAGAAAACTGCACATGTCCACCAACTTTCAGATTCACACTAGAGAAAAATGATGCATTTAAAATCATCATTTTAAAAAAAAAAGCAGGGAAATGCTTTGTGATGGCGATAGAAAAATCCCTTGATTGGTTATTTTGCAATCTACAGGGAATGAAATCCGTGCCTGAGTAAATATTCCCGTTCAAACAAATTCTCAATTTTTAACAGGTGTGTGCATATCTGTGTCAACAAATAAAGCTGCTTGTTGAATTAAATATCAGCAATGTATGTGACTGGCTTAAAAATACCATGAGGGACCTGTCAAGGAAATGATCAAAAGAGCCTTTGATTAGGTCTGCAACCTGCTTTGGGTCTTGAGCTGCCACACAGTATGTTTAACACAACATATGTGTAAATTAACAATAAGCCAAACATTCTGATTCATACATCCTGAGGCATTGAAAAATCTGTCCTCTTAAAACATGCCAGCCATTCTTTTTCTAAAGCGAACGAAAGACAGACTTGCATTTATGTCGTGTCTTTCGTGACCTCAGGATGTCCCAAAGTGTTTTGCAGCCAATGAAATACTTTTGAAGTGTAGTCACTGTTGTAATGTAGGACATGCATCCCACAAAGAGCAACGTGATGATGACCAGATAATCTGTATTAGGTGATGTTGATTTGAGGGATAAAGATGGCTGCTCTTAGTGCCATGGGATCTTTTACATCTTCCTGAGAGCAGACGGGGCTTCGGTTTTAACTTCTCATCTGAAAAACGGCACTTCCGACAGTGCAGCACTCCCTCAGCAATGCACTGGAGTATCAGCCTAGATTTTGGTGCTCAAGTCTCTGGAGTGGGACTTGAACCCACAACCTTCTATCTCCGAGACGAGTGTGCTGCCCACTGAGTCAATGTTGACACTGGCTTCCTCCTGAAATGGAACACTGCCATTTACATGTGTACGCATTGAATCTTTTGAGTGTTGAGAGGAACAAGTAATTCTATTCCTCCAGTGCCCACTTTACTGCGAGTGTGTACTAGCTCTAAGCTAGTTGGACTTGCTAGGGCACTGCCAGTTATACTGAAGGCTGCTAAACACCACTGCCATGCCAGACTCTTTGCATGAGGTGAAGCGGCTGATATTTTAGCTGTTTTGTGCTAGAAATCTTGCCTCAAGTTCACACCATTGCTCCCACAACAACATTTTGATGAGTGAGATTAAAATCTATTTTCGTACAGCTTTGATTTCTGGCTAAATCTTGCATGCAAACCAAATTTGTGAGCGTTGAACTGTCGTTATTACAAGTTCCTAACCTCGCCCTGTTTTCTGCAGGATGCTGATTCAAAATGTTGCGCTTCGAATGTTGCAACAGAAATTGAGATTCTAAAGAAATTGGACCATGTAAGTCACAGAAACTGCCTACTTTTTTCTGTTGAAATATTAATGTCAGCCAATAAATTAATTTTCTTTTTTCTTTTACAAAGCCTTGCATAATCAAGATTGAGGAAGTGTTTGATTTTGAAGATTCCTTCTACATTGTTCTAGATTTGTAAGTGTTTCACCTCTTTGGCCTTTTTAATTCCTTGGAAAACACATTGTTCATAGTCAGCAGCTGGATAAATCCAGCGTGTTCTGTTTCTTTGTGGATTTGAACTGGTTGAGGTAAAATAATTTATTGGGATCAGCATTCCATTAGTCCAAAGTGGAATGATTTGAAATGAGCTCCGATCGATCATTAAATGGACATATGGGAATATTTATTCGAGCACTGATTCGTTCCCTGTAGATTTGTAAACTCGTTGATCTTTATCATTTGGTGGGGAGGGGAATTTGAAATTTAAATGAGGTTTAAAATTAAGATGTAATCTAGCATGGGAAATTGATTTTTTTTTAAATAAGTGGGAGAAAGGGGAGAAAACTAGTTGATGGACTCACTGAGCATTTCACTCCCTTTTTCAATCTGTGAAAGTGTTTGTCCTGTTCCCCCCCCCCCCCCCTCTCCCCGAGGCTGTTGATAAAAGCTGTTTCTCAGAAGTCTGTTTTCTTCCAAAGTTGGATTTCTCTCTACAGGGGCAACTAGCTCAAAAATTAGGGAGGAGATTTGGCTATTAATGAAAGAGGCTTTCCAATAATGACCCGAAATGGATGCATCCGACCAAAAATCTTTTTAACAAATACCTGGTGTTCCCGGAGGAATGTAGAATTGAGCTGAGGCCTAGTTGTGCAGTCCAGCGTATGGGAACATGTCTTTCAGGATTGTATTTATTATGTCTCTGTACTTATGAATGACTCCATGAGGTAATGTGTTGTACTCAAACTGTAATGACCGTAGTCCTTTATTCGTAACTCCAGAGTGAGGCAGCCACATGGTGGTTCCCCTTTTATACAGCCCCTGCCATCAGGGCAGGAAACCCTGGTCTCCACCAGTTGCACCCTCTAGTGGTGCCAGCATGTATATAAACAGTGTAAACCTTATTGACAGTACATCATAAGAACATAAGAATTAGGAACAGGAGTAGGCCATCTAGCCCCTCGAGCCTGCTCCGCCATTCAAAAAGATCATGGCTGATCTGGCCGTGGACTCGGCTCTACTTACCCGCCCGCTCCCCATAACCCTTAATTCCCTTATTGGTTAAAAATCTATTTATCTGTGATTTGAATACATTCAATGAGCTAGCTTCAACTGCTTCCTTGGGCAGAGAATTCCACAGATTCACAACCCTCTGGGAGAAGAAATTCCTTCTCAACTCGGTTTTAAATTGGCTCCCCTGTATTTTGAGGCTGTGCCCCCTAGTTCTAGTCTCCCCAACCAGTGGAAACAACCTCTCTGCCTCTATCTTGGTAAACAAGTTTCATCTTATGCAATTATACAGTGACTACACAGAGAGTATATCTATAGTCTGCATATATCCGTATGCGTATCCTGGGATCACGTGAGCCTGGACCACCTATCACAATGTAGTATTTTCATTCATAATAATGGGAGCTTGGAGCACCCAATACTACTATCAATGAGAATACCCCTAAAATCAAATAAAACACTAACATAAATTATAAATTTAATGCAATTTATATTAATTTTTAAATTTTTTTATAGAAATTGCATTAAATTAAATGTTTGAGAAATTTATATATTTGAATTAAAAATGTTTTAAGTGTTTAAAAATAAACTTGCCTTCATAAACAGGTTTAATAGAAAAATTGAATGTTAAGAGTTTTAAAACATAAAAATAATAACACTGGTAAAAGCAAGCATAAGAGTTCGAAAAACATTTGCTGGGCAAGAGTTGGGCAAATGGCCCAGATCTTGGCCCGCGCATGTCCTTCTCCCTGGGATGCATGCGATCTGTCAAAAGAAATTGTGACAGATCGCAAAAGCCGGTTCTTGGCGCATCGCGTGCCGAGAACCGGCATTTGCGAGGTCCCTTCGGGTGCGTGTGTGTGTAAAGGGCAGGCCGCCAGCCTGCTGACGGTACTGTATCACAAATTAGGGAATGGAAAATACTGCATTGGCTCAAAACATTATTTGGGAATGTGGTCTGTGTATTTGTATGGTTTCTGCCTTAAAAGTTCTTTTGCTCAACTTCATTTTACATTTCAAGGGGATCTGGAATATACAATGCTTGCTGCAAAATTTGTGTGTTCCCATTACAGCCCGGTTGAATTTACCAAAGGATCCCAATCGCTCATAAAACAATGCAGTATAATGTGGATAAATGTGAGGTTATCCACTTCAGGGGCAAAAATCGGAAGGCAGATTATTATCTGAATGGTGACAGATTAGTAAAAGGGGCGGTGCAACGAGACCTGGGTGTCATGGTACATCAGTCATTGAAGGTCGGCATGCAGGTACAGCAGGCGGTGAAGAAAGCAAATGGCATGCTGGCCTTCATAGCGAGGGGATTTGAGTATAGGAGCAGGGAGGGCTTACTGCAGTTGTACAGGGCCTTGGTGAGACCACAACTTGAGTATTGTGAGCAGTTTTGGTCTCCTAATCTGAGGAAGGACGTGCTTGCTATTGAGGGAGTGCAGCGAAGGTTCGCAGACTGATTCCCGGGATGGCAGGACTGACATATGAGGAAAGACTGGATCGGCTAGGCTTATACTCATTGTAATTTAGAAGAATGAGAGGGGATCTCATATAAAAAGATAAAATTCTGACGGGACTGGACAGGTTCGATGCAGGAAGAATGTTCCCGATGTTGGGGAAGTCCAGAACCAGGGGTCACAATTTAAGGATAAGGGGTAAGCGAGGTGAGGAGAAACTTTTTTCACCCAGAGTTGTGAACCTGTGGAATTCTCTGCCACAGAAAGTTGTTGAGGCCAGTTCGTTGGACAAATTCAAGAGGGAGTTAGATGTGGCCCTTACGGCTAAAGGGATCAGGGGGAATGGAGAGAAAGCAGGAATGGGGTACTGGGTGGAATGATCAGTCATGATCATATTGAATGGCGGTGCAGTCTCGAAGGGCCGAATGGCCTGCTCCTGCACCTATTTTCTATGTTTCTTTGTAGCTAAGTTTTGTGTCCTGATTTTAAACTGTGCTCGCATACTATTGAATTGTTTCTCTCTATCTGTTTCGATTGTTGCTGCACTTTTGCAGTCCCATGCTGTATGCTGCAATTATTTCTGATTGCAACACAAGTTGAAGGTTATCTTGTCCTGCTAAGGTACAAAAACTCAATTTGAGTAAGATGTTCTTTTTTTTAAGGATGGAAGGTGGAGAACTTTTTGATCGAGTGGTGCGCTCAAAAAGACTGAAAGAACAAACGACCAAGCTGCTGTTTTATCAGATGCTTCTTGCAGTCCAAGTATGTAGCTGTGATTTGTATTACATTTTAAGCAACAAGAGCAACTTGTATTTTTATATTTTGATGAGCAACTGCGCTTAATTGCAGATCCTTCTGATTCGAAGTTGCCCATAATCCAACCAGTATTCCTTTTCCCCTCTGTTTCCCTCATCTTCAGGAGGTGTTAATTCATGCTGGGATGTAGTTTCACAGATTCCAGCCATCCAAGTGCCTGTTGTTCATCTGTCACAATCAGCAAGTGATGGCATGCTGTCTGACATTAGGCGTTTGGAACTGAATGATTCTTTCCTCGTTTTAAGCAACACATTACCATTTCTCAGCAGGAGTTGCTGGGTAATGACCAGAAGTGGGAACTCTTGCCATTTCTCTTCTTTCCTCCCACCCCCCCCACCCCCCAAATGTATAAGACAGATACGTTCTAGTCTTGTTGGGAAGTCACATTTAAAAAGTACTTGGATATGCACTTGGAAGTGTTGTAACCTGCAAGGCTACGGACCAAGAGCTGGAAAGTGGGATTAGGCTGGATAGCTCTGTCGGCCGGAATGAACACCGTGGGTTGAATGGCCTCCTTCCGTGCTGTAAATTTCTATGATTCTATGCATACAATGGAGCCTTGGGGGGCATGTGTCTAAATGGACACCCTCATTTGCTTTTATCCTAAGCTGCTGATACGAACAGATCCAGCTGTTCAGCAGTAGCTAATAAAGTGCTTAAAATTTTCACTATTTAATGCCATTGGAATCTTTTGATGTATTATTGTCTTGCAACACATCTGATGTATTTAGTAACTTTTAGTTACAACTGGTTCAACTTTCTCCCCAAATTTAGTATTGAACCTTTCTAACTAGTATTCCAAGTTCTTTTGCCTCAAGTAGAAATTTACCCAGACATGCTGATTTGTGCCAGTGAGAGAAACTGCAGAAACAAAATGTTTGCTGGAGTACTGAATTTTAAATCACTTTCACAAGCTAATGGGCCAGACTTTGCTGAAAAAATGAAGGAATGTGAACGACGCACAGTGTTATTAATTGGCCAGTAGCTTGTGACAAGGAAAAGATCACATGTGAATTGCCACAAGTTGCTGTCCGATTTGCGTCGCTCCACTATTGGCTTCGTGGAAACGGCATCTCGCACTTGACCTCCCTGTGATTTTCATGAAGTTGTTGCATTTGCCACATTAATGGCCCATTAAACTCTCCAAAAAGTTAAGTCTAAATTAAGTGTAAGTACCCTTTTAACAATGATAATTGTTAATGACTGCCAATCAATCTCTTGCTCAGAAAGTGAACAATTAAGTGTGGAGACTTGCCTTCAGGTTGTGAATTGTTGTTGGAGATTTTTTAAAAAGTCAAATTTTAGAATTAAAAAGAAAAACTCTTCCTTTTCCTTTGTCTCCTCTCGCAATCCAGTCTTTCTTTCTCTTTCTTTATTTCTCTCTCTCAATCTGATTTGACATTGAATTTACTCACTGCAATCTGCCCTCGTTCTCGGTCCTTCCTCTGTGTTTATTTCTCAGTCCTTTGATCTCATGGTTAAGGGTGTACACTCTTTGTCCTGTTGTTCACCAAGGTTCCAGATGCCCAGTTGCACTTGTCGCTTGCAATTGGCTTCTCTTGGCATAGCCCGCATTTGGCGAATTCAACATTTACTCTTTTTCTGCAGTGTTGAGAATAGAATTTTCCAAACCTTTGGTTCTGGGAGATAGCGATAGAGGTGGAGAAAGAAATATAAGCACAAGTAGAAACTAAATCATATAGGCTGCAGATTGACTATTGCAAGAATAGGGCTACTGTAACTGGTTCCCTTGATGAGCTCTGATATCTCTGCACTGACTGGAATTTGAACCATGCTTATACGGTTCAGTGCTGGACACTGTCACTGAACAGTGCATTTACCAACTAAGTCACTGGGAAGCTTTTCCATTACCTTTCCTCCCATAACCAAAAATATAGTTTGTTTCTCTCCCATCAACTAAGATTTGACATTGAGGTTTCACTGGCACCTATATTAAACCTGAAAGTGGACTTAATTACATCTGACTTATAATGTGTTTGTGTTGTGGTTGTTGAGGCTTAACGTATTCACATCCCATCAGCCTCCTAACGAATGGTCACACTGGTGAACTTCATGTGGGAGCACGACTTTGCATTGTCAAAACGCTACCAAAAGTTCCGAGGGGCCTAGGAAAAAAAGCTCAGGAGTCTCAAAAGGTGATAAAACTTGACTTAAATATCTGGTACTGTAGAACTGTGAATTTTGTTTGTGTACCGATTTTTAAAAACTGTCTTTGTTGCTATTATCTGATACTGTGTTTGACAGTTTCGTGTCATTTATGTTTGTGTGGAGGATGAGAAAAGGCCATCAGACCCATATGTCTCGTCACCATCTTTGATTTTAATCCCCATATAACCAACCCCCTCCATCTTCCCCCCCACCCCCCAGAATCCAAGGGGAGGGGATATAACTGATCTGTAGCTATTTCTAGAGCCCCCTGTCAAGCCCCTGGAAGTCTCAAACCTATTAATTATTATCTACAATAATTTAATAATTTTCTCTTGCTTTCTATGTGCTTTGAGCATCTCTGTTTTCAGAAGTCCATTTATTGCTATCTTGAGGGACAATCAATCTTTGCTACCTCCTATAAAATTCTTTCTCACATCAATTGCCCTGTGGGGAAAGTTTTAAAAAAAAGCCAGATATCCAACCTCATGCCTGCCTTCCTCAGTTTATATGGGTGGTCCCAGTTCTACCTGTCTCTATTATCTCAAATACATTACTTATCTATCTCTCTCTGTTTTTAATGTTGTCCTTATCTTTAATAAATACTAGCCAGATCCCTTCTAAGTCTCTGTCTCTCCAGAAAATACAATCCCAAAGTATGAAGTCTATCTGGATAGCTAAATGCTGTCTGGCTGAAGATCATCCTTGTTGTACGTTGCACCTTCTCCAGAGTTGCAATGTCCTTCCTGAGGTGGGGAGAGGGAAACAAAGCTAGACGGCATACTCCCAATAAGGTCTTTGTATAACTCTCTCTCATCGTCGTCCTATTTTTGTAATGAATGGTCTACACAATACAGCCCAGGACACTAATTTGCTATGGCCTTGTCTTCCTGAAGCAATGTTGGAACTTTTGCGGTAACAGTCAATAATTATTCCCTAGTCTTTCTTCCTCTCTGATCTTTAACTGGTATCCAACCTTTTATTATTCCATGCATGTCTTAAGTGCATAGCTGCACACTTGTGTGCATTTTGAAGGCCACAAACAGTGGGAGGTATTTGGTATATTACAAAACTGGTATGCACCTATAAAAGGCAAAAGCTCCACTTGTGCAGTTAAACAATCGTGGTCAATAAATGAAATGAGGGACAGTATCAAGTTAATAGTAGAAATCCAGTTGACTAGGAGACCTTAAAGCAACAAAAGGATACAAAAATAAATTAATGAGGGGCAAAAAGGGAATATGGGAGGAAAAAAAACTTACAATCGACATCAAAGCTAACAGTAAAAGTTTTCATAAATATATTGAGCATGCGTGTGGTAAAGGGAACGGTGGGCCCATTAAAGGTAAATCCAGCTAAACAGGAACATTGCTTGCCAGTGCTGTCCACCTTGCTGAGGAAAAGTTTGGAGGACACAGGTTGCACTTCAGAGAGGGTTTGCTAGCCTATACAGGCAAGGCACAAAAAATTAGTTATGAAAACAATGCATGGAGTTCGAGAGCTCGGAATGAGTGGATATTAAATAGAAGTTTGACTTTTTAAAAACACAAGAATCTGAAGATATTAAATTTTTTCTCGTCATGCAGTATCTTCATGATAATAACATTACACACAGAGATCTCAAACCAGAGAACATGCTGCTCGAGAACAATGAGGAGAACTGCCTTATTAAGGTAAGGATTGTGATGCCGTTTGATGCCATCTGCTAGTAAAACCAAGGTTGTGAATATTAAGAGAGCATCTTATTTTTACAAATTACAATGAAGTTTTATGAAGGTAAAACTATGCATGGAGCATCTCCTTTATTGCACGTGAAATATTTTGCACGGCGGGTATATAATAATGAATAACACTTTTTGAAAACTTGCGTGTGTATTGGTTCTATCCATAATTTCCCACCTTCATGTTGGCTGGTACATTGTCTTTGTATTCTCTCATTGTGATCTGGTTGAAATCAACTGTTAGCCTAAATTGCAACTTCACCCCCCACCCCCAAGTTTGTCTTTGACTCTTGCTGCTGATTTTTAAATTGTCTCCTGTACATACTCTGCTGGGCTATCTGATTTTAAATATCGCAGCACTCTAGTAGAATAACCTCTAATGGGAATGCTATGATCCTAACTCGCACCAAGTCCCATCGCCCCTGTGCTCGCTCACCTACATTGTCTCAAATTAAAAATTCTCATCCTTGTGTTCAAATCCCTCCATGGCCTCGCCCTTTTCCTATCTCTGTAACCTCCTTCAGCCCTACAACCCTCTGAGATAAGAACATAAGAATTAGGAGCAGGAGTAAGCCATTTTGCCCTTCGAGCCTGCTCTGCCATTCAATAAGATCATGGCTGATCATCTACCTCAACTCCACTTTCCTGCACTATCCCCATATCCTTTAATATCAAAAAATCTATCGATCTCTCTGTCTTGAATATACTCAACGACTGAGCCTCCACTGCCCTCTGGGGTAGAGAATTCCAGAGAATTCCCTCTGAGTGAAGAAGTTTCTCCTCATCTCAGTGCAAAATGGCTGACCCCTGAGACCTGTATGTGCCTCCCATTCTGACCTCTTGTGCATTCCCAATTTCCATTGGCCACTGTGCATTCAGCTGTCTAGATCTTAAGTTCTGGAATTCCCTCTCCTAACCCTTTCCATCTCTCCATACCTCTCCTTTAAGACACTCCTTAAAACCTACTTCTTTGATCAAGCTTTTGGTCACCTGCCCTAATATCTTATGTGGCTCAGTGTCAAACTTTGTGTGATAGTATTCCTGTGAAGTGCCTTGGGGTATTTTTAATACATTAATGCTATTTAAAAGCATGCTGTTGCTAATCCTGGGGCCCAGAGCCCAGAAAAGTTGCTCTACCAATAAATAAACCTGAGCTCAAATCTGATAAATTTCTAGTTTTATATACGAGTATATGGTGCTCCCAAGTCCTAAATATTTAATTGGCTAAATCATTAAAAGCTTGGACAAATGGAATTTTAAGATATCCACGCATAAAACAGATACTGTAATTGTTCACTTGTGTTATTTGCGGTTTGTATTTGAGCAGTTTTAGGAAAATAAATGCTTCCATTGACCATTCCAAAACCTGTCGTACAAGCCTTTCATATAATGGCTGTAGAAACCAGGTTAATGCTGTGTATTTGTGCGAGTTACTATTAAATCTTGATATATATATTTATTAAATGCTCTCTTCTGCAGTCAATCACCAGAGAACATGACACTGCTCAATTGGAATCCTTTGTTGCATCCCAAAGATTTGAGAGACATTCAGTTCATTACGGTATTGACTTTAATTTTCAGAATAGCATTTGTTTTTCCTTTTTTTTTTTAAGATTACAGATTTTGGTTTATCCAAGATCGTAGGAGAAACATCACTGATGAAAACATTATGTGGAACACCCACGTATCTAGCTCCAGAGGTGCTATTGGGCGCTGGAGCAGGCTCGTATTCCAAAGCAGTCGATTGCTGGAGCCTAGGGGTTATACTTTTCATCTGGTAAGTCAATTAACCTTGCATAAACGATCAGGAAGTCGAGGGCTATGGGGAGCGGGCAGGGATGTGGAGTTGAAGCCATGATACTGAATGGCGGAGCAGGCTCAAGGGGCCAAATGGCCCTATTTTATTATGTTCTTACAAAGTTTTTTTTTCTTGCAGGATAATGGCTTTCAGGAGGAAATTTCTCTTTGAACAATGATCTTGTAAACTGAAATGCAATTGCTTGGCGTTTCCACTTTAAAGAAACAAAGGGCTCAATTTTCCCCAGTGATTCGCGCACGCCTTGCATTTAGTAGGCGTAACCTGATGTCTGCGCCAGTTTTTCACAATTAGGCAAATTTGGCCGATTTACATTTCTCCTAGGACAGTGTATGTGACCACTCCTGAAAAACCTTCTGGGTAGTTGAGGAAAACCAGCGCACATTAAAAAATCGGTGCAGAAAGATACCATTGTTTTTAGGCAAAGTTTTGGAGGGAGTCAAGAACATCTAAATATGCATCATCAAGCTTACATTTTTAAAACTTAAAAAGCAGGAAATGGAATTGTTTAAGTTTAGTTTTATTTAAAAACTGACACGCCACCACGAACGTTTCCAAACAGGGCTTGGAGACGGAACGTCGGCTGGCAAAATCGGTCCCTCGGTTTGAAAAGAAGCCCGGGGACGGGGGGGGGGGGGCAGTGCTGTGGAATGCGAACGGAAGGCACAAGAAGCCTTGCACTACAAACCAAATGAAGCCCTGTGGGGGGGTGGGAGGGGGGGGGGCGTTCCGGATCATTGCGCCTGCTCAGACCTGAGTGTGGTCCATAAAAGCGCTTTACAGTCAATGATGTACTTTTAGGAGTGTAGTCACTGTTGTAATGTAGGAGACGCGGCAGCCAATTTTCGCACAGCAAGCTCCCACAGACAGCAATGTGATAATGATCAGATAATCTGTAATTAGCTCTAACACTGGACTGAGCTGTTGGCTTATAAATCCTTGTGCCTGCTTTTGAAAATTATGCATTCCATTCATTCCATTTGGGTATTTGCGATGACTTGACATGCAGGGCTTTTCTTGGCTCCTGCTGTTGAAAAGAGGGTGCCCATGATTGCAAGCCAGCACAGTTAGTCCCACTATGGATCAAATTATTACATTTCTTTGTAGTCTTGCGCAAAGCTTTGTCTTGGAAACACTTCTGACAAACAATTGGGAAAGTAGATAATAAGGTTCCATAACTGTTTAACTGATCCATTCTGTTTTTCAGCTTGGCTGGATATCCACCATTTAGTGATCAAATCAAGGACATGACACTGAGAGATCAAATCATAAAAGGTCATTATAAGTTCATCTCGGACTACTGGGCAAATGTCTCTGAAAAAGGTAAACATGAGATTTGAATAGTGTTTGGTCATGCAATAAAGGTTGAGGGTTAAGACAAGTGGAGAATGATGAGTGTTGAATGCATTAAAACTGTTGGCCATTTTGTCTGTGTTCCATTAGCCTCTTGTTTAAGACTACTTGAGGTCCAAATAATTTTCAAATTTCTTTCACTGCTATAAGCACTGCATTATTTTCCTTCCCCCTGCTATTTGCAAAAGTCAGAATTTAGTTGTCTGGTCGTGATGAGTGTTCAACTTGGTACAAACCTGGGAATAAACTGGCATTCAGCCAATTTTTTTTTACAAGGAGGGCTCACCAATTTATCTGAAAGCAGGGAAGAGTTCATTATTAACAAGAGAAAAGTTGACTATTTTGCAAGAGGCAGAATTAAATGAAAGGCAGCAGTTGTTTACTTGCTCATTTCCCACCTAAAATAAAGCTAACGAGGACCTGTGTTCCTCTGATGGGATCTGCCATTATCGATGACCAGATTGTATGTTGGAATCTGAACCGTTTTTAAAAGAAAACTTTTTTAAGACAGACTTGCATTTATATAGCGCCTTTCACAACCACTGGATGTCTCAAGTACTTTACAGCCAATTAAGTACTTTTGGAGTGTAGTCACTGATGTAATGTAGGAAACACGGCAGCCAATTTGCAAACAGCAAGCTCCCACAAACAGCAGTGTGATAATCAGAAAATCTGTATTTTTTGTTATGTTGATTGTGGGATAAATATTGGCCCAGGACAATGTTAAGCCCTCTGATGTTACCAGGCCTCCTTTTTAAAGGTAGGTTTATTTCTACCTCTTCCCCCTTGTCCATACATAACTTTTAACCCCCCCTTTTTCTATTCAGCAATTGACTTGGTGAAGCAGCTGCTTAATGTGGACCCAGAGAAAAGACTCTCGACCCAGGATGCCCTTAATCACCCGTGGATGCAGGTGGAGATTGCTTTTTAAACCTTTATTTAAGTGATGGGCACCAGCTGGTGTCTCGGCCTGTCGCTCAAGCCAGTAGCAGCAGTGCGAAAGTTATCAATGTCCAGTTTTCTTGGAAGTACTAGATTCTGGAGGAGAGTAGGTCTCTCTCTTTTCCCCCTTGGAATTGTTCCTCTGGATTAATCTGTTCTTGAAAGCTTTACATCCAGCACGAGTAGAATTGAGAAGTGAATCTCCGGCTTTCATAAACGTACGGAGGGGCATGTTGAAGTAAACTCTGTTGCAAAGCCATTCTGGGGTGTTTAACTGGGCAGCCAGAAGCACATTATGAAAATGAGGACTGGAGTATTTGGGGCTGGGTGCGACGGTTTTCATTTCCCTGTAATTTCTGGAAAAACTGGAGTGTCTGCATTTATTTTTAGAATCTTTGGAATTTTACAACACAAATGAAGGCTGTTTGGTTCAAGATGCATGAGCCAGCTTGCCAAGGTCTGTCCATGAATATCCTTTGCCTACCCTTTCCCATGCTCCTCATCATTTTTTATTTTTATCCATTTGCCTTTTAAAAGCTATTATGGATTTCGTTGCCACGACTGTTTCTGGTGGGGCATGTACTAACAACCCTCTGCGTAACTTTAAAAGAAAAGGTTTCTATCCTCCCGCCCTACTCGTATAATTATGCCGACCAGTTACAGACTCCTCAACCAGCGGAAATAGTTCTTTATTTTACCCAGATTCATTATCCTTTTTATAACTTTCAGGTCGTCTCTTAACCTTCTGTTCTAGTGAAAAGAGCCCAAGTTCTTCCTGTATTTCATCGTAGCTAAAACCTGCCTTTTGAAGTAAGGCACCCAAAACTGGACACTGTATTCTAACGCAGTCTAACCAATAATTCATAGCAGTTGAGCATTGTCTCTGCTTTCTATTCTGTGCTCTTATTGACTAGAACCTCGGGTCACATAAGAATTAGGAGCTGGAGTAGGCCATTCGGCCCCTCGAGCCTGCTCTGCCATTCAGTGAGATCCTGGCTGATCTCGACTCCACCTTCCTGCACTATCCCCATATCCCTTGATTCCCTTAATAACCAAAGATCTTTCGATCTCTGTCTTGAATATACTCAACGACTGAGCATCCACAGCCCTCTGGGGGAGAGAATTCCAAAGGTTCACCACTTGTTTTTTAATATAATGGTTTTATCAATTTGTTCTTTTCACTTTTAAAGATTTGTGCATTGGAACCCAAGTGCCTCGACGAAATATATTTTCTCTCGCTCCTCCTTCCAAAATATATCCTACCACATTAAATTGCCTTTGATAGAAATCTTAATCTATTAATCTGTCTTGAGTTCTCGGGTGACTGAACAGTCCAATACGGGAATTAGTCTCTGTCGCAGGTGGGACAGACAGTCATTGGAGGAAAGGGTGGGCGGGGAGTCTGGTTTGCCGCACGCTCCTTCTGCCTACGCTTGTTTTCTGCATGCTCTCAGAATATACATCACATCACTGCATTTCATTTATCAAGACAGGTTTTTTTTTCCTCTGACATGTCTTGCCTTTTACAGGTTCATTCGGACTCTATTTTTAATGAAACATAGCGCTTAGTAATTTTGTCCAGTATTCTGCCCTCAAAATGATTACCCACTGCAAATGAAAGGCTGACTAGTCTGTACTTGCCTGATTTATTTCTTTATTAGCACTGTTAATTCTCCAGACTTTTGATGCAGCTTCCATATTCAAAGATGTTTGAAAAGACTGGTAAGAGCCTTAGCTATTTCTCCTCCAGACTGTGACTTCCCTCAGCGTTCAGGGATGCATGCCACCATCTCGCAGAACTATAGGCAAAGAGCAGGGGAGTGAGACTAATTTATTAGCTCTTTCAAAAGAGCTGGCACAGACATGATGGGCTGAATTGCTTCCTTCTGTGCTGTATGCTTCTACAATCTTATTCCACCATCATCATCATAGGCAGTCCCTCGAAGCGAGGATGACCTGCTTCCACGCCAAAAAGGGATGAGTTCACAGGTTGTTTCAATGAAGGACCTGATGTTCCAGATCCTGAACTACATCGTGAAGGGTGGAAGATGCCTGTTCTTGGATTTTTTTTCAACGTGGGGTGGCCGTTGCACACCAGCCATCACACGGGCTCGACCGAGCTAGGTCTTGGTCCAGTGGCAAGGATTACCCAAGACTAACTGGAGACCAGCTCTGCTGCACGGACTGAGTGTGCACACATATCGCAGTGTAGGCTGGCTCATGTTGCCCCTGGGCCCTCGCCTCTCCTGGGCCCTGGTCACTTCCCTCCTACGGACTCGTGCCACTCCTTCGCCCCTCCTGCTGTGCCTGCCCGCTCTGCAATCAGCGACCTGGCTTCGTAGCCGTTGCCCTCCTGCAGCAGCACTCGCTCCCTGCAGTGGTTTGTCTCCGCATGCTGCTCCCTCCGATGTATTCCACCAACTGCATTCTTACCTATAATTGTTCCATCAAATTATGCAACCACCTCTTTTATTATTATTTTCACACTCCACTGAAAATTGAGGCAAATTATTCAGTTTTTTTTTAGGGAAGAAAGTCGACTGCCCTTACCCAGTCTGGCCTATATGTGACTCCAGACCCACAGCAATGTGGCTGACTCTTAACTGCCCTCTGAAATGGCCTAGTGAGCCACTCGGTTCTAAACAAACCACTACAAGGGCTGCAGCAGTTCAAGGTGGTGGCTCTCACCTTCTCGAGGGCAGTTGGGGGTTGGCAATAAAGGCTAGCCTATCCAGTGCTGCCCACATCCTGGGAACTAATTTAAAAAAAAATTTAGTATTTCATTCTCTGATTTCTTTTCCATCTCCAGTTGATTGTTCCCTTTTTTAACTATTCTTTACTTTTTGTTATATAAAAAAAATCAGTTACAATTTCCTTTTGTTACCTGTCCATCGTTCTTTCTTCTCCTCCTTAGCTTTTCCAATCTTATAGGCCATTGATTTCCTTTTGTATTATTAGCTCTAGATTGATCGTGTACCTTTAAGTCTCATTTTAATTTCTCTAAGATAACTCTACTTTCTTGAGTAATGCCTGTTACATAATAGAATGGTACCTAATTTCTCCCGAATGACGTTCGTTTTTAGATTTGTTTTAATTGTTGTCTTGGCAAATTTATGTAGTGAGCTTTCAAATCGTGTTTCCAACCAGGATGAAGACATGAAGCAAAAGGCAAAGCAGCTGATGTATGCACGGCCTGAATTAATGTTGCCACCAAGCACAAGTGATCAGGTAAGGATTGGCTTCACTTGGACCAGCAGTTCCCTTCCCAACAGCACTTGCCTTGTGTACAATTTGTTCATTCTTGGTATAGTGGGTGTTTGAAATAAAAGAGGCTGCGCTGGACTTTAGTCTTCAGGAATAAAGATGATCTTCCATAAAACGAAGGCCCCACTTGAAGAGCTGTGTTCAGTTTTGGATTGTGTGCACATTGCAGAAGAACAACAACAATCTAAGTTGTAAACCGGCTGAGCTATTGAGAAGGCCTGTAGTTCTTGGTTTTCACAAAACAACGTGGACATAAACTTGGAATACAACTCTTTTTTCCCCCCACCCCCAACAGAAAAAAAATCTCATGTAAAAGAGAGAGCGAGCTGCACACCAACTGGGAGGGCTACACATCAACTGACCGAGAGAGAGGTGCACACTAACCGAGTTGCCTCTTTACCCAGTAAGCCGTCAGGGAATCTGGGCAGACAAGGGATTGCAGAGAAAGACGCTTTAAAAATAGGACAACTTTTCTTGGGTTTGTAGGTCTTTGTTGAGTGTTTTGTGAGGTCTAGTGAAGTTTTTGCACCTGTGGGCTGATGGTTGGTTTATTGGCTATTATAACATTTTACTGTAGCCTTCAAGTACAGTGTGTACTGTAACAATGTTTTGATCGATTTCAATACAATGCACCTGGCGTATGGGGAAGACCTGTCTCTTCTAACCTCTGCCATGACCCTGTATCACAAATTCCTTGTGTGCATTTGTGTTGCACACTTTGACTGCTGCTCTGGATCCAAACCCATTACTTCTATCACCCTTATTTTCCCTTGGAGACCTATCAGCATGGACATGATGGGCCGAATGGCCCCTTGTGTCATACTTTTTCTGAGATTCTCCCCTGTTTCCTCCTCTTCCTGTCATCCAGTCATGCCAACTTTCTCTTCATCCTCCTTGAGTACTTTGGTTGGGTAGGGATTGAAGGAGGCAATCATTACTTTTCTGCCTTCCTACGCTAATACTGCTGTTTCATGGAATCTTACAGCACAGAAGGAGGCTATTCTGTCCATTGTGCCTGTACAGGCTCTTTTGAAAGAGCTACCCAATCAATCACAACTCCCCCTGCTCTTTCCCCTTAGCCCTGCACATTTTTGCTTCATTATGTGACTGGATATTTTGGGATGTTTCTATACCATTAAATTCATACTACCCCCAAAATTGAAAGGTGACGATACATACCCCTAAATCATCTGAACTATTCCTTCTGTCATTAATCCAAATGGCTTTTATGAGTGGCAGAAAGAATTTAGATTGTATTATATTTTGCCACTGCTTTGGGGGCGATCAGATTTTAAGGTTGCCAAATACATGGTTGCTAGTATGGAAAGGGGGAACAAAACTGACATGCATATTGCTTTGTCTGCCTGTTTGTAAATGTTGCTACAAAGGCTTCACGAGTGACTACAACCAAAAGGGTGAGAATTTTAACACTTGTTTGGTTGGGCTAATTTTGTTTTAAACATTGAAGCAGTTTTTCCTGCCCACCCCTCGCTCCTTTTTATTTCCTTGAAAGACTTGCATTAATATAGTGACTTTCACAACCATGGGCCCTAAAATGCTTTACAGCCAATTAAATATTTGAGGGGGGAGGGTAGAAAGGGATTGATTAACCAAAGTAAGTGTTTTCTTTAACAAAAGCAAAATACTGCAGATGCCAAAGATTGACCGGCTGCGCTCTAAAATTGTTGAACTCAATGTTAATGTTGAGTCCAGAAGGCTATAAAGTGCCTAAATGAAAGATGAGGTGTTGTTCCTTGAGCTTCGTTGGAATAGTGTAGGAGACCGAGGACGGAGAGGTCAGAGTGGGAGTGGAGGGGAGAATTAAAGTGACAGGCGACCGGAGGTTCAGGGACTGAACGGAGGTGCTCCGCAAAGCGGTCGCCCAATCTACGCTTGGTCTCCCCAATGTAGAGGAGACTGCATCGTGAGCAGCGAATGCAGGACAATAAATTGAAACGAGTACAAGTAAATCGCTGTTTCGCCTGGAAGGAGTATTTGGGGCCCTGGATAGTGGGAAGGGAGGACATAAAAGGGCAGGTGTTGCATCTCCTGTATTTGCACGGAAAGATGCCGTGGGAAGGGGCTGGGGGTGACTGCGGAATGGACCAGGGTGTCGCGGAGGGAGCAGTCCCTTCGGAATGCTGAGGGGGGAAGGGAAGATGTGATTGGTGGTGGGGTTACGCTGGAGATGGCGGAGGATGATCCGTTGAACGCGGAGGACAAGGGGAACCCTGACGTGGTTCTGAGGAAGGGGCAGGGGTGAGAGTAGAAGTGCGGGAAATAGAACACAGTGTCGGGGGGGGGGGGGGCCCATGTTAACCATGGCGGAGGGGAATCCTCTGTGGAGGAAAAAGGAAGACATGTCTGAGGCACTAATGTGAAAGGTGGTGTTGTCCGAGCAAATGCGACGGAGACAGAGAAACTGGGAGAATGGAATGGAGTCCTTACAGGATGTGTTTTCTTCTTTACAGCCATCAACTAGTAGAAAAAGGCCACATGAAGAGGACAGTCTTTCGTCATCTAAACGGCCCACGCTCTCTTCTCTAAACAAAACAGTTGCTCAAGAGTAGGGAAAGGAGAGACGATTCGACACAACACTTGCCTCCTGTGTGCGGAGTACCCCACGATCCTGCTTTGCTTCCACTTTATTTACTCTGGGCGCCTAGTGTCCATTTTACATGAAGATTGTCTTTTGTGCTTTGCTTTTTTTATATACAAGTATAGTTCATTCTATCAATGTAACCAGAATTCTTCCTATAACAGTCATGTTTCAGATTAAAATGTTTCTAATTGGTTTTTGTTCTATGCTGTCAAGATCATGATGGGAGATGGTCATTTACAATCCTATTGCAGAGAGATGTTTTTTTTTAAACCCTACACCTTTTACGTGCTCTATACAAAACGTTACCGTATGGTTTAAATACAATTCACAGGGGAAAAATTCTGGTATAAATTCTAGGACAGTTTAAAGAGCCTTTGCACAGATTAAGCTTTAGCTGCTGAGAAATTTTGGGAGATTTGATTTAAAAACAAATGAAGTGGGACCCAAGCATGCTACTGAATGTTGCACTATCTCAAATTTCCCCAAATCGATGCAATGGGGAAAAATAATTTGATTTTGTGACGTAGAGAAAACTGGGATAAATGACTACTTTAATTACTGCTGCTGGTAATAGTTGCATTTGACTTTAAAGCTGTCAGCTGACCATGTGGGCTGGATCCCTCGGTTTAAGTTCTGACAGCAGCCTTTGGCCCTAGTTGGCGAAGGCAATGACACTTTAATATATCGTGGGAACTGAGATTTTTTTACATTCCCAAGTTTTTTTTTCGTCCTTTAGGAAGTCTGAAACTAAAGATGCATAACTAACATTTTAAATGTATACCTTTTTTGTATGAACTGCATTTAAATGAGAAGTTTTCCTTTTTGTACATCCTCGAGTTTCCGTAGAATTGGAAGTGTAGGTACACTAAGTAGTTTAGTGGGTATATTCACCGTCCGTTGTACTGAGTCATACAGATCGAGGATCCCAAGTTCGATTCCTTGGTCTGTGCCGAATTAAGCGATCGCAGCCAGGCAGCAGTAGGAGCACTACAGTTGGCATTGCTGCCTCTGTGCTGGGAAGACAGAGGACCAAAAATCAGCCAGGGTTCCTGCCCCATGATGGTTGACTGCTGCTGGAAAGTGTGCGCCTGGAGCTGGGGTCACTTTAGATCAGGCTAAACTGTGATGCTGTCGAATAGCCTGGCATTTGCTGTGCCTGTGCCATATGGAACCCCACATGCCAGCAAGAGGTGGCGCCTTCAGGGAGACAACAAATATTTGTAGATAGGAGTGGGTATTTAAGGCAATGTGTACTCACTGCTACTGATTCCATGTATTCTCGTTTCTACTGCCAAAATGGCTTGCATGTGTTGTAAGCATTTGTTTTTCTTGCTCCATTATGTTCGAGGCATGTCCCTGGATGCTCATTTTAACTGATCATGCAAACTTATCAGTGTTGTCTTTGGTGCCATTTCGCAAAGCTGCAGCACTGTTCTATGGTGGAATTAGCATGTAGCCATTTGCTGCCCTCTGATCTTTTATGATCCTCTTTCTATTCCTAAATATTTTAACCTGTCTTAATGACAACTGCACCTTGTGTTGCAACACACAATCTTTGTACACCTGACAAAACTTGACTTGTATACTCATTTAGCCGACCGTGTGACTGACTATTTCTACAGTCCCTATATGAACTTCCATAAACCCAATGGCGCTTATTGTAACAGCTTTCCTCGTGCTGTTTTTGATTCTCATCATTCCTTTTTTTGCATCCTTTCCGTGCATTTCTGGCTTCATTTGTGTGGATTCATTCCTGTATTTCTCCTCCTGTTACAAGAACTAAGTGTGGTGATGATCCTACCATGCTAAATGCAAAAGCCTTCTAGAGTAGCTTCTCAAATTAAATGGCACTGACTCGGTGTTGAACGTAACATCCTTTCCCTTCAGAGATGAACTTCTGCTTGGCTGATGTTTGAGGGAGAGGAGCAGCTCTGATGTCTGATTCCGCCTGTGTAAATGTATATTGAAAAGGTGGCAAAGTGCCAGGAGCAGGGAGCATATATGCATTGTACATGTGAAAGTAATATACGGTATGAATGACACTGTTTTAAGAATGTTTATTGAAAGTGTCCCAAGACGACGACATGTGGCATTGAGATTCCCTCTGCTGTGATTTATAAATATTTCAATTTTGTTTGTGTGGTACCAACTACCCTTCCGTGTCAAAACATCCAACATCTCCTGAACATTTAGCTGCCATTGGAGGCTTTATTGAGGGAGTATGTTTTTTTTTCTTGAAATTTGGGTTGGCTTCAGGTAAACGAATAGGTTAGAATTGGACTTAAAATCAGAACTTTTTTTTAAAAAAAAGAACAATAAAACCTGCACCTGTCCAGCCCAAAACATTAAATGCTTTCTTGAGCCTGTAAATTTGTTTTTCATTTGTGTATTGTAGATAAATGCAGCCATTAGCCACAAAGCTTAACTTATAATACAGCTGCTCTATCTCAAGCAGACTCTATTGTAAGATGGAAGCGTTTAAAGATTGTCTTGCTATCTTTCCATGGTGGCGAACTGAACTTTGATTTGGGAGAGACTGGAAGTGAGGGTAGAGGACAATTTATAAATTTGTCTAAGGAATGCCTTAACTTCTGAGTGAGGTTTAAGTTGTCCTGTACTGTTTTTAGTACACTAGTTATCATGTGTGATTTCCTCTGCATGCCAGTTTAATGAATGTAACATTTAAAATAATGGCTGTGTTAAACTGGTCGGGACTTTTAATTGAGGTAAACAGTGTGCTGACACAGCACAAGGGAAGTTAAATCCCCATCTGCTCTTTGCCCTCTGCTTTGGAAATATTTATGTAGAAGTCCCGCCTCTCGTGTGTGTCCATCAAGCCTCGTTACAGCTGCAAAATAGTTTTTCAAGAGATACATAGTTGGCCATTGTCCTTCCAATTACAACTCCCTCTGATCTGAGGAGCCAAGAAGCAACTTTAATCATCCTCACTGGGAGCATTGTGGCCTTGGGAAAGAAACTGAGGCAGGTTAGCAGCTCGGCATCACAAAGCTGCTCCCAGGCTTACCTGCAAGCAGATCTTCCCTGGCACTAATGTATTTTGAATTATGGCATAGAATTGAGAGGTGGTGACACAACATAGGTTCAGTGCAATGACATGGGGAGTGGTAGGTGACGGGTTACATCCCCGTGCCCTTTCACAAGCTGACCTGGCTCTAGCTGTGCTGTGGTGCAGAGGGCTAGAGTACAAGTCAAGGCTTTGTAAATCTTATGCAGATACATAGCTCTTGATAGCTGGCATTTGAGTTGGTTGTTGGATCCAAGAGTTGCTCAAAATGGGATACCTACTCCCAGCCTAAGGCTTTTGGTTTACATTCTATGCTATAATTAGAGATGCATTACATATTTAAGATTAAAATATTTTTGTTTCTGTAACTTCTGACATCGAGAAATTAATGAACTTTCAAAATATTTTGGTTGCTGTTTTATCTGCATGTGGTTTTTTTTTAAAAAAGACTGTTTCACTTGGTGTATGGTTAGGGAAGGTGGTTTACTTAAACTTGTTTTATAAGCCAAGGCTGACTATTTTGTACAGAAATCAATAAATGATTTGAATTGTATAGTTTTATTCATTCTTTGAGCAAAATGCATTGTTTCCTGATATTTAAGATATTGTGGTGCTCACTAATTAATAAAGCACTTTGGTCAGATTATTTAAGGAACATAAGAAATAGGTACAGGAGTAGGCCATACGGCCCCCGGAGCCTGCTCTGCCTTTTAATGGCTGATCTGATCATGGACTTGGCTCCACTTCCCTGCCTGCTCCCTATAACCCCTTATCCCTTTATCGTTTAAGAAACTGTCTACCTCTGTCTTAAATTTATTCAATGTCCCAGCTTCCCACAGCTCTGAGGCAGTGAATTCCACAGATTTACAACCCTCGTAGAAGAAATTTCTCATCTGTTTTAAATGGGTGGCCCTTTATTCTAAGATCATTCCCTCTAGTTCTAGTCTCCCCATCAGTGGAAACATCCTCTCTGCATCCACCTTGTCAAGCCCCCTCATAATCTTATATGTTTTGATAAGATCACTTCTCATTCTTCTGAATTCCAATGAGTAGAGGCCCAACCTTTCCTCATAAGTCAACCCCCTCATCCCCGGGATCAGCCTAGTGAACCTTCTCTGAACTGCCTCCAAAGAAGTATATCCTTTTCATAAATATGGAAACCAAAACTGCACTCAGTATTCCAGATGTGGCCTCACCAATACCTTTTATATAGCAGTAGCAAGACTTCCTTGCTTTTATACTCCATTCCCTTTGCAATAAAGGCCAAGATACCATTGGCCTTCCTGATCACTTGCTGTACCTGCATACTATCCTTATGCATGAAACACAAAAGTACCCCCAGGTCCCGTTGTACTGCAGCACTTTGCAATCTTTCTCCATTTTAAATAATAACTTGCTCTTTGATATTTTTCTGCCCAAGTGCATAACCTCACACTTTCCAACATTATACTCCATCTACCAAATTTTTTGCCCACTCACAGCCTGTCTGTCCTTTTGCAGATTTTTTTTGTGTCCTCACACCTTTATCAGCAAACTTGGCTACGTTACACTCAATCCCTTCTTCCAAGTCATTAATATAGATTGTAAATAGTTGGGGTCCCAGCACTGATCCCTGTGGCACCCCACTAGTTACTGGTTGCCAACCAGAGAATTAACCATTTATCCCAACTGTTTGTTTGTGTTAGCCAATCCTCTATCCATGCTAATATATTACCCCCAACTCTCTGAACTTTTATCTTGTGCAGTAACCTTTTATGTAGCACCTTGTCAAACTATGCCACTTGAGCCATTCCAAATCTTACTGCAGCGAATTGACTCCATGCAGGGGCCACTTTCAAGGTTTTATTATATGGTAAGTATGGACCAGGATAAGGGTGCTCCTGAAGGTGAAATGTAGGTCACTCTTGGGCACTGCTGTTGCTCATCACTCTGCAGTCAATCAATCTCTCTTTATTTGCTAAAGCCTTGGTTTGAGTATTTGGTCAGCTGCGAAGTGATGGGCTTGGGCATCTGTAGCATTGAGGTAGCTGGCATATTACAAGCTGTTCTGCGTAAGGTCCTTCCACCGCACTGAAAGATGATATTCATTATCTAGGTGACTAGGAAACTCGCATCCTTTGATCGATAGCTACTGGAAAGTTGCCTTTAAGAACATGTCACATTCAGCAATGTTTGTGTCAATTATATTGCAGAGGCAGAATACCTGTGTAGCTGTGCACCTTCAACAGGTGGAACCCCTATTGAATGAAGTATGGTGTGTTTCTGTGGCTGTCATGAGTTGTGTTCACCATAAACATAAGAGGGCCTGGTATCCACTGAATCACTCCCATTTGCTAGTTGTCTATTGTTCACCTTGTGACTATCCTGGTAGCGGGAGGTGGTGTGGGATTTGGGGTTGAGTTGCTCCTAAGACTTGGTGCTGGAAAATAAGTCAACCCACCATGATGGACTAGGTGATCAGATACCAGTCAGTCACAAAAACAAAATGCTGGAAATCTCAGGAGGTCCAGCAGTGAACATTTCAGGTCTGTGACCCTCTGTCAGAACTGAAAGTTTGAGATGTAACCGATTCACTTGTTCATGAATTGGTTACATCTCAAACATTTCCAGTTCGAAGGGTTACAAACCTGAAACATTAACTCTGCTTCTCTCCACAGATGCTGCTGAAATTTCCAGCATTTCCTTTTTTTAAAAATCTGATGCCAGGCAGGTTTTAGTCACTGCTGATTGACCCGCCAGCCTGGTACATTAATGGAATCTGAAGTAGGAAAAAGTCACTTAGGACTAGAATTTTTCCCATTTCGTCTCGATAGTGCTTTGGCTTGCAGGGTTAACACAAGAGTTGTCCCTGCTCGACATAGAAACTGGCAACCTTGCCAGTTTTTCATGTAAGCTGTACAGATTAAAGCTCATTAAATTCCCAAGTGCCCCCTGTGCCTAGTTGGAGCTCCTTAAAACTTGGCTCTCCCAATCTATGGCTAAGCGGGGTGTGACCACAGCAGTGATATTGTACACTTTGCATCAATACATTAAATTGGAGTTTAATTTGGAGATTTTGAGCATGGTGATGGGTTTATGTTTGGGTCAAACCCCTGCCTGTACTTTAAAAAAAAAAAAAAAAAAAAAAATTCTCTAGGTAAAATATTTAGAAACTAACTGTCTTTTATACACCATGTACTGAGCAAGCAGCAATTTGTCATATTATTTGAAAACACATTTAGCTGAGATGGGGAATTAAAGGGCCTGTCAGATTAATTACAAGACACAAATGAATAATCTACAATAAGATGCCAGTCTAGCACTGGTTGGTTGCTGGAATGGAAAAAGTCTGGCTACCATTTTAAACAATCTTATTTATTGAGGCCCCATGGAACAATGATTACATCTGAGAGGTTCTGGTTGTCTCCAGCACCATACCAAAGTTCCTTTTTTTTGTTGATTTGCTTGTATAGTTTTACTTTGGTAACATTTGACCCCTGTCCTGGATGGTTTGCTGAAATTAAGTGCTTGTATGGCTATTAACATTGTTATTGAACTATTAAGTAGTGCATGTTTCAATCATCAACTGGTAACCCTTAAAGGCATGTGGTTTTAAAGGATTAAATTCAGTCTTCTAAGTTGACTGAGTTCTACAATGACTCCCACTGAAATTTGAGCTGGTTTGGCTTTCAAAGTCTGGCTTTATTTCTCAGTTGATAAAGGAAAGCATGTGCGTCATCAAATGTTTTCCCTAATGCTGATTGAACTCTGTTCCGCCAGGCGATTAATTTTGGGCGATCTTTCAGGATATCACGATCTGCTCCCAGGGGCTGCATTTAAAACAAAAGACGTACATTATTCCAAATGTCACATTTGTTGTCATTAGCATTTTTAATCTTTTCAATACAATTTGGGAGCAGAGCAACTAGACAGGCTTTCTGATCTCAGCTCCATTGCTGTGACAAGGGATCAAGGAAAAGCGGGAGAAGCCATTGAGCCATGCGGTCCTGTTCCACCATTCAATGAGATCGTGGCTAATTTGCAACCTAACTCTATATTCTTCCCATAATCCCTTAGGATAACAAAAAACTATCTGATTTGTAATGAATATTTGATCTAGCACTAATTGCTGGTTGCAGAAGAGAGTTCCAAACTTCTACCATCCTTAGTGTGTCAGTGTTTCCTAATTCATGCATGATGGGTCAGGATCTAATTTTTAGACTATGTTCCCTCGTCCTCTAATCTCCAACCAGTGGAACTAGCTTCTCTTTACCCTTTAATATCCTGAAAACTTTGATCACCCCATAGCCTTCCAAATATTAGCGAATACAACCCTAATTTGTGTAATCCCTCCTCGTAACTTAATCCTTGAAGGCCAGGTGTCATTCCAGTAATGCTGCACTCCCTCCAAAGCCAATATATCCTTCCTAAGTGTGGTGCCCAAAACTGGTCACAGTACTCCAGGTGTGGTCTGACCAGGGTTTTGTATAGCTGCAACAGGACAACTTTTACCCTTTGTATTCTACTACAACAACAGCTAGTATTTATATAGTGTCTTGTAACGTAGTGAAACGTCCCAAGGTGCTTCACAAGAATATGCGATAAAAATGAGACCAAGCAGCACAAGGAGAAATTAGCGCAGGTATCCAAAAACTTGGTCAAAGAGGTAGGCTTTAAGGAACTTCTTGGAGAAGAGAGATAGCGAGGCGGAGAGATTTAGGCAGGGAATTTCAGAGCTTGGGGCCTAGGTAACAAAAGGCACGGCCACCAATGGATGGGCGATTATTATCAGGGATGCTCAGGAGGGCAGAATTAGAGGAGCACAAACATCTAGTGGGGGGGGGGGTTTGTGGGGCTGGAGGAGATTAGCAATAGGGAGGGGCTAGGCCATGGAGGGATTTGAAAAATGATGAGAATTTTGAAATCGAGGCGTTGCTTAACCGGAAGCCAGTGTAGGTCAGCGAGCACAAGGGTGATGGGTGAGTGGGACTTGGTAGCTGAGTTTTGGGTCGACAAGCTTCCCACTGGAGTGGAACTAAACTACAGAACCAGTGGGAACCTGTTCAACTATTGCCATCTCCAGGCCAGATTCAAGAACACCCCAACTTCTGCCGTCGAGCTACAGTAAGCAGACGATGTCGACGTCTGCACGCACACAGAGACTGAACTCCAGAACATAGTCGACTTATTTACTGAGGCATACGAAAGCATAGGCCTTACGCTAAACATCAGTAAGACAAAAGCCCTCTACCAGCCGAGACGACGACGAGATCTAACACCGCCCTCCTGTACGGCCTTTGGCCGCCTGAAGAAAAGTGTTTGAAGACCAGGCCTTCAAAACTGTCACCAAGCTCATGGTCTATAGGGCTGTAGTAATACCCGCCCACCTGTATGGCTCAAACATGGACCATGTACTGTAGACACCAAGTTGCTGGAGAAATAACCACCAACAATGTCTCTGCACGATCCTACAAATCCCCACCGTTAGCGTCCTCGACCAGGCCAACATCCTCAGCATTGAAGCACTGACCACACTTGATCAGCTCCGCTGGGCAGGCCACATTAGTTCGCATGCCAGACACGACACTCTCAAAGCAAGCGCTCTACTCGGAACTCCTTCACAGCAAACGAGCCGAAGGTGGGCAGCGGAAACGTTACAAGGACACCCTTAAAGCCCCTCTGATAAAGTGCAACATCCCCACTGATACCTGGGAATCCCTGGCCAAAGACCGTCCTAAGTGGAGGAAGTGCATCCGGGAGGGCGCTGAGCTCAGAGTCTCGTCGCCAAGAGCATGCAGAAATCAAGCGCAGGCAGCGGAAAGAGCGTGCGGAAAACCAGTCCCACCCACCCCTTCCCTCAACGACTATCTGTCCCACCTGTGATTCTCGTATTGGACTGTTCAGCCACCTAAGAACTCCTGTTAAGAGTGGAAGCAAGTCTTCCTCGATTCCAAGGGACTGCCTATGATGATGATGGGTGAGTGGGACTTGGTGCGAGTTAGGACACAGGCAACTGAGTTTTGGATCACTGCTAGTTTACGTAGGGTAGAATGTGGTCTGGTCATAGTCATACAGCTATAAAGGCCAGCTTTCCATTATCCTTTTAACTTATTTTCTGTACCAAACGTCGTCGTCTCCTCCTCCTCCGTCCCTTTGAACCTCCACCGTTTATTTTCTAAATGGTGAAAAGTTCTCAGTTCTATCCTTTTTAGGTCCATTGATTTTTATATTTACAACTTAAGAACTAATCGTACTTAGGCCAAATTAATATCTGCTACAGCAAAGGGGGGGGGGGGTCTGCGAGAGGTTTTCAGGGGGTCCGCCATAAATAATCTCTGATTTAAAAAAAATACACCATCGTGTAAAGGTGGGATCGAGCTGAGCAAACTGGCGGCTCCGGTCACCCGCCCCCGGAACATCTGTGCGACGACAGCTGCCACCAGGCCCAGGCCCCCGCTCACTGTGAAGGGAGAGAAACGGCAGGGATGAGGGAAAAGTGTGTTGGGCTGACAATCGAGCAGAAACCCGGGACCAGCTCTGGCCCGGGAACAGTCGGGGAGTTGCGGGGAAAGAGGGAAACTGGGGGTCAGGTGATTGTGGCTCGTGGAGGATAAGGAGAGTGGGATGGGTGTCAGGGACCAGTATTTTCTGCATTGCTGGGAGAGCAGCAGGAGGATGGTGAGTAGGAGCGCCAAGAGAATTTATAGACAGCAAATATACTTGTGTTACAGGGGGGTCCACTGAATTTTTATAACGCGGAAGATTGGGAACCCCTGTTATATAGTATCTCAACACTTTCCAGTAGGCAAACCTCAATTTTCAAAAGTTGGTGTGATTAAAAATACTTTTAAGAATTACTCCGTGGCAGGCAGCACAATGAAATCAAGTGGTGTGATAGAGTATTCAAACAGGCTCATTTAGACAGACTGTAAAAATTCACAGACCCCCAAGTCAAGGATGCTACATGCAGTTTGGGATGCTACATGCAGTTTGGCATGTTGCATTAACTCATCAATCAACTTGACATTTTCGGACCTTGGGTAGCGAGCCAATTAAAACGTTAAAAGACTTTCAAGTGAGCCAATAAAGTCAAAGAAGGCGAGTTCTTTTCTGTAAATTGATCCAGACATAAATACAGCCATTTTGACCATGTGGGCACGTACAGCCTATGGAGTTGGGGGCCATAAAATGGAAATTAAAAAGGACAACACCGGTACTTATAGGGCTGGGTCCACATGAACTAACCACGCCGGTCTGGATAGGCCCAGTAGATCAACCCCTTTTGGGAATGGACGTTCTAATCCAAATAGATTCATCGTTGCATTTCGAGGATGGTCGGGTGACATAGTCAATTAGAACTTTGAAGAAAGAAGAATTGAAGGAACACCCGATATGGGCTAAAGATAAGAACGATTGTGGCCTACTCCAGATGGAGCCTGCGTCATTTACAGGGACCAAGCCTCCATGCACTAAATAGTATCCCATCAGTCCAACTGCCATCGCGGGAATCTTACCGGTTACTCAGCAATTGGAGAAACAAGGGGTGCTTATTAAAACGCATAGCTCCTCCAATAGCCCCGTGTGGCTGGTACAGAAATCTAATGAGACTTGGCGTTTGACTGTCGATTATAGGAAAGCTAACCAGTGTATTGATCAAAAAGCTCCTTTGATCGCAGATCCCTCCACCATTTTTAATGCCCTCAAACCGGAACATAAATATTTCTCGGTTATCGATATGGCCAACGGATTTTGGTCGGTGCCTCTGGCACCGGAGGTTCGACAGTGGTTTGCTTTCACTGTCCAAGGACAACAGTATACTTGGACCCGGTTACCGCAGGGTTTCCACAAAAGCCCAACGGTATTCCACATGGCTTTACAAAGCCATTTGCGAGAATTACCTCCCCTGTCATCCACAGTCATACAATATGTAGACGATATCCTGCTAGCTTCAAACACGGAGGAACAGCATGAACAAGATTTACGAGCTTTGCTGGATCACCTTCGGCTGAAAGGACATAAAGCCAGCATCGACAAAGCACAAATCACCAAGAAGGAACACCATGGCCCCAGGCACTACTATGTAGTAGTGCTATGTAGCATTAGGGCAACCCTGAACAGAACTACAGGTCTAAGCCCATTTGAAATTATAACAGGAAGACCCATGTCGCTGCCAGGAACTATCGATTTACGGAAAGCTGATGTTCACGTAATGAGTGACACTTTGTTATCATACTGTCAGAACCTAACCAATGCTATTAGTTCTGTTTCCCGACAGGTATCGGCAGCTTGGGGTAATCCACCCGAAGGAGGACACGACATCATCCCGGGAGTCTGGGTGAATGTGAAAAAGTTGCATAAAGAACCTTTGGGTGCCAAGTGGGAGGGACCTTATCAAGTGTTATTGACCACCCAGGTAGCTGTTAAAGTCCAAGGAAAGAAAGCCTGGATCCACGCTTCACACGTTAAACGAGCACCCGTAACTGAAGCTGAAATCTAATAAGGACAATTACTTTTCGCGAAAATATATAAATTTACTGTAGTATTGATTGTAGGTATTCTAGGCATAGGCCTACTTCTTACTAGCCGACCCTCTGCACCAAAGGGAAATAGTAGGGTAGCAAGGGAATTACATGTAAATACCTTTTTATATATGTCATACATTTATGCCAAACAAGGTAACATTTCTAGTTGTTGGGTGTGTACGCATATTCCTATTCACTCAAAGTGAGGGATTCCCTTGAGGCCAGTTCCCTTGAATATCTCGGAAATGGCTGAGTGGATAATTAATCAAAATAAAACAGGCAATGCGTTTCAGGATACGGAAAACTGGGCATGTAAATGGAAGTCATCAGGTTACAATCTGACTACCTTTGAAGGGGGATACCAACCATGCTACAATAATTCCAAACGGCCCACATTTTTTGTTGTCACTAATACAACGGGAATAGGAAGACCGGGGGAATTGATCTGTATGATTAGAAACATCAAAGGAGGCCAAAATATGGGGTATAGTAACTGCTCCCCGAATTATAACATAATCAAGCCACGGAACCGTCCAAACTGAGCTGATGCGGGAATTCTTAACGTAACGGGGATTCTGAATAAAACAGATGGAAAAGCCTGGACAGGCCCAGAGTGTTGCTGACAAAGAAACAGCTAACCTTCATTGCCTATAATGGCACCTATTGAGTGTGTGGCCACAAGGCCTACCTTTGGCTGCCCCAGAATTGGATGGGATCCTGCTATTTAGCCTACATTGTGCCTTGTATGTATCATATAAAGTCACTGTCGGAACATTTACACCGTCCTAAGAGAGCTATCACAGAAACAGAGAGGTTCTTTGCCATTCTGATTCCTGGGTATGGGACCGCCAAACTGGCAAGGGAATCCATTAACATGGCATCCGTTGTGGAACAGGTAGCCAATGATACCTCAGAGGCCCTAGTTAAAATCAATGCAGAAATGGTAGCAATCCACACAGTAGCCCTGCAGATTAGACTGGCCCTTGATTACATCCTGGCTGAAAAGGGAGGTACTTGCGCCCTACTCGGAACTGAGTGTTGCACGTATATCCCAGATAGCTCCAAAGAAATTACCCACTTAGCGGAGCATATCCAAAAGGAGGTAGAAAAACTTAAGCAACCCCCATCATTCACTTTGTGGAGCGGAGCCACTGAATGGCTAGGTTCAATAGGAGCTTCATTAGTGGAAGGTTTAATTCTATTTGTTGTAATTGTTTTACTTTTATATTGTTTGTTTATGTTGATTAAATGTTGTTGCGACCAGGCGGCTGTAGCTGCTGTCCCGCAGGTGAGAGACCTTGCAGGTCCCAGCAGACCGTCTGTACGTGGAACAGGGGTGTGTTATGCTTAAGGAGAGGTTGTTTACTGGTTGAATTAAGATATTGATTTGGATTAAATTGGAATAAGGTTAATTAACCTACTAAAACCAGACTTCCATTGTGGCCACGATGGAACTCGGGTTGGTGTAAATTTGTGTGGAAGCTACTAGTCTGGACATGTGGCGAAACACATCAACAAATTTTAGAAGGAAACTCTATTAACATGTATGAAATTATTTTGTGACTGTTTAACCAGTGATACCTGATGTTTTATGATTCAGTTTGTGAAAGAATCAAAGGGGGGATTGATAGAGTATTCAAACAGGCTCATTTAGACAGACTGTAAAAATTCACAGACCCCCAAGTCAAGGATGCTACATGCAGTTCGGCATGTTGCATTAACTCATCAATCAACTTGACATTTTCGGACCTTGGGTAGCGAGCCAATTAAAACGTTGAAAGACTTTCAAGTGAGCCAATAAGGTCAAAGAAGGCGAGTTCTTTTCTGTAAATTGATCCAGGCATAAATACAGCCATTTTGACCATGTGGTTTCAGTAAGAACAAAGACCTGGCTTGAAGCCAAGTAGTTTGTTGCTCTCTGCCAAGATTAAAAAGTTAAAACTACCATCGGAGTTCGTATTTCATTGGAAATTAAGAGATCTAACAGGTGGAATTGTTAATTTCAACCCTTTATTCTACAGTCACTTCAGCAGAGCACCCAGATAAGCTATGAGCAGGTCATGCCCAAACTTGGAATTAATGCCATCAAAGAAAGAGAAACAGATCTCTCATTTATTTTGTGATGCATCCTTGCACATGTACCTAGAACATTTTCAATGTAGAGGGCAGTCGTTCTCAAACTTTCTCATGCCGATAGCTCATCATCATCATAGGCAGTTCCTTGAAATCGAGGAAGACTTGCTTCCACTCCTGAAGTGAGTTCTTGGGTGGCTGAACAGTCCAATAAGAGAGCCACAGACTCGGTCACAGGTGGGACAGATATTCATTGTGGGAAGGGGTGGGTGGGACTGGTTTGCTGCATGCTCTTTCCGCTGTCTGCGCTTGATTTCTGCATGGTTTCGGCTTTGCGACTCGAGATGCTCAGCGCCCTCCCGGATGCACTTCCTCCACTTAGGGTGGTCCTTGGCCAGGGACTCCCAGGTGTCAGTGGGGATGATTGGGTATCAGGGAGGCATTGGGTACAATGGATGGAGAACTGTCTTGCCAAATGCTAAAAGGAGGCTAACTTAATAAGGTTTTGCATATACACAGAGCCTTTGAGATTTGTTTTTCTTCTCGCTCTAATCAACTGTAATTCTCTGAACTGCCCCAACTTTTGTTTCACCATCCCATACTCTGACCTGTCTCTGTCAGACCACCAACTCAGATGCAGCAACCTAGACCATTTCTTTCAGCTCTTGGTGTGCAAGGAAGCACTGCCTTGCTTTCTATTCCATCACACTCCTCCATGGCATTGGGCTTCCTTCACTAGGATAGCCACAACCTAAGAACTGTTGCCAAAACTGACCCACCTCGGCCCAAGACCCATAAGGTGCTTAAGGAAGATGTTTGAGGAATTAAACAAACTTTGTATGAGAATTCCACTCCGAGTGCAAATGTCAGCAGTAGTTCTCTCCCCAACTGATTACAAGTGGCACTTGGTATGGTAGCTATTACTGTCTCCTCTTACCATACCCAATTTAGACAGGTCTTGAACTGCAGTCTGGAGATCACTGGCAGAGTGGGGAAAAGAAAAGCTTGCATTTATATAGTGCCTTTCACGACCACTGGACGTCACAAAGTGCTTTATAGCCAATTAAGTGCTTTTGTAGTGCAGTCACTGTTGTAATGTAGGAAACGCGGCAGCCAATTTGCACACAGTAAGCTCCCACAACCGGCAATGTGATAATGACCAAATAATCTGTTTTTAGTGATATTGATTTGAGGGATAAACATTGGCTGAGGCACCAGGGATAACTCCCCTGCTCTTCTTTGAAATATTGTCACAGGATCTTTTACATCCACCTGAGAGACGGTATCCCCGACAGTGCAGCACTCCTGCAGCGCTGCACTGGAGTGCCAGCCTAGATTTTTGTGATAGGAAAACAGCCTAGGAAAGTTTGAAGAGTTTACAGTATGATCAATTCCACTGCCTCATGAGCTAATTAAAAGCAGTTGAAATGAAGATGAACTGTGTCCAGCAGAGCCATATCCAAATGCCTAAAGAGGAACTGCCATTCTGCTCCGATGCCATATAAAAGGTGACCTATCAATATTAGATTGGTACTGTATGGGAGCATAAGCACATTTAAAAGATGGTCTCTTGTACTAAAGCCACTTCACAGCACAACATTGTCACCAATTTATAATCCACTGCAAGACTTGACATGGAGTTCTGATACAAGAAATCCATCCAGTCGCTAACAGTAGTTATGGACTACAAACTCACATGTCTAAAATAGTCCTTATACACTTAGAACAGGTTCCTAGCTAAATTAATGGGAGATACTGACTTTAATGCTAGTACCGAAGATGGTTCTCTTCAGTTACTGGGATAACAGCATAACTTGGAAGTTAGATTATATGGAAGTTTCACTCTCAACTTGGGCTGTGAATGGTGCACACCAATGCTATGTGGCAAAGGTAGACATTTGCCCTTCACCTTTTAAGAGTTTGATCACGTTAACCCCTTCCCTTCCAAAATGCACATTTCATTGGCTTCCATCAATGTCAACCAAGTTACCTGACTTAATCAGCTTTGAGCAAGGCATTTGAACACCATACCTGCATTAGTTCACAGATGGCCAACAGATCAGCCAATGTAATCTCGTCACCACACAGAAAGGGTTGGTTCTGCAGAAACATAGATTCCAACTTGTCCAAGGTTACAGTTAATTCAGACAGAGCTTTGGTCAGCTTGATCTCATCGACTGGCTGGCCTGTCATCTTAGGAATCAAAACCTGTACAAATATATTGCAGAAAGAAATTAGTGATGTTCCAAAACACTACCAGGCAGTGATGGGAAGCCACCATTTAGTTCCCCATATATGTTTTTGTTTATTATTCGTTCCGGGATGTGGGCATTGCTGGCAAGGCCAGCATTTATCGCCCATCCCTAATTGCCCCCAAGAAGGTGGTGGTGAACCGCTGCAGACCGTGTGGTGAAGGTGCTCCCAGTGTTGTTAAGGAGGGTGTTCCATAATTTTGACCCAGCCACGATGAAGAAATGGTGATATATTTTCAAGTCAGGCTGTTGTGTGACTTGGGAGGGGAACTTGGAGGTGATGCGCCTGTCCTTCCAGCTGGTAGAGGTCGCGGGTTATGGGAGGTGCTGCCAAAGCAGCACGTTGCTGCAGTGCATCTTGTATATAATGAGTTGTCAATGATACACATACCATTACAGGTGATGCCAAGTGGTGGGGAGGGAAATTAAGACTGTGCATCACCCTAGGCCACTCTCACTTTTGACTTGGGAGTGGCACTGGTGAAGGTATGGGTGCAGATTGGGAGTGGCACTGGTGACGGTGTGGGTGCAGATTGCCTTAGCAAGGGGAGCAATACGAGATGTGGAAGACCTAAAAACGGGAAAAGAAGAAAATAGGAGTAAAGTTAAATGACGGTGCCTCTCGGTGAGCTATATGACAACATATGCTTAACTGGTTCATTTTGTTCCAAGCATTGTGTTACTTCGTTACCCCATTGAATTTATCTGGTCTTACACTTCAGGTAAATGATCTGTTAGTGCTCAGACTGGTATTTGCTGCTTCTGGGGCTGTTAACGTGAAATGGCAGGATCCAGGCAGAAAATCACACTACACACGGTGCACAGAGAAATTCACGGCATTTATTGCCCACTATTACCCTGTAATAATAACTTTCCCTACTTGGCTCAGGCGATTATTACTGAAGTCAAATTGCTTTTCCCTAGCGTATTTTAATTTCTTGATCTTCCATTAAATTGTCTTAGCCTCTCATCTAGTTTTAGCTCTCGAGTATTTGTTCCATTGGACTTGTAGGATATCTGGGGGGGGGTTAAGAAACAGGACCTCGTGGATTGAATTTTGTCCAGCTTTATTTCTGATTTGGGGCACAGGAAAAACAAACCACCAGCCAGTCACTGTTCCCACGATGTGGCAGCGCAGCGGTCTGGAGGTCCCGAGCAGGCTGCTCACCACCTTGTACACTGACGAATGCTCAGGCCCAAAAATCTGAATACGCCACGCAATGAAAAAAAAATTAGAGGGAACAGTGTACACGCCCCTTACCAATGGCATAACATCTCTGTCTCACCAGTTACTTTCAGGGTGGGCAGAGGAAACGTTTTAAGGACACCCTCAAAGCCTCCTTGATAAAATGCAACATCCCCACTGACACCTGGGAGTCCCTGGCCAAAGACGGCTCCAGGTGGAGGAGGTGCATAGGGGAGGGCGCCGAGCACCTCGAGTTTCGTCGCCGAGAGCATGCAGAAAACAAGCAAACGCAAGCAGCGGAAGGAGCGTGCGGCAAACCGGACTCCCCACACACCCTTTCCTTCAACCACTGTCTGTTGCACCTGTGACAGAGACTGTAATTTCCATATTGGACTGTTCAGTCACCTGAGAACTCACTTTTAGAGTGGAAGCAAGTCTTCCTCGATTTTGAGGGACTGCCTATGACTTTCAGGTACATTTTACTCTACTTTCAAGGTGTGGATTTTTCCTTCTCCTATGTAATTTGAGCATTAGAAACTTCTTCAGGAGCCACTGTGTGAACTCTCCGTTTCCCTCTGTACTTCACTCCACTCCCCATCTCTAGCCCAATTGTAGAGCACTTACTGCCACCTTAGATGGGTGTTTTTATTTTCCTCTCCCAGGAGATGCTATGGCTGTTGATGGGTGGGGAGCACTGGGGAGGGAGGGGTCTTGTTGCCCAGCCGCAACATGACTGTACTTTGTGTACGTTTCCCCCACTCGTCCTCCTCACTGTGACACGTCACACCGCATCGCGATGGAACCCATCTTCTCGCCGACTGCTTCCTGCTGCAGGAGGCGGCGGCGGCCACTCCACATCCACAGAGAATCTTCAGGGAGCCCTTCTCCTACCTCAACTTCACCGAGAAGCAATGTATGAGCCGTCATTTCAGCTCACAAACGATTTCCAATGGTTGTTGCAGCCACAACAAAACCTCCTCTTTAGGAGGTGCAGGCTGCCTTTAAGCAGTGCCATGGACTCCCGATATTGGGTCCCCATCTCATGCCTGCAGCCACTGAACAGCATGGGTAGCGCTGGCTGCATGGAGCAATCATTGTAATGAGTAGGCAGTATGTATATTGCTATCAACGGGTGTGGGTTATTTGCCGTGATCCCTGCGTTAACCAATTTCACCCCAGTGACTTTTTTGTTTTAGGTTCCCTTGTACCGCTGGTATTTGGTCCTCTTTTCCCCACTCTGAAAATGGATACATTCCTGTGCGCGCTTCACCGTCAGAATATAAACATTTATGTAGAAACAATACAATAACGAGAGGGCACAGATTTAAGGTGACTGACAAAAGAACCAGAGGCAACATGAGGATAAGCTTTCTTATGTAACGAGTAGTTAGGGTTTGGAATGCACTGCCTGATAGGGTGGTGGACACAGATCCAATAGTAGCCTTCAAAAATGAAATGGACAAATACTTGAATGAGAAAAAATTGCAGGGATATTGTGTCGCGTATTGTACCTCTAGCGTACTGTATGGAGGCATTTTTAAATGAAATTCAGAATGAAAATACATGGGCTTTGCAGTACTCCTTTAATACAAAGGCGAGAGGCAAATCGCGGTTCAGGAAAGTACGCTGTGCGGAAAGTTCTTTGATACCCACCTCCAGGATGAAGACTTTCGCTGCGTGAGGCCTCACGTTGGTGTGCTGCCACGCCATGTACTCATCCACCTTTGCCCGTTGCAATAGGTCTTGAGGGTACCAGAACCGAGGGACATCGTACTTTGTGGCCAGGTACTTCAGAATGGCAACACTGCAAATAAAGTGCTTAAGTAGAGTGAAAACATTTTATGACTATTTTCTACAGTTGAATGGGGTACGGTAGCACAGTGGTTATGTTATCGGACCAGTAATCCAGAGGGCCTGGACTATTGATGCTGAGGCACGAGTTCAAATCCCACCACGGCAGCTGGGGAATTTAAATTCAGTTAATTAAACAAATCTGGAATAAAAAGCCAGTATCAGCAATGGTGACCATGAAACTAACTGATTAGTAAACCAGATGAGTTTTTACAATAATGTCCTTTAGGGAAGGAAATCTGCCGTCCTTACCCAGTCTGGCCTAGATGTGACTCCAGACCCACAGCACTGTGGTTGACTCTTAACTGCCCTCTGTGGTTCAAGGCGGCTCACCACCATCTTCTCAAGGGCAATTAGGGATGGACAATAAATGCCGGCCTTGCCAGCGACGCCCACATTTTATGAACAAATAAAAAATAAATTACTTTGATAAGTGTTACTATGACAACCCGCACGCTCGTGCAATATATGGTGCAGTTGTGTTTTTTCTGCTTCACCATTAAGTGACCCAAACATCGGTGCCCTCCGCCTCAAATTTTGCTTAAATATTGAAAAACCAAGTGTTACCATCAGTACCCTGTCAAGGGTAATGCCTGCTGTTCATTACCAGCATTCATGATTTGTCATTTCATCTCTACTAAGAGTGAAACTACTGTGTATTATCATTGAGACATCTTTGAACTCCAACTTATATCGCTCTATGTAACATGTACAAGAGCATAATAGGAGCAGAATTAGGCCATTCAGCCCTTCGAGCCTGCGCTGCCATTCAAGAAGATCATGGCTGATATTCTACCTCAACTCCACCTTCCCGCCCTTTTCCCATATCCCTCGATGCCCTTAAAAGTCCAAAAATCTATCTCTCTCATTTTGAATACACTCAACGACTGAGTATCCACAGCCCTCTGGGGCAGAGAATTCCAAAGAGTCACAACCCTTTGAGTGACAAAATTTCTCCTCATCTCAGTCCTAAATAGCCAATCCCTTATTGTGAGACTGTGACCCTTGGTTCTAGACTCCCCAGCCAGGGGAAACATTCTCCCAGCTTCAAGCCCCTTAAGAATTTTACACGTTTCAATGAGATCACCTCTCATTCTTCTAAACTCCAGGGAGTATAGGCCTAGTTTACTCAATCTAGGAAAGACTGGAGACTAAAGGCAAGAAAGGAAATCAACACACAAGATATATTTTGTATCCTATCGAAAACTGTGGGAGAGGAACTCGAAGGTCCTTCCCAAAGATATGCTGTTCTACAATCTTTTGTTTTTGTCTGATTCTTCAAGTTGAGATAAAGACTCACAGAGCTGCCTCTTACTCATTCTGAGAATTTCAAAACTGAAACTTTTTACTTCCCTCATTCTTTCTATCCACCTACACACATCAGACTTTAAAAAACATTACAAAAGCACTTCATTGGCTGTAAAGTGCTTTGAGACGTCTGGTGGTCGTGAAAGGCGCTATATAAATGCAAGTCTTTCTTTTTATTAGTATGATTACAGTTGGATCTGTTGCAGTTCCAGCACTGAGTGTAGGGTTCTGCCATAACACCTGGTTTCACTGGACAGTGAGGCAACCATAGTCGATGCCACTGTTCTGGCAACACCACCTTGCATTTATATAGCGCCTTTAACGTGGATCCCAAGGTGCTAATAAGAAAGGCAGACTTGCATTTCTAAAGCGCTTTTCACGACCACCGGACATCCCAAACCACTTTACAGCCAATGAAGCATTTTTTGAAACATTAAGACAGACTGCAAAAGCTTCTATAGATATGTAAAGAGAAAAAGGTTAGTAAAGACAAACATAGGTCCCCTGCAGTCAGAATCAGGGGAAGTCATAACAGGGAACAAAGAAATGGCAGACCAATTGAACAAGTACTTTGGTTCGGTATTCACTAAGGAGGACACAAACAATCTTCCAGATATAAAACGGGTCAGAGGGTCTAGTAAGAAGGAGGAACTGAGGGAAATCCTTATTAGTCGGGAAATTGTGTTGGGGAAATTGATGGGATTGAAGGCTGATAAATCCCCAGGGCCTGATGGTCTGCATCCCAGAGTACTTAAGGAGGTGGCCTTGGAAATAGCGGATGCATTGACAGTCATTTTCCAACATTCCATAGACTCTGGATCAGTTCCTATGGAGTGGAGGGTAGCCAATGTAACCCCATTTTTAAAAAAAGGAGGGAGAGAGAAAACACGGAATTATAGACCGGTTAACCTGACATCGGTAGTGGGTAAAATGATGGAATCAATTATTAAGGATGTCAAAGCAGCGCATTTGGAAAGAGGTGACATGATAGGTCCAAGTCAGCATGGATTTGTAAAAGGGAAATCATGCTTGACAAATCTTCTGGAATTTTTTGAGGATGTTTCCAGTAGAGTGGACAAGGGAGAACCAGTTGATGTGGTGTATTTGGACTTTCAGAAGGCTTTCGACAAGGTCCCACACAAGAGATTAATGTGCAAAGTTAAAGCACATAGGATTGGGGATAGTGTGCTGACATGGATTGAGAACTGGTTGGCAGACAGGAAGCAAAGAGTAGGAGTAAATGGGTACTTTTCAGAATGGCAGGCAGTGACTAGTGGGGTACCGCAAGGTTCTGTGCTGGGGCCCCAGCTGTTTACATTGTACACTCATGATTTAGACGAGGGAATTAAATGTAGTATCTCCAAATTTGCGGATGACACTAAGTTGGGTGGCAGTGTGAGCTGCGAGGAGGATGCTTTGAGGCTGCAGAGTGACTTGGATAAGTTAGGTGAGTGGGCAAATGCATGGCAGATGAAGTATAATGTGGATAAATGTGAGGTTATCCACTTTGGTGGTAAAAACAGACAGACTATTATCTGAATGATTAGGAAAAGGGGAGGTGCAACGAGACCTGGGTGTCATGGTACATCAGTCATTGGAGGTTGGCATGCAGGTACAGCAGGCGGTTAAGAAAGCAAATGGCATGCTGGCCTTCATAGCGAGGGGATTTAAGTACAGGGGCAGGGAGGTGTTACTACAGTTGTACAGGGCCTTGGTGAGGCCACACCTGGAGTATTGTGTACAGTTTTGGTCTCCTAACTTGAGGAAGGACATTCTTGCTATTGAGGAAGTGCAGCGAAGGTTCACCAGACTGATTCCCGGGTTGGCGGGACTGACATATCAAGAAAGACTGGATCAACTGGGCTTGTATTCACTGGAGTTCAGAAGAATGAGAGGGGATCTCATAGAAACGTTTAAAATTCTGACGGGTTTAGACAGGTTAGATGAAGGAAGAATGTTCCCAATGTTGGGGAAATCCAGAACCAGGGAACACAATCTAAGGATAAGGGGTAAGCCATTTAGGACCGAGATGAGGAGAAACTTCTTCACCCAGAGTGTGTTGAACCTATGGAATTCTCTACCACAGAAAGTTGTTGAGGCCAATTCACTAAATATATTCAAAAAGGAGTTAGATGTAGTCCTTACTACTAGGGGGATCAAGGGGTATGGCGAGAAAGCAGGAATGAGGTACTGAAGTTGCATGTTCAGCCATGAACTCGTTGAATGGCGGTGCAGGCTCAAAGGGCCGAATGGCCTACTCCTGCACCTATTTTCTATGTTTCTATGAAGTGTAGTCACTGTTGTAATATTAAGAAACACGGCAGCCAATTTGCTCACAGCAAGCTCCCACAAACAGCATTGGTGATAATGACCGTATAATCTGTTTTTCGTGATGTTGATTGAGGGATAAATATTGGCCAGGACACTGGGGAGAATCCCTTGCTCTTCTTCGAAGTAGTGCCAGGGGATCTTTTATGCCCACCTAGAGTCAGAGTCATTATGGCACAGAAGGAGGCCATTCGGCCCATCGAGTCCATGCCGGCTCTCTGTAGAGCAATCCCAGTCAGTCCCATTCCCCCTGCTCTATCCCCGTAGCCCTGCAAATTTACTTCCCTCAAGTGCCTATCCAATTTCCTTTCGAAATCATTGATAGTCTCCGCTTCCACCACCCTCGTCGGCAGCGAGTTCCAGGTCATTACCACTCGCTGCGTCAAAAAGTTCTTGCTTACATTACCCCTGTATCTCTTGCCCAAAATCTTAAATCTGTCCCCCCCCCAGTCCTTGTACCATCAACTAATGGGAAATCTGAGAGATAAGTGTTCACCTTATGGCCTAATGGGTAATCTAGCACTAGCTGTACATTAGGAAAGTGTGTGTGTGTGGACATTATGCGAGAGCTGGTCTGGGCAAGGCTATGAAGCACCCCATGGTTAAATAATCTACCAACTATCTAGACTCACACAAGAGGAATGTCCTCTTGGGCAAGGTAATGGCGGATATGGATGTTTAGCCCCAACAAGTGTAAAACTCAAGAAAGGAAAGAGAAAAAGTATCCCCAAATTAAGTTCAACACCCACCTCTCTGTCAGAACAAATCCACTGTCCACAATCACTGGCACTTTCTGCATTGGGTTCAGTTTAGTAAACTCTGCGCCATTCTGTTCACCTGTTCAAATAAAAGAGATAAAGATTAACTAAGGATCAATGTAGTTATATATAGAAACACAGCTGGATCAAAGCCAAAGGAAGCAGTGCCTCTTCACCGTGACTTGCTATTGGCTCTGCAGTGAACGTTTCCCCCTCACCTCTCCTCTCCAGCCCCATATCCACAGCTCTTCATTCCTCAACTCTCGTTACATTTTCTGAGTTTCAGGCCAGCTTAGGGACATTTTATATACCTAGGAGGTCATGTTGGCACTCCAGGTGTTTGCCACATTTTTTAAATGTCTTTGGCTTACCCACAGGTTAGCGAGAAAGGCAGTTAACGAGATCGCAACAAGAATGTGCAAAATAGTAAATAGTGTAGATAAGGTTGACCCAGAAAATTATTCCAAAATAAGTAGGTAGGACCTGAGGGTGTGGAATGCTCTGCCTGAAAGGACGGTGGAAGCCGATTGAATAGTAACTTTCAAAAGAATTGGATAAATACTTGAATAGGAAAAATTTGCAGGGCTATGGGAAAAGAGCAGGTAGCGAGATTAATTGAACAGCTCTTTCAAAGAGCCGGCACAGGCATGATGGGCCACATGGCCTCCTGCTGTGCTGTAAGATTCTGTGATATAAATTTAAATTAATGGAAAAGTAAATGTAGATCAGAGAGAACTTCTTTACTCAAATTCTGGTTGCACTTCAGTCCCACGCTCCTGATCTTTGGGCATCCTGTGCGGAAGGGAGCAGGCAGGTCGGAAGGCCTCTTCGTCGGACTGCTCCTGGCCAAGGTGGCCATTAACCGGTACAGGCAGCGGGTGATCGAGGGGTCGTGCAGCCCGACTGCCTGCCTCTCTTCCACGGTTACGTCTACCGGTACGCTCGCGGCCTTCCGCGAGAGGTGGGCACCGGAGACTGGCGTACATCATACCCCCCATCCCTAATTGCCCTCGAGAAGGTGGTGGCTCACTAGGCCATTTCAGAGGACAGCTAAGAGTCAATCCAATTGCTGTGGGTCTGGAGTCACATACAGGCCGGACCGGCAGATTTCTTTCCCTAAAGGAACCAGATGCGTTATTACGTCAATCCGGTAGTTTCATAGTCACAGTTACTGATACTAGCTTTTAATTCCAGATTTATTTAATTAACTAAATTTAATTCCCCAGCTGCCGTGGTGGGATTTGAACTCGCATCTCCAGATCATTAGTCCAGGTCTCTGGATTACTACTCCAGTAGGATAACCACTATGCTACTGTTCCCTCCAACCGACTGACCGACTGACTGACTGACTGACCGACCTCAGGGCCGATTGAGACTACCACCTCAGTAGCGGCCTTAAAGGGACAGGCCAGTTGACTGCCAAGTACTGGAAAAAAAATCCGAATCGTGTTCCGAACACCTGTGTTCAGCTACAGTTGCAACAGTTCTTCGAGCTTCAAATTACAACACAACCAATATGTAAAACTTGAAAATAAAGTATGGAGCAGTATATATCTGTAAATCTACAGAGCATGTGCTTGATCTACTTACACTGGCTGTTCCAAAAAAGTTACATAAATATACACAAGGCCAGCAAGCTATAATCTATTATTATTTGTGTCAGCTGTGGCTCAGTGGGTAGCACTTTTGCCTCCCAGTCAGAAGGTTGTGTGTTCAAGTCCCACTCGAGAGACACGAGTGCAAAATCTAGGCTGACACTCCAGTGCAGTGCTGAGGGAGTACTGCACTGTCGGAAGTGCCGTCTTTTGGATGAGACTTTAAACCGAGGCTCCGTCTGCTCTCTCAGGTGGACGTAAAAGATCCCATGGCACTATTTCGAAGAAGAGCAGAGGAGTTCTCCCCCATGTCCGGGACAATATTTATCCCTCAATCAACATCACTAAAACAGATTATCTGGTCAATCATCACATTGCTGTTTGTGGGAGCTTGCTGTGCACAAATTGGCTACCGCATTTCCTACATTGACTACACTTCAAAAGTACTTTAATGGTTGTAAAGCGCTTTAGGATATTTTGAGGTTATTAAAGGTGCTATATGCAAGTCTAACAGGAGCAGGCCATTCAGCCTGTCTCTCCCCCCCCCCAACCACCCATTTAATGAGATCATGGCTGATCTATATCTTAACTGTCTTTGGTTATATATCTGTTACACCTTTACTGCGACACACAAGAGACCAAACCAGGAAGTATAACGCAAGAAATATAAATTGATTTAAACCTAACAAAACATTATCAATCTCAATTTTCGAAATTTTCAATTGACTCCCTAGTCTCAACCTATTTTTTGAGGAGGGGCGAGAGTGTAGGATTACTCGTGACAGAGGTTCGGGAAATGTTTGGTGCAGAGGTGCGGCAAGAAATCGTGGCAGAGGTGCAGCGAGTGTATTTGTGGCGGAGGAGCGGAGAGAGATTGTGGCGGAGGTGCAACGAATGAGGGTACGGGGCCCAGAAGAGCCCAGGGGCAGCACGGATCTGTCCACACTGCGATACATGTGCGCACTAGGTCCGTGCAACGGAGCAGTTCTCCAGTCGTCCTGGTTAACCCTTGCCACTGGATAAAGGCCTAGCTCTTGTCAAGCCCGTGTGGTGGCTGATGTGCAACGGTCACCACACGTTAAAAAAATCCACGCACAGGCATCTTCCACCCCCTTCAACTGGAACATCGGGTCCTTCATTGAAACATCCGTGAACTCGTGGAAGCAAGTTATCCTCGTTCGAGGGACCACCTATGACTCTACCCTTTGTGTGAAACAGCTCATTCTTTACCCTTGACTTGCACTACCTGCACCTGTTTGCAAACCACTCGGACTCTGAACTTGCTGTGCAAACACGCACAACAGCTGCAGTTGTGCATGTTTGAATGGCTTTGAAATGTGCCCCTCCTCCCTCCCCCCCTTGGTGGTCCTCAATTGTACCGAATGGCCTACTCCTGCTTCTATGTCTTATGTTCTAAAGTTCTGCCCGGCGTTAAGAGCTCAGCAGGGAGGACCCCTTGCATATTGAAGAGTCAGTTCGGCAGGAGTGCAGGAAAGCTTTCATGCCTCACCCTTCCGAAGAGCCACGGGTCTTTCAACGTGCGGGATTCCGGTGCATTTGAGAAAGATCACCACGGCCCTGGAGGGCTGCGACAGCAGGTCGAAGTAAACTTGCAAGGGGAGCCGCGAAACCATGGTGGCAGAGTCGGGGAGAGAGCGTGCAACAAACGTGTCCCTTTACGCGGAGCCCAGCCGCTCCGCTGCCCCTGAAACTGCAACACACGCACTTGGCTACAATTTGTTACAATGTCGCGGCCCGCGGCGCTTCAAAGGCTGGCGGAGGCGCTGCTAGCGACAACTGCGGGGCCGACACAGCCTCGGCACTGGAGTGCAGACACCATGAAACTGGCGAGCAACACGCCTGCCAGTGGGCGTCAACTTGTGCTCTCCACCAATCCCAGCAGCACTCTCCTCCCACTGTTCTGTGGGCCCTTCAGCACTCGTTTCATAATTTCTAAAGGCATTTTTAAACATTTTTTCACAGTTTCTAAAGACTTTTGAATTTTTCAGTTTCTAAAGACTTTTTTTTAAGCATTTTCATAGTTTCTAGACATTTTTAGCACTTTCATAGTTTCTAAGGACATTTTTTAGCACTTTCATAGTTTCTAAGGACATTTTTAGCACTTTCATAGTTTCTAAAGACATTTTTAGCATTTTCATAGTTTCTAAAGACATTTTTAGCATTGTTTCAAAGTTTCTAGACATTTTTAGCATTGTTTCAAAGTTTCTAGACATTTTTAGCACTTTCATAGTTTCTAAAGACATTTTTAAGAACTGTTTCATAGTTTCTAGACATTTTTAGCACTTTCATAGTTTCTAAAGACATTTTTAAGAACTGTTTCATAGTTTCTAGACATTTTTAGCACTTTCATAGTTTCTAAATAAATTTTTAAGAACTGTTTCATAGTTTCTAGACATTTTTAGCACTTTCATAGTTTCTAAAGACATTTTTAAGAACTGTTTCATAGTTTCTAGACATTTTTAGCACTTTCATAGTTTCTAAAGACATTTTTAAGAACTGTTTCATAGTTTCTAAGGACACTTTTAGCACTTTCATAGTTTCTAAAGACATTTTTAAGAACTGTTTCATAGTTTCTAAAGACTTTTAAGCTTTTTTTTCAGTGAGTGCGAGACCAGGGGCGGGATGAAAGCAAAACAACAAAAGCAACAACTGAAAAACAGCTAAATTGACATCACAACCAGGAAAGGAGCTAATTGCGAGAGCAGTGTGGGATTCAGGAGCAGTGAAGGCCCAAGAGCGGGAGAGAGAAAAAAAAACAATCAAGGAGGGATATCACAGGACAGCAGGTAGGTGATAGATTGGTGAGTATCACTGTTGTCTTTTCTTCTCTCCAAGTTAGGGCAAAGGGTTTTATTAAAAACTTTAGTTAATAATCTAATAAATAGAGGTATAGCAGGTCAGCTCAATCCCGTGGGAAGTCCTGGATGACCACAACTCTTTTAATAGGAGACAAAATTAACCAATTAAGTCAAATGCCCCCCAATCTGGGGGCCACTCCAAACATTTTTCAACTGCCCTTTTTTTTGGACTTTTTTTTTGTGATTTTTTTTGGGCAATAAAATCATAAATTTTTACAAGTGCCCCCTATAAAAGGGGAGGGGGACACTAAAAACCCAGAAATTAAAACAAATTAAACTTTAAAACATATAAAATCAAATTAAAATTTGGTTGCCGGGGTTGACCATGCACTCCAGTCCCTCCGGCGCCCACCTCTCGCGGAAGGCCGCGAGCGTACCGGTGGACACCGCGTGCTCCATCTCTAAGGACACCCTGGCCCGGATGTAGGGGCGGAAGAGAGGCACTGGATGACCACATGCGCGGGAAGTGTCGCCAGCTGGAGAAACTCGAGCTCCGGGTTTTGGAGCTTGAGTGGCGGCTGGTGTCACTGGTTCATCCACGAGGCTGAGAACTTCGTGGATAGCACGTTTCAGGAGGTGCTCACCCCACAGCTTAAGAGTGTGCAGGCAGAGAGGGAATGGGTGACCGCCAGACAGACAAGGAGGAGCGGGCAGGAGTCCCCTGGGTGCATCTCGCTCACAAACCGGTTTTCAGCTCTGGATACTGGTGAGGGAGATGGTTCCTCTGGGGAGTGCAGTCAGAGCCAAGTCCACGCACCATGGGTAGGTCAGCTCCACAGGGGAGAGGAAGAAGAGCAATAGTGGTGGGGGATTCAATAGTTAGGGGAACAGACAGACGTTTCTGCGGCTGCAGACGTGACCCCAGGATGGTATGTTGCCTCCCTGGTTATTGCTTGAACTGTATAAAACACTAGTTAGGCCACAGCTCGAGTACTACGTGCAGTTCTGGTCACCACATTACAGGCAGGATGTGATTGCACTAGAGAGGGTACAGAGGAGATGTACGAGGATGTTTGCCTGGACTGGAAGATTTTAGCTATGTGGAAAGATTGGATAGCCTGGGGATGTTTTCTTTGGAAGAGAGGAAGCTGAGGGGAAACATAATTGAGGTGTATAAAATTATGAGGGGCCTGGATATAGTGGATAGGAAGGACCTATTTCTCTTAGCAGAGGGGCCAATAACCAGGAGGCATAGATTAAAGTAATTGGTAGAAGGATTAGAGGGGATTTGAGGAGAATTTGTTTCCCCCAGAGGGTGGTGGGGGTCTGGAACTCACTGCCTAAAAGGGTGGTAGAAGCAGAAACCCTCTTGGCATTTAAAAAGTACTTGAAGTGCCGTAACCTACAGGGCTACGGACCAGGAGCTGGAAAGTGGGATTAGGCTGGATAGCTTTTTGTCAGCCGATGTGGACTCAATGGGCCTCCTGTGCTGTAAATTTCTATGATTCTATGATTTCTAAGGACTTTTAAGCATTTCTTATGGTTTCTAAGGACTTTTAAATAATCAGACCCAACTGCAGACAAAGAGATGTCATCCACTCCTTGGGACAGTCCTTAAAGGAACCTCCCGGCACCGCAGAGTTGACACGGATAATATGATTTTATTTTATTTTTTGTTCGGTTGGGACTTTATGTCATTGCGTTAGTTGATGTAGAATCGCTATCCGCCTGTTTCAACCTACTGGCGATGACCAAATTCACCCCCTGTCTCTTCACCAGTGCACTACCTCCCCATGATGCAGAGAGCTTGCACTGAATACATGCATGCTATTTCCCCTGCAATTGGATAGAGGGCTGTCTCTCATGCATTGAATCTTGGGTATTTTATCCTCCATTACCATTAATTCCCTTGGAAAATTCATTTGGTCCCTGCTCCCAGTGGCTAATTTTTATCTGTAAGCATAGATTAATAGAATGCTGATCTTAAAATAATGACTGTCCACATGAAATGGGCGGCTGGTGTGTATGAATCTTTGTGACTAGGACTTTTATTGCTACATTCGTGCAATTGTGGTCTTTCTTTGTTGATATTCAGGTCCAGAATTTATTTATTTAGCCCTTGGCAGAGTGTGAAATAGAGCCTTCTGAATTTCACCATAATCATTTTCAAGTTAGCTTTCAGGTTAATGCTGTTCTCACAACCTCACTGAAATTAATCCAAGTCCCTCTGATTATTTTCTCCCTCAATTTTCTCTCCTTCCTCCTTTTCTGAAGGTGCTACACAGCATATATAGGAACAGGAGTAGGCCATTCAATTAGATCATGGCTGATCTGTGACCTAACTCCATATACCCGCCTTTGCCCCATATTCCTTAACACCTTTGGGTAACAGAAAGCTATAATCTCCGATTTAAAATTAACAATTGATCTAGCATCAATTGCTGTTTGCAGAAGGGAGTTCCAAACTTCTACCACCCTTTGGGCTCAAGTTTCGGAGCCCCGCGCTAGAACGCCACACATCGGAGAGGCCCGCCTAATTTGTAGAACAGAAATTGCGCCGAATACTTACCTCGCGATTCTCTGATAGCTGTCGACCCGTTTCCAGCTCGGCGCAGCGCAGCAGGAGCTGCTGGGGGCAGAGCTGCAGCCCTGCGCCAAAAACAGTGCCGGCAGCTGCGCGTGTGCGCCGTAGCTCCTGGCCCTCCCAGTGCGTCCTGTCTCCGGGCGACGACCCTATCCCTGGCCGAAGGGACGTTGCCCCTATCCCGGGTCGAGTGTCCTGACACCTCTTACCTCGGCGGCGGCGGGGCTCATCCGCCCGGCATCTGCTGCGTGCGGGCCCCACCCGAAGTCCTCGGCAGGGCCCAATCAGCTTCTCCCCCGCACCCCCCCCCACCATCCCATTAAGCTTCTCCCCCGCGCCCTCCATCCCATTCAGCTTCTCCCTCCCCATCTGTTAAGCTTCACCCCCCATCCCGTTCTGCTCCCCCCCCTTCCCGTTCAGCTTTCCCCTTCTTCCCCCCTCTCTTCTTACCCCCCCTCTTCCTCCCTCCCGCTCTTCCTCCCCCCCCTCTTCCTCCCCCCCTCTCTTCCTCCCCCTTTTCTCTTCCTGCCTCCCTTCTCTTCCTGCCCCCTCCCCTCCCTTCCTCCCTCCCTTCTTCCCTCCCTTCTCTTCCTGCCTCCCTTCTCTTCCTCCTCCCCCCTTCTCTTCCTGCCTCCCTTCTCTTCCTCCCCCCTCCCTTCCTCCCCCCTCCCTTCCTCCCCCCTCCCTTCCTCCCCCCCTCTCTTCCTCCCCCCTCTTCCTCTCCCCCCTCTCTTCCTCTCCCCCCTCTCTTCCTCTCCCCCCTCTCTTCCTCTCCCCCCTCTCTTCCTCTCCCCCCTCTCTTCCTCTCCCCCCTCTCTTCCTCTCCCCCCTCTCTTCCTCTCCCCCCTCTCTTCCTCTCCCCCCTCTCTTCCTCTCCCCCCTCTCTTCCTCTCCCCCCTCTCTTCCTCTCCCCCCTCTCTTCCTCTCCCCCCTCTCTTCCTCTCCCCCCTCTCTTCCTCTCCCCCCTCTCTTCCTCTCCCCCCTCTCTTCCTCTCCCCCCCTCTCTTAGAAACATAGATAGAAACATAGAAAATAGGCGCAGGAGTAGGCCATTCGGCCCTTCTAGCCTGCACCGCCATTCAATGAGTTCATGGCTGAACATTCAACTTCAGTACCCCATTCCTGCTTTCTCGCCATACCCCTTGATCCCCCTAGTAGTAAGGACCTCATCTAACTCCTTTTTGAATATATTTAGTGAATTGGCCTCAACAACTTTCTGTGGTAGAGAATTCCACAGGTTCACCACTCTCTGGGTGAAGAAGTTCCTCCGCATCTCGGTCCTAAATGGCTTACCCCTTATCCTTAGACTGTGACCTCTGGTTCTGGACTTCCCCAACATTGGGAACATTCTTCCTGCATCTAACCTGTCTAACCCCGTCAGAATTTTATATGTTTCTATGAGGTCCCCTCTCATTCTTCTGAACTCCAGTGAATACAAGCCCAGTTGATCCAGTCTTTCTTGATAGGTCAGTCCCGCCATCCCGGGAATCAGTCTGGTGAACCTTCGCTGCACTCCCTCAATAGCAAGAATGTCCTTCCTCAGGTTAGGAGACCAAAACTGTACACAATACTCCAGGTGTGGCCTCACCAATGCCCTGTACAACTGTAGCAACACCTCCCTGCCCCTGTACTCAAATCCCCTTGCTATGAAGGCCAACATGCCATTTGCTTTCTTAACCGCCTGCTGCACCTGCATGCCAACCTTCAATGACTGATGTACCATGACACCCAGGTCTCTTTGCACCTCCCCTTTTCCTAATCTGTCATCATTCAGATAATAGTCTGTCTCTCTGTTTTTACCACCAAAGTGGATAACCTCACATTTATCCACATTATACTTCATCTGCCATGCATTTGCCCACTCACCTAACCTATCCAAGTCGCTCTGCAGCCTCACAGCATCCTCCTCACAGCTCACACTGCCACCCAACTTAGTGTCATCCGCCAATTTGGAGATACTACATTTAATCCCCTCATCTAAATCATTAATGTACAGTGTAAACAGCTGGGGCCCCAGCACAGAACCTTGCGGTACCCCACTAGTCACTGCCTGCCATTCTGAAAAGTACCCATTTACTCCTACTCTTTGCTTCCTGTCTGACAACCAGTTCTCAATCCATGTCAGTACACTACCCCCAATCCCATGTGCTCTAACTTTGCACATCAATCTCTTGTGTGGGACCTTGTCGAACGCCTTCTGAAAGTCCAAATATACCACATCAACTGGTTCTCCCTTATCCACTCTACTGGAAACATCCTCAAAAAATTCCAGAAGATTTGTCAAGCATGATTTCCCTTTCACAAATCCATGCTGACTTGGACCTATCATGTCACCTCTTTCCAAATGCACTGCTGTGACATCCTTAATAATTGATTCCATCATTTTACCCACTACCGATGTCAGGCTGACCGGTCTATAATTCCCTGTTTTCTCTCTCCCTCCTTTTTTAAAAAGTGGGGTTACATTGGCTACCCTCCACTCCATAGGAACTTCCTCTCCCCCCCTCTCTTCCTCTCCCCCCCTCTCTTCCTCCCCCCCCCTCTTCCTCTCCCCGCTCTCTTCCTCTCCCCGCTCTCTTCCTCTCCCCCCTCTCTTCCTCCCCCTCTCTCTTCCTCCCTTCCCCCCCCCCCCCCCTCGACATCGGTAGTAGGGAAAATGTTGAAATCAATTATTAAAGATGTAATAGCAGCGCATTTGGAAAGCAGTGACAGGATCGGTCCAAGTCGGCATGGATTTGTGAAAGGGAAATCATGCTTGACAAATCTTCTGGAATTTCTTGAGGATGTTTCCAGTAGAGTGGACAAGGGAAAACCAGTGGATGTGGTGTATTTGGACTTTCAAAAGGCTTTTGACAGGGTCCCATACAAGAGATTAGTCTTCAAAATTAAAGCACATGGTATTGGGGCTAATTATTGACGTGGCTAGAGAACTGGTTGTCGGACAGGAAGCAAAGAGTAGGAATAAACGGGTCCTTTTCAGAATGACAGGCAGTGACTAGTGGTTCAGTACTGGGACCCCTGCTATTTACAATATATATTAATGATTTGGACGAAGGAATTGAATGTAATATCTCCAAGTTTGCAGATGACACTAAGCTGGGTGGCAGTGTGAGCTGTGAGGAGAATGCTAAGAGGTTGCAGGGTGACTTGGACAGGTTAGGTGAGTGCGCAAATGCATGACAGATGCAGTATAATGTGGATAAATGTGAGGTTATTCACTTTGGTGGCAAAAACAGGAAGGCAGAATATTATCTGAATGGTGACAGATTAGGAAAAGGGGAGGTGCAACGAGACCTGGGTGCCATGGTACATAAGTCATTGAAAGTTGCCATGCAGGTACAGCAGGTGGTGAAGAAGGCAAATGGCATGTTGGCCTTCATAGTGAGAGGATTTGAGTATAGGAGCAGTGAGATCTTATTGCAGTTGTACAGGGCCTTGGTGAGGCCACACCTTAAATATTGTGTACAGTTCTGGTCTCCTAATCTGAGGAAGGACATTCTTGCTATTGAGGGAGTGCAGCAAAGGTTCACAAGACTGATTCCCGGGATGGCTGGACTGACATGAAGAAAAACTGGATCGACTAGGCTTATATTCACTAGAATTTAGAAGAATGAGAGGGGATCTCATAGAAACATATAAAATGCTGACAGGATTGGACAGGTTAGATGCAGGAAGAATGTTGCCGACGTTGGGGAAGTCCAGAACCAGAGATCATAGTCTAAGGATAAGGGGTAAGCCATTTAGGACCGAGATGAGGAGAAACTTCTTCACCCAGAGAGTGGTGAACCTGTGGAATTCTCTACCACAGAAAGTTGTTGAGGCCAGTTCATTAGATAGATTCAAAAGGGAGTTAGATGTGGCCCTTATAGCTAAAGGGATCAAGGGGTATGGAAAGAAAGCAGGAATGGGGTACTGAAGTTGCATGATCAGCCATAATCATATTGAATGGTGGTGCAGGCTTGAAGGACCTATTTTCTATGTTTCTATGTCCTCGACTCCCCAACCAGCGGAAATACTTTCTATATGCCCTATCTGTTCCCCCCCAAAATCTTGAAAACTTCGATCAGATCACCCCTGAATCTTCTAAGTTCTAGCGAATACAACCCTAATTTGTGTAATCTCTCCTCGTAACTTAACCCTTGAAGTCCGGGTACCATTCTGTTTGCTCCAGCTGGGGAAGGCATCCAGTTCTCGGGTATACGCTGACCAACGATTTGGTTTTGAATTGGACAATCCAATTTTTTTTGTTGTTGAAACGGCTGCTTGACAACTATTTTAAACCATCCGTAAAAATGCAAGCAGGGAGGGTGGTGCAGAGAAGAGCATTTGCAGAGCGAAAGTCTGTCAGGCATGTGCACAGAAATACTAAAGGAATCAAGTCAGCCCTGGCCAGGAACATAGCATCAATATATTCCCTGAACTGTTGTAGCCTCTGAGAGTTTCGCTATTTTATTTGCCATGAGTGGGCTGATTTATACGTGCATGATTGGAACTTTTTTGAACTATGCAGTGCTGACTTCGAAACCAAAAATGCTGGAAATACTCAGCGGGTCAGGCAGCATCTGTGGAGAGAGAAACAGAGTTAACATTTCAGCTCGTTGACCTTCCGTCAGAATCTATTTCAGATTTTCCAGCATCCATAGTATTTTGCTTCTGTATTAGTGCCGACTTAGACTTGGGCAAGTGTTGGTCACCCTACTGTAGAACCTCACTCAAGTGGCCATGTTTTGTGCGTGTGTGTGCGTGCTGCCCGTGTCCTAACTCGCACCAAGTCCCTCTCACCCATCACGCTGACCTACATTGGCTTCCAGTTAAGCAACGCCTCAATTTCAAAATTCTCATCCTTATTTTCAAATCCCTCTATGGCCTCGCCCCTCCCTATCTCTGTAATTTCCTCCAGCCCCACAAAAAACACCCCGAGATATCTGCGCTCCTCTAATTCTGCCCTCCTGAGCATCCCTGATTATAATCACTCAACCATCGGTGGCCGTGCCTTCTGTTGCCTCGGCCCCAAGCTCTGGAACTCCCTCCCTAAACTTCTCCGCCTCTCTACCTCTCTTTCCTCCTTCAAGATGCTCCTTAAAACCTACCTCACCGGAGCTCATTTCTACTTATGTGACTCGGTGTCAAATTTTTATTGCACAATATACTCGTGAAGCGCCTTGGGAGGTTTCACTATGTTAAATGGGCTATATAAATACAAGTTGTGTGTGCATGCGTGCGCATATGCGTGTGTCCAAACAGTAAATGTTGACAGGCGAATTGGACAGTGTGCGATCATCTGATCCTTATCATAGTCATATTTCTGTGCTTTCTATTGGTAGTCACTCAATAGCAATCTGGAGTGGGAAACCTGGCTGATTTCTCTTCCGTTTTGGCCATGTAACTGGGCCACTGACTGGTCAGGCCTTTGACCTCACCACAAATCCTGGGATGGGGGATCACATTAATAATCAGGATAGACGGCCTGTTTCTGTGGATGCTGACCTCAACCAGGATAGCACTCTGGTGTGGCAATTGGTCTCCCCAACCCCCAACATGTGCGAGGAGCTCATGGACTACTTTGTCACTAATATTGAGACCATCTGTTCAGCCGCCTCTGCTGCTTCAGTCCCTTCCCCTAGCCCACCAGGCCAAACTTCCCCTGAGGTTACTCCATCCGTCCTTGTCCTGAACTCATATCTTTCTCTAGTTTCTCTCCAACTCCCCTCACGCCCTCACCGAGCTCATCTTGTCTAATAGACCCACCTCTGGCTCCCTCAATTCTATTCCCACCAAACTGCTAACCATCCAACTTCCCTTCTTGGCCCCCATGTTAGCTGATATTGTTAACGATTCTCTCTCCTAGGTACTGTTGCCCTCCGCTTCAAATCGGCCATCATCACCCCCATTCCTACCCTGTCGTTGCTAGAGAATCACCTGCAATGAATTCTCTTCACGCTCCCACATAGTTACCTCGAGCTTGGAGGCCTCCTTTTTTGGGGGGATATTCAGGGAATCGAGGGATATCGGAATAATGCAGGAAAGTACAGTTGAGGTAGAAGATCAGCCATGATCTTATTGAATGGTGAAGCAGGCTCGAGGGGCCGAATGGCCTACTCCTACTCCCTATTCCTATGTTCTAATCTATCCTAGGGCCCCTCCTATTTCTCTGCCTCTTAGTGACATCATCTGAAAGCACAATGCCAGATTCCACATGTACGCTGACGACACCCAGCTCTACCTCACCACCATCATCATAGGCAGTTCCTCGAAATCGAGGAAGACTTGCTTCCACTCTAAAAGTGAGTTCTCAGGTGACTGTACAGTCCAATACAGGAATTACAGTCTCTGTCACAGGTGGGACAGACAGTGGTTAAAGGAAGGGGTGGGTGGGGAGTCTGGTTTGCCGCACGCTCCTTCCGCTGCCTGCGCTTGTTTTCTGCATGGTCTCGGTGATGAGACTAACTCACAATCACCTCTCTCGACCCCTCCACTACCTCTGATTTGTCATGCTGCTTGTCTGACATCCAGAAGGCCAAAGCCATTGTTTTCAATCCCCACCACAAATTCCGTTGCCTAGTCACCAACTCCATCCCTCTCCCTTGCCACTGTCTGAGGCCGAATCGGATGGTTCGCAACCTTGGTGTCCTATTTGCCCCTGAGATGCGCTTCTTAACCCATTACTGTTCCATCTCCGTAACATTTCCCATCTCTGCCTTTGTTACCTCTTGACTTGATTATTCGACAAGGCATGTCAGGAGTGTGATAGAATATTCTCCACTTGCCTGGATGAGTGCAGCTCAAGAAGCGTGACACCATCCAGGACAAAGCAGCCCACTTGATTGGCACCCCATCCACCACGCACTGTGGCTGCAGTGTGTACCATCTACAAGATGCACTGCAGCAACCCACCAAGGCTTCTTCGGCAGCACCTCCCAAACCTGCAATCCTAACCACCTAGAAGGGCAAGGACAGCAAGCGCATGGGAACACCACCACCTCCACGTTCCCCTCCAAGTCACACAGCATCCTGACTTGGAAATATATTGCCGTTCCTTCATTGCTGCTGGATCAAAATCTTGGAACTCCCTCCCTAACAGCATTGTGGGAGCACCTTCACCACAAGAAGGCAGCTCACCACCACCTTCTCAAGGGCAATTAGGGACAGACCTACATCCCAGGAACAAATATAATTTTTTTTAAAATCCAATGCTCTCCTGGCCGGCCTCCAATCTTCCATAAACTTGAGCTCATCCAACACTCCTTTGCCCATATCCTAACTTGCACCAAGTTCCATTCACCAATCACCCCTGTCCTTGCTGACCTATATTGGCTCCTGCTCCTGCAATGCCTCAATTTAAAATTGGCATCCTTGTTCTCAAATCCTTCCACGGCCTTGCCCCTCCCTATTGCCGTAACGTCTTCGAGTCCTAAAACCCTCCGCGATCTCTGCGCTCTTCCAATTCTGGCCTCTTGTGCATCCCCGATTTTTTAATCGCCCCATCATTGGTGGCCGTACCTTTAGCTGCCTGGGCCCGAAGTTCTGGATTTTCCTTCCTAAACCTCTCCACCTCTCTACCTCTCTCTCCTCCCTTAGGATGCTCCTTAAAACCTACCTCGTTCTGGCGTAATATCTCCTTATGTGGCTCGGTGTCACAATTTGTTTCCTGTGAAGCACCTTGAGATGGTTTACTGCATTAAAGGTGCTATAGAAATGCAAGTTGTTGTTAATGTGTTAGGGAAGGGAGAACAGGCTAGGCTTCCTGCTTCTATCAGATTACTGTCTAGCGACCACTGCCAGTCCCCTACATATGTGTGTACATTGGGTAAGGACAATGTCAAGTTCAGCCATGAAACCCTCCCCGGACCACCTCCTATCATTTGCCTCGGGCTCAGCCCGTGAGCATTCATTGTGAAGCTTCACACACAGTCACAAACACTTGGGGTAGACATTGGAGAGTGTCTCTGGACATCTACCTTAGCGAGGAGTCAGTGCCTTCAAGAAAGAAAGAAAGACTTGGATTTCTATAGCGCCTTTCACGGCCACCGGATGTCTCAAAGCGCTTTACAGTCAATTAAATATTTTTGAAGTGTAGTCACTGTTGTAATGTGGGAAACGCGGTAGCCAACCTGTGCACAAGCAAGCTCCCACAAACAGCAACGTGATAATGACCAAAACATTAGGTTTTTTTTGTTATAGAAACATAGAAACATAGAAAATAGGTGCAGGAGTAGACCATTCGGCTCTTTGAGCCTGCACCGCCATTCAATGAGTTCATGGCTGAACATGCAACTTCAGTACCTCATTCCTGCTTTCTCGCCATACCCCTTGATCCCTCTAGTAGTAAGGACTACATCTAACTCATTTTTGAATATATTTAGTGAATTGGCGTCAACAACTTTCTGTGGTAGAGAATTCCACAGGTTCACCACTCTCTGGGTGAAGAAGTTTCTCCTCATCTCGGTCCTAAATGGCTTGCCACTTATCCTTAGACTGTGACCCCTGGTTCTGGACTTCCCCATCATTGGGAACATTCTTCCTGCATCTAACCTGTCTAAACCCGTCAGAATTTTAAACGTTTCTATGAGATCCCCTCTCATTCTTCTGAACTCCAGTGAATACAAGCCCAGTTGATCCAATCTTTCTTGATATGTCAGTCCCGCCATCCCGGGAATCAGTCTGGTGAACCTTCGCTGCATTCCCTCAATAGCAAGAATGTCCTTCCTCAAGTTAGGAGACCAAAACTGCACACAATATTCCAGGTGTGGCCTCACCAAGGCCCTGTACAACTGTAGCAACACCTCCCTGCCCCTGTACTCAAATCCCCTCGCTATGAAGGCCAACATGCCATTTGCTTTCTTAACCGCCTGCTGTACCTGCATGCCAACCTTCAATGACTGATGTACCATGACACCCAGGTCTTGTTGCACCTTTTCCTAATCTGTCAAATTCAGATAAAAGTCTGTCTCTCTGTTTTTACCACCAAAGTGGATAACCTCACATTTATCCACATTATACTTCATCTGCCATGCATTTGCCCACTCACCTAACCTATCCAAGTCGCTCTGCAGCCTCATAGCATCCACCTCACAGCTCACACTGCCACCCAACTTAGTGTCATCCGCAAATTTGGAGATACTACATTTAATCCCCTCGTCCAAATCATTAATGTACAATGTAAGTAGCTGGGGCCCCAGCAAAGAATCTTGCGGTAGCCCACTAGTCACTACCTGCCATTCTGAAAAGTACCCATTTACTCCTACTCATTGCTTCCTGTCTGACAACCAGTTCTCAATCCATGTCAGCACACTACCCCCAATCCCATGTGCTTTAACTTTGCACATTAATCTCTTGTGTGGGACCTTGTCGAAAGCCTTCTGAAAGTCAAAATATACCTTGTCCACTCTACTGAAAACATCCTCAAAAAATTCCATGCTGACTTGGACCTATCATGTCACCATTTTCCAAATGCACTGCTATGACATCCTTAATAATTGATTCCATCATTTTACCCACTACCGATGTCAGGCTGACCGGTCTATAATTCCCTGTTTTCTCTCTCCCTCCTTTTTTAAAAAGTGGGGTTACATTGGCTACCCTCCACTCGATAGGAACTGATCCAGAGTCGATGGAATGTTGGAAAATGACTGTCAATGCATCCATTATTTCCAAGGCCACCTCCTTAAGTACTCTGGGATGCAGACCATCAGGCCCTGGGGATTTATCGGCCTTCAATCCCATCAATTTCCCCAACACAATATCCCGACTAATAAGGATTTCCCTCAGTTCCTCCTCCTTACTAGAACCTCTGACCCCTTTTATATCCGGAAGGTTGTGTGTGTCCTCCTTACTGAACCAAAGTACTTGTTTAATTGGTCTGCCATTTCTTTGTTCCCAGTTATGACTTCCCCTGATTCTGACTGCAGGGGACCTACGTTTGTTTTTACTAACCTTTTTCTCTTTACATATCTATAGAAGCTTTTGCAGTCCGTTTTAATGTTCCCAGCAAGCTTCCTCTCGTACTCTATTTTCCCTGCCCTAATCAACCCCTTTGTTATGTTGATTGAGGGATAAATATTGGCCCAGGACACTGGTGATAATTCCCCTGCTCTTTGTCGGAAATAGGGTCTTTTACGTCCATTTGAGAGAGCAGACGAGGCCTCGGTTTAACATCTCATCCGAAAGACGGCACCTCCGACAGTGCAGCGCGCCCTCAGCACTGAGTATTTTGTGCTCAAGTCCCTGGAGTGAGACTTGAACCCACAACCTTCTGACTCCGAGGCAAGTGTGCCACCCACTGAGCCACAGCTGGCACTGCAGGTGGGAAGGTCGGGCAGGTGGCTGGTGGGGTTTTGTAATTTTGAAAAGTAACGTCTGGAGCAAAGAATAAAATCACATTACAGCTGTACCTGAAAGATACTGTTATGTGCACTGTTCAGCACAAATCGATAGCAAGCTTGTGGAACCAACATTATTCTAATCAACCATAGAGGTTAACTCTGAGAAATCAGGGGTCAGTTGAACAAAACAGGCTGATTGGATTCCCAATGAATTCAGCAGTGGGTCGACCAACTCGGCATGTCTTTACTAAACACTGAGAGTTTGTTGAATAATCTACATATTGTACAGTGAGCTGTGAAAATATGAATAATTGCATGGAATAATTAAGTGCTTTGAACACAGCTGTGAGGATCTGCTTGACTCTCTTCATTTCAAAAATGAAATTAGTTCAACTGCAAAATATTAATTTTACTTTTCAATGCTTCTGTGGTTCTGCGGTATTTGTTTAAGAGATATTTCTTTATAAATGGAACGGCGTGAAATAGAATTCATGAAATTCAATGCTCACTCTCTCCTTCTTGGACAGGATACAAGAAATAGCTCGACGTCTCATGAACGACCTCTCTATCTCCCTCTCGCTGCTAGCCTCCAACGTCTATCTCTGTCACAAGCTTTTATCTTTGCTCTCTGTTTTATCAATGTTACTATGATCATTGGGCCACCGAATCTTTCATCCATATTCCTCCTAAGCTCCTAACATGTTGTCCTATAAGCTATTCCTCGCTCCATTCTCACTGTGGGCACTGTCTGCATCAGGCGTACTCTATCTCTGAATCGTACTTACTGGGTCCTTAAGCAGTGCCTGCCTTGGTCCGAGGAGCTCCTGTAAATACTGTCACACTCGCGGAGACCTCCTGTAAATATTGACACACTCCTAGGGTCCTCCTGTAAATACTGACACACTCCCAGGGACCTCCTGTAAATACTAACATACTCCCAGGGCCCTCCTGTAAATACTGTCACACTCCCAGGGACCTGTAAATACTGTCACACTCCCAGGGACCTCCTGTAAATACTGACACACTTCCGGAGACCTCCTGTAAATAATGACACACTCCCAGGGACCTCCTGTAAATGCTGTCACACTCCCAGGGACCTCCAGTACACACTGCCTCTTCCAGGGGCCTCCTGTAAATACGGACACACTCCCGAAGACCTGTAAATACTGTCACACTTCCAGGGACCTGTTGTAAATAATGATACACTCACAGGGGCCTCCTGTAAATACTATCACGCTCCCAGGGACCTCCAGTACACACTGCCACTTCCAGGGGCCTCCTGTAAATATGGACACACTCCCGAAGACCTGTAAATACTGTCACACTCCCAGGGACCTGCTGTAAATAATGATACACTCCCAGGGGCCTCCTGTAAATTCTATCGCACTCCCAGGGACCTCCAGTACACACTGCCACTTCCAGGGTCTCCTGTAAATACTGTCACACTCCCAGGGACCTCCAGTACACACTGCCACTTCCAGGGTCTCCTGTAAATACTGTCACACTCCCAGGGACCTCCAGTACACAATGCCATTCCCAGGGGCCTCCTATAAATGCGGACACTCCCAGGGAACTGCCTCAGCCCTCCCTTTTTACAACCCACAGCCTTTCAAAACCGAACGTTAGCATCAGAGAATCACTACTGCTTGATTAACGTAATCCTCTCTCCTCTGATCAACCTTGGTGATTCCTGCACTCATCCAGATGCTGTGCAGATGCATGTGACTTGACTTCTGATGTATACGCTCAGACATAGCTTGTTCACAAGCCAGGAAGGTTCGAATTCAGAAGATAGGGACTCAAGTGGCTGTGACAGCTGATTCAAAGTGTGGCACCACTCCATGTGCACCATCTGCCCTTGGGTAGTTTACCAAGTGATTACTTTTCACAGATGGCCCTTGGCAGTGAGTGTTCGTAGGCTATCCGATAATACTGGATATCCATACGCACACACTTTCTAGCAAGGATCACTACATAGCCTTCTATTTTGCTCTTTCCTCCCTTCTAGGCTTCTAGTCACTGGAATTTAGAAGAATGAGAGGAGATCTCATAGAAACATATAAAATTCTGACGGGATTGGACAGGTTAGATGCAGGAATGTTCCCAATGTTGGGGAAGTCCAGAACCAGGGGTCACAGTCTAAGGATAAGGGGTAAGCCATTTAGGACCGAGATGAGGAGAAACTTTTTCACCCAGAGAATTGTGAACCTGTGGAATTCTCCACCACAGAAAGTTGTTGAGGCCAGTTCGTTAGATATATTCAAAAGGGAGTTAGATGTGGCCCTTACGGCTAAAGGGATCAAGGGGTATGGAGAGAAAGCAGGAATGGGGTACTGAGGTTGAATATTCAGCCATGATCATATTGAATGGTGGTGCAGGCTCGAAGGGCCGAATGACCTACTCCTGCACCTATTTTCTATGTTTCTCCTCCTCCCCCCTTTCCCCCTGGCTCTGTACTTGCTTATAAACTGTTAAATCTTCAACTTCTTCCAGCTCTGATGAAAGGTCATCAACCTGAAGCATTAACTCTGTTTCTCTCTCCAGCGCATGGGAGCACCACCATCTCCACGTTCCCCTCCAAGTCACACACCACCCTGACTTGGAAGTATATCGACCGTTTCTTCATTGTCGCTGGGTCAAAATCCTGGAACTCCCCCACAACAGCACTTTCACCACATGGACTGCAGCGGTTCAAGAAGGTGGCTCACCATCACCTCCTCCAAGGACAACTAGGGATGGGCAATAAATGTTGGCCTTGCAAGCGATGCCCACCTCCCATGAACAAATAAAAAATAAAAAATTCTGTTTCTATTTCAGATGTCCAGCATCCACAGCAATTTGCTTTTTGTCGTTAGATAACAGTTAGCAGCAGGAATCCCGGCTGATTTTGCTCCATCTTAGCCCAGAAACTGAAGCCAATTGTAATACCCCTACTTCTGCCACAGCTCAGCTGTGGAGGTAGACTCTATGGCTCAGCTGTGGAGATGGTCTCTATGACTGAGCTGTGGAGGTGGTCTCTATGGCCCAGCTGTGGAGGTGGTCTCTATGGCCCTGCTGTGGAGGTGGTCTCTATGGCCCAGCTGTGGAGGTGGTCTCTATGGCCCAGCTGTGGAGGTGGTCTCTATGGCCCAGCTGTGGAGGTGGTCTCTATGGCCCAGCTGTGGAGGTGGTCTCTATGACTGAGCTATGGAGATGGTCTCTATGGCCCAGCTGTGGAGGTGGTCTCTATGACTGAGCTGTGGAGGTGGTCTCTATGGCCCAGCTGTGGAGGTGGTCTCTATGGCCCAGCTGTGGAGGTGGTCTCTATGGCCCAGCTGTGGAGGTGGTCTCTATGGCCCAGCTGTGGAGGTGGTCTCTATGGCCCAGCTGTGGAGGTGGTCTCTATGGCCCAGCTGTGGAGGTGGTCTCTATGGCCCAGCTGTGGAGGTGGTCTCTATAACTGAGCTATGGAGATGGTCTCTATGGCCCAGCTGTGGAGGTGGTCTCTATGACTGAGCTGTGGAGATGGCTATGGCCCAGCTGTGGAGGTGGTCTCTATGGCCCAGCTGTGGAGGTGGTCTCTATGGCCCAGCTGTGGAGGTGGTCTCTATGGCCCAGCTGTGGAGGTGGTCTCTATGGCCCAGCTGTGGAGGTGGTCTCTATGACTGAGCTGTGGAGGTGGTCGCTCTGTCTCACCTCTGTTCGGCGCAGTATATTAACCAGCCAAAACAGTAGGGGAGCCAGAGTAACACAGATTTAATGTTGGCTGTCCGGTAATATGATTGTGATTTGCTATCACACCATCTACTTCCTCGGAATAGTAATTTTAATTATAATTGCTTTCTCTGCCCATATACGCTGATCGATGCTGGTGTGAATAAAAGACGTGCCTTTATATAACGCCTTTCACCTCCTCAAGGCCATCACAAAGCGCTTTTCAGCTAATGACACACTGCTGGAAGTGTAGTCACTCTTGTACTGTGATGATGATGAGTCATTTTTTGCACAGCAAGCTTCCACAAACAACAATGTGATAATGACCAGATAATCTGTTTTAGCGATGCTGATTGAGGGATAGACATTGGCCAGGACACCGGGGATAACTCCCCTACTCTTTTTCAAAATAGTGCCACAAAATCTTTAATGTCCACCTGAGAGAGCAGATGGGGCCTTGGTTTCATGGCACCTCCGACGGTGCAGCATTCCCTCAGTACTGCACTGATGCGTCAGCTTGGAATTATGTGCTCGAGTCTCTGGAGTGGGATTTGAACCCACAACCTTCTGACTCAGAGGCAAGAGAGTGCTACCTACTGAGCCAAGGCTGATAGTTAATCGGTGCTCCGTAAGGTGGAGGGAAGCTGTAGCCAGTAAGTAACAGCTTCTGATGGTGTAGCAGCAGAAATAGAGCCTCTTTGTGTCTCTCACTATGTAGAATTACCCTAGCGCTAGTCCTTCAGGAGAATTTTCAGACTGTCACTGCCATACCTAGCGACTCATTCTGACTTTCACTCACAGGACGCGGCCCAACCACATCCAGTCTGGCCAACATACTCAGAGTAAAGTATTGGTGTTTATAGTACAACATGAATACCAGGCAAACTGATCACAATCAATACAGCCAAGTTCCTAATGGACTGTGCAAAACTAGGAACATATAAGATTCTGAGGAGGCTTGACAGGGTAGATGCAGAGAGGGTATTTCCCCTCGTGTGGGAATCTTGAATTAGGAGGCACAGTTTCAGAATAAGGGGTCGCCCATTTAAAATAGAGATGAGGACAAATTTCTTCTCAGAGGTTCGTGATTCTTTGGAATTCTCTGCCCCAGAGAGCTGTGGAGGCTGGGTCATTGAATATATTTAAGGTGGAGATAGACAGATTTTTGAACTACGGGAGTCGAGGGTTATGGGGAGCGGGCAGGGAAGTGGAGTTGAGGCCAAGATCAGATAAGCCATGAGCTTATTGAATAGCGGAGCAGGCTCGAGGGGCCAAATGGCTAACTCCTGCTCCTATTTCTTATGCTCTTAAAACTGTTACTAGTTTGGCACTAAATTGCTAACGTCATTCAGACAGGATGGCTGGCACAAGAAATGGAAACATGCTGTGTTGGTGCTCTTCTGAGGCTGGGGGCTGAGGGCCATTGTTGGGAAGAGCAAAGGGAGATTTAAGACATATCAAGAAAGACTGGATCAACGGGGCTTGTATTCACTGGAGTTCAGAAGAATGAGAGGGGACCTCATAGAAACATTTAAAATTCTGACGGGTTTAGACAGGTTAGATGCAGGAAGAATGTTCCCAATGTTGGGGAAGTCCAGAACCAGGGGTCACAGTCTAAGGACAAGGGGTAAGCCATTTAGGACCGAGATGAGGAGAAACTTCTTCACCCAGAGAGTTGTGAACCTGTGGAATTCTCTACCACAGAAAGTTGTTGAGGCCAATTCACTGAATATATTCAAAAAGGAGTTAGATGTAGTCCTTACTACTAGGGGGATCAAGGGGTATGGCGAGAAAGCAGGAATAGGGTACTGAAGTTGCATGTTCAGCCATGAACTCATTGAATGGCGGTGCAGGCTCGAATGGCCTACTCCTGCACCTATTTTCTATGTTTCTATGTTTCTATTTAGCATCTAACGATGCAATACCTGCGAGTGCTTGATGCTGACACCGTGCATTCTATTATCAGGCAATAACATCCCTGACCTTGATGAGCACATAATTTACAAACCAAGAGCAAGATAACCAATGGGAGGAATTTATCTTCCACTTTAGTTTTTTTTTAAGAGCATAAGAAATAGGAGCAGGAGTAAGCCATACGGCCCCTCGAGCCTGCTCCGCCATACAATGCGATCATGGCTGATCCGATCATGGACTCAGGTCCACTTCCCTGCCCGCTTTCCATAACCCCTTATTCCCTTATCGTTTAAGAAACTGTCTATCTCTATTAAATTTATTCAATGTCCCGGCTTCCACAGCTCTCTGAGGCAGCGAATTCCACAGATTTACAACCCTCTGAGAAGAAATTCCTCCTCATCTCAGTTTTAAATGGGCGGCCCCTTATTCTAAGATTATGCCCCCTAGTTCTAGTCTCCCCTATCAGTGGAAACATCCTCTCTGTATCCACCTTGTCAAGCCCCCTCATAATCTTATACGTTTTGATAAGATTGCCTCTCATTCTTCTGAATTCCAATGGCCCAACCTACTCAACCTTTCCTCATAAGTCAACCCCCTCATCTCCGGAATCAACCTAGTGACCCTTCCCTGAACTGTCTCCAACACAAATATATCCTTTCTTAAATATGAAAACCAAAATTGTATGCAGTACAAAATTGTACACAAATTGGCCTCACCAATAACCTGTACAACTGTAGCGAGACGTCCCTGCTTTTATACTCCATCACTTTTACAATAAAGGCCAAGATTATTCATTCATGGGATGTGGGTGTCCCTGGCAAGGCCAGCATTTATTGCCTGTCTCTAATTGCCCTTGAGAAGGTGGTGATGAGCCGCCTTCATGAATTATATATTGTATATTAGATATAATAGTTTATTGTATATTAGATACAATAGCCCAGACTACAAGCAAAAGCGACAAGGGCTTGAAGATTTTCAATCATAGCCTAGCTGTACTGGTCAAGAATGTTAGTTCCTGATCAATATAATTTTTTTACGCAGCATGTTATGTGAAGAAAATTAGTTTGGGGACAGTCTGAACATTGTGTAGTGTTTGCTTTAAAAAAAAAATGTAATGATTACATGCTGCCTTGATCGGTTTGTGACCAGGAGTGCCTTCGAAGAAAGGGTGGACAATATTTTGGGGTCTTTAGTTACAATGGTCAATTCATTTCACTTTGCGTTCACCAATGGGCCGATGGTGATGTGATGGTGAGGCACTCTTCCAAGCCAGCTATCTCTTCACATTATTTTCCAGTGGAACTTTCATTCTATCAGTGAGGTTAAAAGGTGGCCCTTTGTGCAGCAGTTTTGGGTTGAAATGACTTGTACTGTATTCTGAAACCATTGAAAAAAATCACAAAACTATCTGTTTTACGCGTCTCTTCCTGCTTTGAGAATTCTGTTTCAACCCCTAGCTTTTAAGTTCCTCCATTTTCTGCCCAAGGTGGTGGATAGGCAATGGAATCACACACTATCCTGACTTGGAAATATATCATTGTGCCTTCATCATCGCTGGGTCAAAACCTTGGAACTCCCTCCCTAACAGCACTGTGGGAGTACCTTCACCACACGGATTGCAGCGGTTTAAGAAGGCCACCTTCTCAAGGGCAATTAGGGATGGGAAATAAATGCTAACCTTGCCAGCGATGCCCACATCCCAGGAATGAATAAAAGAAGACATAACAGCAGTCTTTGTATCTCAACGTATGTTTTGACGCATTTCAATGAAATGATAGGCTGCTAAAGCAATGCAAGTCTTTCTTCTTTCACTGTCCGATAATGCCCTGGATGTAGCTGTTGGGAGATGGAAAATCGCAGCCTGGCATGGAACGCTGTGCCCTGGCGCATGGCATTGCACGTTATGGCGCGCCTTGCCATTTGTTTCCCCACCCTTCATGTCCCGTTAACCGCAGTGTTTGCTCAGTGCTGTCAGCACAATGAGATCACAGACTTGCTGTTGAGTTACAAAGGATAAAATTGTCATCCTTGGATCAGAAAAATGTCCCTGTGTTGTTCGTGTAATCTTGTCATGAAGTAAATCATGTCAATGTCCTCCAGGCTCTTCCCCCAATAAATTTAAACCACTAGTTTTCAGTTTTCATGGACCAACAAGTAGACTTGTGTGGAATATGGTCCCCAGAGTAATAGTAAAGGTCCTGGAATCCCAATGTATTGCCTCTCACAGGAGATTACATGGCTGTGGAGGTGAGGAGGTGGGTGGTGGGGGTGGAGGTGTTGAGGGAAGAGAGTGTTTACTCATGATGGTCTGGCGATCATTGGTGGACCAACTGGTCTTTTCCTGTCCGTTAACTTTGTCTGTTCCTATGTTCCAATTATACAAACTAGAATTTAACTTCAGCCGGTTACTGTGAACCAGTGGTCTTGATTAGCTAACCCTATTTGTGGATTATAGGCGAAACCATTGATCCTTAAAACACTGTTAAATATTCCAGATTCTATGCAATGAGTCAAATTCCATTTTAAACCAGTGACGATGGTTAAATCATGTAATTCAGGTGTTTGTGTCAGATTTTCCTCTCCACCAGATGGCATCCAACTCCAATCAATCTTCACCTAACCAGTCTGCAGTTGCCACCCTTTGGAAAGATCGCACGCTGGCTTCTGGGTATTTCTTACACCTCTGCTACCTACTGTGTATTCGCCTTGTTCTTGTTTTTAACGCTGGTAGTGGTCACTAATGTATTTGCTTCATGGGTTCTTTGCTTAAGAATTCATAGCAACACATTGTTATTAAGAACTAGTTGGTTTATTAGCAAAGGTTTAACAAACACACTGCACATTACCAGTTCATCCACTAAGCTCACAACCACCTGCCTCATCGTGGATCCCCCGAACCCAACTGGCTGGGGTTTTATTGAGTCTTGTGAACATCAAGTGACTGGCTAAGCCACTCGCAACTCAACAGCTCTACAACTATTTTAATTAAACTATAAATCAAATGCCCCCTTAAAAAGGGTATTAGAACTGACAAATTAACACATTAAACTTTGGGCATTAAACAATCAAATTAAAATTTGGTTGCCATGGGGTGATGATGCACTCCAGTCCCTCCGGCGCCCACCTCTCACGGAAGACTGCGAGCGTACTGGTGGACACCGCGTGCTCCATCTTCAGGGACACCCTGGCTCGAATGTAATCATGGAAGAGAGGCAGGCAGTCGGGCTGAACGACCCCCTCGACCTCTCGCTGCTGGACTGGTTGATGGCCACCTTGGCCATACCCAGGAGCAGTCCTATGAGGAGGCCTTCCGACCTGCCCGCTCCGCTCCGCACCGGGTGCCCAAAGATCAGGAGTGTGGGACTGAAGTGCAACCAGAATTTGAGGAGCAGCCCCTTCAAATAGTTGAAGAGGGGCTGCAACCTCACACATACACACAAAAGTAGGAAATTATAGAACAGTTAGCCTAACATCTGTGGTTGAGAAAATGTTGGAGTCCATTATTAAAGAAGCAGTAGCAGGACATTTAGAAAAGCAAAATTCGGTCAGGCAGAGTCAGCATGGATTTATGAAGGGGAAGTCATGTTTGACAAATTTGCTGGAGTTCTTTGAGGATGTAACGAACAGGGTGGATAAAGGGGAACAAGTGGATGTGGTGTATTTGGACTTCCTGAAGGCATTTGACAAGGTGCCACTTAAAAGGTTACTGCACAAGATAAAAGTTCACAAGGATCGGGGGTAATATATTTACATGGATAGAGGATTGGTTAACTAACAGAGAACAGAGAGTCAGGGTAAATAGTTCATTCTCTGGTTGGCAACCAGTAACTAGTGGGGTGCCACAGGGGTCATTGCTGGGACTCCCAACTATTTACAATCTATATTAACGAATTGGAAGAAGGGACTGAGTGTAACGTAGCCAAGTTTGCTGACGATACAAAGATGGGAGGAAAAGCAATGTGTGAGGAGGACACAAAATAATCTGCAAAAGGACATAGACAATCTAACTGAGTGGGCAAAAATTTGGCAGATGGAGTATAATATTGGAAAGTTTGAGGTCATGCACTTTGGCAGAAAAAAAAATCAAAGAGCAAGTTATTATTTAAATGGAGAAAGATTGCAAAGTGCCGCAGTACAGCGGGACCTGGGGGTACTTGTGCATGAAACACAAAAGGATAGTATGCAGGTACAGCAAGTGATCAGGAAGGCCAATGGAATCCTGGCCTTTATTGCAAAGAGGATGGAGTATAAAAGCAGAGAAATCTTGCTACAGCTATATAAGGTATTGGTGAGGCCACATCTGGAATACTGCGTGCAGTTTTGGTTTCCATATTTATGAAAGGATATACTTGCTTTGGAGGCAGTTCAGAGAAGGTTCACTAGGTTGATTCCGGAGATGAGGTTGCTGATTTATGAGGAAAGGTTGAGTAGGTTGGGCCTCTACTCATTGGAATTCAGAAGAATGAGAGGTGATCTTATCGAAACGTATAAGATTATGAGGAGCTTGACAAGGCGGATGCAGAGAGGATGTTTCCACTGATGGGGGAGACTAGAACTAGAGGGTATGATCTTAGAATAAGGGGCCGCCCATTTAAAACAGAGATGAGGAGAAATTTCATCTCTCAAAGGGTTGTAAATCTGTGGAATTTTTTGCCTCAGAGAGCTGTGGAAGCTGGGACATTGAATAAATTTAAGACAGAAATAGACAGTTTCTTAAACGATAAGGGGTTATGGGGAGCAGGCGAGGAAGTGGAACTGAGTCTATGATCAGATCAGCCTTGATCTTATTGAATAGTGGAGCAGGCGCGAGGGGCCGTATGACCTACTCCTGCTCCTATTTCTTACGTTCTTATGTTCTATACAACATAGACATGGAACACGGATTCCTCTCGACCAGAGAAATTACAGGCGGCCTGGGAGTCTGTAAACCGACTTAAAAACCGATTGCATGGGATTGGTCCGTGCAACACCCTCAAGGCCAAGTCCCCAATAAATAGTGGGAGGAATCCCGTGTAGAGAGCACTCCATTGGGGACACCCGCCTCCTCCGGACGCAAGATGGCCAACATCTCTACAAACCTGTGAACTTACTCTAAGGTGCATACATTACAGTCATGTGTGAACATGCAAAAATGTCGGACAGGAAAAGGCCATTGGTCCATCGAGCCTGGTCCATCGAGCCTGCCCCACACCGTCATGGAGCAATTGAACTCCATGCACCCCAAAGGCCCCACCCGCTAGCATCCTGAGAGGGTCAAAAAAAAATCCAAGGCCAATTCATGGGGAGTGATATTATCCCTTCACTGAGGCCTACGCTTCCTAGCCATGTACACATCAGCAATTATCTAATTGAATGGTTGAGCAGGTTTGAGGGCCTGAGTGGCCTCCTCCTGTTCATAAGTAATGCTTTACTAAAACAGTATTGGCGGGGGGGAAATCGAGACAAGGCAGTTTAAAAAATTCCAGAATGAGTTGGACAAAATATGTAAGTGGGCACAACGGTGGCAGGTGATGTATTGCAGACAAGTGGATAACATTAGAAAGACAAACACACACATCCCGTGTTGCACCAGCTAGGAACGGTGTTTCCAACTCTCCCGGATTGTCCGCGATTCTCCCAGAGAGGGAGGTGAATCTCTCGGGCGCTGCTGCTCCTGTGCTATCATTTCTATCATTCTATAAAAACTATCCATTATTGACTCCAAGCCCAGGGAATAGTTTGGAACGGTTCGGATTTGGAATGCGCTACCTGATAGGGCGGTAGATACAGATTCAATAGTAACCTTCAAAAGGGAATTGAATAAATACTTGAAGGAAACAAAAATTGCAGGGATGTGGGGAAAGAGCAGGGGCAGTGGGATTAACTGGATTGCTCTTCGAAAAATGGGCCAAATGGCCTCTTTCTGTGCTGCACTGTTCTACCACTCTATGAGCTCCTGGTGCTGAGCTGAGATTAGGACAATGTGCCCCGTGAGCAGTGCCCCAAACACCGAGCCCCCTGTCCTTTGTGCGCTGTTTGGTTCAGGTCAGTCTGTGCTGGTTGGTTTTGGCGTCTTGAAATTCGAATACAGATTGTCTCCCATTTCAGAGTCGTCACCTCCAAACAGAATCCGAGTCCAAGGAGATCGGGTCTGTTAAACGTGACCTCGACTGAGGAGCTGGACTACACCTTGTGCAGAGCAGGGCGATCCTGGCTGTAGCTATAGGGAGAATATCAGTGGGTCACAGGATTACTACTAGTTACACGCAGTATGTCAGGGCATTATACCTGTTACTATCGGTTACGTATAGATGATAGCAACAACAACAACTTGTATTTATACAGTGCCTTTAACGTAGTGAAACGTCACAAGATGCTTCACAGGAGCATTATCAAACAAAATTTGACACCGAGCCACATAAGAAGATATTAAGAGATGCCCAAAAGCTTTGTCAAAGTGGTAGGTTTTAAGGAGCGCCTTAAGGGAAGAAAGAGAGATAGAGACGCGGAGAGATTTAGGCAGGGAGTTCCAGAGCTTGGGGCCTCGGCAGTTGAAGGCATGGCCACCAATGGTGGAGCGATTATAATCAGGGATGCGCAAGAGGGCAGAATTGGAGGAGCGTAGAGATCTCGCAGAGTTGTAGGGCTGGAGGAGAGTTATTGTATCAGTGAGTTATTATATTACTGTGGGTTATGAGGAGAATCTCATGCTTTACTATTAATTACCAGTGCAATCTCAGTAAGTTACTACTGCAGTTACTGGTGGAATCAAAGTCAAGCCCACTGGGACTTCCCCTCTTCCTCGCTCGCCATTTCCTTGCCACGCCTGCTCGCAAGCAGCCTTCTCCTTCTCGACGCTTCTCGTACAATGGCTGCTGGTGCGAAGCCCCGAGCAAAGATAAATCACAGGTGAGCCAACTGTTATCGGGTAAATGCAACAACATTTGCAGGCGTCACATGGTTAGATGTCCCTTGGTCAGATGTTGCGTGATCAAACCTCCAGGAATATTACCCCCCACCCCCCCCCCAGAGTTGGCAACTCCTGCCAAGGGTAAAGTTGAGATGTCGGAGTCTTCATAAACGCAACATACCGCTCGGCCAACCACCGTGGAGCAGCAATCAACACAGCAAATATAATGTCTATGCGGGAGTCCTCCCTTCATCTTTTGGGGACTTGGCCTGGAGGGTGTTGCATGGGGCAAAGTGTTAAGTCGGTTCACAGACTCCCAGGCCGCCTGCATTTTCTGCAGCCTGAAGAAGTCCGTGTTCCATACATACACGGGATGTGAGAGGTTGCAGCCCCTCTTCCATCAGGGGACTCCTGATCTTTGGGTACCTGGTGCGGAGGGGAGCGGGCAGGTCGGAAGGCCTCCTCATAGGACTGCTCCTGGGCCATTAACTATGATCGAACTGGACAGTGCTCTAGACAGGCCACACCTTGATGTCCATTCCTTGTCACCGAGGTGGAAGAGAGATGCTGCAGTGGCCATTAACCGGTCCAGGCAGCGGGCGGTCGAGGGGGTCATTCAGCCGACTGCCTGCCTCTCTTCCGCGGTTACATCCGAGCCAGGGTGTCCCTGGAGATGGAGCACGCGGTGCCCACCAGTACGCTCGCAGCCTTCCACAAGAGGTGGTTATCAAATAAGATATTAATTTAATTTGTAATGGTTCATTTAAACGTTTTTGTTATTTTACAAGTTTTATTGGTTGTGCCCCTTTAACAAGGGGGCACATGGTTGACTTTTAAGCATGACAGAGTCAGTAAATATAATGCGATAGTCGAAACAGCAGAGTACATGACGGAGGCTATCATGATCGAACTGGACAGTGCTCTAGACAGGCCACACCTTGATGTCCATTCCTTGTCACCGAGGTGGAGAGAGATGCTGCAGTGAGTGCGGAGCGGAACCATGAGGCTGATTCCTCGTTTTGTGAGGTCTGGGCAGTGAGAAAACGCTGAAGAAACTGGGAGCTTTTCAATCTTGAAAGGGGGCACCTGAGAGGTGACCCTTGTAGAAGTCTGTGAGATAGTTAATAGTATGAAAAAGGCAAATCCAAAATAATACTTTAAACTAAATTGTGAGAGGCAAATGATATCAGGATGTTGTTCTTCACAATAAAGAGTGACGGAATGGACTTCTAGATAGGGTAGTGTAGCTGAAAACCCTGGAATTATGTAAGAATATAAGAAATAAGAGCAGGAGCAGGCTATTCGGCCTCTGGAGCCTGCTCCGCCATTCAATAAGATCATGGCTGATCTTCTACCCCAACTCCACCTTCCTGCACTATCCCCATATCCCTTGATTCCCTTAATATCCAAAATAAATGATTGGATGTCCCTACGGTGAGGGGGCAGTAGCTTCTTGCTAAGCTGGGTCTTCCTTAGAATCATAGAACGGTTACAGCGCAGAAGGAGGCCATTCGGCCCATCGAGCCCGTGCCGGCCAAGCCTGTGATTATTTTTGTTATCTTGTGACATTGAGTTTTATGGTGTTTAGCACCAACGAGAAGCAATGGTGGAACTCGCCTTATTCGCCATTAGATGGTGCTGTGTTATTGTGAAGCCAAACACGTTGCAAAGAGCGAAATAAAAACAGAAAGTGCTGGAAACGCACAGCAGTTCTGCCAGCATCAGAGGACACAAGAGATACATTAACAGTCTGGGTATGGCTCTTCATCAGAACTTTCCTTCTCTTTACAGTTACCGTTCAACCTGCTGCGTATTTCCAACATTTTCTGTTTCAGATTTCCAGCATTATTTTTCGTTTCACCTCTGCATTGATTGGGTCCCTTTGCACCCTCCCCTTTTTCTGCTTCAAATAACAACCCCATTTACAGCTACAAAATCTTAGCGACGCCATGGCTTTTTCGAAGTCAGTTTGCGTTATTCTAAAGTCTTTCAGCCAATCCCGAGTTTGCACGGTGTAGATGTTTGCTTCATAGGTTCTTTGCTTGAGAATTTATGGCTACACGTTTGCTGTAAAGAATTAGCTGGTTTATCAGCAAAGGTTTAACTATCAAACTGAACCCTACCAGTTCATCCAGCAGGCCCACAACTGCACGCCTCATCGTGGAGAACCGGGGTTTTATTGCGTCTTCTGAACATCACGTGACTGGCTAAGCCACTCACAGTGCAACAGCTCCACAACTTCTTTTTAGCTGAAACTTAAATCAAATGCCCCCTTTTTGCAAGGGCACTAGAAGCCACAAATCAACAATTTAAAACTTTAATGAAAACCTTGAATCAAATTAAAATTTGGTTGCCGGGGGTAATGATGCACTCCAATCTCTCCGGCGCCCACCTCTCGCGGAAGGACACCGCGTGCTCCATCTCCAGGGACACCCGGGTTCGAACGTAACCACGGAAGAGAGGCAGGCAGTCGGGCTGAACGACCCCCTCGACCGCCCGCTGCCTGGACCGGCTGATGGCACCCTTGGCCGTGCCCAGGAGCAGTCCAACAAGGAGGCCTTCGGACCGACCCGCTCCCCTCCGCACAAGGTGCCCAAAGATCAGGGGCGTGGGACTGAAGTGCAGCCAGAATTCGCCGAGCAGCCCCTTCAAATATTGGAACAGGGGCTGCAACCTCGCACACTCCACATAAACATGGAATACGAACTCTTCCAGACTGCAGAATTTCCAGGCAACAACAGCTCCACAACTCTTTTAAGAAGCAAAATTAAACATTTAAATCAAGTGCCCCCCGATCTGGGGGACACTCCAAACACTTTTCACGTGCCCTTTTGTTTTGTGTTTTTTTTGATGATTTTTGTGTTTTTTGGTTTTTTTTTGGGGCAGTAAAACCATAATTTACAAGTGCCCCCTATAAAAGGGAAGGGGGACACTAAAACCGGCAATTAAAACAAATTAAACTTTAAAACATATAAAATCAAATAAAAATTTGGTTGCCGGGGGTAACGATGCACTCCAGTCCCTCCGGCGCCGACTCTCGCGGAAGGCCACCGCGTGCTCCATCTCTAAGGACACCCTGGCCCGGATGTAGGCACGGAAGAGAGGCAGGCAGTCAGGCTGAACGACCCCCTCGACCGCCCGCTGCCTGGACCGGCTGATGGCACTCTTGGCCGTGCCCAGGAGCAGTCCAACAAGGAGGCCTTTGGACCTGCCCGCTCCCCTCCGCACAGAGTGCCCAAAGATCAGAAGCATGGGACTGAAGTGCAGCCAGAATTCGCCGAGCAGCCACTTCAAATATTGGAACAGGGGCTGTAACCTCACACACTCCACATAAACATGGAACACGAACTCTTCCAGACCGCAGAATTTCCAGGCAACAACAGCTCCACAAGCCTGTGAGCATACTCACAGGTGCACATTACACATGGCACAAGCGCTTAGTCTTTCTTTGGTATTGAACAGTCCTTGGTTTCTCAGCCGGAGAGGCTGGCTGACTGGCCATCGCAGAGCCTGGGGCTACTGGTACAAAAAATGGGAAAAGAACAAGTGGCTTAATGTAAATCTGACAACATTAAACGTGTATTGTCCCAAAATCTTTCTCCCATTAAAGCAGTGGTTCTCAAAACTTTTTTGGCTGAAGGTTTCAAATTCAAATACAAAATTCTCATCCTTGTTTTCAAATCGCTACATGGCCTCGCCCCTCCTTATCTCTGTAATCTCCTCCAGACCCACAACCCCCAGAGATGTTTGTGCTCCTCTAATTCTGCCCTCTTGAGCATCCCTGATTATAATCGCTCAACCATTGGTGGCCGTGCCTTCTGTTGCCTAGTCCCCAAGCTCTGGAACTCCCTGCCTAAACCTCGCCGCCTCTCTACCTTTTGCTCCTTCTTCAAGACGCTCCTTAAAACCTACCTCTTTGACTAAGCTTTTGGTCCACCTGTCCTAATTTCTCCTTATGTGGCTTAATGTCAAATTTTTGGTCTTATAATACTTGTGTGAAGTGCCTTGGGACACGTTTTCACTATGTTAAAGGTGCTATATAAATACAAGTTGCTGTTGTTGCAGGACCTCTTTTCAAATGGATTCAAAACTCTGTCGCCCATAGTCTAACCCACACCAAGTCCTGCGTACCCATCACCCCTGTCCTTGCTAACCTACCTTGGCTCCCAGGCTACCGAGACCTCAAAATTAAAATTCCCATCCTCGTGTTTAAATCCCATCACGGCCTTGCCCTACAATCGTTTGGTCAACCCTCCTAATATTTTATTGGTGTTTTTCCACCAAATTTAACCCCCCGCATCCCCATCCCTTACGCCCACAGAAATTCAAGACCATGGTCCCCATAGGCATGTCAGTATATGCACTGGGTCTCCAGATGGATGTCAGTATGGGAAGGAGATCCCTGAAGTGTGCAAATAACGGTGTCAGAATATCCAGGTGGTCACCAAGACAGAAAAGTTCAAAAACCACCACATTAGTGCACAGACCAGATAATCTCCCCAATGGGAAGGGCTCTGACTTTGCTGGAAACCGAGCATACCTTAATGGCTGAATACCTCCCTGTAGCATTGTAACACCCAATGTAGGGGTAAAAAGGAGACTTCTCTCCTTCAAGGTGGAATAACTGATATAGTTAATTGACACCTCGCCCAGCTTCCCACTGTATCACGACCATGGAAGTAAACAATCGAAACCTCAGGTTAAACACGTTTTATCACGAGCAATGCACGGGAAGGTTCAGTCGTGGAACCTGAGAAATACAAAAGGTTTCAGTACAATTTATACAGGTTTTGGAGAGGAGCACCCTCCTACAAAATCTTCGATAGGTCTAATTCTATCAGCGAAGTTACATAGAAACATAGAAAATAGGTGCAGGAGTAGGCCATTCGGTCCTTCGAGCCTGCACCGCCATTCAATGAGTTCATGGCTGAACATGCAGTACCCCATTCCTGCTTTCTCACCATACACCTTGATCCCTCTAGTAGTAAGGACTACATCTAACTCCTTTTTGAATATATTTAGTGAATTGGCCTCAACAACATTCTGTGGTAGAGAATTCCACAGGTTCACCACTCTCTGGGTGAAGAAGTTTCTCCTCATCTCGGTCCTAAATGGCTTACCCCTTATCCTTAGACTGTGACCCCTGGTTCTGGACTTCCCCAACATTGGGAACATTCTTCCTGCATCTAACCTGTCTAAACCCATCAGAATTTTAAACGTTTCTATGAGATCCCCTCTCATTCTTCTGAACTCCAGTGAATACAAGCCCAGTTGATCCAGTCTTTCTTGATATGTCAGTCCCGCCATCCCGGGAATCAGTCTGATGAACCTTCGCTGCACTCCCTCAATAGCAAGAATGTCCTTCCTCAAGTTAGGAGACCAAAACTGTACACAATACTCCAGGTGTGGCCTCACCAAGGCCCTGTACAACTGTAGCAACACCTCCCTGCCCCTGTACTCAAATCCCCTCGCTATGAAGGCCAACATGCCATTTGCTTTCTTAACCGTCTGCTGTACCTGCATGCCAACCTTCAATGACTGATGTACCATGACACCCAGGTCTCGTTGCAGCTCCCCTTTTCCTAATCTGTCACCATTCAGATAATAGTCTGTCTCTCTGTTTTTACCACCAAAGTGGATAACCTCACATTTATCCACATTATACTTCATCTGCCATGCATTTGCCCACTCACCTAACCTATCCAAGTCACTCTGCAGCCTCATAGCATCCTCCTCGCAGCTCAACTGCCACCCAACTTAGTGTCATCCGCAAATTTGGAGATACTACATTTAATCCCCTTGTCTAAATCATTAATGTACAATGTAAACAGCTGGGGCCCCAGCACAGAACCTTGTGGTACCCCACTAGTCACTGCCTGCCATTCTGAAAAGTACCCATTTACTTCTACTCTTTGCTTCCTGTCTGACAACCAGTTCTCAATCCATGTCAGCACACTTCCCCCAATCCCATGTGCTTTAACTTTGCACATTAATCTTTTGTGTGGGACCTTGTCGAAAGCCTTCTGAAAGTCCAAATACACCACATCAACTGGTTTTCCCTTGTCCACTCTACTGGAAACATCCTCAAAAAATTCCAGAAGATTTGTCAGGCATTATTTCCTTTCACAACTCCATGCTGACTTGGACCTATCATGTCACCTCTTTCCAAATGCGCTGCTATGACATCCTTAATAATTAATTCCATCATTTTACCCACTACTGATGTCAGGCTGACCGGTCTATAATTCCCTGTTTTCTCTCTCCCTCCTTTTTTAAAAAGTGGGGTTACATTGGCTACCCTCCACTGATCCAGGAACTGATCAAGAGTCTATGGAATGTATGAAAATGACTGTCAGTGCATCTGCTATTTCCAAGGCCACCTCCTTAAGTACTCTGGGATGCAGTCCATCAGGCCCTGGGGATTTATAGGCCTTCAATCCCATCAATTTCCCCAACACAATTTCCCGACTAATAAGGATTTCCCTCAGTTCCTCCTTCTTACTAGACCCTCTGACCCCTTTTATATCCGGAAGGTTGTTTGTGTCCTCCTTAGTGAATACCGAATCAAAGTACTTGTTCTATTGGTCTGCCATTTCTTTGTTCCCCGTTATGACTTCCCCTGATTCTGACTGCAGGGGACCTATGTTTGTCTTTACAAACCTTTTTCTCTTTACATATCTATAGAAACTTTTGCAGTCTGTCTTAATGTAACCTGCAAGCTTCCTCTCGTACTCTATTTTCCCTGCCCTAATCAAACCCTTTGTCCTCCTCTGCTGTGTTCTAAATTTCTCCCAGTCCCCAGGTTCACTGCTATTTCTGGCTAATTTGTGTGCCACTTCCTTGGCTTTAATACTATCCCTGATTTCCCTTGATAGCCACGGTTGAGCCACCTTCCCTTTTTTATTTTTACGCCAGACAGGAATGTACAATTGTTGTAGTTCATCCATGCGGTCTCCAAATGTCTGCCATTGCCCATCCACTGTCAACCCCTTAAGTATCATTTGCCAATCAATCCTAGCCAATTCACGCTTCATACCTTCAAAGTTACCCTTCTTTAAGTTCTGAATTAACTGTTTCATTCTCCATCCTAATGACATTAATTTGTCAACTCTTATCAAACTGTCTCTGAGTGGTATATGCAATTGCCCATCTTTTATGGTGTTGTTCCATTACTTGCACTTTGCCGCAGTATAATAGTCGTCGAAACTAGCTTCCTCAGAGACTTCTGATCAACAACTGCTGATTTTGCTGTTTAACTATTACAGAGGTTACGGATTCAGTTTAATGCGTTATACATTTGTGCTATACCTACATAAGCAAGTGTTACATACATAGGCAATTATACAGACCCTCCTAATACTGATAAGTTCACTACCTTCAGCATAATTCTGACTACCCATTTGCAACTCTTACAATTTATCCCTTACACCCAGTTAATGAAAACTATTAAAGACATTGGGCTAAATAGTTGGTTGGATAGCGTTCCCGCGAGGGACTCTACAGGGCGCTAAAGGGTTGGCTGTTCAGAGAAGCTTCACTAGGTTGATTCCGGAGATGAGGCAGTTGACTTATGAGGATAGGTTGAGTAGATTGGCCCTATACACATTGGAGTTCAGAAGAATGAGAGGTGATCTTATTGAAATTTATAAGATAATGAGGGGGCTCGACAAGGTGGATGCAGAGAGGATATTTCCACTCATAGGGGAAACTAAAACTAGGGGGCATAGTCTCAGAATAAGGGGCCGCCCATTTAAAACTGAGATGAGGCGAAATTTCTTTTGTCAGAGGGTTGTAAATCTATGGCATTCTCTGCCCCAGAGAGCTGTGGAGGTTGGGTCATTGAATATATTTAAGACGGAGATAGACAGGTTTTTGAGCGATCGGGAGTAAAGGGTTATGGGGAGCTGGCAGGAAAGTGGAGCTGAGCCCATGATCAGATCAGCCATGATTGTATTGAATGGTGGAGCAGGCTCGAGGGGCCGTATGGCCTACTCCTGTTACTATTTCTTATGTTCTTATTGTTGTATATCTGTAAAGCATGCACTCCCATGTTCCGCCACCAGGGAGCTCATCCCCTGAAGTCCCAAGGGATCCCAGAATCCCTTTGATCACTGTATATAAGCTGGCCCCTAAGGCCTGTTCCTCACTCTGGAGTGTCTTATTAAAGACTGAGGTCACTGTTACTTTAACCTCCCTGTGTGCAGCCTCATCTGTGTTAGGAACACAATAACTGGTGACGAGAATATGAATCCAACGCAAAGATGCAGCAAACTGTGGGCATCCTGGAGAAGTTCTCGAAGGATGAGGACTGGGAAGCCTATGTCAAATGATTAGACCAGTACTTTGTAGCCAACAAGCTGGACAGAGAAGGAAGCGCTGCAAAAAGGAGAGCGGTTCTCCTCACAGTCTGCGGGGCACCGACCTACAGGCTCATGAAGAATCTTCTGGCTCCAGTGAAACCCACAGGTAAGTCATATGAGTGTACACTGGGTCGGGAGCATCTTAACCCGAGGGAGAGCTATCAGTTCTACACGTGCCAACAATCTGAAGGTCAGGAAGTGGTGAGCTACATCGCCGAGCTAAGGCGACTTGCAGGACAATTTGAGTTTGATAGCTACCTGGAGCAAATGCTCAGAGACTTTTTTGTACTGGGCATTGGCCACGAGACCATCCGACAAAAACTTTTGACTGTAGAGACACCGACCCTCAGTAAGGTCATTGCGATAGCACAGGTGTTTATGTCCACCAGTGATAACACCAAACAAATCTCTTAGCACACAAGTACTAGCAATGTTCATAAATTAACTGGAACTGTGTTTGCGAGCAGAAATGTACAGGGCAGAACCCACGAGTCTGCAACTGCCAGCAGGCCTAGGGTGACCCAGATGACTCAGAGTCCCCAACAAAGGATGAATGCAAAGCAATTCACACCTTGTTGGCATTGTGGAGGCTTCCATTCAGCCTATTCATGTCGCTTCAAAGGGTATGTTTGCAAGAGCTATGGAACAATGGGGCACCTCCAATGAGCTTGCAAACAAGCTGCAAGCTCTGCAAAACCTGCTAACCACCATGTGGCAGAAGATCGGTCCATGTGGATCAAAGCAATGCAGGGAGACAGAGTGAAACAAAAAGGAGACAAAAGCAAAAGACAGAAAGGAGATGAGGAAAAGTGGAGGGCAGAGAAACCCAAGGCAAAGAACAAAAAGGGCCACTGTACAGCAAAATTCTAAAAGGACAAAGGGTGTTAAAAAAAACAAGCTGAAGGCTTTGTGTCTTAATGCAAGGAGTATCCGTAATAAGGTGGATGAATTAACTGTGCAAATAGATGTTAACAAATATGATGTGATTGGGATTACGGAGACGTGGCTCCAGGATGATCAGGGCTGGGAACTCAACATCCGGGGGTACTCAACATTCAGGAAGGATAGAATAAAAGGAAAAGGAGGTGGGGTAGCATTGCTGGTTAAAGAGGAGATTAATGCAATAGTTAGAAAGGACATTAGCTTGGATGATATGGAATCTATATGGGTAGAGCTGCAGAACACCAAAGGGCAAAAAACGTTAGTGGGAGTTGTGTACAGACCTACAAACAGTAGGAGTGATGTTGGGGAGGGCATCAAACAGGAAATTAGGGGTGCATGCAATAAAGGTGCAGCAGTTATAATGGGTGACTTTAATATGCACATAGATTGGGCTAACCAAACTGGAAGCAATACGGTGGAGGAGGATTTCCTGGCATGCATAAGGGATGGTTTTCTAGACCAATATGTCGAGGAACCAACTAGGGGGGAGGCCATCTTAGACTGGATGTTGTGTAATGAGAGAGGATTAATTAGCAATCTCGTTGTGCGAGGCTCTTGGGGAAGAGTGACCATAATATGGTGGAATTCTGCATTAGGATGGAGAATGAAACAGTTAATTCAGAGACCATGGTCCAGAACTTAAAGAAGGGTAACTTTGAAGGTATGAGGCGTGAATTGGCTAGGATAGATTGGCGAATGATACTTAAGGGGTTGACTGTGGATGGGCAATGGCAGACATTTAGAGACCGCATGGATGAACTACAACAATTGTACATTCCTGTCTGGCGTAAAAATAAAAAAGGGAAGGTGGCTCAATCGTGGCTATCAAGGGAAATCAGGGATAGTATTAAAGCCAAGGAAGTGGCATACAAATTGGCCAGAAATAGCAGCGAACCCGGAGACTGGGAGAAATTTAGAACTCAGCAGAGGAGGACAAAGGGTTTGATTAGGGTAGGGAAAATGGAGTACGAGAAGAAGCTTGCAGGGACCATTAAGACGGACTGCAAAAGTTTCTATAGATATGTAAAGAGAAAAAGGTTAGTAAAGACAAACATAGGTCCCCTGCAGTCAGAATCAGGGGAAGTCATAACGGGGAACAAAGAAATGGCGGACCAATTGAACAAGTACTTTGGTTCAGTATTCACTAAGGAGGACACTAACAACCTTCCGGATATAAAAGGGGTCAGAGGGTCTAGTAAGAAGGAGGAACTGAGGGAAATTCTTATTAGTCGGGAAATTGTGTTGGGGAAATTGATGGGATTGAAGGCCGATAAATCCCCAGGGCCTGATGGACTGCATCTCGAAGTACTTAAGGAGGTGGCCTTGGAAATAGCGGATGCATTGACAGTCATTTTCCAACATTCCATTGACTCTGGATCAGTTCCTATCGAGTGGAGGGTAGCCAATGTAACCCCACTTTTTAAAAAAGGAGGGAGAGAGAAAACAGGGAATTATAGACCGGTCAGCCTGACATCGGTAGTGGGTAAAATGATGGAATCAATTATTAAGGATGTCATAGCAGTGCATTTGGAAAATGGTGACATGATAGGTCCAAGTCAGCATGGATTTGTGAAAGGGAAATCATGCTTGACAAATCTTCTGGAATTTTTTGAGGATGTTTTCAGTAGAGTGGACAAGGTATATTTTGACTTTCAGAAGGCTTTCAACAAGGTCCCACACAAGAGATTAATGTGCAAAGTTAAAGCACATGGGATTGGGGGTAGTGTGCTGACATGGATTGAGAACTGGTTGTCAGACAGGAAGCAATGAGTAGGAGTAAATGGGTACTTTTCAGAATGGCAGGTAGTGACTAGTGGGCTACCGCAAGATTCTTTGCTGAGGCCCCAGCTACTTACATTGTACATTAATGATTTGGACGAGGGGATTAAATGTAGTATCTCCAAATTTGCGGATGACACTAAGTTGGGTGGCAGTGTGAGCTGTGAGGTGGATGCTATGAGGCTGCAGAGCGACTTGGATAGGTTAGGTGAGTGAGCAAATGCATGGCAGATGAAGTATAATGTGGATAAATGTGAGGTTATCCACTTTGGTGGTAAAAACAGAGAGACAGACTATTATCTGAATGGTGACAAATTAGGAAAAGGGGAGGTGCAACAAGACCTGGGCGTCATGGTACATCAGTCATTGAAGGTTGGCATGCAGGTACAGCAGGCGGTTAAGAAAGCAAATGGCATGTTGGCCTTCATAGCGAGGGAATTTGAGTACAGGGGCAGGGAGGTGTTGCTACAGTTGTACAGGGCCTTGGTGAGGCCACACCTGGAGTATTGTGTACAGTTTTGGTCTCCTAACCTGAGGAAGGACATTCTTGCTATTGAGGGAGTGCAGCGAAGGTTCACCAGACTGATTCCCGGGATGGCGGGACTGACATATCAAGAAAAACTGGATCAACTGGGCTTGTATCCACTGGAGTTCAGAAGAATGAGAGGGGACCTCATAGAAACGTTTAAAATTCTGATGGGTTTAGACAGGTTAGATGCAGGAAGAATGTTCCCAATGTTGGGGAAGTCCAGAACCAGGGGTCACAGTCTAAGGATAAGGGGTATGCCATTTAGGACTGAGATGAGGAGAAACTTCTTCACCCAAAGAGTGGTGAACCTGTGGAATTCTCTACCACAGAAAGTTGTTGAGGCCAATTCACTAAATATATTCAAAAAGGAGTTAGATGTAGTCCTTACTACTAGGGGGATCAAGGGGTATGGCGAGAAAGCAGGAATGGGGTACTGAAGTTGCATGTTCAGCCATGAACTCATTGAATGGCGGTGCAGGCTCGAAGGGCCGAATGGCCTACTCCTGAACCTATTTTCTATGTTTCTATGTTTCTATGTTTCGAGCCTCAGAGAGAGGAGGCAAATGCAGAAGTACACGGTGTGCACACATTTTCGAAGAAATGTGCACCTATAAAGCTAAATGTAAAATTGAATGGCTTACCCGTAGCTATGGAACTGGACACTGTTGCTAGCCAATCCATCATGAGTAAAATGATGTTTGAGAGACTGTGGTGCAACAAGGCATTCAGACCACCCCTGAGCCCCATCCACACGAAACTGAGAACATACACCAAAGAGCTTATCACTGCCCTGGGCAGCGCCATGGTCAAGGTCACCTACGAGGGCGGTGCACGAACTGCCACTCTGGATTGTCCCGGGCGATGGCCCCACACTGCTTGGAAGGAGCTGGCTGGAAAAATCCGCTGGAACTGGGATGACATCCGAGCGCTATCACAAGTCGATGAGGCCTCATGTACCCAGGTTCTTAACAAATTTCCTTCCCTTTTTGAGCCAGGCATTGGAAACTTTTCCGAGGCGAAGGTGCAGATCCACTTGGTCCCAGAGGCACAAGGCACGAACGGTACCTCACATGATGAGGGAGAGAGTGGAAATCGAGCTGGACAGGCTGCAACGCGAGGGCATCATCTCCCCAGTGGAATTCAGCGAGTGGGCCAACCCGATTGTTCCAGTACTCAAAAGTGATGGCACGGTCAGGATTTGCGGTGATTATAAAGTAACTATTAATCGTCTCTCGCGGACCAATACCCGCTACCTAAGGCAGAGATCTATTTGCGACGCTGGCAGGAGGCAAGACGTTCACCAAGCTCGACCTGACTTCAGCCTACATGGTGCAGGAGCTGGAGGCGTCTTCGAAGGGCCTCACCTGCATCAACACGCACAAGGGACTGTTCATCTACAACAGATGCCCATTTGGAATTCGATCGGTTGCAGCGATCTTCCAGAGAAACATGGAGAGCCTACTCAAGTCGGTGCCACACACGATGGTCTTTCAGGATGACATATTGGTCATGGGTCAGGACACCGCTGAGCACCTAGAAAACCTGGAGGAGGTCCTCCCGCGACTGGAGCGCGTAGGGCTGCGACTGAAGAGGTCGAAATGCATCTTCATGGAAACAGAAGTGGAGTTTTTGGGGAGAAAGATCGCGGCGGACGGCATTCGTCCCACAGACGCCAAGACAGAGGCTATCAGGAACGCGCCCAGGCCACTGAACGTCACGGAGCTGCGGTCGTTCCTGGGACTCCTCAAGTATTTTGGTAACTTCCTACCGGGGTTAAGCACCCTTACATGTGTTATTGCGCAAAGGTGAGAACTGGGTATAGGGAAAAAAAACAAGTAATTGCTTTTGAGAAAGCCAGAAACATTTTATTCTCCAACAAGCTGCTTGTATTGTATAACCCCTGTAAAAGACTTGTGCTAGCATGTGACGTGTCGTCGTACGGAGTCGGGTGTGTATTACAACAAGCTAACGTTGCGGAGAAGTTGCAACCTGTCGCCTATGCTTCCAGGAGCTTGTCTGAGGCCGAGAGGGCCTACAGCATAATTGAGAAAGAGGCATTAGCGTGTGTGTTCGGGGTAAAGAAAATGCATCAGTACCTGTTTGGCCCTGAAATTTGAACTGGAAACCGATCACAAGTCCCTCACCTCCCTGTTCGCTGAAAACAAGAGGATAAATACTAATGCCTCAGCCCGCATACAAAGGTGGGCACTCGTGCTATCAGCGTATAACTATACCATCCGCCACAGGCCAGGCACCGAGAACTGTGCGGATGCTCTCAGTCGGCTACCATTGCCCACCACGGGGGTGGAAATGACGCAACCTGCAAACTTGTTGATGGTGGCACAGCCCGCAGACTTGTTGATGGTCATGGAACTGTTTGAAAATGAGAAATCACCTGTCACGGCCCGCCAGATTAGGACTTGGACCAGCCAAGATCCTCTGCTGTCCCTAGTAAAAAACTGTGTATTGCACAGGAGCTGGGCCAGCATCCCCGTTCAAATGCAAGAGCCAACCAAGCCATTCCATCGGCGAAAGGATGAGCTGTCCATTCAGGCAGACTGCCTGTTGTGGGGTAACCGCGTCGTGCTACCAAAAAAGGGCAGGGTGATGTTCATCTCGGATCTCCACAGCACACACCCGGGTATAGTAATGATGAAAGCGATAGCCAGATCCCACGTGTGGTGGCCCGGTATCGACTCTGACTTAGAGTCCTGTGTACGGCAATGCAGCGTATATGCTCAGTTGAATAACGCGTCCAGAGAGGCACCACTAAGTTTGTGGTCCTGGCCCTCCAGACCATGGTCGAGGATCCATGTCGACTATGCGGGCCCGTTTCTTGGTAAAATGTTCCTGGTGGTGGTGGATGCTTTTTCAAAATGGATTGAATGTGAAATAATGTCGGGAAGCACCGCCACCGCCACCATTGAAAGCCTGAGGGCCATGTTTGCCACCCACGGCCTGCCTGACATACTGGTCAGTGACAACGGGCCATGTTTCACCAGTGCCGAATTTAAAGAATTCATGACCCGCAATGGGATCAAACATGTCACCTCGGCCCCGTTTAAACCAGCCTCCAATGGGCAGGCAGAGCGGGCAGTACAAACCATCAAACAGAGCCTTAAATGAGTCACAGAAGGCTCACTCCAAACCCTCCTGTCCCGAGTACTGCTCAGCTACCGCATGAGACCCCACTCACTCACAGGGGTGCCCCCGGCTGAGCTACTCATGAAAAGGACACTTAAAACCAGACTCTCGCTGGTTCACCCCAACCTGCATGATCAGGTAGAGAGCAGGCGGCAGCAACAAAATGTAAACGATGGTCGCGCCATTGTGTTATGGGAAATTGATCTGAATGACCCTGTGTATGTGCTAAACTATGGACTTGGTCCCAAGTGGATCGCGGGCACGGTGATAGCTAAAGAAGGGAATCGGGTGTTTGTAGTCAAACTAGACAATGGACAAATTTGCAGAAAGCACCTGGACCAAACGAGGCTACGGTTCACAGACTGCCCTGAACAACCCACAGCAGACACCACCTTTTTCAAGCCCACAACAAACACCCAAAGGATCAACGACACCACGCCGGACCAGGAAATTGAACCCATCATGCCCAACAGCCCAGCAAGGCCAGGCTCACCCAGCAGCCCTGCAGGGTCAACAACACGCCAGCCCAGCGAGGGCACAGCCAACACACCAGAACAGACATTTGTACCGAGGCGGTCCACCAGGGAAAGAAAGGCTCCCGACCGCCTCACCTTGTAAATAGTTTTCACTTTGACTTTGGGGGGGGCGCAGTGATGTTGTGTATCTGTAAAGCATGCACTCCCATGTTCCGCCACCAGGGAGCTCATCCCCTGAAGTCCCAAGGGATCCCAGCATCCCTTGGGAGCACTGTATATAAGCCGGCCCCTAAGGCCTGTTCCTCACTCTGGAGTGTCTTAATAAAGACTGAGGTCACTGTTACTTTAACCTCCCTGTGTGCAGCCTCATCTGAGTTAGGAACACAATACTTTTGCACTTAGTAGCACTGGTGGTAACTTCGGTGTGCAGTTACCGGCGGTGCTGAAGAGTATTGCCCGGGAATGTAGCGCCGGCGTGCCACGCCCCCGGAAGCGACACGGAAGCAAACTTTGGTTTGCTCGCCTCCCGGATCGTCCCGCGGTGACCTGGCCGCAGAAAGCCTGGCGCGCAGAGCTGTCCCAGGCGCTAAGGGAAGGCAGGACTGCATCAGGTCAGTGTGATTGATTTTTGGAATGTTGTTTGTGCGATTTGACTTTATTTGGAGTGAGTAATGTATAGGGAATGCTTTTGGTGAATTTTGTGCTGATGTGTTTTTTTTGCAGGGAGACCTCTCTCAGGGCGCCCCAAAGCTGGCTCTTCAGCATGGGTGTTTGTTGGAATCAGCTGTTGACAAGCCACCGACTCAGTTGTGGTTCTAGGCTAAAAAGGGCTTTTAACATGCGAGACTTTTTCAGTCATGCCATGTCTCTTTCTGCTCCTCTGCTCCTTGCCTGCGAGCACCATCGGAGCAGGTCGGGGAGCGGAAGGAGCAGTGTGGCAGCGTACCGCTCCAGGGAGCAGCACATGCTGGAGCAGGAGAGCAATGGCAGTGAAGAGTGACGTCATCAAGGTCCAGATCGGTGATTGGAGCTTGGGCAGGTACAGCAGGAGCAGCGAGGTCGGGGCGAAGGAGCGGCGAGTGATCGTGGAGGCGACGTGATCGGGGCCCAGGAGAGGCGTGAGTTTGGGGCCCAGAAGACGTGAGGACCCAGGGGCAGCACGGGCCGGCCCACACCACGATATGTGTGAGCACTAGGTCAGTCCGTGCAGCAGAGCTGGTCTCCAGTCGCCTTGGTTAACCCTTGCCACTGGACCAAGGCCTAGCTCTGTCTAGCCCGTGTGGTGGCTGGTGTGCAACGGTCACCACACGTTAAAAAAATCCACGCACAGGCATCTTCAAGATTTAGTTCGGGACCTGGAATATTTGGTCCTTCATTGAAACACCTGTGGACTTTTTGACGTGGAAACATGTCATCCTCGCTTCGAGGGACTGCCTATGATTTAGCATGGGATATTCAGTTGGTCACCTGGCCTGGCGCCGCAAGAGAAGTGTGGAATGCCTCCCTTAGCGCTCCACTCCACTCTCAGGACGTAGAAGCTTAATTTTGCTGGGTCCGGCGCGAAAATTCTTCCGGTGCTAAATTTAGCACTCGGACCATATTAGCACCTTAGGAGCCTTCCAACTGAATTTCTAGCCCTACAGTTAATTGCAAAAGGATGTTAACACTAATCAGAATCATTTCAACTGTTTATAAGATTTTGTTACTTTTTTCCCCTCGTCCTTCTTGGAAGTGCCAACTTCTGCTGGGAGTCTGATACACAATGGCAGTAGCCTTCTGGTACTTCACCCAAATGACCATTCTTCATCTGTGTTATAGACAGTGGGGGTGAAATTCAGGGTCCGTATATGGCCCGTTACCGCCGTTTTGCGGCGGCCATGCGGCGGAATCGAGTGGTCGCCACGTTGCAGTCCATTGGCCACCGGGACCCAAATTCAGCTCGGGGATTTTTCAGCCTGCCCTCACTTCTGCCCCGCTGCTGCCGACCACCGCAAGCGCGTTATCAAAGCGCACACTGCCGCTATCCCGCACCTAGATTGCAATCCGCCCCAAATATAGTTAACAAAATCCACGAGCCGCCGTGCGATGCTCCCGATAACTTTTTCTGTCAATGCAACTTCTCCTGTCTGTGTGGGGCATGGCAGCGTGGCGGCCCTTCAAGTGGACGGCCCACAGCCACGGCCGCTGTGTTGTTATTTTTGCCGGCTGATTCTCCGATCGGCCGGCCAATTATTGCCCCGGGTTCAGCTGGGCCGCCAACAGGCAGCCTGGCACCCTCCTCCTCAAATCTAGAGGTAACAAAGGCATGGATACTACTATTACTACTACTAATACAACAACAACTACATCTACTATACAGAGCCTTCAACATGCAAAGCATTTCAAGGAAGGCGCTCCAAAGCTGGGCTCTTTAGCACGGGATATTCAGTTGCTCACCTGGCCGAGCGCCCCAAGAGAAGTGTGGAACGCCTCCCTTAGCGCTTCGCTCCACTCTCAGGGCGCAGAAGCTGAATTTTGCTCGGCCCGGCACTAAAAATCTTCCGGTGCTAAATTTAGCACCCGACCCACATTAACTCCAACTGAATCACAGAGGCACAATCAACAAAATGGACACTGAGCCAAAGAAGGACATATTCAGAGTTGTGAACAAAACCTTGCTTAAAGAGGTTCGTGTTAAGGGGGATTTTAAAGGAAAGAAGGGAGGTGTAATGTCTGTAAGCTTGTAATGTTTGTAGCTCCACACTGTGGATGTGGACGCATTGTGCACTGCAACTGCAGAGTTAATAATAAACAGAACCAGGCAGATTCTGGAGGCTTCTGAGAGCTGCCTGCCATGTTAGGAGCTGTGTGTGTCTGTGAATATATCACATTTGGCGATGAGATGGGATTTTTCGGAGGATTTAAAGCTTAAATTTTGCTGGTGAAGGATTCAGCCAGCCGACAGAGAGACTTTGGAAGTTTCTGTCTTAGGAAAAAAGCTACAAAATCCGAGGTAAAATGCAGCACACAGTGTGAACAGCTAGAGATTAAAATGGCAGGTGTAATGGGACATTTGGGGGAATATAGATACGACTGGGAACATTTTAAAGCGTATGTGGATCGACTAGAAATGTATTCAACTGCAAATAACATAATCGAAGTTCCAGACAATGCAGTCCAGAACCGGGCTGTGTTGGAACTTAAGAAAGCGATCTTCTTATCGGAGGCGGGTCCGGCATTGTACGAAAATCTGCTTGTGCCTGACGAGCCAAAGGATACAACGCTTAAAGAGATTTTAACGAAACTGGAGCAGCACTATAACCCCAAACCATTAAAAATTGGTGAAAGCTATTGTTTCGGGATTCAGAATCAAAAGGCTGATGAAAGTATCAGTGATTACATCATAGCATTAAAAAAGCTATCGATGCAATGTAATTTTGGAAACTTTCAAAACCGAGCATTACAGGATCGTTTTGTTTGTGGGGTGAAAAATGATGCGATCAGAAGGAAGTTATTGACGATGGATGACTTGACTTTTGAGATTGCTTGTCAGACAGCGAGGTCGATGGGCATTGCCGAACAATATTCCAGAGAATTAAATAATAATTACAGTTGCCAGTCAACTGAGGTAAATCACCTGCAGGTTCAAAGTAAAAGACGGTGGGGGCCAAAAGTCTCAGAAACTGGAAATTCTAACAGAGCGTTGAACTCATGCTATAGGTGCCTGGGACACCATTAAAAATTGGTGAAAGCTATTGTTTCGGGATTCAGAATCAAAAGGCTGATGAAAGTATCAGTGATTACATCGTAGCATTAAAAAAGCTATCGATGCAATGTAATTTTGGAAACTTTCAAAACTGCTCAAAGTTGTCCAAACGTGAAGGCAGAGTGTTTCTTCTGCAGAAAGACTGGGCATCTTGTGAAGGCATGACGACTGAAGGGTAAACCAGTTTTTAAAGCTATGAGTCCAGCGTTCAAAGCTATGCGTAGAAATCCCAAGAGACTACATAGCATGGAAGAACAACAACAGGACGAGGAGATGTTAGAGTTACACGTCATCAGGACCACGAGGTTAATGGACAGCAATTCGGAAAGCATCAAAATCCACATAGATGTTGCGGGATTCAAGATACCAATGGAAATTGACATGGGTGCATCCGTGAGTGTAGTGCCGGAGTCACTATACCGCGACAAATTGCGTGATTTTCAACTGGAGAAATCCAAGATAGAGCCGCGAGGCTACTCGGGAGAGAAAATTCCTGTGGTCGGTCATATCAACGTACCAGTGAAATATAAAGATCAATTTCAGAACTTGCCTCTAATAGTAGTGAAAGGAGACGAGTCTGCCTTACTAAGAAAAAATTGCTTGAACTCACTGAAGCTGGATTGGAGTAAGTTTTTCTGTGTGGAAGCGAGATTTTCATCAATGGATGAGGTTATCAAGAAGTATCCGAAGGTGTTCTGCGAATCGGGAAATCCGATCCATGGTTTCAAGCCGAGTGTCAGGGTACAGAAGGACGCTAGATCAGTTTACTACAAGCCACGTTCCGTACCATATGCACTCAAGGAGAAAGTTGAGCAAGAACTCAAGAGACTAGAGACTGAGAACATTATTTCTAAGATAGATCGATGTAATTGGGCTACACCCATTGTTGTTGTACCTAAGTCCCATGGTGTGGTGATTATAAAGTAACCGTAAACCAGGTTCTAGAGGATAATGTCCCCAATACATTGCCGAATATAGAAGGTTTGTTCACAACATTGACAGGTGGTCAGATCTTCTCAAAACTGGATCTTACAAATGCCTACTTACAGCTTTAACTAGATGAGGAGTCCAAGTCATGTTTGACTATAAATACTCTTCTAGGCCTATATCAATTTAATAGGCTACCGTTTGGAGTGTCTTCTGCCCCTGCCATATTCAAAGGGGTGATGAACCAGATTTTGCAAGGTATTGAAGGGGTAGTATGTTATTTGGATAACATACTAATTTCAGCACAAAATAGGCAAATTCATAATAACATATTGAATGAAGTCCTCAAACGGCTAGAGAAGCACAGAGTACGAGTGTCTGCTCGTAAGTGTGAGTTATTTAAAAACTCAGTGGAGTACTTAGGGTACAGAGTAGACAAAGATGGTATACATCCAACCATGGAAAATTGGATGCAATTAGAAATGCACCCACTCCCAGGAATGTCACTGAACTTCGTTGATTCTTGGGTCTTTTGAACTATTATGGGAAGTTCCTACCAAATTTGGCTACAATATTACATCCACTGAATGAACTATTGAAAAAACAGGTCCATTGGAAGTGGTCAAAAGAATGCGATACAGCATTCAAGGAGTGTAAAAGAAAATTGGTAGAGAGCACCATGTTAGTTCACTATGTCATATCTAAGGAGATTAAGCTAGCATGTGATGCCTCTCCATATAGAGTGAGGCAGTGATCTCTCATGTATCACGTAGAGGGGAGGAGAGACCAATTGCTTTTGCTTCACGCACTCAGTGTCAGTGAGAGTAATTATGCGCAAATTGAAAAAGAAGCTTTGGCATTAATTTTTGGGGTCAAGAAGTTTCACAAATACTTGTATGGTTGTAAGTTTACCATCGTTACATTCCATAAGCTCCTAACAGAAATCCTCCATCCAAAGTCCCCAGTTCCAACATTAGCTGCAGCCCGAATGCAGAGATGGGCTTTGATTTTGTCAGCATATACATATGATATTGAATACAGACGATCAGCTGATCACAGTAATGCTGATGCAATGTCTAGATTGCCTTCCCCATCACAAGTTACACCCGATAGTGAAGAAGTGTTTTACTTTTCATACATTGATGAACTGCCAGTCACAGCTGAAGAGATTGGTAGAGCAACCAAACGTGACCCAGTGATGTCAAAGGTGTATGAGTATATTGCAAACGGATGGCCAAACCAGGTAACAGATAAAGATACACATCCATTCTTCATTCGTAGGAATGAATTATCAGTCAATAAAGATTGTATCATGTGGGGTGCAAGAGTGGTTATACCAAATAAATTCAGGTCCAAATTATTAGGAAACCTCCATGACCGGCACCTGGGAATGTGCTTGACCAAGAGTTTTTCACGCAGTTATTTATGGTGGCCAGGTCTTGATAAAGATACAGAGTACATCGTGAGTCAGTGTACGACATGTCAATCGGTAAGCAAGCAATCACCACCAGTACCATTACAGCCATGGAAATGGCCTCCCAGGCTGTGGCAAAGGCTACATATTGATTTTGCTGAGTTAGAAGGACAACAATTGTTCATTGTGATTGATAGACATTCGAAGTGGGTTGAGGTGTTTCCAATGTGGAAAATAACAACAAGTAAAACATTGGATATTTTGCGAAAATCATTTTCTTCATTTGGCCTCCCTGAAAAAATTGTTTCGGATAATGGACCACAATTTCGTTCAGGAAAATTTGCACAATTCACGAGCAAAAATGGTGTGAAACATACCAAGGTTCCACTGTACCATCCTGCTTCGAATGGTGCAGCAGAGCGCACTGTACAAATTGTAAAACGTGCCCTCATAAAACAAATGTTAGATCCAAATCCAAGGAAATGACAGTTGTCATTGGATCACAAATTGGCTAATTGTTTTAATTACATATCGAAATACTCCTCATACAACTACTGGTAGAACACCAGCAGAGTTGTTTCTCAAACGACAGCCTCGAACCAGATTCTCGTTGTTAAAGCCAAATTTGGCACAGTCCGTAGAAGAGACACAATTAAGACAGAAAGAGAATCATGATAGAGGTAGAGCAAAAGAGAGAAGTGTGAAATTAAACCAGAAGGTGAGAGTGAAGAACCATCACCATAAATGGTTAATTAAAGTGGTTACCAGGAAGAGTGGTGAAGATATGTGGTCCTCGCACATATTTGGTAAAGATGTTTGATAATGGACAGGTTAGGTTTGTTCATATTGATCATATTTTGCCTGCAGACATTGAAGGAGTTGAAGGTGGGAATGATTCAATTATTTCTGACTCATCAGATAGTTTTGATCCACGAGTAGCAAATCCTAAATCCAATGTACTGGAAACAAATCCAGGAGAGAATCAGAATGAAAGTCCGAGTCCGAGTCAGGAAAACAAAGAGCCTGAAGTTAGAGTGAGTTCAAATGAAAATCAAGGAAATTCCATGGAGGAAAATGTTCCTCAGGATGAGCCACGAATGAGTTTAGATTCGACACCATGTTTGGAAGGTTCTGTTCGAGAGCGAAGGTATCCTCTTCGAAACAGAAAACAAGTGGTAAAGCTAAATTTGTAAATATGAAAAAAAAAGTTTATATCCTGTGTTATATATAAACATGAAAGTTATGTATGATGTTTGTTATAATAACTTCTTCATTAAGGAGGGAGAAGTGTAATGTCTGTAAGCTTGTAATGTTTGTAGCTCCACACTGTGGATGTGGATGTATTGTGTACTACAACCGCAGAGTTAATAATAAACAAAACCAGGCAGATTCCGGAGGCTTCCGAGAGAACTGTGTTAGGAGCTGTGTGTGCTGTGCTCTGTGAATATATCACAGGAGGGAGGGGTTTAGGGAGTAAATTCCAGAGCATGGGGCCTAGCTGGCTGAAGTCTGACTGCCAGTGGTGGGCTAAAATGGGTGGGGAAGTGGAGGCTGCACAAAATGCTAGATTCAGGGAATCGGAGAACTTGGGGAGGGGGTTGTAGGGCTGGAGGAGGTTACAGATAGACGCAATGGAATACTTCACCAGGCAGTGAACAGCGATTTACTTGTACTTCTTTCAATTTAATATACTGTATTTGCAGCTCACGATGTGGTCTCCTCTACATTGGGGAGACCAAGCGTAGATTGGGTGACCGCTTTGCGGAGCACCTCCATTCAGTCCGCAAGTGTGACTCTGAGCTTCCAGTCGCCTGTCACTTTAATTCTCCACTCCACTCACACTCTGGCTCTGTCCGTCTCCTGCACTGTTCCAACGAAGCTCAACGCAAGCTCGAGGAGTAGCACCTCATCTATCGTTAAGGCACTTTACAACCTTCTGAATGCAACATTGCGTTCAAAAATTTCTAAGCGTAACCGCTGCCAATCTTTTGGTCCTTCGCCACCCCCACCCCCCTCAGAACCTCTTTCTTTTTTTTTCTCTCTTTGTCTCTAATGGTAGTTGGTCATTATCCCATCATTCACACCCTAACTTGACTAATGTTTTTCTAACTCCTGGCATTACCATTTGAATTTGGGCCACCATCCCATTTGTCTCTCTAATCTCTCCTGTCTTCCACCCTATCACAGACCTTCCCTTTTGTTCTTTCTTCCCCTCCCCCTTTCAGTGCTTGTTAAAAATCTGTTATTTTCGAACTCTCTCCAGTTCCGATGGCCAGCGACCCGAAACGTTAACTCTGCTTCCTCTCCACAGGTGCTGCCTGACCTGCTGAGATTTCCAGCATTTTCTGTTTTTATTCCAGATTCCAGCAGCCGCAGTATTTTGCTTTTGTATTAGTGAATGTGCCTATCCTGCTGGTAGTGCGCTTTATGAAAAAATGGCACCAGGCTTGGTTATGATGTAGAGAATAGAATGCTGATGCTCCACTGTCTGGGTTTACATGTGAGGAATGGCTACAGAGGCAAAGTACCAGAGGGTGACCTGCGCCCACGGAGCTGTGGTTCAGCAAGGAGTTAGTAAATGGGGAGGGATAGGGAGGGGCACCTGTAAATGGGGATAGGGGAGGGGCACCAGTAAATGGGGGGGGAGGATAGGGGAGGGGCACCTGTAAATAGGGGATAGGGGAGGGGCACCAATAAATGGGGGATAGGGGAGGGGCACCAGTAAATGGGGGGATAGGGAGGGGCACCAATAAATGGGGGATAGGGGAGGGGCACCAATAAATGGGGGGATAGGGGAGGGGCACCAGTAAATGGGGGATAGGGGAGGGGCACCAGTAAATTTTTCTAAATTTCTTTTTTTCTAAATAGGTGCAGGAGCAGGCCATTCAGCCCTTCTAGACTGCACCGCCATTCAATGAGTTCATGGCTGAACATGAAACTTCAGTACCCCATTCCTGCTTTCTCGCCATACCCCTTGATCCCCCGAATCGTAAGGACTTCATCTAACTCCCTTTTGAATATATTTAGTGAATTGGCCTCAACAACTTTCTGTGGTAGAGAATTCCACAGGTTCACCACTCTCTGGGTGAAGAAGTTTCTCCTCATCTCGGTCCTAAATGGCTTACCCCTTATCCTTAGACTGTGACCCCTGGTTCTGGACTTCCCCAACATTGGGAACATTCTTCCTGCATCTAACCTGTCTAAACCCATCAGAATTTTAAACGTTTCTATGAGGTCCCCTCTGATTCTTCTGAACTCCAGTGGATACAAGCCCAGTTGATCCAGTCTTTCTTGATAGGTCAGTCCCACCATCCCGGGAATCAGTCTGGTGAATCTTCGCTGCACTCCCTCAATAGCAAGAATGTCCTTCCTCAAGTTAGGAGACCAAAACTGTACACAATACTCCAGGTGTGGCCTCACCAAGGCCCTGTACAACTGTAGCAATACCTCCCTGCCCCTGTACTCAAATCCCCTCGCTATGAAGGCCAACATGCCATTTGCTTTCTTAACCGCCTGCTGTACCTGCATGCCAACCTTCAATGACTGATGTACCATGACACCCAGGTCTCGTTGCACCTTCCCTTTTCCTAATCTGTCACCAATCTGATAATAGTCTGTCTCTCTGTTTTTACCACCAAAGTGGATAACCTCACATTTATCCACATTATACTTCATCTGCCATTCATTTGCCCACTCACCTAACCTATCCAAGTCACTCTGCAGCCTCAAAGCATCCTCCTCGCAGCTCACACTGCCACCCAACTTAGTGTCATCCGCAAATTTGGACATACTACATTTAATCCCCTCGTCTAAATCATTAATGTACAATGTAAACAGCTGGGGCCCCAGCACAGAACCTTGCGGTACCCCACTAGTCACTGCCTGCCATGCTGAAAAGTACCCATTTACTCCTACTCTTTGCTTCCTGTCTGACAACCAGTTCTCAATCCATGTCAGCACACTACCCCCAATCCCATGTGCTTTAACTTTGCACATTAATCTCTTGTGTGGGACCTTGTCGAAAGCCTTCTGAAAGTCCAAATATACCACATCAACTGATTCTCCTTTGTCCACTTTACTGGAAACATCCTCAAAAAATTCCAGAAGATTTGTCAAGCATGATTTCCCTTTCACAAATCCATGCTGACTTGGACCTATCATGTCACCATTTTCCAAATGCGCTGCTGTGACATCCTTAATAATTGATTCCATCATTTTACCCACTACTGAGGTCAGGCTGACCGGTCTATAATTCCCTGTTTTCTCTCTCCCTCCTTTTTTAAAAAGTGGGGTTACATTGGTTACCCTCCACTCGATAGGAACTAATCCAGAGTCAATGGAATGTTGGAAAATGACTGTCAATGCATCCGCTGTTTCTAAGGCCACCTCCTTAAGTACTCTGGGATGCAGTCCATCAGGCCCTGGGGATTTATCGGCCTTCAATCCCATCAATTTCCCCAACACAATTTCCCGACTAATAAGGATTTCCCTCAGTTCCTCCTCCTTACTAGACCCTCTGACCCCTTTTATATCCGGAAGGTTGTTTGTGTCCTCCTTAGTGAATACCGAACCAAAGTACTTGTTCAATTGGTCTGCCATTTCTTTGTTCCCCGTTATGACTTCCCTGATTCTGACTGCAGGGGACCTACGTTTGTCTTTACAGGGATAGGGGAGGGGCACCAGTAAATGGGGGGATAGGGGAGGGGCACCAGTAAATGGGGGATAGGGGAGGGGATCCAATAAATGGAGGGGCACCAATAAATGGGGGGGATAGGGAGGGGCACTAGTAAATGGGGAATTGGGGAAGGGATCCAGTAAATGGGGGGGGTGGAAAGGGGAGGGGCACCAGTAAATGGGGGGGGGGAAGGGGAGGGGCACCAGTAAATGGGGACAGGGAGGGGCACCAGTAAATGGGGAATAGGGGAACCAGCCCAAACTATGATATGTGTGTGCACTATGTCCGTGCAGCAGAGCTGGTCTCCTGTCAAGCCCGTGTGGGTGGCTGATGTGCAACGGTCACCACACGCTAAAAAAAATCTACGCACAGGCATCTTCCACCCCCTCAATTGGAGTTCAGGACTGGAACATCGGGTCCTTCATTGAAACATCTGTGAACTCTTGTGGAAGCAAGTCATCCTTGTTCGAGGGACCGCCTATGATGATGACCTGGCCACTGCTGGGCCCCCAACTATTGTTCATTTTTTTTTCTAATACGAGTACTGATATTGAAATGTCCTCTTTAAAGTCCTTCAAAACACTTTACATTTTGTCCTGAACTCCGCAGAAGACATGTCCTGCCCTCCAGAAACCTTCCTCCGCCAGCAGTCAAGATCTGCCGCTGTGTTAAAACAGACGATGGTTTAAGAACAAAGAGATGCAGGCGAACAGGAGAACTTTTACGTCCTTCCGTAGTGCTCCAGTTCAGTTCTCAATTACATTCCATCTCTTAAGGTAAAACACTGTGATCATGGCAACGAAGCCACTTGTGGCCATTTAGTTCCACTTCACAGTGTAGCTTCCCACTATCTGCCACAAGCCTTGGCATCTATCTCTGACAGGAACTGTGCTGAGCAATGTATGCGGCTCCGCAAGAACACCATAATTGGGACTTTACTCTAGTAAAAAAAAAACCATCCTTATCCTCTTTTCTTCCACTGAATTGGCATCAGCTTATTTTAATGACTGTAAAAGTATAAGCTCAGTGACAGGACCGAGGAGAATAATTGCACTCTGTGCGCTAAAGCAGTGGATTCAAGCATTCACAGCAATATCTCCCTTGATAGTGACCACTCTGTGACAACCCACCTGTGTCAGTGTCCCTTTCTCCGCCATAAATAAGCCTCCACTGGCAAGAAAGGAAATTCAATTTAGGAGAGGTCGTAGTTTGTTTTCACCTTCCAAATTAAAAAAAAAAATCCCGTCACTCCAGTCACCCTGCCGAATGTTATCTGAAGGAGTTACTGGGGTCGAGCGATGTCACAAACCCAGACAAGTGAAACATTTCGCATTGGACCCAACTCGTTGCTGGCTGAGCTGAGAGATCTGGGGCCGGATTTTCGGCTTTTCTCATTGCGGGGCGAAAACGGAGGCGGGAAAGTTACCGGCCGGGAATAGTTTGCGCTGCGGTAGGGAAGTTTCGGCCCTGCGTCAGGGGGCGCAGCGTCAAGGGAGGCGTTGTACACTTTCCGTGGCGCAAGGATGGGAAACTCACAAAGTAAAGGGCTGAGCCGTGTGCGATCCGAGAGAGCGGGGGGGGGGGGGCGGGGGGGAGAAACCTTTAAAAAAAAACATTCCCTAAATGTTGCCCACGCCACCACAACACAAATTGCTAAAAAAAAAAATGCAAATAACAAACACCCGCATTCACCTTCGGAGTACTTTACCTGCCTCACCGCCGGCAGCTACACAGGACCGCACTGATTTCCCAGGGCGGCCATTGCGAGGCGCGCTTCCGGGCGGAAAAGTCCAAACTCGCACCTGGGTCGCAACCAGGGGCGTTGCACGCCCGGCGCAGCTCTTCCCAGCCCCGCTGCTCAGCGCCGCCGGAAAAAAACCCGACCCGGAGGATCACGACAGGGCGCCGGAGACCTCGCCGCCTTTCGCACCGCTCCGGAGCGAATCCCCGGAGCGCAACGGACCGGAAAATCCAGCCCAAGATATTTAGGGTTAGATCGTCCAGGAATGGCGCACAACGGGCTTTGCGTCTGCACGAGCGGAACACTGACACCTGGAAACAGCTGGTCATTATCACGTTGCTGTGTGTGGGAGCTTGCTGTGCGCAAACTGGTTTCCTACATTACAACAGTGACTGCAATTCATTGGCTGTAAAGTGTTTTGGGACGTCTTGAGGTCGTGAAAGGCGCTATAGAAATGCAAGTTATTTTTTTTCTTTTGGGCAGTGCCTTCCATTTTTTTTCCGTAGCGGGGCAAAGAGCCCCTGCAACGTTACACCCCCGCGGACACCTGTCCGAAAATAACAACAACAACAACTGGTATTTATATAGCGCCTTTAACATAGTGAAACGTTTTACAGGAGTATTCTGAAATAAAAAATTTTACACCGATCCGCATAAGCAAAAATTAGCGCAGGAGACCAAAAGCTGTGTCAAGGAGGTAGGTTTTAAGGAGCATCTCGAAGGAGGAAAGAGAGTTAGAGAGGCGGAGAGGTTTGGGTAGGGAGTTCCAGAGCTTGGGGCCCAAGCAACAGAAGGCAGGGCCACCGATGGTTCAGCGATTATAATCAGGGATGCTCAGGAGGCCAGAATTAGAGGACATCACTAGTAGCATCCATTTCTTGCAGGAATAAAAAGTAGGTTAACAGTATTCTGCCCAAGTGCTTGCAGCACTAATAAAGCATGATAATGAAAGACTTGAAAACCTTCGAAAGGAGGTCATGCAACATGATTGGTGACCTGTGACCTGACACCCTCAAGCAATGTGATTTTTATTTCCATAGCAGTGTTCATAACCATTGACATTGATAAATTCAGTGCGTCCATTTTGTGTTTTTTATGATGTCTTGTAAATCAGTCAGGATTATCCCAATGATGATGAAGAAAGCTGCCGCTGAACTCGTGCTGCTTCACACCAGGAGTGGTGTTGGACCTTATGGACTCCACTCGCATAGCTAGGTCACAACAGATGATGTCCCGTGTCGATTGTGCTGGGAAGGAAGGCTGCGGTCAGTATAGATTGGCGCTGTAAGTATAAATACAGCAGGTCTCTGCTTTCTGACTTCCAGCAGAGGTCCACTGGTGTCATCCATTTCTTTCAGGAAGAAAAAGTAGGTTAACAGTATTGTACCCAAGTGCTTGCAGCTCCAATAAAGCATGATAATGGAAGACTTGAAAATGAAACAGTAACACAAGGTGATGAAAGACTACTAAAATCAGCAACTGTGCATCTGTATTTAAGCCAGCAAATGTAAGCGATAATTAGAGAATTACGTTGGCCTTGGCATCGCCTAGAAAAATGTACTAATTAAACTCAATGGCCTGTTAATAAGTGCAAGCTCATTAAGCTTAGGTCCTCCTTTTCATACTTCATGTACACTTGCTTTAACGGACAGCATCGTATGTCAGTCATTAGCCGTGGAGCCTTTGAAGGTTAGAACATCATGACCTGGTCCAGTGGTGTTTGTAACAGTCTGAGAAGGGGAGGGGTATTTGCTACATCCCCCTCCTCACCAGCATTCCTTGCCAGATTTGCGTGCCTCAAGGGATGTTGGCCAAACTGCAAATTCCTGCTGTAAAGGTAGACCCCTCAAGCTTGCATGTTGACTATACTCCTGAGTGGAAGGTAAGAATGGTCACTTTGGGGCCAAGTTGCCTTCCAACATGAAGTGACAGTGGGAGATTGGGATCAAGTCACCCCTCTCTGGCAGATTTTTGAATTCGGATCCCTGAGCCAGACATGTCCGTCGTACTGCAGGGCTGTTGTTGATTGCCCAGTTAGCCTGGCTAATTAATAGTTAATAGTGTCCGTGCTTGTATTAGAATTCTTGCCTGGTGAAAGAAAGAAAGGCTTGCATTTATATAGTGCCTTTCATGACCAGCGGATGTCTCAAAGCGCTTTACAGCCAATGCAGTACTTTTGAAGTGTAGTCACTGCTGTAATGTGGGAAATGCGGCAGCCAACTTGCGCACAGTAAGCTCCCACAAACCACAATGTGATAATGACCAGATAACCTGTTTTAGTTATGCCAATTGAGGGATAAATATTGGCTACTCCGCTGCTCTTCTTCGAAATAGTGGCCATGGGATCTTTTACATCCACCTGAGAGGGCAGACGGAGCCTCGGTTTAATGTCTTATCCAAAAGACGGTACCTCCGACAGTGCACAACTTTCTGACTCAGAAGCGCAGGTGCTGCCCACTGAGCCACAGCTGCCGCATTATATTTGCCTCTCTTACAAAATGTATTTGACTATTTCTGTCTTTTTTTAAATTAAGGATATTCTAATCTGCTATTTATCAGCTCAAGGCTCAATTTTTTCCAGTGCTCTCCTTGACTTCTGCCGTGCTCGCAAGATGATTTGTGTCTGGGTTAGGGGCAGGCAGAAGAATTGTGTTTTCATCAGACCAAATCTCATATTCCTCACCTAATTTAGATGAATAAAGACAGTCCCACTGCTGCCTGCAGTTTTGATCAATACACTGAACTGATTAATCAGCAGAGTGATTGACATCACAATCATTCCCTCGCACACGCTTCATTTGCACAAACTGAATACAGTTATCAAAAGCATCACAGTTAAAAAGAAAGCATACATCTTCACAAATATTTATGTAGTTAAAAGTATTGAGGGGCTTAAAAAGCACGTTTGATCAGGCTTTTCTTTCTTCCTTCGAATAATTTGAAAATTGCATCATTTACTCGGAGAAATTTATAGCCTGTATTCTTTGGTATGAAGCAGTAGAGGTTTAGATGATAAGCATTTTTTATTTACATTTAAAGGCTCAGTTGTGGTCTTCACTGTGGAAGTAGAATTTGATTAAAAAAAACAACAATTATACGACTACTTCAAAATAATTAATCATCCAGATTGAAGTAACAAGCTATTGATTGGAATTGTGTATCTCTATAAAGAATCATAGAATCATACAGCACAGAAGGTGGACAATTGGCCCATCTAGTCTGCGCCAGTTCTTTGAAAGAGCAATCCAGTTAGTACCACTCCCCTGTTCTTTTTCCATAGCCCTGTAAAAAAAAAAAAATTCTTTCTCATACCTGTATTTATCGAATTCCCTTTTGAAAATGATTATTGAATCTACTCCCACTGCCCTTTCGGGCAGCACGTTCCAAACCGTAACAACTCGCTGCTTTAAAAAAAGTTTCCTTGTATCGCCTCTGGTTCTTTTGCCAATCACCTTAAATTGGTGTCCTCTGGCATTGGAAACAATTTCTCTTTATTTACTCTCTCAAAACCGTTCATGATTTTGAACACCTCTATTGAATCACCTCTTAACCTACCTGGGTGTCATAGTACATCAGTCATTGAAGGTCGGCATGCAGGTACAGCAGGCAGTAAAGAAAGCAAATGGCATGCTGGCCTTCATAGCGAGGGGATTTGAGTATAGGAGCAGGGGGGGGGTCTTGCTGCAGTTGTACAGGGCCTTGGTGAGACCACACCTGGAGTATTGTGTACAGTTTTGGTCTCCTAATCTGAGGAAGGACATTCTTGCTGTTGAGGGAGTACAGCGAAGGTTCACCAGACTGATTCCCGGGATGGCAGGACTGACATATGAGGAAAGGCTGGATCAGCTAGGATTATACTCACTGGAATTTAGAAGAATGAGAGGAGATCTTATAGAAACATTTAAAATTCTGACGGGACTGGACAGGTTAGATGCAGAAAGAATGATTCTGATGTTGGGGAAGTCCAGAACCAGGGGACACAGTCTAAGGATAAGGGGTAAGCCATATAGGACCGAGATGAGGAGAAACTTTTTCACCCAAAGAGTTGTGAACCTGTGAAATTCTCTGCCGCAGAAAGTTGTTGAGTCCAGTTCGTTGGACATATTCAAAAGGGCCTTATGGCTAAAGAGATCAGGGCGTATGGAGCGAAATCAGGAAAGGAGTACTGAGGTTGAATGTTCAGCCATGATCATATTGAATGGTGGTGCAGGCTCGCGGGGCTGAATGGCCTGCTCCTGCACCTATTTTCTATGTTTCTATGCTCTATTTGTCTGCATGCATAAAAAAATTTATTCAATTCAACTGGTAGTCATGTAAAATGAGTAATGTGAGACAAATATGATAGTAGTGACAATGGAGTGGCCACAACCTGAGGGAGAGAGAGAGAGAGAGAATGTTAGAACAAACATAGTCAAAGTCAAGACCATAATTTTCAAAGCTTTTACTGTTTGAACAATTGAAAATGATGATGTTTGATACTGTAAAGTTTGTTCTGTATCATTGAATACTACTATAAAGTCCATTGCTACATGGGGAATGTGTGCTTGTGAATGTTGAATAAGAGCCAACAAGTCCCATCTCTCTGCTTTGCTGCCTGTCTATTTATCCCCTGCTCTCTCAATTAGTCAATTTAGTCTGTCCAAGTGTTTATCTTTGTGTCTATTGCACCTATGTTTCCATTGGCCAGTTTTAAAGGCCACAATTGCAACCAATAAAAAGCCTCGGCAGGAATGATTGACTTACTGCAATCAGGTCAATCCTTGATGCAAAAGCTAGGAGGTTCATACTGATAATAACCAAATTTTAATTTGATTTTACGTTTTAAAGTTTAATTTGTTTTAATTGCCGGTGCTTTTAGTGTCCCCTTCCCTTTTATAGGGGGCACTGGGGAAAAAAGGTGATTTTAGTGCCCAAAAAAACCCCCCCAAAAAAAAGAAAAACACAAAAAAAAAACAAAAAAGAAAAAAAAAGAGCCTTGTAAATGTCTGGTGTGTCATCCAGGTCGGGTGGCACGGTTTAATGTTTTATGTTTTATAGGTAGACTCTAAAAGAGTTTCATACCGATAATGTATGTACATAATGTCTGCCCACCACCAGAGGGCACTACCTCGGAGGTCCGAGGGTCATAGGTACACTCGTGCTGGGCCCAGTATATAAGCTGAACTTTACTTTCGTATCTTCACTTCTGGAAGCCATTAAAGACTGACCTGGTTACACCTGGTCACTGGCTCACAGTACGGAGTTCATTGTATCATTTCATACACTATAGCACTCATTGGCAACCTGCAAACTTTGGCAACTTGCTGATGAGCAAACCTACCTGTGGCTATTCATACACTTAGGATCTTTTCAGTTCTCACATAGCATCTTTTCTCGTTCTTGGTAAAGATGAAGTGGACCTTGCCCAGCATGTCGGGAGTCATTTTCCACCTCGTCACTGCTGTTGCCACTCCAGCCCACCAACCGCGCAGATTGGGAAACGAGATTCCTTTAATTAATGGATTTAAAATCAAGTGCAGCGAGCCTGCGATTTTCAGCGATGTACATCTGGAGGATGAGGCTCCCTGCTGGCAGAGCCAACTCGGAAAATCAGCCCTGTTATCGAACCCTAACGCTGGAGTCTTACCAGCCCTGCGAGTGCGGGTTTGGAGGCGGGCCTGCTGTCGAAATGGCTGTGATTGACAGCGGGGCGGAGTCCGCTCTGGAACCCGCCTCCTTGTGAGTTTCCAATGGGCCGGGTCCTGCTGCGGATTGCAGACTCGGCACTAAGCGGCAGGTCAGGCAATCGTGATAGTTAGCAAACTGCTTCGACTGGTTTTACCAGCTCCAAAGGATTTTACCGAGTTTTTAATGAGCTTGACATCGCTCGGGCTTCACGTCGGGTAAGTGTGTCGGGTTTTGAATCGCTTGGACTAGTTGGCAGCTGCAGAAGTGGCAGAAAAGCTCCCATTTCACAGCTGTTCACTTTCCAATCCCAGAAGCTGAAGCCCTCAGGATTTGGAAGACACTTTCAAGCTGTGCGCAGTTTGGAAGTGTTTGCAGTGAACTCTCTATCCACTTGGCAAAAAAACCAAAGGCGATGTAAGAAAAATCTTTTTTATGCTGTGAGTGTTTAAGATTTGGAATGCACTGCCTGCAAGGGTGGTGGAGGCAGGCTCAATTTTATCTTTCAAAAGGGAGTTGGATAACTATCTGAAGGAAAATAAATTGCAGGGCTACAGGGAAAGGGCGGGGGAGTTGGACTAGCTGAGAGTCGTCAAGGGCTCGACGGGCTGAATAGCCTTCTCCCCCGCTGTAAACATTCTATGATTCACTGTTGCCTCCTTGGAGCAACCACTCTCACCATTGACAGATTGCTTCTGTCATCTTAACTTCAGCTGCCATTTATTCCAGCAGCATCAGTGGCTTTGAGAAAATTCTCACCTTGGTCCTCAGAATCCCACCAAGATCAGCCCCAAAACCAAAATCACTAAACACACCAGCATCACCACCAACAACACCAACCTTCTCTAAAATCTCCTGATGCTGCACAGGACACAGAGCATCAGCACCCAAGCACATTGCTGCCTGGGATGGCCTCACCATGGCCAGAGTTATTTCATCTGACGCTGTCCACACTGGCTGCTGCATGACGCGCCAAGTTGGCACCATCCCACACCAACACCATAAAATCCCGACAATGCCCAATCCATTCCTTTCACACTCATCACCATTGCGGGGGGTACCCTTATGTCTGGCCGTTCACTACAACTCACTAAGCCACTTCCAAAGGTGCACACAAATCTGTCCCTGAGCGCAAAGTATTCAAAATAAAGATTTCAATGTTTGACAACACATTAGCAGAAACTCTACATGAACATTGGCTAAAAGACCCAAGTGCCTACCCTTGTGTGTTGTTATTTGGTATGATTGGACAAGGATGAGCGTGAGGGATGGCTAGTGAGATGGGGATGTGATAATGTAGATAGAGAGAGAGGGATGGATCGAGGTGCAAGGTAAGTTGGTGTGAGTAAGGATGTGCAGGAGTAGGACAGGGAAGGCAGGGTGATGGGGATGTGATGAGTGGCACAGCAGGATGAGGTTGAGTGTGACTTTGCAGTAACGTTTCGTGTTCCACTGAGATCATTGAAAGGTTTGTGCCACTGCAGCCAGGTCCTCCTGATGACATCCCTACTTGTGCCCTTCTGTGCAACGTGCAACCAGGCTGCGTTGGTGTCCTGGGGAGGTATCTTCTGTCCATGGGAAGGGAAGAGAACCTCCCTGTATGTTGTGACTCCCTCCATAAGCATCTGGAGGGAGTCATGGGAGAGCCTGGGTGCAGCTGTGCAGCTTTGTGCAGTGCTCGTCAGTGTTTCTAGCACCTCAATGTTGCAGAACGCTGAAAGAACAACTGTCAAAATCAATTTGCGCACGGTCCCTGTAAGGAAACCGGCTGATGACTCGTTATCAAATAACGTTATCAGACCCACTTCCTTCAATTGGCTGGGAACCTCGCAGGGCGGGCTTAACAGTCGATTTAGGACTGAGATGAGGAGAAACTTCTTCACCCAGAGAGTTGTTAACATGTGGAATTCTCTACCGCAGAGAGTTGTTGATGCTAATTCATTGGATATATTCAAGAGGGAGTTAGATATGGCCCTTACGGCTAAAGGGATCAAGGGGTATGGAGAGAAAGCAGGAAAGGTGAATGATCAGCCATGATTTTTTTGAATGGTGGTTCAGGCTCGAAGGGCCGAATGGCCTACTCCTGCACCTATTTTCTATGTTTCTATGTAACAAGCCCAATCTAGGGAAGATTCTTCACACAGTGCAGGTTGGAGCCAGGGGCGGGTTTGCCATTCACCACCGACCCTGGCCGCCCAGATCCACCACGGTTGGTGAGATGGCGGCCTCTATGCTACAAAGGAAGACATGTATACACAGACAGATGCCACTCAGTCCCCCTCCCCTCTTGTTCTTGTGCTGGTTGGAGTTAGCAGACATTTGAATAGCAGATGTCAGCTGTGGCTCAGTGGGTAGTCCGCTCACCTCCAAGTCAGAAAGTTATGAGTTCAAGTCCTACTCCAGGGACTTGAGCACAAAAATCTAGTACTGAGGGAGTGCTGCACTGTTGGAGGTGCCATCTTTCCGATAAGACGTTAAACCGAGGCCCCGTCTGCTCTCTCTGGTGGATGTAAAAAAAAAATACTATGGCATTATCTGAAGAAGAGCTGGGGAATTCTCCCTGGTGTTCTGGCCAATATTCATCCCTAAAAAACAGATTATCTGGTCATTATCACATTGCTGTTTGTGGGAGCTTGCTGTGTGCAGACTGGCTGCTGTGTTTCCCACATTACAACAGTGACTACACTCCAAAAGTATTTCATTGGCTGTGCTTTGGAACGTCCGGTGGTCATGAACAGTGCTATGAAAATGCAAAGCTTTCTTTTTTTTCTTTTAGATTCACCTTTACAGTTAAATCAGTAATTGGGACTGTTGCGCGTGCTCCTCTATTCCTGATGTATGTGAAAAGGGACATCCAATGGACATTGTTGCTATGGTATATTGTTCAGAGTTCCTCTGGCTGGTATATTATTCATAAGGCCATGTTCATGGAGACTATTGACTGAGATATATTTGTGAAGAAAGGAATCAAATAGAGTGAGAGCTTTTCCGTGCCCTGTCCAAGGTCCTGAAAGATACCTCTCAGTTTTGCTTTACATCCAGCTCTTTGAACGAATGCTTTAGTTTTGCTTTATTTTACTCTTGGTCATAGTCATTTTCAACTCACAGTGCTGTGCAAAAACAGGGTGAGTTTTTATGTTCATCAAGAGAGTGCTTTTATTACCCAGTTTCAAAATCAAATATTCCCAAGTCATTTATAGCATAGCCAGTTGCAGAGCAAAGATTTCTTTACTCTGTTCCAACAATGCTTATTCCAGTTTTGAAGGGCATCCCTCCCTTTTTTAACAATTCAATCATGGGATGTGGGCGTCACTGGCAAAGCCAGCATTTATTGCCCATCCCTAATTGCCCCTTGAGAAGGTGGTGATGAGCCACCTTCTTGAACCGCTGCAGTCCGTGTGGTGAAGGTGCTCCCACAGTGCTGTTAGGGAGGGAATTCCAAGATTTTGACCCAGCGACGATGAAGGAACGGCCGATATATTTTCAAGTCAGGATGGTGCGTGACTTGGAGGGGAAAGTGGAGGTGGTGGTGCTCCCATGCACCTGCTGCCCTTGCCCTTCTAGGTGGTAGAGGTCACGGGTTTGGGAGGTGCAGCCAAAGCAGCCTTGGCGAGTTGCTGCAGAGCATCTTGTAGCTGGTACACACTGCAGCCACGGTGCGCCGGTGATGGGCGGTGTGAATGTTGAAGGTGGTGGATGGGATGCTAATCAAGCGGGCTACTTTGTCCTGGATGGTGTCGTGCTTGAGTTGTTGGAGCTGCACTTATCCAGGCAAGTGGAGGCTATTCTATCACACTCCTGACTTGAGCCTTGTAGATGGTGGAAAGGCTTTGGGGCGTCAGGAGGTGAGACACTTGCCGCAGAATACCCAGCCTCTGCCTGCTCTTGTTGCCACAGTATTTATGTGGTTGGTCCAGTTAAATTTCTGGTGAATGATGACCCACTGGATGTTAATGTTTGGGGATTCGGCGATCATAATGTCATTGAATGTTAAGGGGTGATGGTTAGACTCTTGCTTGTTGGAGAAAGTCATTGCCTGGCACTTGTGTGGAGTGAATGTTACTTGTCATTTATCAGCAGAAGCATGAATGTTATCCAGACCAATTACTGTTAGATTTGGGGTAGCCCACAAGAAACTGGGCCAAAACATTCAAATTCAATTCCCATAGAACTGTTACAAAGCACCAGATAGAATAAGCTTCTATCCCATCAGCCTGTGTATTGAATAAACCCAAATCCCAGAAATGAAAGACTAGTGTTTGGTATCAGTGCCCAATCACCTGGCAAGGGATTTCTTTAATGCGTTGGGTGTTCGGTTACAGTGGTTTTTCATTTCACTGCCTTGTTGTTTCCACTGAACCGAGTAAGAGCACAAGCAAAGTTCCTCCCTGTCGATCCCGAAAAACCATAGACTCCAGAATTCTTAGCTAACCTTCTATCCTACCTTATGCATTCTTTGGCAATTTTTCCTTGTTGGTATGACATTTCCATGGTCCAGCAGCTCATTATAGTCCGTAAAATATTCAATCATCCCTCGCTCTAACCCTCAATCTTGTTCCAAATAAAAACGATCCAACCCTCTTAAAGTTATTGGGCTGGATTTTAGGCTTTTTGGTTTTCGGGGTGAAAACGGAGGCGGGGCGGGAAAGTTAGCGGCCGGGAATAGTTTGCGCCTCAGTAGGTAAGTTTGGGCATCTGGGCCCTGAGTCAGGGAGCATAGCGCGAAGCGAGGCCTTGTACACCTCTCGAGAATGGGAAACCCCTGAGCTAAAGAGCTGGGCCATGTGCGCTCCAAGAGAGGCCTCGGGGCGGGGAGGGGGTAACCTTAAAAAACCCCCCATAAAAACATTCCCAAAACATTGCCCACTCCGCCACAACATAAATCGCTAAAACACTTAAAATAACAAACTCTCACGCTTACCTCCGGGAGATCTTTACTTTCCTCACGGCCGCCGGCTACGCTTGTCCGCTCTGATTTCCCAGGCGGTCATTGTGGGCACACTTACGGGCAGACAGATCGGGCAAAAGTCAAAACTCGCACCGGTGTCGCAACCAGCGGTGCTGCTCAGCCGCCGCCACCAAACCCGACCGGAGGATCGCGACAGGGCGCTAGAGACCCGAACACCGCCTTTCACGCTGCTCCAGGGTGACATCAGGGTGAAATCCAGCCCAAATGGACACCTGCCCTTTAAGTGCGAGGCGTTTTACTATCGCTGCACGCATTGAAACCTTGAATCCACGATGATGAATTATTTCCATTTTGAAAAAGATTTTCGCCTGAAAACTGCATTGAAAGGATCATTAAGTATGTTTTGATCATTGGTGTTCGGGTTTGGAATTCAGTGCTGTAGTCTAGAGAGAACCGAGAAAATAAACACACATAATTTTTCAAAAAATCAATATTGGAAAAATGTGCTTGTCGGGTAAGTCAGACAGCTTGAAGAAGTAAGGTGAGGTGCAGAGTAATGAGAAGGTCCTTGGTTACAGGGTTATGGAGTTGCTACAGTATATTTTTGTTATCGTGAGTGATGGGCCAAAGCATCAGGTATCAGTAGAGTTGAAAAGAGTAGAAGAGATGAGAGAAATCAAGAAGGTGTCATGAGGTGATGGTAAACTTGAATTTCAAAATCCGGAATGTTATAAACCATGAGAGTTGAAGAATTGCACAGTTGTCAGTGGTTGGAAGGGAATGAGCTGGAGTGGGAAGACAGCTTAGGATCTATCCTGGCCCTCTCTTCTTCCTCCTCTACAGGCGGTCTTTTGACGATATTATCAGCTTCCTCGTGTGCACTGATGGCAACCACCTCCCTCGCCTCCTTCGCTGCCTCTGTGCTGTCAGACTTTTAAAAACACAGCGGCGAAGGAGGCCGCGTCGGAAATCAGATTTCAGAATGTCGGAGAGGAAAACTCAGCGGAACATCGGCAATGGATTGAGTGAGGGAGAGAATACAATTGAGCGAGAGCTAATGTTGGAATAATGCAAACAGAACCTTTGCAATGCAAAGATTGAAAGAAAATGCTTCATTCACACTATTAGTGTCAGTTTGTGCTTGCAAATCGCCTCATTAATTGAAACCTGTTTTTTTTAATAAGAGCTTTCTATATATGAATCCAGCGGATAATATGAAGCCGTATATGTTATGATTGTGTTCACAGAGCAGGTCTGTGCACACCAATCAATGTATTTAAGTCCCTTTTTCAAAAATGAAATTTGCATTTGGAAGGCAGCCTCTGACTTAGCTTCATACCAACAAAGGTGCTTGTTAAGTGCTTCCACTCTAAAAGTGAGTTCTCAGGGGACTGTACAGTCCAATACGGGAATTACAGTCTCTGTCACAGGTGGAGCAGACAGTGGTTGAAGGAAAGGGTGGGTGGGGAGACTGGTTTGCCGCACGCTCCTTCTGCTTTCTGCGCTTAGTTTCTGCTTGCTCTCGGCGACGAGACTCGAGGTGCTCAGCGCCCTCCCGGATGCTCTTCCTCCACTTTGGGTGGTCTTGGGCCAGGGATTCCCAGGTGCTGGTGGGGATGTTGCATTTTATCAAGGAGGCTTTGATGGTGTCCTTGAAACCTTTTCTCTGCCCACCTGGGGCTCGCTTGCCGGGTAGGAGTTCCGAGCAGAGCGCTTGCTTAGGGAGTCTTGTGTTGGGCATGCGGACGATGTGGCTCACCCAATGGAAATGGTCGAGTGTGGTCAGTGCTTCGATACTGGGGATGTTGGCCTGAGCGAGAACACTGATGTTGGTGCGTCTATCCTCCCAGTGGATTTGCAGGATCTTGCGGAGGCAGCATTGGTGGTACTTCTCCAGTGCTTTGAGATGTCTGCTGTATATGGTCCACGTCTCAGAGCCATATAGGAGGGTGGGTATCACTACTGCCCTGTAGACCATAAGCTTGGTGCCAGATTTGAGGTCCTGGTCTTCAAACACTCTCTTCCTCAGGCGAGTTGAAGGCTGCGCTGACGCACTCGAGTCGGTGTTGGACCTCGTCATCGATGTCTGCCCTTGCTGATAGTAGGCTCCCGAGGTATGGAAAATAGTCCAGTATTGTAGTCTATTTGCTTGTTAGTGTTTTGTCGTATAAAGGCTATTCATGACAGAGTGATATGGGAGCTTAGCGGCAGGGCAAAAGAAGACAAAAATGGACCTGGCCTATAATGGTTCAGACCCTTTCTTTATTCTCTCCTTTTTTCCCTTCTTCTTTTTCTTTTTGCTTTCTCCTATCCTACAAACACGAGTTTCTTATCTCCTTCCACAGTCTATTTATACTCCTGCCTTTTCAGTTTGGTGTATGGACTATTTTCTTCTTATTTCCCATGGCTGTTTTTTTCCTGTTCTTGGCTGGTGTTGGACCTGAGCCTTGGCTCGACTTTACACCAGTCAGGATTGTGATGGAATATTCTCCGCTTGCCTGGATGAGTGCAGTTCCAACAACACTCCAGAAGCTCGACACCATCCAGGACAAATCAGACCGCTTGATTGGCTCCCCATCCACCACCTTAAACATTCACTCCCTCCACCACTGGCACACTGTGGCTGCAGTGTGTACCATCTACAAGATGCACTGCAGCAACTCGCCAAGACTTCTTCGGCCTCACCCAAACCACCTAGAAGGACAAGGGCAGTAGGCGCATGGGAACACTGCCACCTCCAAGTTCCCCTCCAAGTCACACAACATCCTGACTTGGAAATATATCGTCATTCCTTCATAGTCGCTGGGTCAAAATCCTGGAACTCCCTCCCTGGAGCACCTTCACCACAAGAACTACAGCGGTTCAAGAAGGCGGCTCACCTCCACCTTCTCAAGGGCAATTAGGGATGGGCAATAAATGCTGGCCAGCAACGCCCACATCCCAGGAACTAATAAGAAAAAAAAACATACTTGCTTCTTATGCATCTGAGAACCTCCCTAGGCTCAGCTCAAATGTCCCCTACTGGACCAGGCAGCACCTGTACCACCAAATTGGATGAGCTTGTTCAAAGGTCTATATGGCTCAGTCTGTTTTGGTGACCTGTAGTTCTTCACGTTGCTTTCCTCGGCGAGAATGACTGCACTGTGGAAAATAATCGTACAGCAAGGGAAGATAAAGCTAATGATGGGAGTTGGTTAGGATGCAACCCAAATATAGTATTTCATGTTTGAAGTGGAACAAGATGAAAGATGGCATGCCTTGGGAGGTCTGTTGGACAGGTTGGAGAGTTAAGGGTTAATAATCAGACTGACCTGGACAACTATATCTCAGCAAGGAAATAAGTGACTGGGACGACATCGTCCATGAATATAACTTTAGTGACGAGTGTAAAAAACATAGGCAGAGGGTATGTTGTCAACAAAAAGGATTCAAGAACAGATTGTCAGGAATCCTAGAATGGTTACAGCACAGAAGGAGGCCATTCGGTCCGTCGAGCCCGTGTCGGCTCTCTGCAAGAGCACGAAGACATCAGGAAGACTTGGTTGTGGAAAATATTGTTGAATTAAACAACTAAGACGGTTTATGTAAATAGTTTGTTCTTGAAAAGATTCAAGAACAGATAAATTAAGAGGTCTTATCTGCAATGTTTCCGCTAAGCTGTGCAAATTATCTGCCGCATTTCCTACATTACAACAGTGTCTACACTTCAAAAGTACTTCAATGACTGTAAAGCGCTTTGGGACGTCCTGAGGTCATGAAAGGCCCTACTTTCCCCAGTCTCCGTCTCTCGGCCTGAGCCCCCATTCTCCAGTCTCCATCTCTTATTCACCCTGCACAGGGACAGGCTGCATTGAACATAGGAACATAGGAACAGGAGGAGGCCACTCAGCCCCTCGAGCCTGCTCCGCTATTCAATGAGATCATGGCTGATCTGTGACCTAACTCCATATACCTGCTTTTGCCCCATATCCCTTAATACCTTTGGTTAATTAAAAGCTATCAATCTCCGATTTAAAATGAACAACTGCCCTACCATCAATTGCCGTTTGCAGAAGAGAGTTCCAAATTTCTACCACCCTTTGTGTGTAGAAGTGTTTCCTAACTTCACTCCTGAAAGGTCTGGCTCTAATTTTTAGACTGTGCCCCCTCGTCCCAGCGGGAATAGTTTCTCTCTGTCTACCCTATCTGTTCCCCTTAATATCCTGAAAACTTTGATCAGATCGCCCCTTAACCTTATACATTCTAGGGAATACAACCCTAATTTGTGTACTGTCTCCTCATAACTTAACCTTTGAAGACCGAGTATCATTCCATTACAACAGTGATTGCACTCCGAAAAAGTACTTCGTTGCCTGTAAAGCGCTTTGAGACATCTGGTGGTCGTGAAAGGTGCTATACAAATGCAAGTCTTCTTTCTTTGTCTGTCTGTCTGTCCGAGATGAGGAGACAGACAGACAGACAAAGAAAGAAGACTTACATTTGTATAGCACCTGTCTGTCTGTCTCTCTCTCTCTCTCCCTTCCTACCTTCTCCCTTCCTTCCTTTGGTCTCTCTCTCTCTCTCTCTCCCTCCCTTCCTTCCTTCCTTCTCTCCATCCCTTCTGCCCTTCCTTCCTTCCTTCATAAGAACATAAGAAATAGGAACAGGAGTAGGGCATACGGCCCCTCAAGCCTGCTCCGCCATTCAATAAAATCTGATCATGGACTCAGCTCCACTTCCCTGCCCGCTCTCCATAACCCCTGATTCCCTTATCATTTAAGAAACTGTCTATTTCTATCTTAAATTTATTCAATGTCCCAAATTGCACAGATTTACAACCCTCTGAGAGAATAAATATCTCCTCATCTCGGTTTTAAATGGGCGGCCCCCTTATTCTAAGATCGTGCCCTCTAGTTCTAGTCTCCCCCATCATTGGAAACATCCTCTCTGCATCCACCTTGGCAAGCCCCCTCATAATCTTATACGTTTCGATAAGATCACCTCTCATTCTTCTGAATTCCAATGAGTAGAGGCCCAACCTACTCAACCTTTCCTCAAAAGCCAACTCCCTCATCCTCGGAATCAACCTAGTGAACCTTCTCTGAACTGCCTCCAAAGCAAGTATATCCTTTCGTAAATATGGAAACTAAAACTGCACGCAGTATTCCAGGTGTGGCATCACCAATACCTTATATAGCTGTAGCAAGACTTCGCTGCTTTTATACTCCATTCCCTTTGCAATAAAGTCCAAGATACCATTGGCCTTCCTGATCACTAGCTGCATACTATCCTTTTGCGTTTCATGCACAAGTGCTCCCAGGTCCCGCTGTACTGCGGCACTTTGCAATCTTTCTCCATTTAAATAATAACTTGCTCTTTGATTTTTTCTGCCAAAAGTGCATGACCTCACACTTTCCAACATTATACTCCATATGCCAAATTTTTGCCCACTCACTTAGCCTGTCTATGTCCTTTTGCAGATTTTTTGTGTCTTCCTCACACATTGCTTTTCCTCCCATCTTTGTATCGTCAGCAAACTTGGCGACGTTACACTCAGCCCCTTCTTCCAAGTCGTTAATATAGATTGTAAATAGTTGGGGTCCCAGCACTGATCCCTGCAGCACCCCACTAGTTACTGGTTGCCAACCAATGAATGAACCACTTATCCTGACTCTCTGTTTTCTGTTAGTTAGCCAATCCTCTATCCATGCTAATATATTACCCCCAACCCCGTGAACTTTTATCTTGTGCAGTAACCTTTTATGTGGCACCTTGTCAAATGCCTTCTGGAAGTCCAAATACACCACATCCCCTGGTTCCCCTTCATCCACCCTATTCGTTACATCCTCGAAGAACTCCAGCAAATTTGTCAAACATGAATTTCCCTTCATAAATCCATGCATGACTCTGCCTGACCAAATTTTGTTTTTCCAAATGTCCTGCTACAGCTTCTTTAATAATGGACTCCAACAGTTTCCTAATCCCTTCTCTCCCTCTCTCTCTCCTCCCTCCCTCATGCCATGTTTCCTACATTACAACAGTGACTACACTCCAAAAGTACTTTATTGGCTGTAAAGCGCTTTGAGATGTCCGGTGGTCGTGAAAGGCGCTATATAAATGCAAGTCTTTCTTTCTTTCTTTTGATCCTGCGTTGCACTCCCTCCAAGACCGAGTGTCGACGTGCATGCTCGAACCGACGACATAACGAGCTATTCTGTCAGGTTGCCAGTAACAGCGGCACTTGGGGGAGGAGTGACCGGTTTCGGGAGACTCCAGACGAACTGGTGAGGGTTGGCACCCTACCCGTGGGTGGGGCACCCTGCTCCTCCGGGCCCGGGGGGTGACAGAAAATGAACAAATATCAGTCTGCTGGCTGCTAGCGATATTTCCCCTCAGAGCTTGCCTGGCGATAGAGTGTGTGCAATGATTGTGCGGTCGTGTACATGCTGTGGGGCAATGAATTTGAAGCGAGCACGTTAGCTCATTTGCTCATAATATCGCGCAGCATGATTTCGTTCTGGGCATCCAGTTTCCATTTTAGAGATTTCCAAAACAACCCACTCACCATAAAAAAACACCAGGCAGTCTGATCCACATTTGCAGGCTAACAGGGACAGACTACACAATAAGAAGAGTATAAAAGATTAATATTAATGGATGGTGGTGAAGTATTTAAGTGTCTTCAAACTGAATATTTAAAAATCCTGTCAAAGAATAATAGGGACAGAAATTAAATACCCTAACAGTAAGTAATAAACAGCACACCCCGTCAGGAAAACTGCCTGGTAGAACTGAGTTATTGTGACCCTCTGACAGTTTCTGTCTGCTCTTTTCTGAAAGGCTTTTTGGTAGCTCCATGCAGCACACTACAGATTCCTGGTGGGTTGCTTAACTTACAGGGCCCAAGTTTCCACACGACAAAAAACGGGCGCCCCTCCGAGCTGGGCGCCCGTTTTTCGCGCCTAAAACGGCGCCGGAAAAAAAACTCGCGATTCTGGGGGGGTTCTGCAGCTCCTTGTCTGTTTGGCGCGGCGCCCAGGGGGGCGGAGCCTACACTCGCGCCGATTTTGTAAGTGGGAGGGGACGGGTACTACTTAAATTAGTTCTTTTCCTGCCGGCAACGCTGCGCGTGCGCGTTGGAGCGTTCGCGCACGCGCAGTGTGAAGGAAACATTGGCACTCGGCCATTTTTGTAGTTCTTTGTAGTTGTTTAGTTTTTGAAGATTTCTTAATAAAAGCACATTGCCATCAGCACATCAGCACTGAGAAGGCTGCAGGAAGCCTCAGAAAGTTGAGGCAGCCGTTTCCCGACGACCTCCCCCTTTTGCCGTCGGGAAATGGCTCCTCAATTTCTGAGGCTTCCTGCAGCCTTCTGTCTCCTTCCCTCCCTCCCTCCCGCCGTCTGGAACGGCTTCCTCCCCTCCCCCCGTGTTCGGTCGGTTCCCTCCCTCCCTCCCTCCCTCCCGCCCGCCTGCCTTCGGGAACGGCTGCCTCGTTTTGTGAGGCTTGCTGCAGCATTCTCCGTGGCTGAAGCACTTTCACACAGGTAGGAAGATGGTTTATTGAATCTTTTCTTTGCTTATAAATGTTTATTCAGGTTGGATTTATTTGTATAATATTTGTAGAAGTATAAATAAGGATTTATTATAGAATTTAATGACTTCCCTTCCCCCCCCCCTCCTCGTTCTGGACGCCTAATTTGTAACTTGCGCCTGATTTTTTAATGTGTAGAACAGGTTTTTTCAGTTCTACAAAAATCTTCACTTGCTCCATTCTAAGTTAGTTTGGAGTACGTTTTCACTGTGGAAACTTTGAAATCAGGCGCCAGTGGCCGGACACGCCCCCTTTTGAAGAAAAAATTCTGTTCCAAAGTGGAACTGTTCTACCTGACTGGAACTGCAGAAAAAAAAATGTGGAGAATTGCGATTTCTAAGATAGTCCGTTCTCCACCAGTTGCTCCTAAAAATCAGGCGCAAATCATGTGGAAACTTGGGCCCATAGTGTCAGCTGTGGCTCAGTGGGTAGCATGTGCCTCCGAGTGTGAAGGCTGTGGGTTCAAGTTCCACTCCAGGGGATTGAGTACATAAATCTAGGCTGACGCTCCCAGTGCAGCGCTGAGGGAGTGCTGCACTGTCGGAGGTACCGTCTTTCAGATGAGATGTTAAACCGAGGCCCCGTCTGCCCTCTCAGGTGGACGTAAAAGATCCCATTGCACTATCCCCGGTGTCCTGGCCAATATTTATCCCTCGATCAACAGAACAAAAACTGATTGTCTGGTCATTATCACATTGCTGTTTGCGGGATCTTGCTGTGCGCAAATTGGCTGCCGCGTTTCCCACATTACAACAGTGACTACACTTCAAAAAATACTTCATTGGCTGTAAAGCGCTTTTGGGACGTCCGGTGGTTGTGAAAGGCGCTACAGAAATGCAAGTCTTTTCTTGCGACATACAACCCAGAATTAGCCCCTCACAGCGCTTCCTGCTGCAACAATTTCTCTCTTTCACGAGGCAATGAGGCTCCATTAAACTGTGGCCGAGGTGGCTGCCTGCCAAGCTTGGCAGAGGCAGGTGACCCCCAGGTCTAACGCCTCGGAAAATTGATTGAAATGTCCGCAGGACTCATTGCGAAAGGTTTCCCTTTGCTGATTATTCAATGGGCGATGTTAAGCTCCTTCAAAAATAAAAAACAATGCCCTTTTTGTAGCACGGTGCACCTCATCAGAGAGTCTTCCAGTCTGAAGATAAGAGCGTGTTGTCTTCATCATAATTAGATGCTTTTAACTTTTCTATGAAGAGTGATTTAAAGTAATTTGATGGCTGAGTGACTGCCTGATGGTGCACCTGCTGATTTACCGATTTGCAATGTCTTTGCAAACGCTGTTTCTAATAGAAGATCACTGCAGCAGCTCTCTGCATTACTATGAGTCACTGCAATTAATGAGGCCAGGGAGAATGGCTCACAGCTGACAAGAGAATGAAGGCGACCTAACCATTGCACCGGAACAGATAAATGGGCGAACTAACGAAATCCAGGCTGACCTGACTGGAATTGGACTGAACTTGCCACGTTTGCAGTTTGTGAGTGTGCGATGGACCCCTTCCAGGAGATTGCGTGATTTATTTTTTCGAACGCCAAACTTCTTTTTCCCCTCTTCTTGTCTGACTCCAGCAGAGCAATGGGCTGCACTACATGATATCACCAAGATACACCTAAACAGTGAGCTTTGTCAATCACAGAGGCCATTAAAGCCAAGCCCAGTTGTCTCCTCGCTGAACTTTCAGAAGAAAGAAAAAGACTTGCATTTATATAGCACCTTTCATGACCGCCGGACATCTCAAAGCGCTTTACAGCCAATGAAGTACTTTTTTTTGCAGTGTAGTCACTGTTGTAATGTGGGAAACGCGGCAGCCATCTGTGCACAGCAAGATCCCACGTGATAATGACCAGATAACCTGTTTTTTTGTTATGTTGATTGAGGGATAAATATTGGCACAGGCCACCATTATAGCCTCGGCCCAAACATGGACAAAAGAGCTGAATTCCAGAGCCGAGGTGAGAGTGACTGCCCTTGACATCAACGAAGCATTTGATTGAGTGTGGTATCAAGGAGCCCGAGTAAAATGAAGTCAAAGGGAATTGGGGTGGGTGGTCTCCACTGGCTGGAGTCATACCTAGCACGAAGGAAAATGGTTGTAGATGTTGGAGGTCAATCCCAGCCCCAGGACATCATTGCAGGATTTCCTCAGGGCAGTGTCCTAGGCCCAACCAATCTCCGCTGCTTCATCAATGACCTTCCCTCCATTATAAGGTCAGAACTGGGGATGTTCGCTGATGATTGCACAGCGTTCAGTTCCATTCGCAACTCCTCAGATCATGAAGCAGTCCATGCCTGTATGCAGCAAGACCTGGACAACATTTAGGCTTGGGCTGTTCAGTGACAAGTAACATTCATGCCACAAGAGTGCCAGGTAATGACTATCTCCAACAAGAGAAAGTCTAACCACCTCCCTGATATTCAACTGCATTACCATCGCTAAATCCCCCACCATCAATATCCATGGGGTCACCATTGACTAGAAGCTTAACTGGACCAGCCACATAAACACTGTGGCAACCAGAGCGAGTCAGAGGCTGGGTATTCTGTGGCAAGTGTCTCACTTCATGGCTCCTCAAAGCCTTTCCAACATCTACAAGGCACAAGTCAGGAGTGGGATGGAATACTCTCCACTTGCCTGGATGACAATACTCCAACAACACTCAGGAAGCGTGACACCATCCAGAACAAAGCAGCCTGCTTGATTGGCAACCCATCCACCACCTTCAACATTCACTCCCTCCACCATCGGCGCACCGTGACTGCAGTGTGTACCATCTACAAGATGCACTGCGGCAACTCACTAAGGCTTCTTCAACAGCACCTCCCAAACCCGCGACCTCTACTACCTAGAAAGATGAGGGCAGCAAGTGCATGGGAACACCATTACCTGCAAATTGACCTCCAAGTCACATATCATCCTGATTTGGAAATATATCGCTATTCCTTCATTGTCACTGGGCCAAAATCCTGGAACTCCCTCCCTAACAGCACTGTGGGAGTATCTTCATTACAAAGACTGCAGCGGTTCAAGAAGGCGGCTCACCACCACCTTCTCAAGGGCAATTGGGGATGGGCAATAAAGTCCAGCCTTGCCAGCGACGCCCACATCCGGTGAATGAATTGGAAAAAAATATAGGTCTGCTGTCCTACCTCAAGCTATAATCTGTCTGTCTGCCTACTTCTATCTTACTTTCTGCCTGCACAACTTGACTTCCTTTATGTCATGCTTCTGTCACACATTTTGTGTTCACTTTTTTTGCATTATAAATTCCTATGTCAACTTTTGTGATGAATTTTGCCTCTGTAGACTTCTTGTGATTTGAACGATCTGGCCACTTGATTCCCTCAAATTGCTTAAAATATTTTCTAGAAAGTTTTTTTCAACTGCCATTTTTTTATCTAAGTAAATTAACTTTCCATTCCCAAAATATGGTTTAAAATTTTTTTTTTTTTTTAAACAATTAAAAGTGACACAGTTCACAATAACAAGAATTCAGTTGGCCATTCAAATGTCTTTGCATTTTTTAATGTCTCAGTTTATGTTTCTTGCTTCAGGCACTTGGATTAGATATTTTTGCCCACATTTGTGTCTGAGTTGAATTTGGATTGTACAATCTAAGCATGTATTTAATCTAAGCACTTAATTCCCCAGAAAGTGTCAATACCATTCAGCCAGCTGAATGAATTTTAGCTTTTTCCCCTTTTTGTTCCATAGAGTTACTTCAAATAATCTTGAAAAACAAGAGACCAAATTTCAAAAGCTTTAGTGAGGTAAAGTTAATAGGGGTGCAAATTCATTCGCGCCTCTGTCGCGGTGTTAACCTGGGCAGAGCGGTAAACTTTGCGCCGGGAAATGGTTTGCGTCTCCAGCTGCAAAATTCACCAGCTGGGCCCCGAGTTTGGAGCGGAGCGCGAAGGGAGGCGTTTCACACCTCTCTCAGGGCGCTAGGCCGGCTGAGCCACTGAAAATCCCGAGGTAAACAGCCGGCCTCGGGGTGCCCTATGAGAGACTTCCGTGGAAAAATATCTGAAGAAACCCACCAAAAACATTCACAATGCTTTACTGTCGCCACATCAACATAAATCGCAAAAATAAAAAATAATCACACTTCCCTCAGGTCGACATTCCTTCCCTCACTGGGGCCGGCACAGCTCGGACCGCCAGCTTTCCCAGGCGGACCCACTAGGGGGCGCTGCGAGGTGCTACGGATCGGGCGCGAACCAAATACCGAACCGGTGTCGCAACCGGTAGGATTGCAAACCGACTCGCCTCTCCCGGGCGGTACTGCTCCGCGCCCCCGCAAACCCGGGCACTTACTGTCCCGGCGGGGCGCTGGAAGCTGGTCGTTCGCCCGGAAATGCTTCGCGCCGCCATTATCCCCCCTCTAGGGCGAAAACAGAGTTGACAACAAGCCAAAAGGCCAGCCTGATTATCATGTTTTTCTCAACTAAGAAACACTGTGTGCATGCCCGTGTTTGTGTGCATGTGTTTGTGTGAGTGAACGGCCGAGGGGAGTGACAGTGTCCTGATTAAAGTGAGTTGCCTGCTTCTTGTAGAACCAACAAACATCAAGGAGGTTCCACAACAGGCAAGTAGTCCTCTCTGCCAGGCCACTGTTCAAGTGGTGAAGGTAGAATTGAGCCCCCACATTTGTGGTAGTTTTTGTTTCCTTTGCTTTAAACTTTTGAAAGAATATTAAGCTGAGGCATAGACGTGGAGAGTGCGGGATGGGTCAAAGAAAGAGAACGGGGATCATCTTAGTTTTGTAGGGGAGGACGAAAACCCCTCATTTTACCCAGAAGAAAAGGAGCTGTGGGATCTGCCTGTGCTGCAATAAAACAGAAGGCCAGTGTCCTGGAAGGTACAGAGAACTCAGATCCAGGCGTGGGTTGCGACCGAGACGATGTGGCCTTGGCAGAGCAGTGATTGGATGGGGGAGGACACCGGAGGGCCAATGGTGGGACAGAGTTAGCCCAAAGCAAGGGGCTTCAAGCCAATGGGAGAGCACTTGCTCGAAAACTGTGGGACTGACTCATCACCATTATCGGGCTATTGTCTTCCCCATGTTTACACCATTATCGGGAAATTATGCAGACCTTCAGAAAACTAGGGAACCCTAAACAAACCAAGGGCCTACATAATGGCTACAGGAGGCCCAAACCCTGCCAACCCAATCAACACCTACTCAACCCTTGAGTAGGTTAACATCTGAATGGTCAGTGGAAAAAAACCGCAAAATCTAACCCCTTACAGTTTGCCTACTACACCATTTATGTTGAAAAACAGGGCTGTTAACAGATGGTAATTAAAAAAATCTATATATATCCTAATGCTCACTGGTTGCTCAAAGCCCAGCAACGTTCAAACGGGCCTCAAAATGGTGAGCCGGTACTCCTATCTGATACAGGTGGCAGTCTTATTTAAACCCTGCATAACAAAGGCTATGGTATAGGAGATCGTTAGATATATTCCCAGCAGTTTGCAGAAGCAGCTAGCAGTAAAAAATGTAGCCCAGCTCGAAACAATCTTGTAAATAATCCATCATAAGCAAAATGCTTCTTCTGTCACCACATTTAGCAATAACCATCGCATCGTAAAGTAATTAATTATATATGAACTGAACTAAAGAAACAAATAATTTGCATTTATATCTTGTTGCTCACAACTTCCGAATGTCCCAAAATGCATTACAACCACTTTTGAAATGTAATCATTGTTGTAATGTAGGAAACGCAGAAGGCAATTTGCGCACAGTAGGCTCCCACAAACAGCAACGTGATAATGACCACATGGTCTGTTTAGTGATCAGATCAGCCATGATCTTATTGAATGGCGGAACAGGCTCGAGGGGCCAAATGGCCTACTCCTGCTCCTATTTCTTATGTTCTTAAGTGATGTTGGTAGGGAGAAAAATATCAGCACCAGGAGAGCAGAGAGAACTCCCCTGCTCCTCTTCGAATAGTGCCATGGGATCTTTTTGCGTCCATGTGATGGGGCAGATGGGGCCTCGGTTTAACGTCTCATCCAAAATGTGGCACCTCCGACAGTGCAGCATTTCCTCAGCACTGCACTGGAGTGTCAGCCTGGATTATGCGCTCACTTATCTGGAGGGGGATTCAAATCCACAACCTTCTGACACCGAGGTAAG